>NC_141703.1:19880283-20480283 GCF_971803275.1 Cyanistes caeruleus | reverse complement strand
GTGATAGAGTGAAACATACTGGAGGTAGACTTTAGGAAGAGCAAGTAGTCTTGCTCTTCACTTTTAAAAATGCCTTACTTGTGGAATCAGTATAATACCCTATGTATGTATATAGAAATACATATGTGTGTATATATATATATATAAATGTTATTTCTGTGGAAATTAAATTTTTTTTTGTATTAAGGAGTGCCATATGCCGATGCTGGAGGAAAGTTTTGGTGCCATTTCTTACCATTAAAATATATATTAAAGAAGTAATACAACCTCTAAATTATTACTGTATATTTTGCATAAATGTTCATCATGCACTGTGTTTTCCTATATTAGTAGCAGGAGGCAAATAGTGAGCTAAATAATGAATACACTATGCAATAGAGTGTTTTCAAGCAAAGTACTTATAGTTACACAAAGCAGGAAAAACATAAAAGCAATACAAAAACGTGGAGGAGATTAAAAAAACCCAATGAAACAGGGCATGGAAATAGGATCAGAAAGTTCACATATAAGCAGTTTTCATATTAATATATAAATAAATATACATATGCATCTAAACAGAGTTTGACTAATACTTCTCAATTTGAATTTTCTCAAGGATAGCTGCATGCTTGCTGTCCTATATCAAATGAATTATTTTTCAGGTATAAACTTGTCAGCAGATGTTCCAAGGTTCTAGTCTGCTTCCACCCTCATGATATGATGGGGTGTGGTGCTTTAAAACTTGGCTGCTCTATAGCTGGGAAGAGTGATTCAACTTTAATTAGGTCGGTCTTTTAATGTCAAAACCCTCAAGCCTTCCACTGTCCCAACAGATGCATGACAAAATATTGAACCCACAAATCTCAGTGCTGTGTGTGTATACATGAACTCTTGGAACTTCAGTGCTGAGGGCTGTGAAACCAAAATTGTTTATGCTACCAGCAAACAAATAACACCAGGTCCTGCCTTCAGCCTGTTCTCAACTCTTAATAACCAAGCAGAAAAGTTCCAAGTGGATTATAAAAGGTGGTAGTCTGGCAAATTATAAGAATATTGAGATGGTGTGTTTATAGAAATTGTTCGGCAGATGTTGGGAGTCAGTGCTGAAGGGCTCAGCCGCATAGGCGGACGCAGAAATTGTGATTAAACCTGAACTGACTCAGCTACCATGTCAAAATCGTGTCATTGCTCAGAGTCCTTTTAGCTTGTCCCAGGTGAAACAAGGCTCCACTTTTCTTCTCTAGCTGTTGTTACTTTAGAGAGCAAACCCAAACTATGAACTGCACATTCATGTTGTCTGATGTGATCAACAGGGAAGATCTTCCTCACATGTGTACTCATGTGTACATGGTGGATGATCGTGTGTGTGTGCTTTTAGGACTACATGGCTGAATTTTTCTCTAAATATTGTGTATATTGTACATTTGTCACAACAGTCAGTGTTCATTAGTGTTAGTTAATAGAGGTGGAGCATGTAAATACATCTGTGCTTGCACAAGTCTGTTCTAAAATGCCATATTCTTTTGTATAGTACTTCTGACATAATATGATTTCTTTTTTTCCACTCAGAAGTACTTTTTTTTTTTTACACCTGAACAATATAAGAAAAAACTATAAGAAAAAACCCACAAATTTTTAAATTGAATGTTACCAGAAAGGTTCCTTAAAGTCTGTATCAATATTTGAAGGGGAGGGAAAGAAAAAATAAAAAAAAAAAAAATCAGCTTTTTCTTCATCGTCTTTTTGTATTCTCAGACCACAGCAGAGTTTTTTGTGTTAGTAATACATTTGGTGCTGTGTTTATTTTGAAACAAAATTTCTCACATGCAGGTATATTTTAATGTTGGCAGCTGTGCTTCTTTCCCACCTTAGTTCAGCACTAACCTGTCTCTTTCAGTCTGCATCCTTCTGGGAAAAATGTGTGCCTGGGTGAAGGGAGGGTGATGTTCTCAACTGTCCTGTGATTTATAGCAGAATGTGAAGAAAATGGCAAGGTCCAATGATACTGCATCATATGTAATTATTGTTGTCCTTCCTCTTGGCATACTTTTCCTTTCATTTTTCGTCTTGATGTTTTCTGGTTCACAATTCAAGTGTTAGTCTAATTCTGCCTCTGTAATCTGGCTGTTCTCACAGATAAAATGAATCCCATCTTTAACCATGCTGTTTTCTTGAAGACTCTATCCTAAATTTAAATGTGATTGAATTAAATTATTTTTACAAGAGTATGTAGTGACAGAACAAGGGGAAACAGGTTCAAATAAGAAGAGAGTAGGTTTAAATTAGATACTAGGTTAAAATTCCTTGCTGTGAGGGTGATGAGAGGCATGGGAACAAGTAGCCCAGGGGCGTGGTGGATTTCCCATCCCTGGAGGTGTTCAAGGCCAGGCTGGATTGGGCTCTGAGCAACCTGCTCTATTGGAAGGTGTCTGAGCCCATGGCTGGGGTTTGGAACAAGATGAACTTCAGGGTACCTTTCCAACCCACACCATCCTATGAGCTGGGATGGGGCCAAGGATTGTAATGCCCTGTCCCCAGCCTGTATTTTGAAATGCAAGTGTTTCAATTGGACACCAGCAATGTGGAATGCTAACCTTATAGGCTGTGGGTTTTTTCTTTTATTAATATGAACTGAAATTTAAAGATGATATTTTAAAATTCAATTCTAAAAAGGAGACAACAAAAATGCTTCATTTTTAATCAAGTTAGCAGTCTCAGTTGTTGTTTTGATTACCTTGTTTGGACCGTTTCTGCGAAATTAAGCATGCATCGCACTAATTCAAAGGAAATTATTAAAAATACGTTTTTAACATAAATTTCAACTTGACTTCCATTGTACATCTTTGTAATTGTTTCTGTATTTCTTCCATCACACTTCTGCAGGATATGTTCCAAAATCTATTTAGCCTGTGTATTTATGGAAAATGTTCTTCCATCAAATTTTCTGATCAGATATACTTACATTTCTTTAAAAAGCAAAATGATTTATCATTTTATGGGCATTTGCATAACTACTTTGCATTGATACAAGGAATAATAATAATAATAATAATAAAAATATTCCTTACAGCAAAAGTTACCACACACTATCCATCTTTATACCTTTTATTAAAACCTATCTGTTTCCATTATGGAGATGCCATGGAACCTCTTGGTATGTTTATGAGTGGTATAGATAAGTGTTCACAAAAAATATAAAGCTGCTCTGCAATTTCCATGTGTTCTGCATGTTCGAGTGCATTACAGAGAAAAAGTTGGTTTTGTGTTATATAATTGAGTTTCACAGAGCTGTCGATCTTACTGCTGTGGGCAGCTCTTTATGAAGTCTGACTTCTGACTTTGTCTCATCTTATGCCCTCTGTTCTCCGTGCCCAGTGGATTGAGCAGTGAACCGTATGAATTTTGGAAGTGGTTTTGGGCTATTCATCCTTGCTGGTTTTATAGGTGTTTTTCAGTTATCAGGAATCACTTGGAAAGTTATTCCTGCTTTTCTACAAATTTGTCAGCTCCTTCCGGCAGGTGCTTCTGTTAAAGAATAGAGAGCTAATGTAACAGAACTTGCTAAAAAATAGTACAGTGTGGCAATGGTAAAGCATTTTAAGCTTCTGATTGCTAATTTTGTGTTTCTTAAGTCCAAGATAAAACCTCTCTTGGATACACCAGTAATTTACAACTGAATATGAAGTCATATCCTGTAATGTACTGTCTGATTCCTCAAAAAGTCATTTGACTTAATAGCATAAAAATCTATATGATCATACCAATATGGAAAAATTTCATAATTACGACATGCAAAGCTCATTTTTGAATTTGGAGGTATTAGAAAGTGTTGCATAACACAGGCCCACCAGAGCCTGGCTATTACAGAAACCTAAAGCTTCTTGTACTCAAGATCTATTCATCACATAATGTGGAATAGCATGCCTTACTTCCAAGTTCACTCCTTGTGAGAGTGAAGAGCATCTCTGAGTGCTGAAGAAAACTGTCGCTGGCAGAACAGGTTTAAGTGCTCATGAAGAACTTGCTCTTACCAGTCTTTGGATTTGCCTGTAAAAAGACTACTTACTGTATGTGGTCATGTGCTCATATGTGGGAGATCCTTTTGCCATTTTTTTGCAGTCCTTTCACAAATGGAATTTTGAATGAAGTTGTACTGCCACACAAAAAAAGACATGTGCTTATATCAAATTGTTTCCCATCTATGAATACAGAAATGAGTTGAGTAGAATGTTTAACTCACTAAAACATGCATGGACATTAGTATTACCGTCTTGGTGAACTATTAGGTGATGCTTCTTTGCAAAAGCTGCTGGCAGTATTGCTATAATTCCAGATTCTTCAGGTTTCCTGTTAATTTTGGCCATTCCTAGAGATGGAGGAAGAACAGTGAAGGTGCCTCTCTGATTTAGCTATGTCCACGTGTGTTTGCTATCCAAAAGGAGAACTGCTGATCTAAGCTATTTCAGAAGATCATGCTTGAAGTAATCTTCACTTTGCCCCCCGAAGTAATTCAGGCTACCTCTGTCGAGGCGGGGGTCAGGGAGATTCTTCACGACCAAGAAAAAGACCAAAAAGGGCTGCTTCTCCCTCCGGGGTAACGGAGGATGTTTATTCTGGTTTCCAGGGGGGAGAAGAGACCGAGGATCTCTTTCCTGGACTCTTTCAAACCTCGGGAGAGGGGCGGGGAGACATTTCAGGGACAGGGAGGGGAGGGGAAAAACACGTCACAGCTGCAGGGAGGGTTTACACAGAACTAAGTAACTCCCAGAAATATGCACTACCACACATGCTCTTAGTCTTTCCATCACAGAAAAATTAAGTATCTTCATTTCTGCTCCATTCTTCTCTCCCCGTGTGATCCTTGGTTCTTCAGGCCTGATTGCAGGTGTAGGAGGGTAAATAAAGCTTTGGACCCGCGTTATGAAACCTCACCTCCGTCTTCCAGGTCTGGAAAGGAGAAGTTGACCTTACTTGGTCTGTCCTTGGTTGGAAGAACGAGAGCTTGGGTAGACTTCGCATGAGGACCAGAAATGGTCTGAGGGGCAGGAGGTGTATGTGGGTGCAGTTAGCCAACAGTCTGAGCTACAAGCTGGCAAAAGAGATACCTAGTGAGCAATTGGAGGGGTACAGGGAGCTCTGCTGCACTTGTGGGTAGCCAGAGCACAGCTGCAGCAGGAAGCAGGGTTACTGCACTCTGTAGAATGGCAGCCCTGCAGCTGCTCTGTGTGTTACAGATGTGGAGGAAGAGTTCAGAAGTCAAAGAGGGCTAGAAGAAAACTGAATGCATTCCTACCAAAAAAAAGACTAATTTTTAAGTAAGTTATTTCTGGTCTTTGAATGGAGTTAGCACTACAAGGGAAAGATTGTGTACATGCTTAATGGTGAGTAAATGGTTCAGTGTTTTAACAAACATGATTTTTTAAGTATGGTTGGTTTTCTCACTGCTGATGAGAATTGTGTTTATCTTTGATTAAGGTAGAAAAGATACTAGGCTTGCTTAGGTGACATTGTGGTGGTGTGATCTGCTCTTTCTGCCTTTGGCATGGTCACTCACATTTTTTGGTTAAAATGGGAACACATCACAGAGTGGGGTTTTCAGTTCTGGGCAAACCTAGATAAAAACAGGTGATTATGCAGGAAAGCCTGGGAAAAGTATTACCAGTGCTATTTGTGTCATGGTCTTTGAATGTCTTTGAAAGTTTTTTTGGTTTTTTTTGAAGAAAAGCCTTTTAGCAGCAGGATACTCAGAATGTCTATTGTAAATTTTATGCATGCTTTCCAAAATAAATACTCTATAACAGTGCTACCTAAATTTTTAGGCATTGGTTTGACTATTTTAGCCAAATACATTTAAATTCATACAAGCTGTTGAAATTTAGAAAATTTGTCAGTTTAACAGAAGTCCCTCATTGATGAAAAATAAGAACATATGATAAAACAAATCTTGTCTGTAGTCCACCCTGATCTTACAAAATTTGAGGGCCCTTCCAGCTTCTCTGAATTAGTTTTTCATTGCCAAGGGTATAGTTTCATGAGAGACCATATATGCAAAAGTCTGTGTAAAAGTGAATATTTAGGGCCTGAGTGATAACAATGAAAACCTTTGTAGTGAGGGAAACGATTTTTTGCAGCAGCAAAATTGCAGCAGTGCTAATATCCTAGTACATGGATAATGTTCACGAACCACTTAGAAATATTTTCATGAGAATATGTTTTACAACCGCCAGTGCTATTCTGTAATCTTAACAGTTATGCAAATACTAGTGTGAAAAATAAAGCCAGAAGTTACCCTGGTTTTATTTCCCTGTGTGGAACGAGCAGGACTGGTGTGCTCAGTGGCCCAAGCCCCACAGCCGTGCAGCACCTTATTCGTTAGAATATTCTGCAGCATTTTGTAAATTGTGCTCAAATGTCTGCTGAAGTGAGTCTACAAACTGGTATGGCACAATATGACCACAACTGAGTGATAAATAACTACCTTAAAAAACAAAACTAACTTAGGCTCTCTCAGCTGAATATGGAATTGTGTTTTGCTGGGGAGCCAATATTGAACTTCCTAGTCCCAGTTAAATTGGAGGCTGTAAACCTTCCTCTTGTCTCTAGAAAAGATATAAATCACATTTTAATAAAAAAATAAAAAAACCCAGCAGGATGATTCACAGAAACTATTTTCCTCCTCTTTTAGAGGGCATTTACAATTGCTAAGTTCTATCTATATGCTAGTTATATCAGCTATTTAACTCCATTTTCCCCTTTTCTGGTGAATAATTTAGCAACAAGATACCCTAGTGAAAATAGGACCAAAAATATAATTGAAAATAACAATGGAGACATTTCACAGTTATTACTGTGATCTTGATTATTGCTAAGACCACAAAGGGTTTGATTTTTCTAACACTCGACTTCAATAGGAAGGGCTCTATGAGGTCAGGCAGTTTTGGTAATGCAGTTTGTTTCAGAGCTCTGCTCATTCTATAGTTCTTCTCATGCTGTTGTTGATAGAACACGTTTGCAGGTATGGACAAACATATGAACAAATACAATTTTATTCCCTTGCTACTCCAGAACATAATGCCTCCCACTTCCATAGCTAGAAACTTTTTATTCAGAAAACATGCTCTGTCAACTTCCCAGAAGATAAAAACGCGTATAGGCCCAGTTGCAGTTCTCTGCTTTGAATAGAATCCAAGAGGGTTTCTCATACAAATCACTAGTATTCAACATCTTAGATGAATTTAGGAATAATACTTTTGTTGACCAGTTTGGGTTTGGGCTGCGATCTGGAAACACTCCCCAGTGTATTTCCCCATGTTTTGACTTGGGTGAGTCATTTTACATTGGACAGTCTTCCTCTGCTGCTCCTCAGCTTTTATCTCCATCCTACCCTGTGGATTTCCCCTGGGAATTGTAGAGTGGTGCTGTAGGTGTCTGCCCACAGCTCTCTGGGTGACCTCACCTGCAGCTCCTTGGCTCCGATGGTAGATGGTGTTCCTCTGCAAAAAGCCACAAGAGGAAATGGTGAAAAGGGCCAGGCAGCCTTCCCCCAAGATCCCAAGGCAAAAGGCTGGGCTGTGTGTCTTCATACCTCTCACTAACAATGCTTCAGATCTATTACTTATTTTTCTAGAATTTTTTAAGTCCAATGTGAATATTTGTTGTACTGTGTTAGTCTGAATTTTGTTGAATATGGAAGTTCTGTATTTTTCCAAAATGTGTTGTGAATACTTAAAATTCATTTTTCCTTTCTGCCTTTTTAGTGTGTTGGGGAGAGCAGGAAGACACAAGTTCATACTTTTCTATAGTGTTTTTGAGTCTCTTTCTTGTTGTTTGAAGTGTGTTTTGGAGAGAATGCAATGTACTTTATTTTTGCTGCAAGCTGTTTTAACTGATCGGTCAGAGATGTTTTCTGTACACGCACAAACACGTGTGTGCACATGTACATGCAGACACATGTATGTGCATGTGCACTCATAAACATATAAAAGCACCCTAGACCAAACTCTTTAAGAAACTGATTTTTTTCTGTATTCTCTTCCTTCTTTGCTTTCTAAATTGTAGTAGCTTCAAATATTTTAACTGATTTTCTGCATTCTCATCAAATAGAGTATTTGGGTAAGTGTTAAGGTGTCAGCTTGCCCGATTTCTTCTTCACAGAAGCATTCTTCACACCTGCAGCTTTCTTCTGTTTTTCATACCAGAAATACTTGCATCAGTCTTAAACCTTTGCCAAGTCACTGCTGACACATATTTCTGTAGCCCTTTATTTACACTGTGGTTCTCTTTCTTGATATGAAATGTCAACATCTGTACTGGACAGGTTAATTTATTTGGAGAAGGTCATAACATCACTTAAAGAAAAGCTAGGCCTTTAGCTGAGAAAAAGGTTTAACATAATCCTTACCTGTTATTATGCTGAAAGTAAGCTTATTGTAATGAAAACAGTATGTCAAATTGAATTAAATATTATCTCTGGTATAGGGAGGAATCTCGCCACATAAAAAATTTGGCAGATGATGTTTTTTTTTCCTCTCTTCTGAGACAAAAATAAATATTGCAATAAACAGAAGACTGTTGGTTCAAATAATAAATTAAGATAGTTGAGTAGGAGTGCATTAACTCTTTATGTGGCATGTTTACATTTTAGTAGATCTGTTAATGCTGTTGTAGTTTTTGGCTTTCTAAATATATGATAAATAATAATTATATTTAGTGCTGCTTTACATCACCTGATCATGCTGAAATCATTTTTGTGCAAAGAAACTCATAAATGGGTCTTCCACTTGAAGAGTAGTTGAAGAAACTGCCCAATACAGGGGTACTTGTTTTGATCTGGCAAAGATGGACCTCACAGTGCAGTTCTAATTAGTCCCTCTGGTGCGCTGGAATGCTGAGCTTGTAATACCTCATTGCTTGTAACAAAACCATGGTGTTTAGGAGGAGGTAGAAAATGCTGAATGTATAAACTTCATTTGTAATTACACCAGGCATATCAACATAAACATTCAGGTTTTTACTCTTTTTTTCATGCCTTGATGGTTTTCCCCTTCTGTCAAATAGTTGTTAATGAGCCTTTCTTAAATTCCCTTCATCTCCTTTGATCATCAGGCTGCATTGACAGGAACTGGTTTAGATGTTTAATCTCTTAGGCATTACAGGGTGACAAACTGAGGTAGTAAATACTGTAGCCACTGCAGTCTATTCCTTGTGATGGTTAAGCAAATGGCAAACAAAACCTCCTTAAATTTCTGTAACTTGTTGGTAACTAACTTTGTTTTTCAGTTTTTGCACTCTTGCTCTCAGAGTCATGGAGGAATAGTTATTTACATTTTATGTGTGAGAGGCAGTGAGGACTGAGGTAAACTACTGCCTGTGTAGGGTTAGTGGGAAAATGGGTGCATGGAGGATGTTTGTTGCCACGGCTTTCAGACAATGGAAAACCATCTTTTTGGCAACCCCTAGCAGCAGTAGCTGTCCAAGATTCTCTGACCTTGTTCTCCCAAAAAGTAAAAAAAAAAAAAAAAAAAAAGTGCAACAGGCTCACAAATACTTCCATTAACAATTAATTTCTGTTCCTTCTTCTGTTACTTCTAATTTGCATAGTAGTTCTGACACATAAAATATTACCCTTATTTCATAAGGCAGGGGTGTCTTATTTTGAAGTGCAAGGGAACTGTAGAATCATCCCTTGCTAGAAATTAAGTTTGTTTCCAGTGCAAGTTACACATTTGCTTATTGAATGTTATGTAAGGTCTCTTTTGAACTTGCTACTTGTGATATTTCTCAGGAGCACTGCAATAGTGTTACTTTTCAAAATGTACCGTCACAAAACGCAAATACTGTCAGTTCTCAAGATCCCAGTTTATGGGAACATAATATTTTCTGAAGTATGTTATTGTAAAAAATTATGATCAAGTGATGACAAAAGTCAGTAAAGCTAGGGGATTTTCGAAGCAGAGACAAGTCTGAAACATTTTGGCTTCATTCTTCCTGTTGTGCACTGGTACTAGGTTCTGCTCAAACCTTAGGTTTAGTGTCAGTTCTAATTCTTCTGAATTTATCTGACAGATTTATCTCTGTCAACCACAGGATTTGTATGCCATCTCATACTGTAGTTTCTGATACCTCTACTTAACTGATTTGTTTCCTATCTGCCTCGTTCATCTCTTCATTTTTGGCAAACTGGATTTATCTTGTTTTTATGATTAAATGGAAGGAGTTGCTAAGGATTGAGATCTAGATCCTTTATTACGTTTTAGCATTGTTCCTTGGAAACCTGATTATATCTTGCAAATTAGAGTAACATTTCAAAGGTAATAAATCCTGTGTAGCTTATTAAATACCTCATGTTTTTACTTACAGATTCTTACTGAAGTGGAGTAATATTATTTCAAACTTTGCCAAGTGAAGTGTTCTGCTGTTGCTCTGTGTGTTCACTAGTAACTAAGCATTTGCCATGCTAGAACAGAATTACTTTGTCTCAAAGACTTTACATTCAGAGTATTATTTTATAACTGTCAGTTAAACAATGGCTTTTTGCTAATAATATATAAATATTTATCGTTTCTCAAACAGTTTTGATAAAGGAAAGGAAGTACTTTTCTTGACAAATTCAAATTCATGTGTGTTAAGCCTCTGTTTATCTTCAGTTTCAATTACATGGCTGATACCTGGCTTTTGTTATTTGATGGGCTATAAAATTCAGTTTTGTGTCTGTTGCATTGAAAATGTGCAGCATATACATATATTTTGTTACTGCTGATAATTGGATTAGAGTTTTGCCAGTCATGTTTGCTTTTAAGAGCTTATGGTATAGCTCCATTTGCATTCATGAAATGATTCTAATTGGTGTTTCTAACTGGAAGTGTTCACACTCTGTGTGTGTGTGATTTCTCCTCCTGTCCTGGCATCTGAACACCTTACAATTCAACTCATGTGAGCAGCTTTCATTCATAAAGAATTCTTTGACAGTCTGTTCTGTTTCTCGACATTTTTCAGTATTTTTCTCTGATGAAAATCTTGTTGCTGATGACAATGAGACACTGAAATGGAGACAGTGCAGAGAACTAATTGACCTAGTATCAGATGCCCTCGGGCACAATGCATTTTCAGTCATCTCTGGATGAAAACCTTAAAAACAAGTGTGTTGAGTTTTCTCTTCTAAAAAAATTCTCCCTCCACCCCACCCCATCCCATTGCAGATTTTGACTTCTTGTCATCGTTAATGATTCAGCAGATCACTTTTGGAAGGTAAATATGTGATTGCCTCAGACAGGACTTTCAGCGACTGAAAAGGACTGTTTCTTCAGCAAATCAAATTTTCAGTGATGCTTGCTTGAAATATGTTCTTTTGATGGAAGCTAAAAGCAATGATTAGGAATAATTGCACCTGTAGGCAAGGAACAGGAAACCAAAGTGATGGATTAAAGGGTGTGATTAGGAAGCTAGACCGAAAAAAAAAAAAATAAAAAAGATTAGTGTATTTGAGGAGAAAACAGGAGTGAAACTATGAGTAAATAGAGCACTTAAGCATTTCCTATAAAGGAAATTCCTGCCATGATGTAGTGGACCCAGGAGTACTTCCAAGCCGTGAGGTAGAAGCTGGGTTCATATACCTCCTGACCTGCATTAGATGGGAACTTCGCAGGCATCAGCTCTTTCACCTTAATTTCCACAGAAGGGACACCCTGGTGAAAGTGCTGCAGCTTTTGTGAGTGCAGTTGGCCTCCAGCATTATGACATATGGACAGTCTCATTCTGCTGCTTGCTCACAGAAATACGGGAATACTTAATGAAACCTCTCCCTCTGGAGCTGTAGGGAAATCATGGTTTTTGGCATGCCAGGGCACAGCAGTTGCTGCTGAGCTGCTGCAGTCCCTCCTCTGGGTTATTGGTCCAAAGGGAAGCTACTTGTGATGTAGGAAACAGAATGTCACCCCAGAATAAAACATCCCCATGCTGGGCCAGCACTAGCAAATGGAAAATTGGCGAAGTACAAAGAAGCAAGTAAACGAAGAATTATTTTTGGTCCACTGAGGGCTCTAAGATAGGTTGCTCTCTGTACACAAACAAGCTTCCATCAGTTACCAAACCTACATATGACAGCAGCATTTTTACAACTAAATCAGGGCTTCCCAGTGTCATGTAATGAAACTGAAAATTAAAATTGGGAGACATGCTACTTCTTCACTTGTATGTTTTCTAAAAAGAAATGTGGGTTTTATTACCTTTATTTTGTAACGTAAGCTTTACTCATTTGAATACGTGATTTTCAAATTAGTTGTAGTTCATGATAAGGATAATTTTTTCAAGTATTTTAAAATGATTGTGATTGATATAAGGCATTGTCCTGCTATTGAGGTATTGGCTGGAGCAGCAGATGTACCATGTGGATAGTCAGGACTCCAGGCAGCAAACTCCTCTTGTTCAGTGTCTTTAGTAATTGTAAGTCATAGTGGCCTAAAGTTTGCTTTTATTTATAGACATAGGATTTGTTTCTGAGACAGGGCCATATAGGGAAAGATTGTTGCCACGGGGGGCTCTCTGCTCTGGCTTCCACATATTTCCCTCTCCAGTCCTGGAGAATGCTGGAGTAGAAGGCAATGTCAGTTTGTTGAAGGTGAGTGTTCCTGGGCTTTAGCCAGGATCATCTTGTAGATAGAATAGTTTCCAGCTTCCTACTTCCCTGAAAAATCTGTCCATTATATGTTATTTGAACTCAGGATGAGGTCATATTTCGTTTCAGCCCTGGAGGACTGGCCATTTCGGTATCCCTTCTTCACTTCAGTATATTTGTATATATTTGTGTATATTCTGTAGGCTCTCACTGTTCTCAAATTGTGTGCTGTTGGTCCATAGATAGTTGCTAATTAGAGAAGATAGGTGGAAAAACAACATGTGTGTGTTTCAGTTTCCAAGATTCCCTGAACCCTTGGCATATACTTCATTACCAAAACAATTGAGAGCCTGCACTCAGAGTGATGGCATAGTATTATACCAGCTTTGTTAAGGCTTGTACCAGGAAAAGAAATAAAAAGGATTAAATGATTGAAAGAGGAAAACTAATTTCCTCTCCTTCTCCGCTATGGCTTCTTTTGGTTTATTTTTACGCCAAGGTCAAGAAAATTACTTGTATGGACAAAATTTACCTGCTTTTTTTAACCTCTGTTGCATAAGATGGCTAAATACAGGAATGCACATGTAACATTTATGTTGCTGTGAAACAAAGCTCTTTACTTGGCCTGATATGAAAACAAAAGCTCTTTTGGTCAGAATCACTGCTGCTTTTATGAAGTCTGTAATGATTATGCTGCAGCCGTGGTGTTAGTGATGTTTACAAGTACCTCACATTTCCCTTTCCATTGGGGATTAAACTGGTTCCATATAAATGCATACCCTGTCTTGATCAACAATGTCACTGAAACATGTAAGGCAGTGCTCATTTCATATATAATGTAAAAAAAAATAGCACTTCTTTTTCTGTGAGGTAGCTGTTCTTGGTAAACTTTTGGTTCTTAATTCATGACCATTGTGACTGAATCTGCATTTTCTCTCCGAATACTTTCCTGGGCTGTACTCCCATTCTGAAGAGCTGCTAGGTAGTGAATGGCAGTTCATTCAGTGTTTTGCAGGGCTCAACCACCTGCTGTCAGAGAAGGTCAGAGGATAAACTGTGACTCATTGCAAGAGAGTTTGCCTTCACTGCTGGTCACAGTGAGACCTGAAATCAGTGGAGTTATGTAGCAGCTCTGGAGAGGGATGTAGCAGACAAAGACTTTATGCAATACTGGCAAAAATGTGTGGAAGGCTGAGCATAAGAAATCATGGGAAATTCTCCACTTCAATTTGCCCAGTAAGATCTTAACCACAATGCAAAGCACCTTCTTTGAGGTGAAGGAAGATCACTTTGTTATTTCAAAACTGGTTATACTTTTCTATCTTCTGTTTGACTTCTGCAGGCATAGTTAGAGTCTAGACTTCTATGATGCACACAAGTCAACTCGCCCCTTCTTTCTTTCAAGCTGCACAGGGTCAACATGACTGTTAGATTGCAAATATTTTGATAAGGGCTGCTTTGACAACATGCAAAAATACTTGCTGCAAAGAATAAAATGACTGAAGATAGAAAAAAAAAATTCCTTGAGCTTACCAGGATAGACTACTTAGACATTTGATTTTAATTTCTGTATTACTCTTTTTCCAAGCGCTTTCCTTACTTCCGTTGTCTTTGAAAGGAGGGAGCTTAAAAAATGCTTATCCAAAGCTAGAAAAAAAGTATTAAAAATAGTGCTCTAAAATATTTAAAAGTTTTGAAAGAAGTAATTTAAATGGAAAAGCCATATTATTGGTGATTGCTTTTTCCTCAGTAAGTTCCCTTGGAAAATTCCAGTGTTCTGGGTATATTGAAATGTGTGGGTATCCTGCTGTAATTCAGAGTGGAATCTTTCTGCTCTCTCATATCTGCATTTCTCAATCTCAACAGGGTGTACCCCAAATCAATACATTGACTCATTTTCTTACTCTATTTTGCCACTGCAGAGGACTAACCTTAGTATTGGATTGGGTGGAATTGACTCAGAGCAGTCTCTGACTGCTGGTCACTGATACAGGTAATGTTTCAGGGAAATTGGAAAGCTCTCCTTTTAGCTCTCCCTGGGGGTATCTGGAGTTATTTAGCAACATTTTCAGCGAACTTAATACCTGTAAGAAATGTTTTACTGTTACTGCATGGAGTCATAGTTATTTCAGATAGCATGGGTTGTTTTATTGTTATATTGATATTTAAGATAATTGGGATGTAAACTTTATTTAACATGCTTGATCATCAGGAAGACATAGAGGTTTTTAGATAAATATTAGTATCTTGCATCCTTTTCCGGTTGCTCTAAGTAAGATAACATAGTCTTTTCTGGCCTTTTTTTTTTCATAAATAGATATTTGAATCATATGTCAGGTAGCTACAAACTGGAAATCTAATCCTGCAAACACCAAAGCACATAAGAAATTTTCTCAGATAAGGATTTTTACTGACATGAAGATTGCTGAGGTGAACAGTGGTTCACTGCATGTAGTAAGAAATCTTTGAGTGGAATCATTGGCTCTTAGAAGTGTGAAGGTGTCTGACAATTAGCTTTAAAATATTTTTATCTTTATATAAAGAATTACTTTAGTGAAAGCACTCCCATGTGTCTTACCAAAGAAAATAATATTTCTCCAAAGTGTTTCTTTTAAAAGCCTTTCTCAGAGGTCTTACTATGTAGAATATGCTTCTTCTTGTATGTACACCAATTTTCAGAGGCTTTGATGAGGCAGTTTAGTCTGATATGCACCACAGGAGTCTATTAAATAAAATAAATATGAATTAAAATTCCTATTATATTGCTTTTTTTGTAAAAAAAAAAAATCTTCATCAGTACGTCCTGCAGGAATAATATAAAATTATATTACAGTAATGTTTTCTCTTCCATGCTGATGCTTTTTGCTTTTAATGACATTAGCCTAGTTTAATACTTGACACCATTTGGCTCAGTAATGGTATCAGGTATTTAGGTCCAGCCAATACATATTAGGAGTTACTCAGTTTCTAAGTAATGCAAATATTTCTACAGATCTTTCAACAAAGCTGTAACTTTGTATCTCAGCAACTAGCTTTGTGTGCTAAATACGGGGTGCTCTGTTCTGTGGAGAATCCTCTGTACTTTGAGTGTATTTCCTTGTACTCAGCTGTAAGAGTCTGTGTCTGCTTGGTGTAGAGGTTCAGCATGGCTTGGTTTCAAACTCTGGATGTGGGCAACCTTGCCAAGTGTTGTCTGTGACAACCTGGAACCTGTGGTGCCTCGCTGTATTCAGCAGTGTCCCACAAGGTCCAGTGTTGTTTAACTTGCTCATCAGTGGTGTGGATGAAGGGCAGGTGCCTTCTCAGCAGGTTCTCTGAGGGCACAAAGCTGGGAGGGGTGGCCAATACCCCCGAGCGCTGTGCAGCCCTCCAGAAGGACCTCGGCAGGGTGCAGAGATGGGCAGGGAAGGACTGCCTGAAGTTCAGCAAAGAAAAGGTCCTGCACCTGGGAAGAACAATCCCCTGCACCACTACAGGGTAGGGACTGACCTGGAGAGCAACTCTGTGAGAATGACCTGGGGGTGCTGGTGGACAACCATCTGTCCATGAGCCAGCCGTGTGCCCTGGTGGCCAAGAAGGCCAATGGGATCCTTGGGGGCATTAGGAAGAGCATTGCCAGCAGGGAGGTGATCCTGCCCCTCTGCTCAGCCCTGCTGAGGCACATCTGGAGTGCTGTGGCCAGTTCTGGGCTCCTCAGGACAAGAGAGACGCAGAGCTCCTGGAGCTGGTCCACTGGAGAGCAACAAAGATGATTAAGGGGATGGAGCCTCTCATGAGGAAAGGCTGAGTTAGCTGGGTCTGTTCAGCCTTGAGGAGAGACAATTGAGAGGGGCCTTGAACAATGTTTATCAGTATCTGCAGGGGGGTGTCAAAAGGATGGAGCCGGGCTCTGTTTGGTAATGTCAAGCAAGGACAAGAGGCAATGGGCAGAAACTGATGCACAGGAAGTTCCACCTGAACATGAGAAAGAACTTCTTTACTGTGCAAGTGACCACACACTGAAACAGGTTGCCTGGAGGCGTTGTGGAATCTCCCTCATGGGAGATATTCAAGAACCATTTGGACACAATCCTGTTGGATCAGATGTCCCTACCAGTGGTCTTTTCCAACCTTACCCATTCTGTGATTAATTTACTTGATAACATTGAATAATCCCACTAGGATGTCATGAATGTCCTGAAAATGATGGGAGATCTAATTGATAGTCCCACAGCTCAGTGTCTGAGTGGCCAGGTGGTTACTTTGTGTGGAGAACTTAAGTGAGTCCTTGTGGAATGAGTAATATTTGGAAATTTTAGTTGCTATGCTGCTGCTTTGATGCAAAATTCAAGAGAGTAAACTGAAGGAAGTAATTTCGGTCTCGTGTGTTTTGCTCTTGCTTCTGAATAAATCTAAGTTTACTGTAAATTTATAAAAAGTAAGGAAACTCAAGCCAAAAGCATTACTGAAGTCATACTCTTAGCAAACCTGGTGAAATACCACTCATAAAATTCTTTGAGTTCTTCTGTAGTTTCTTTCTTCCTTTTTCTGCCTGTTAACTACACTGTATTGTTTCTAGTTTGCAGGTTATTATCCCACCTGACATCTGCATATGCTGAGACCTTATCCTGTTTCAGCTCTATACTTCCACATCATACATGTATATGCACACTGTGTTTACAAAATACATTAATAGCAAGATACTCTGCAGTGTTAGAAAGGAGTGATAAGCATATGCTTTAGATTCCCTGGATTTGAAGGGCATTAGGCTTGCTAATGTAGGCATGGGCGCTGTGTTGGGCTTATGCTTTATTTTTTTTTATAATTTCAACATGAAGATTAAAAAATGAAGTTGCAAGGTTAGTCAGAAGGAGTGAGTGGGACCTAGTGAATACAAATGGAAATATTGATGAGAAAATATCCGAATATGTTGTGGTCTAAAAAAACTCTTATTTTCATGCCTGCATCAAAAACACTGCTCAGATATAGATAATTCAGTATTCTTGAGACATGAATTGAAAGATCAAGTGTCATAAGGTAGCAATGCAAACTTCCTTAATTTTGTCTCATAACTGTGTATTATCCCTGGCCAGTAAGGGTAATTTACTGTAAATCACTGTAATTCTTGTCTTTCCTGATAACACCATATCACATTGTCAGTTTGGAACACTGCCTGCTCATTTTTGCTAGCAAACTGCAATGCTTCTTTTTTGTACATATACATACAAAGATTTCAGAATCTGTTTGTATACATGCAAACTGTGTGCCTTATTTGCAAATGTATCTTGACAAACGTATTTTCCAGCTAGGAATATGAGCAGATTTTACTGGTGGGACTTTATAAGAGGTACATACATTTGTGTTCAAACAGAATTAATTTTGATTTTTTTCTGGATTTGCTGCTAGTTTTCTGCATGGAGATTCCATATTAGAAGTAAAAAGTACACTTCTGTTGTATGGATACTGAAATTTTGATATATAAATACAATGTACATACATCCCAACTGTAAACACTAGAATGGTATCCTGGTTTTCAGATTACTTACTTTTTGTCAATATAAGTCAAGCATGCAAAAGTATGTGTATTTTATATTCCAGGTGTCGTAGACCAGGAACCTCACCAGAACTGTGCCTGATATTTATCTGCAATTTCAGGGAAGCATAACCTTTTCCATTATCAAAAACCAAAGGGCCAAACTGATACACTGAGATCCTGCTAATGAGCACAGAGAACAGAAAACCATCTTTGCAAGCTGGGACAAATTACACTAATGCAGTTTAATAAAATACTGAGTGGTGCTGCAGTTTTTTATGAGATGGGCCATGATCAGCCTTAGGAGAGCTGAGTGTAGTATGGATTTTCATCCCTTCTGTTGTAAAACAAAATATAAGCCAGCATGGACAGGTTTTCCTCTCACCACTGGGCAGTGAGGTAGCTGTGAAGAGTATCTGCCTCTTCCTGTAGCTGACTAAGCTCAGCTGGCCAGCAGTAACATGCTGAGTCATGCCAATTTGGTTGTTTCTGGTCCATACCTTCCTTCAGCAATGCATGAAAGTGCTCTGAAAACATAAATATCTAGAAGGTATATATTTCATCTGTGGAAGCAATGTAGTGAGTTGTCTACAATTTCTCTGAGGTTGCACAGCTGCAGTATTTCATTTTATAAACATTGAATTCTACACCATGAGCTATTAGCAGAACTTATCCTGTCTGCCTTATTTATTTGTGAGCTTTTTCCAGTACAAGTAGTGGGTTAATCTGTGAAGTTGGATCTAAACAGGAAATTGTTAAGGTATATATGTGATAATGAGTGGAAAAGAGAAACGGAGTTTGAGTGTAGCTAGGATATTTATTTTCTGAGAAGGTAGTGCCCTGCTTGACTAGAATGCTTGCTTTATTTATAGAAAAAAACTCCCATGTCCTCAGCTTACAGGACAGTTCTGGCTCTGCTAGTTGCTTGGTAGAAAAAGTACTTTTTGGAATGCAGCTGCAAAACATTCATGGCATTTCTTGGCAATTAAGAGACGCTGAGCATTAAGGGAAAGTAGTTCTTGTTTTGTCTAGTTTGAGTAATGTTCATGTTTTGGGCAAACTTTCCACAGTTTAATTAGGAGTTTTTAGGAGTGTTTAATTATAATAGTGAAACTAACACGATGTAGCTATAATGTACTATAATGTACTGACCTGTGTAGGAACCACCAAGCTGTTTGGTACCAGTCAGCCTCTTCATCATGATTCTTTGAATTTGTGCTCCTGTATTTTTAAATTTTTTGTGCCTTTTTCTTGTGAAACCAGGAGACTGTCACTTCCAGTATGATGTAAATTTTTGAACAAAAAGAACATTTGAATTATAAACTCAGAATCCTGAAAACGTTTTTCAGTAGAATATATCAGTGTTGGTGTGAGCTTCTGTAGAAGTGGTTATCACTGAGCAGCTTTTGCTCTGGCAGCTAAGAGCAAGAATGTGTGAGAGGAGGTGGCCTAGCACTAGTGACTTGTCTGGATGGAATTGCCACAAAAAGGCACTTTTGGTGCTGGCTGAGGACGTAGAGACAAAGTGGGTGGAGGTTTGGCCTTTCTGGGTATCTTCTGTGTGGCTCCTCAGCAGGCTGATGTGGTTACATGGTAGACAAGTGGCCATGTAGAACCATCCATTTAGAAGTGACTTCTGTGTGCGGGCACAGGCATTTGGTGTGGAGTAACAGGAGTGCTTGATACTGTGCACTGTCTAGTTCATCTGCTTGCTGCTGCAGTTCAGAGGTTTATATTTATGATTAAGAATCTGAATGTCTCAGCTGCTAATTCAGCTCTGCAAGCCCTCAGTGCCTTGTCGCAGACAGGTCACACTTATCTCAATATGCAAATGTCTAAAATGAGAACATCTGTTAAGATCATAGGAAGTTGTGTAGATGCTTTAATGGTTGTAGTAGTCTGGATTAGGTAAAGTACTGTGATAATGCCACTAAGATGGCTCTAAGCCACCAGTATGATGTTGCTGTGAAAGGGTCTAATGTGCTTCTGCAATGCATTAGACATGATCTTTTTGGAGAGAGAGGAATGCTAATAGCATTTTGTAAAGCTTTCCTGAGACCTCATTGTGTCCGATGATCCTCCCTTGCAGTGAGCAAAAAGATGGACTTAGATTGGAGCAGGTGCAAGGAGAGTTTAATAAGCTGCACAGGAGATTTATTCTGGAATGACAGTAGAAAGTTATGAGATGAGTATTTGGATTTGAAGTATTGAGGTCTCCAAGGGGTCTGAAGGGAGACTGAAATTGCTTGTTTTGATTATATTTATTTGGCACTAACAACATACTTCAGAATTTCCAGTGATTGCTAGTGGATAAGAGGAGCATGCTTTTTCTGCTGTTCTTCCAAACCGTTTAATAACAACATATTTTACTTGCCCCTTGCTCAAGCCCATGGAACCAAATACTAGATCTGGGGTCAGAAATGAATGGGTCCCTCAGGAAAGAGAACCTACAATAGATATTTTTGTTCCTATTTTGTTGTGTTAAACATAGTCTACTTATCCTGATCATTAAGGAGAAGTTGCTACTTAACAGTTACTAAAAACATGCAGCCACCCTCGCAAAGACATAGAAAATAGCAAGTTGTAAATCTGTAGTATAATTGTAGCCTTTCCTTATAGCTGTTTTGCCCTTTGTAGAGTATTGAGAAGAATTTTGTGGGGTTTAGGACAGGTGGAGCAGATACACAATGGAAACTGCAGAACTGAACATTCATCGTGTGGTTGCCTGCAGTTGCACGTTCATCCCGAAAGGATCATCCCGTGTCCCTGAACTGTGCTGAGGCACAGTGAAATGCTGGGTTGGTGATCCAGAGCAGGTGTAGCATTCTTTCTGCTACTCATGCTGTACTGTTTGGTGCAGAGAAGTTTCTCAGTCATTTGTTACCTCCTGTAGCCCAGAAGAACTGTTCTCAGTAAGTGGTGTCTTGCAGTTCGGTTATCACTCTGCCTTTGCATTTTTGGCATTTCTGTGAGAAAGTAGACTTGCAGGGAATTCAGCATATCATCAATGACCTCAGCTTCAGGGGGGAAACTACAGAAGCAAAATGAGATATGTAATTGTTTCAAAAGCTCTAAATTTGATATTGAATTAAGTAATCAGAATGTGGGCAGAAAGCAAAGAATGATAAAAAGAAGTGCTTCCATTAGGTTGTCTTGGTTTTTTTTCAGAAAGTTGTGCAGCCTGAGAGGGGCATAGTGTTTATAACATATTTATGGCATAGCTGCTTCCTGGTAAGTGTGCAATGGGAGGAAGTGCTTTTCTTAAATTAGTAAGTGAAAAAGTGGCTGGTAAAGGATGGGCTGCAGCATTCTAGATTTTATTCCAGACGGGATTTAAAGTTACTTTTCAATGTCTAATTGGAGGGCCGGATAAAAAAGTAGGACATAACTTCCTGGTGTTGATAGGCTCAGGCCACAACCAAACATTCAATTGGCTGTGAAAAGGCTCTATGCTTTATATGGCTATTGTCATGAAAAAAAAAAAATCTTAGGGAATTGCTATAGTGAAAGCCTGGATATTTGTAACATACCTTATTAGACAGTGGTGCATGCTCAAGGAAGAGAACTAGTAAAGTAGGGTATTGTTCCTGCTTCTATTAGTAACTTGCCATGAGGTTTTACACATATTTCAAAAGGAGACAAGTAACTTTGAGTGGATCATTAATGTTATAATTAATGCCAGTTGAATGTCACTAATATTTTTTACCATAAAAAAATAGTAGCTCCCATTCAGGATGAATTCTCTTTCAAAAATGAACTGAGTTCAGAAGACTGTACTTCTCCTTAGCTGACTAAATGTAATAGCAGATCTTTCAAAAATTCTGACCATAACATTTACGTTAAACTATTAAAATGGATCTGACTTATAACTTACTTTGAGATCAAACACAAAAAATATTCTAGGGATTATGTTTTAATTGAAGGGACTTAAAATGTGGTAAATTTCTTTCCTGCTCAACACCTTGCAGATCATCAATCTGGGTGGAAGAATGCACTGAAACCTTTCATGGGCAATTGTGTGACAGCAACTGCACTGTTCCTATTTAAACATCTCTGTTACTTTCTAGCAATATCCTTCACAAGGAATTCCTGTAATTAATGGTTCCTGAAAGTATCAACACCTCCTCTCTCCCTCAGCTCTCTAAAGTGTGAAACTCAAGAATCAAAGAAATGTTAACTATATTGGCTTTAGGCTGTATAAAGTATAATCCCAGATCATTTGTTTGCTGGAGTGTTTTAGGACTTACCTGTGTGACCAAGTTAACTAGCACCACCCAGACTCTAACAGCTATAGTGATGATGCTAAATTCCACTTGTTTTAAAAAGAGAGATGTTCTGAGGTGAGCTGGGATTCTTCAGGATGAAGATTGTTAAGCAAAAAACCTTTTTATTGCCAAACCCTCCCCACCAGACCCTTTAATGGAAGATTTAAACTAGTTCATTGTGTGATTCCATCACCATTACACTGATAAATTTTCCATGTCAGGAAGCCATTAGATGGTAAGAATCATTATTTTCCTTCTTCTTGCAGGCTTTGGGGAGGCACAAGCATTTTTGATTGTGACAAGGTGGGGAAAGGAGTGATTCTTGTCTTCATATTTGTGTTTTTGTGGGGAAAAATGATGGATCTTCATTTGTAAATGATTCTCTTGACTATTCTGGCAAGGACATATGTGTGGGTGAACTAAGTGTATTTTTCATGTCACTGGTGATGGAAACTAGAATATAAACTTTGTGGTACAAGGGATGCCAGGAACTTGTGAGGAAGGGAAAAATAAAAATCAGAGTAGAAATATTTCCTAAAGTAATAGGTGGCAAATACTTACAGTTGTTCTATGGCTTTTTGATAAGTTTACCAGTGATAGAATTTTTGTATTTTGAGGGGTTTCATGTGTGTATGTGTTGGTTTTTTTGTTCTTTATTTAATTTTGTATCAATCTGCTACTAATAGCTGTGTTATTAATTTCCTGTTATCCTAGCTAGCAAACCCATTTGGATATATTATTTGAATAATGGGATACTCAGCGTGCCATCTTTGGAGTAATGCCTGAGATCACAAGTGATAATTGGCTTCTGTATGAGTTGTAGTCGTTGCATTAGTTAGGTTTTGAAGCCCAGTTCCCAGAGCATGATTCATATTGACTGTCCTCCTTTCTCCATGGGAAGTGAGAGTGGGGAATTTCCTGGGTCAGGGCAATACTGGGGATGGGAGTCAGGATAGCTAAATTGCTTCCTGCCCTCAACACCTGCAGGAAATACAAGAAGTTGAAGAACAAGCAGTTGTATGAATTAAATATATTCATGTGTCTGTTTGAGACCTCTTCAGAAGAAATAAGAATAAATACCATCTTACATTATCGTAACACATACCTTTCAATGTTGAGTGCTTATCAGCAAGATCCAAGTATTCTGAATGTTTTTGATTTCCCTGTTGCATTTGGGATCAAATAAAGATAATTAGATACCACTTTCAGCATTAAAGTGTACTTAACTCAGTGTGGCTCAATAGAGGAAAGAGTTTTATTTGTAAATACTGTGTTCATTAATGATATTGCATTTATACTTAATTTTTATATGTTGGACACACAAAAAGGTTGTTGGAAGGTTATGTTGTTGTAGTGTACCTAAATATTTTTGATAATTCACTATTTAAGTATAAAAAATAGTATAAAAATAATAGTATATAAAAAAGTAACTATTCTAAAGGATTTTTTTCAGTTAAAACGAGGAGATATTTTTTCTTTTTAGATTGAATATTGAAAGAATCAAGATGTAATAGAAATTTCAGCAGAAAACTTCTAGCACTGAATCATTTATCTCTCCTCATTAATTAAAGTACACTCTTATTAAATAGCCACAGTAGCAGTAATGCAATAGTAGCATAGGAGGGATCTGTCCATAATCCAGGAGTGCAGCCCAGGCTGGCATCTACCCACATGGGCAGCAGCTCCATGGAAAGGGACATGGGTGTTCTGGTGGAGAGCGAGTTCCATGTAAGAGAGCAGTGTGCTGCTGTGGCAGGGAAAGGCAGCGGGATGCTGGGCTGCATCAACGCGGGAATCCCCCACAGAGATGAGTTAAAAGTCCTTGTCCCACTCTACTCAGTGCTTGCCGGGCCACACCGGCACTGCTGTGCTCACTTTTGGTCCCTGCTGTGCAGAAATGTGTGGATAGCCTGGAGAGGGTCCAGGGAAGAGCCACAAAGATGATCGAAGGACTGGGAACCTGCCATGTGAGGAAAGGCTGAGAGAATGGAGTTTGTCCCCTCTTGTGCAAAGAAGGCTTAGTGGCTACAAAGACAGTGGAGACTCCCTTTTTACAAGGAGTCCTATGGAAAAGGTGAAGGGTAATGGTTAAAAGTTGCTCTTGTTGGGATGCTGACTGAACACAAAAGGAAAAATTTTCACAATGGAAACAATTGTGAAATTGTTGTTGCTGTTGGAATAATACCCCCAGGGAAGCTGTGGATTACTCAGCATTGGACACTCCTGATTTTCCTGGACAGGGTGCTGGGCCTCCTTACCTAGCCTGTGCTTTTGCCATGGAAAGTTGGATCAGGTGATTCAAGAGGTCACTTCCAACCTGGTATTCTATGATTTTATAGAATCAACTTAAATTCAGCCTAAGCACTCTTAACCCACCCAATCATCAAAGGCAGGGAAGTTTGAAACAGAATAGGAAGATGTCTTTGGTTAGCTCTTACTTTCTGGCAAAAGTAGATGAAGGTATGCCACAAGGTATGCTATAATCTACTTTCTTTTGTAGAATAAAGGTAAGAACACTTATCCCTGGTAAATAGTGCTAAGAAAACCCTGTTTTTAATTAAAAACCCTTTTTCCCTCCCCCACTGCACTTAATATATTTGACTGAATGAAGGGCTGTTTTATCTTTGGAAAAAATGATTTTAGAAAGTGTAAGTAACTTGCTGTTTAACTGAGATGTAGATCAAGTTTAGGTTGAGACTTAGACTCTGAGTGACTTCATTTTGCTTGATTGTAGAAGGATTTTGTTTTTAAATTTAAAAGAGTGGATGGTGTTAATAGAACAGCAAGACAGAAGTAGCAACAGTCCACAAAGCCTTCACACAGCTGCCTTGACATCTAAATATATAGATGTCTGTAGTGAGGTATTTAAATGCCTAAAATTCTATTTCTGCACTGCTGGTTTGGCTTTTCTTCTGCCCCAGTTCTTCTGGGATCCTGAAATTATGTGTCCCTGCTCATTAGCCCTTGTACAGATCTCTTTAACACCCATCATTAGATGTGAGTTCTGCACAAAGCGTAGCAGCCATGGCTGTGGCATGCTAATCACAAAGATTGCGTAGGAACCAGGAAAACACATGCAGTTAGTTGTTGAGATGAAATTTGGAACCTGCGAGGGCAAGAGGGAACCACAGGAAATGAGTGGGGGAGTAAAGAAATAGGAAAAACACTGGAAGGTGCAAAGCGATATGGAAAAACTAACAGATCTGTGAAGGGTGCAGAAAGCTGAGAGATGAAACGGAATGCTGCTAGTATGGGAGAGCTGGAGGCCGATGGGACTCTGGTTGTGGGGTGGCAGCAGTCATGCAATACTGTGTAATGAAGTTGTTGAGAATGAAGTGGTCACTGAAAAGGGGCAGGGATATGCAGTCCAGGGATCCCAAATAGGAAACTGAGCCTAAAGACAAGAGTGGATGGGGACAGTAGCATGCATCCCCAGGTAATAATAAGGCTTGGATGAGAAGTGCTGCAGTTTTGAGGGAGACGAGTATCTGTATTGAGCAAGGTGGACCTTCCCCTTTTCAATGGCTACTGTTTCAAAAAAACCAAGCTCAGAAAGCTGCCTTGAATAAAGAGCTACAAAGAGAAAGTCCTGCAAAGCTGGGAAGGTGCAGAATTAAGATTATCTAAAATATATTAACTGAGCTCCCATGGACATTTACATTATGATACAGTTTTAAATTCTATGATCTCAGAATTGTATGGTCTTTCCAGGTGGAACAGATGTGTATGAAGACTACAGCAAAGAGGGATAGGCCTCTGGAAATGAGCTTTTATTTGTTGTAGAAACCCTAAGACAGATAGTGAATGGGGCAGCTCACAAGTGAGGGGAGGCGTGTGTCTAGGAAACTAGGTGGGTACAGCTTCTCCAGGAAATAAGTTATTACAGAATGATAAATACTCTGAAAAATGAGGAACTTGGTTGAACACTAAAGTTTGTAATGCTCCTGATTCTGAAGTTTTCTTGTCTCTGGGATGATACGATGCCCCTGGCAGGGGTCTGTTGTGACCTGACAGCGCCAAACAGGAGCTCTGTCCAAGAATGGGCGTTTCTGTCCTCAGAGTGCTGTGACCAAATGGAATGCAGCCACTGGGTAGAGTTTCACTACTCTCTTCTAGCTACTGTATTCACTGAGGGAGGTTGGGGTCCTGTGGAAAGAAAAAAGTGCATTATCACCTAATACAAAGTCAGTCAAACTAGATTTCAACAAGGGTGCTGCCCAATTAACTGCAAATCCTTGGGGGAAAAACAAAAAGGAAAAAAAAAACCAACTTCTGAAGAATTTAGTTTCCATGTCATTGGATACCTATCTTATATTAGGATTTTTTTAGGATGTTGATGTTTGTATATAGCTTGCTGACATCTGTTTCTTTAAATGGCATGCTTGCCGTACATTTAGTCTGGGAAAATGCATGTTAAAAAACTAGTTAAATCTAGGAAGTATGGTTACAGTCAGTTTTTTAATTTCTGTTGACTTCTGGTAAAATCTTCTTCGAAAAATTGTACCTTGCTTAATTTCCCAATTATATATTTACTTGCGTGATGGGGAAGACGAAAAATTATTTTCTTTTGATCTGATGTAATAGGAGCTGGGTTTTAGGGGAACAAATTCAATCTTATCTGATTATATCCTGACCACGGTCAAAAGTAAGGCTGTAATTGCTGTTTAAGGAGAGTTGTTACAGAGGTTGTGTCATATCAAATACATTGCTTTTCTACTCTGTTACTGTTAAATGGATTGCTCTAAATTAGATGGTCTAATTCTGGAAAATTTGAATACGTGCAGGTGGACTTTTGTGTCAGCAAAGCCACACTTATTTAATTGGAGCTCCATATGTCTGCAAAAATTGCTTCCATATGGTTGAATGGCACATTTTGAAAATGTTTCTTTAATTCATACTAGTGCCAGGAGAAAGAACAACTCTATTTTTTATGCTCCTTAACTAAGTGACAGTGCACCTGTACATGAACCTTCTTTCAATTTTTAAAGCAGTAATTGAATATGTAGGATTTGCTTGTCACATGTTAACAGCTTTAAGGTAGCTTAAATATGTAGCTAACAAAGGCTTAACTGTGTGCTCTCTGTTTGTACTCCTTAAAACAAATGATGAAAGATACCTAAATCATGCAGTCCCACCATGTATTAGGTTGAATTTACATGAGTTTTCTTACAGAAAACTCTTTCACTTAGGGTCATGGTAAATCTAAACATATATATATATATATGTATATATACTGGTCAAATAAAACCCAGGTTTTTTACAAGGGGAAAACAGCTTTGAGTTTGCTTCTGGTTAACTGTATTGATGGGAAATAATCCTGTGAGAAAAGCTGGAGAGATTAATTTTTTCAATTGGGGCCATAGAAGTTGATAAAATTATTAAGAGATGAATTTATAAGGAGTAATGTAAATTTATTTATTTATTTATTTTATTTTTTATTCTGCTCAGGTACCTAAGGATAAAACTGGCCTGAAGGGAAAATCTGTGGGAAACTGGGGACCTTGACTGATCTTGCACCTGAGTAAGTAAATACTTAGTGAAAATCAGCTTTACAAAATGTTAAAACTGTGAAATATTTTTCAGCATCTCCATGCCTAATTGAAGTTGTAACTTCAGACAGTACCTTGGCTTTTGGATTGACAGAGACCAGAAGTAGTAGGCCTACCTGCAAGGGAGGGAATGTGGTGTAGAGCCTTCAGTGCCTTGCAGTACATTTCTTTTTATTGCTACCCTTGAAGTCTCCATGGAATGAAACATAGCTTATAGGCAGGATTTCTTGGTATTTTGATATATTGCCTTTTCAGTTATTTATCTTCAGACTAATGTCTGAGTTTCTTAAAGCTTAACTTGATCTTGCTGGTTTGTAATCACAGTAAGGCGCTGAGACTCAGCAGAACTGTAGGTCAGGCCAGGTTAAATATGAGGTTATCAGAGGGTGAAGGCTGAGAAGATGACCTCGTGGAAAGTTGTATGGGAAAGGATGAATGCTCATTTCATGAGGAGGTTTTTGGGGTTTTTTTTAAGACAAAAACTATTGTCTTGGTTGGGGTTTGCTTTCACTAAAACAGGACAGGGACAACATTTCTTCACCAGCTTGGATGGGGCATTCTTTGTCATCTGGAGGCCCCCAGTCCCAAACCCAGGTACACAGTTTTCTGAAAGGCAGGAAGAGTATTTTCCATTTATGCACATAGCTTTCTTCCCTGGCAACCAAAGCATTATTCTGGTTTCAAAAAATTATTTTACATATTGAAAAATCATGTTGATGCATAACTTATTATTTTATGCATTTATTTAGTCACACATATTAATATATGAAATGTCTGTAATATTAATGAGCAGATAAATTTTTTATAGCATGAAACTTCTTTCTACTGGTAAGATATTTTTAAAAGTGGGAAAGTTAATTGAGTTTTCTGAAACAATTGCTAGAGTTGGAGCCTTTCTTCCTGCTGGCATTTCTCATGCTCAGAGATTTATCTTTGGTTTTAGAAAGCTTCACTGAGCTGAATATCCTTACTGGTATCTACATTAAAGTTTGAAAACAAGACTTACCAGCTGAAAGTCTCTGAATTTAATCTGATCTAAACTTGTTCATTCCAAAATTCATAAACGAGTGCTGTTCATTCCAAATCTGTACTGTGGTTTATTCATATTCTTGTACTTAACACATGAACTTATAAATTGATATCAATCACATCACTGCATAAAAAAGTGTATTTCATTTTGCTAGAGTATTTACTGTGTTTATCCCTGCAGTAGAGTAGTAGACAAAAATATCTCTCATTGCTTTCAATATTAAAGAGAATTAAACATGTAACCTAAAAATCTGCCAGGCTTTGTGAGCTATACACAAGTAAGACTTTCAGTTCATTAAGAAATGAACTTAGCATTTAGCATTATCATTCTTTGCTTTGTGAGTTAGGTACTGAATTACAAATAATGCCTCAGACTGTATTATAAGGAACTGGTTGCTTTCCTGTGCATTGCTGGTTCTTACTGAAGTTCTGGTTCCTTGTCTTGCACTTGATGTGTATGGTTTTAGAAATGAGGTCTCTGTACTAGCAAACAGGTATAAGGTTTGTTAAAGAAGAGAAGTTTTAGTGTTCTCTAAATGATAGTGGCATGTTTTGAAATCACAGTTGGCTCAACAGCTCTGTTTTAAATCCAGCAGAGACCTTTGAGAGAGGTTTTTGCCTTGTTTCTTTTAACTCCTATACTAACATGAAGCAAATGTTTTCATTTATTTCCTATGTTATCAGTCCTACTCTGTGTATTTTAGTCTATTGCTTTTGACAGTGATGAAAGGCAGCTATTTCCCAACCTTTTGTGTTTTGGGTGCTACATAAGCTCAGCTGTTCGTTTTGAGAATATTTTCTTCTCCTGATTTGTTCCTGTTTTCTCATTTGAAAGGCAGCACTAGGAATTCCAGATACAATTGTAGTCTTCTTGGAATTGTAATTTAGATTTTGTGCCTGTGTACATGAGACAGGAGCTTGCCTGTACAAAAGAAAGGCAATCATTCTGCTGGACTGGAGAACCTGTAGGTACAGTGACAAAGATACCGTGTCAGTGTTATGTTACTTTGTATTTGAAAATTGTCCTTAATTGTTATCTAATAAGGTAGAATTCAAGTGAACTAAGAAATGGGTATAATCCAATTGAATTGTGTAGTGTGTTCCTTCATGAATATAGGATTGATCTCTAGGTGTTTTACCCAGTTTATTTGCCAGTTACTGTAGTTACCGCATCACCTACAGATTTTCTCATTCAGACTTGAAATTGAGTGCCTTGGGGCAACATTTTCTCTGTTAAGCATGAAGATGAACTGGCCTTGGTTTGGAGAGGATCCTGTGTGTAGCAGTTTTTGTGCCTGCTGTTATGGAAAGATCAGCGGGTTTTGTGCAAATCTACATCTGGGTGTGAAGCGAGATAAATCTGTGATGTAACCCTCGTTGTGCTGCGTTTTGTTCTTTCCCAGGGATTGGTAGGTATTAGTCCGTGCTGTATTTAGAGGCTGAAGTGAAGCCAGCTGGTACTGTTGCTGTAGCCTGTTGATACTGTAGGATGAAGCTTTTCAACTTCTTTTAGCAGTTGATTCTGCAGAGATTGCTATTATTTTTGTAAATCACAGTGTATGGTTTCTGTCAGCTTTTAAAGATGTCATATGCTCTAATGTTTATAGTGTAGAAGTCTCTGGGGATTTAAAACTCTTTCTCTACAGTATCTCTTTCACAGAGATCAATTAAGTTTCTAATTAAAGTTTTATCAACCTAGCATCTGTTGAAATCCTAAAAATGTTGATATTTGTTGAGACAAATATAGGAGGTTTTCTAATCTCCTGAGAAAATTTTTTTGAGGATTGTTGGGGTTTCTTTATATTTTTGAGAGTGTTTCTTTGTTGTTCACAAAGTGGTGTTTGAATAATGGAAAGCTTCAGAAGCTGAGAATTTTAATGAAAAAGAGCCAAACAAATTTATTTAAACAATTTTATTTATTAAAATAGCTTGTTCTCAACTCACAAAACTGTAGTTGTAATCCTTCCCCATTCTTTTTGTCTTTGAAAGACCACTTACTTTGATCAGACCTAAAATGTTGATGACAATTACATCTCTTTGTTTCACCTGAAGCCTTTCTTGGTGTTTGGAAAGTTGTATATCACATATATTACATTTGAAAGGTACCAAAGTCCTGTGGTTGGCCTCAGCATTAAAATATATAGACACTTTTGCTTTATGAGGCTGTAAACCGGATAATTCATCACTACTGATGACCTGGAAGTAGATGTGGGCTTTTAAAGTACAATATATTATATTACAAATTCCTTGGGAGGGGGAGTGTTTGTTTTTAGGAATTCCTGGAGAGTGGAAGCCTGTTAGGATGGTATTGAACGTGTAATAAATCATGTACTTGGCCTAGGTTGAGGGTTTTTTTCCTTTTTCTTTTATGGTCTAAGACCATTTAAACATTCTGTCATAATCATAATAATAAGTAGTATCCTCTCTGCAAACACAGAAGAGAGGGGGAAGCTTTTTTTTTTTATTTTTGCAGTGTAATATTCTCAGTATCTATATAAATAAATGATAGTGTGTGGCACGATTTCCATGAATAGCAGTGCAGCTGTATTGCTGCTGTCTGCCCAAATAACAAGAAATGAGAGGGAAGAGGAGGTGACGAGGGGATATGGTTCAGAGAGGAGCATTGTGGTATGAATAAATTGACACTGTGGTTTTACTGGGGGGGGGACACTCGTTACAGGAGGCTTCATCTGTTTGCTGCTTTCCCATATTTAGAAGGCATCTTAAGTGATCCTTTTTGCAAACAGCTCATGCAGTAACTGGCAAAACAGAAGCAATTAGTGGTGTAATCTCAAAGGGAATCTCAAGCTTCACTTTAAGTGCAATGATTAAATCCACTAGAATGATAACCATTGCTGCCAAGAGCTCCTGTAATTGGTCACTAATGTATTTTGTTGTAGCAGTCGATATCTACTGCATTTCATGCACATAATTAGTAATGCATACACGTTTGGTCAGTAAAATTGAAAATCCTGATAACTGAGGGTAGAGGGGGTGGAAGGAGCACAGAGCTGGAGAACTGAAATACTGCTCTGTTGATAGTACCTAACTAGAGCTGTGTGCTTCAACAAAACAAGTGTCCTACTGTGCTGGAATACAAATGGGCTGTCTGTGGCAGGATACAGCAAAGACATTTGGCAGAGAGGGATTTGAAAGCTTCTGGCATAATGTAATTGAATTGGCCATTTCTTTAAAGATACAGCAAATTGTTTGCTGCAGCATTCATCATTGTAAGGAAGATCAGACAGCTTGCCAAACATATGATATTCATAATAAAAAGTAAAACGGTGACACTTATATTTAAACACAAGTCTTGTTATCATGTTTGTAAAAGCTGGAGAAATGAATGGGAATATTTTTGGTGGTGCTGAGCATTAGTAATCTAAGTAAGACTGTAATTCAAGAGGGGTACATCTTATAAGCAGAGGAAAGATCCACAGGGAAATGCAGCTACTGAGCAACATATGATCCCCCTGATTTGAGAAGGTAGTAGGTGTTTTGGCAGGATTATTGCTGACTCTCTCTTCTGATCACTTAAGGGAAGATAAGCTTGTATGATCCTATTTTTTGCCCTTTAAGAAATCAAAGGGGAAATAACAAAGAAGAAAGACTCGAGACTTTAAAAAGAGGCAAAATTTGAACAAAGCGTTGCTGGGGTTTTTTTTTGATAGTTATGCTGTGACAAAATAAGATGATGCAACAACCTGTAGCATATCTGAAATGTTATATGAAATGCTCTGTATTGGTACGCTGGAAAACCCCTCTCGAGTCACATCCAGAACGCTGAGCGTAAATTGCATGGTGACAGGGGCTTTGGGCCATGCAGTGATGCCTCTGCAAATGAGTAGCTGTTAGCTTTTAGGTTCTAACACATTCAGGAGACTGGCATTTTGATTTCTTGCACCACTGCACCACTGATAGGGTTGGAAATGGGAATCAAAATAATTAGATTGGATATATAGATCCCAGCAAACCAGCCAAGAAAGCGTCTGGGCTGGGGAGGGCTGCTCTGAATTCTAAAATGTGCCAGTGCTGTTTTTATGAGAGCATGAGGACAGAAGGAGTAAACTACAGTGCAGATGCTCACCATTTATATTCAAAGCACATAAGAAAATAATTGAATGTATGCTTCCTCCTATTAAAGCCTGTTAAAATCAGTAATAAAGTACATTACTGCTGTATTAAAAAGGGAGCTCAAATTTTCAGGTAATATATCTTAGCTGTTTGCATAGTGTACAGATAAGCAGGCTGGGAAGAGGGTTTTTTTACATTATCCAAGGCATTCCTCTTTCTGATACAGGACTGTTCCCATCAGTTCATTTTCTGTTACGTAGTCCAGCAGTATCTTTCCAGTATTCCCTCTGGCAGTTTTTTACAGGCCAACAGTTGTTCCCCTCCAAAAAGCCTTTCCTTCTAGTCCTTCAATATTTTTATATAAAAAAACTGCAACAAAAATGAAACACCAAAAAACCTCCCATTTCCCATGTACTCCTTCTTGAGTTTCCATAGCTGTTATAAAATGTCATCCTTTTTCTGTGCACATTCTTTCTTTAGATATTTGTAAACAATTACCCCACTCTCTCTTTTTCCACTTTACCATTTTTCATCTGTAAAATAATTAATTTTTCTTTAGTCACATGTCAGTTCTTTGCCTTTTTGCTTTTGAGAGACCCTCCTTCATTAAATCAGGAGATTCAAGAGTCCAGGTTGTCCTAAATCTGTAGAGAATATGTTTGTTTTTTTTTCTGTTAGCATGATTCCTGATGCTTTTCTTTTTTTAAATTCTACTCTCTAGATTGACTGCCCATGTTACCTCCTACCTTTATGTCTCAGTGCACTCTCTCACTTCCTTCCCTGCCTTATTGCTGATTTGAATTTTTTTCATACCAAACATGTTATATCTTGCATTGTCCCAAGCCATACTTTGCTTTCCATTTGTATTTCTATTTTTGCTTTTCATTGCATTAGATCTCAAGAGCTTGTGTCTGCATCTTCATATCTACCAAGTCAATGTGAAGCATCGGTCCAAAATAGCCTGTTGGTTTGTGTGCACACCTGCCATGGGGACAGCAGTGGCTGCAGTATCTCCTCTGCTTTGAAGCCAGATGCACAGGGCTGTGTCTCTGGTAATACTGTATGATAATAACACATGGGAAGTACTTGCCTGCTTTTGCAGAAGCGTGTCCTGCATGCTGTCCTTAAAATACCCACTGAATCTGTAAGAAAATACAGCGGTTATTGGCTCCAGTTGTAGTCACTGGAAAAAGCTGTGTTGAGCTGTTCCTGAACTAAATATCACCTTTTTTTTTTTCCTGATTCCCTGCTTTGGATCTCCAGGTAGTCTTAGGTGTTAGTTTTTTTATTTTCTTATTGTGCTCTTATTTGGTTCATTATTTCATGTTACCCTACTCAGTTGTAAAGACAGTGATGAGGAACAGCAAAGTGATTTCTTCTTGTTTTAATCTGTGCAAGCCCATAATATCTGAAGCTCCTTCAGAAGCTGTCATTTGTGTATCCTGAAGGTGCACTGTGGCCATCCTGTACATCTTGCACATAAGCCTCCCATTCAGTGATTTGATGTTTTGACATCAGATTACAAGACTAACATAAAGTGTATTTGCTATCCATATGGAATGGGGGATATTTAGCTGGTATGGGAGTGCAGCATGGATGAGTGGAACTCATACCAAGAGCTCTAAGAATTTGGGTTTACTGCAGAGATAGTTTGGTGATTCTGCGGGAGCTAATTTTTCTAGTAAAAAACATAAAATCCAATCTTTTTTGTTAAAAGAAGACTGAAATTATGAGTTGGCCATCATCTGCTAATAACCATGTGAAGATTTATGATATGAGAAGGCCCTTCTGTTTGGATGTTATGGAAATAAAAAGATGCACTGGAAATCAGAAAAATTCAAACAAGAGACAGATTTTATTTCCCCGATATTTGTAAAGCTGATAAAACTGTTGAAGTTTTGACAAGGAATTAGCTGAATTTTTTACATCCATATCCAAAGTCATCGAGATGACTTTATAAAATACTGTTTTTTGAACACTGTATTTAATGCAAGAATTGCATGCTTGAGTTTCAAAACTTGTATTTTTGAGGAAGCCCAGTAGAGGTAGTAGATAACTTGTGTCTCTTGTTGGATTCATGCTTATTAAAGCCTTCAGTTAGGATTTGGGCTTTCATACATACTGGTTATTTAGTTCAGATGATGGTCACGGATTTCTGGAGGGCAGTTGCAACACGTAGTTGCTGTACAAGAAATGGTTTAGTAATGCTCCAAAGGTTAGCTCTTAAAACACTCAGCTCACTTACAAGCCCATTAAGACTTGACCTATGTTGAGAGTTTATTTAAATGCTTGGCACTGTTCTTTTCTATAGGGAGTTTGGAAAAAAAATGTTATTTCGTTTTTTAATAATTTTTTCCCTGACCTTTATCTGCAGTAAAATTGGCTGGCAGTATCACAGCAGGTCCAAATGCAACATTTTATTTATGGCAATAATTTTATAGGAAGAACAAATGGAGTTTGGAGACAGGAAGAAATGAAAGACTTCTTAGGTTTCTTAGATTAATAGCTTGCTGAATGTGAATGAATGCAAATGCCAGTGACTCGAACAAAGAGATCAAATTTAGTACCTTGGGCAGGTTACACAATGTCTGTCTAAGGGGACTGCAACACTTGATCCCTGTGTTCTGTCTACTGCCACTGAGACAACAGTATAGCAGTGTATTGAACAGGTAGCATTTTCTGCACCTTTTAGGGTGTTAACTGCTATTAAATTTTTCCTGTTCCAATGTATAAATAACCTTCTATGATATGAATTGTAGGTAATGGAAACACCTTGCATATTTCAGAGCCACAGTACAGCATTTGTTTAATATAGGAGATCTGCAGATATAGTTAATCTTCTATTGTAGATTTATTAAAATATGATATGAACATCAGGATGTGTAATACGACTAACTTGAATGTGCTGTAACTCAGGACAAACTGGGCTGTTTCTTCCTTGCCTGGAAGACTTTTCTGTGCTTCTTGTTGTCTTATCCTTGGTTATTGGAACTGAGTTTATGCCCTTCTTCTACAATAATCTTCAGAACTAAGTATATTCAGTGAATATCTTACCCTTAAAACTTTTCACTGATAATGCACATTTTGTGGGATGATTTCTTTTGCTGTACAACTAAGAACTCAGCGTGTTATGTGTTGACTTGGCTTTTGAAGGCCATCTTAAAAATATGCAAAATATTCAAAATAATATTCAAATTACTTTCCTTTTTCCAGTCTCTTAGACCAACACTTAGAAACATGGTGAATGGTCACATCTTGTGAGACAGTATATAATCAAGGAAATTTTTAGATTCTCTCTGAACTGGTAGAGCACAACAAACAATGTGTTTTATTTACACACAAACATAGCTGTGAAGAGATTCATATATTCAGTTATTTAAAAAGATAAGTATTGTGGCTGTGTAGGACTGAATTAACACCAAAGTATGTAGAAAATATTTTTCTGTTTTTGAAAAAATTAAAAACCGAGTTTTTTTTTTTAATGTGTTCTTAGAGGACTATGGTTTGAATCTTGTTTTGTTACAGTAGCAAGTTTTTTCGATTTTCAAAGCAGTAGTCCTTTAAATCAAGAATACCCTTCTGCCACCCATATATTGTTTGGGAAAATTAAATTTGTTTAGGATATGATAAGTGAGAACACTGATATCTTAGCTCCTTATCTTGGGAAGTGCTCCCCTTATTTTCCTTTTCTGTGCCCCTCTCCAGGAACAAAAGCAATACAAGAATGCAGATGTTGAAAGGCACGAAAATGTGCTTAAAGTATTTTCCTTCTGTCTTGGAACAATGGCTGCTGACAGCAGAAGGCTTGCTTGCTTGTTAAAATTAGATTTGAATCATCAGTGTAATAGCAGTAGGAAATTGTAGGATGGAAAGGTGCCAGGACGCCTATCTATATCTGCCCTTTCGGAGCAAGGGGGGCTGCAGTGACTTGAGCTGTCTCCTCAGCTGAGTGAGCGTGCCCTATATGACAAGTACTGCCTTAAGCATCCTTAAAACAAAATTGGCCCTGGGCAGAAGCTATTGAGGTTGGATCCTGAGAACAGACAAAAGTACAGCAGTGCAAGAGCTGTTACACTTAGGCTTCTGAAGAGTTTGTTTCTCACTGGTTCCTTACATCATGTTTAATTGGGCCCACTTCCATTACCTCCCACCATTTTCCTGCACTAGGATAAAAAAATAAAAAAAAATAAAAAAAAAAAATAAAAAAAATAAAAATCTGTGTTTTGGGGTTCATTTTTTGGATTTTATGATTGTAAAATCACTGGGAAGTTTCCATAATCTAGTTGTAAGTAAATTAGAGGATGATGTTTACTCTGAAGCTGTATCAGAATCAGCATCGTTCTGGCTTATTCTGTTTCTCTTCAGTTGTTTTAAGGCAGTCCAGTGCCCAGTTACTTCTTTTATGTAGTTATTATCTGTTGGCTTTGCAGTAACCCAATCTATGGAACACAGTGACCTCTCTATGCACCTTAAAGCCATTCACAGAAATGGTTGCAATTCTGCTGATGCAGAATGCAGCTGCCCATTTAAATCTCTTTTTCCTACAGAGGAGATGGTTATATCTCTGCTGTGTACTGGCTTCTGTTTAATTTCAAGTGCAGTTTTTACACTGCTTCCATAAGCAGCTTAGTTCTTGATTACTTCAGGGAGTGCTTTGCGTGATACAGCAGTAATTGATATCAGCTGAAGTGCTAAATCTACCAGTCCCCTCATTTAAATTAGTGCCAGTTGGAGATGGGAGAGCTGAAAGCAGGACTGTGCCTGGGAGAGGACTCTGCTTTTTATTTAGTTTGCCCTCCTAACAGAGTAAGAATTTTCTGACCTTCTGATTATGAGGTTATTCTTGTCCTGCGGAGGCAAAATAAAATCAAAGTGATTGTGTAGGGACGATCAAGGAGGAATTTTAGTTAAAGTGTTTAACGATATTTAGTGCATTGTGATTGTCTTCATCAGTGCTATGAGTGCAATCAGACATATTTTAAAACCTACATAAGTAACTGGATTATAATACAGCATTGGTTTATATATTTTTTATCATTTGTTTACATTAACTCCATTTTAACACTGTTTTGTGTATGTATGTATCCATCTATCTGTACATATCTGGCGTTTTCATATATAATGTTCATTTATTTTCTGGAGAAGTAGGTGATTCTGCAGCTGGGCTGTATTGCTTATAGGTATTATTTAATTATTGGCAAATATTTAGAAGACACAGGACCACCACAGTTTCATGGGACTGCTGTAGCAAATTTGATGATGGACAAGAAAAAATTGAAAGCAGTGCCTGAGCATCAGTGGCCATCTTGGCTTGACCTGCTGTGTGTCCAGCTTTTAGACTGCAGTCCCTACTCCTGCACGTGTACCAGCTGTGAGAACAGTGTGTTATGTGGAAAGTTTTATTGGAAGTTGCTGGTATATTTGTGATTGAAAAAGTGGGTAGGATTTGATCTATCTTTTTCCCCCCATACTCCTTACAGGACAGTAGAGTGCTGTAGCGTGAAGTAGGCTTCAGGCTGATCAGATGATGGTGGTTTGTACTTGTTCTTTTCTGTAGTGAGTAAATTATTCATTGTAGTCCTGTATCATATTTATAGATAGTTATTTGCCAGCTTCTCAAGATGGCCACACAAGCCATTCCCTTAAATAGCCCAGATACTTGTGTCATCTAGAACCTTTTTGTAAGCATTCTTCTTATTTGTCTTGTAGGTGTCTATAGAAGTATGTAAATCTAATCTTTAATATTAAGGGTTTATGGCCTTAGTATTTACGTTTCAGTTTCATGCAGTGCATTGTGAGATTGCATGTACTCCTAATCATATTGTTAGCCATTATCATCTTTAAGCATGTTCCATGTCCCTTGGGTGTCCACCTACCATCTGTTACTTTATCCCATTAGATTTCCACCAGATTTCTTATTTTTTCTCTAGCATACTCTGCTGGAAAAAACCCTCCATTTAGTTTCCCTCATTTATCTCCCAGTTTAGTCTTAATTACACAGCTAATCAGATTATGATGATTTTCTTTATTTCTTACCTCCCTGTGCTTTCAAGTATGACCAAAAGCATGTACTTCATTTCTGCACATGTGTATGTGTGTATGTGCATGCAGGATGACTATACAAGATTGTTCTAATCAGTGCTTTCTGTTCCACTCACTTTGCATGGAGGGTATAAAGGTGCCTGACTTCACAGCTTCATTGACCGCTTGGCTTCTGCTTCCTTCTGTGGACCAAGGGAATCCAGCTCTTAGCATTTGACCTGAGCCAATCAAAAGGAGCCTCCTGCCCTCCTTCCCCTTCTCCTTGAGCTGTGCTCTCCCATTCCAGGGTACTGTCAGCCCTGTTGTGCTGCTGCCCGGGGCTGAAAGATGTGCAGCGAGCTCCCAGCCAGCTCGACAGTCTGTCCCCAGCACACGGCAAGCCATAGGCTCTAAATGAGCTTAGGCTGGCAATTAATTCACACTGCTGAGTCACTGCTGAAATGCTTTACTTTGCTGTGCACCTTTTTAAAGCAAACCATGGCCAGATCAGGGCTGCCTAGGACAGGCTGTACTTCACTGTCCCAGGCCATTGAACGATGAGTGACTCAGCCATTTGTGTAGAGAGGCGAGGAAGGCATCTGTGGAGGATCATCTCTGCAGGTGTCTGCAACCACCCTCCTCTGCTTGAGCATCACCGCTTAAACTAAAACCTGAAAAATACTCTCCACACACAGAAAGCGTCTGTTTCCTTTAAAACCTGTGAGATACGTGGTGTTCTGAGAAGGAAGATGCATGAGAATTATTTACAAACCTCTTAACAACTCCAAACAACTGAGAGAGCATGTTTACTTTTAACTGGAATTAACCAACATTACTTCATGGGGAGCCATTGTCTTATAGAGCAGGAAGGGTTCATCCATTCACTGCTCATTTTTTTGTATTGCTGGACAAAAGCTTGCCTGATAAAGCAGCATATTTTCATGGCTAATGAGCTCAATCAGTCCTTGGTTTCTATCCGTGTACTACAGGAAATAAACCGTATGGAATATTACTGTGGAATATTTAGGTTCATTTATAAATACAAAGATTCATGTGTACAAATTGGCTTCACTCTTAATTGATTTAGAATACTTGATTAGACAACACAGCTGAGCCAATGTAACTCTTGCTGCCACTGAGAGGTGGTTCAGCCCTCACTTTTGTCTTCCTGTCCCTTCTAGCCATATGGTGCTTGTCTGACTCCTCAATCCAGTGCTGAACTCCTTCCTTCCTGGAAGAGATCAAGCCATTTTATCTGGTTGGATGGTGTGAAACAGGTGTAGGGAACTGTCTGCTTCATTTCTGGAAATGATGTTTCAGCATAAGGCTTGCAGCTCTAGTGAGAAGCCTCCAGTGCCAAGATGTATATGAGCTAGATCATCAAGGGTTCATTTCTACTTAATGTTTAGTTCAAGAAAACAAATCGTCTGGTTTTACGTATATCTTCTGTGATATATTTTTAGATGTTACCACCTGCACATAATATAATAGTCTTGTAGCAAAAAAAAGAGGCATTTTTAGCACAGATGGCATGATTGATAGAGCTGTGGTTTTGCATACTTTGAATTTTAGTGGAGTGAGGAGACTTTCTACTCTAAAACTTAAGCTATCCTGCATTTCAAAATAGAATAGGTCAAAAAATTGCCTTGGTTCATGACTAGTTGGCAAAAAAACAAGACTTACTACTTTACCCAGTAAAAATCAATGGCCACAGAACAAATATGTTCTTCACCAGCTAATCCGGTAGAACAGGGCTATGTTTCAGTAATTTTGATGACTGAAGAGGGCATCACATGTTTTAAGTACTGGTGCTCAACTTGTGTTTATTCTGACTTTTTGTCTTTAAAAAACTATCCAGAATCATCTCTGGTGTACAGCTCTCCTTTACATTAGGCTTGTTGCAAAGCCATGTAGTAACTTTGGGAAAAAGTTACAGAGTTTGCAGCATTAGGAATTAGGTTTTGGGAACCATTTTTATTTAACAGCCTTAAGTGAGCATGTGTGAAATTCCAAATGCAGTTTTCAGGGGCAAACTTAATGCTTGTTCTCAAGAGTTGGAGCAAGTACTGGGGCACAGAGTATCTTGTTAGTGTTGCTGAGCTCAGCTGCTGCTGTTTGCCCAGCCTGTGAGCAGTAAGCAGGTGGTGAGGGAGCTGCTGATGGCCCAGCCAGGCAGTCAGTAGGAAGGGAGAGGTCAGAGCACGAGTGCTTTCGTCTGGAAAAGGCAAAGCAGGGGCAGTGTCTTAGGTTTTGGCAGCTCAGGTGTGTTTTTCTCACATTTAGGTTTTCTACAGTCTTAATAGCATTTTCGTTTGTTTGTCATCTCCTTGGCTGTTCTGCTTTCTGTAGAGAAAGGAAACTTCCTTGGTGTAGTGCTAAAAACACATTGTTTTGACAGCAGTCCTAGTTTCGGTATTCCTGGCCACTGATAGCCTGGGACAAAATTGCTTGAAGCTGACCAAAATGATTACCTTAGATAACAGGATTGTACTGCTCTCTCTTGTGGACCAGTCGCTGGAAAGAGATGTCCGAGTTGGATGTAATGACATAAATGTGCCTTTGCACCTGCAGAGCCAAGCTAGGCACGTACACCAGAGCCTGTGTGGGTTGAACTGAGCCTAAGGCTTGGGGGTTTTGATGGCCTCGGGCAATCACCTTCTGTTTGTGATCCAGACGGAGGGAGCCCAGTGCAGCACAGCCAAGCCAGCCAAGCAGAAGCCATTGGAAGTGGCCAAATGGGGACACGTACCCCACTTCTGGACTTTCTCTGGGGCTGGCTGCTGGGCTCTGGCTACAGCCTGGCTTTGTCTGGAAAAGAAGAGCCAGGGCTGGGCAAGCAGCATGCAGAGGGTAGTTGGGGGGACTTCAGCAAATGTATTCTAGTAGTCTCTGTTGATGTAACTTAAGTGGGAACTTTTTTTTCCATCATATTTGAGCATTGCTGCGGCTGAACACATTTTGCTGAGTCTGAAATGGCACCTCCCAGGACTTCTTGTTGCCCAGTTTCAAAACACTCTTGTTAAATAGGGATATTTACAAAAATTACAGGAAACTGGGTTATAATAGAAGACAAAAGTAAACCTAAGTATAGGTGCCATGACTTCTTGCTTTACATCTAGAGACAGACCTTTCTATTCTCAAGCTATTACATTGAATATCCTGATCTGCACACTTTTCAGAGTTGGGTTGCCCACTGTTCTTGACAGTCTGGTTCCCAAAAAAGTTATTTGAGTGAGGTTACTTACATGTGAGAGAAGTTACTTACAGACAGGTTGCCTATGAAAATTGCATCACGTATGTGTGTGCATACGGGTGTATGTATACCTGTGCTGAATGCGATTAAAATATTTATTCCATAAGGACCACAAGGTTTGGAAGCTTTTTCTACACGGGGCAGTATCTCATACACACAGGTTCTGTAAAAGCCAAGTATTTTCTCACAGTGGCAGTTTATTTTTGGAAACACAAAACCGTGAGCAAGCAGCACTGTGTCACGCATCCATAAGGTTTTGCACAGACGCAGGGCAGCGCAGCCCAGGAATATGGATGTGTTCACATCCAGGCCTCCCCATCCTTCCCTCCGTGCCTGCTCAGGCTCACAGCAGGAGCGCAGAGATGGCTGTGGTTGTACCTGTTTGTGGGTGATGGGTTGTTTTTGCCCTCGGTCGCTGCTGGAAGAGAACAGCAGCGTATCGAGCACTTCAGTCTGGTTTGCTGAGTGTAACAGCTTATGAGAAAATGGCTGCCTTGTTTTCCAGCCGTGTCCCAGGGATGGCCACGCAGGAGAAAATGAGGATCCGAGCTTGAGGAATCTCTCAGCGGTTTCCCCTGCCATTTAACATTTATAAATACGCTATGAAGGATCCCTTTTCTTTCCAGGTAGCTGCCTCGCATTAGTCCTTGCAGCACAGTGGGAGGAGGGGTGGGAAGGAGCGTTTCCAGACCCTCATCAGTGCTCCTAGGGAACCCTTTCCAGACAGAGGTGCATGCACACATATCTCTCCTTATATATGCATATAAATGCATGTATATACAAGATGAGACTTTAAGCTTAAAATTTGTCTTCTGAGGTAATCTAATCAGTTGCTTTTTAGTGATTATATTAATGAAGTGTTGTTTCCTTAAGTATTTAGTGCTTCTAAAAATTACTTTCTTCATTTTCTCACGGTTTGAGTGACACAGCATTGCATTATGAGCAGGCATTATGTGCTGTGAAATAGAAATGCACACAGCCCTTACATTGAAGTAACTCGAGGTCAGAAAGGTTTTAATACTAATACAGAAATTATCCGCACAAAACAATTATTCTGCCTGAATAGCCCACTAGAAAATTCTCTGCTGTTCAAGTGTATTATCCCATTTATTAAGTGGGATAATGAAAACAATTTTTAGCAAATTGTTCTAGCTTTCTGCAGCAGTTTGTTTCCTTCAATTCTTCAAATGATCTTGATGTTTAAATAAATAAATTCCTTCAGTATCCTGTTGGAAAAGGCAGAAGTGGCATAAGGAATTATAAACTCTTAAGAGAGTAAGAAAGCCACTTATTGGGAATATAATGGAAAGTCTTTTAAAAGGAGTGATTAGCTTCTTTGGTGTTTGGACCTTTAATATAAACTACTGTCTCATAAAATCTAGTAGATTTAGCTGTGCTGGTTTAAGATGTGACAATTGCCCGCTGTACTCATCTGCTGGGCTTCATCCTTTATCAGCTGCTGAAGAAATTGCAGTACAGCCAGTGAGCCCTGTGGAAGCAGGGTCTTGAGATCCTGAGAACCCCTTCTGCCTAGCTCTGCTTGGGGACTCTCTGGGCTGAAACTACCAGAGCTCTTCACAGCTAGGCTTTTCATCATCTGCATCTGTTTATGGTAATAAGGGAGAGGAAAAAGAGTAGGGAAACAACCCTACAAAGCAACCAAACAAAAATTCCAGTCAGAGCCAGGCACATTGCCGTTAGCTGTGGGCTTTCCTACCAGCTTCCAAGCAGTGTTTCCAAAGTGTTGTTAGCACAAAGTGTTGTAGCTATTAGCAATACTAGTTTTGTGGCATTGATGTATATAGGTTTCTTTTATTTCCTTGAGTAGGCTTTTCTTCTTCCCTGCCATCCCTTAAAAACAACAAGCAATAAGCTTTTTCTGCAGGATCAATGTTGCTTTTGAGCATAATCACAACTTAATGCAGTTCACATTAGTGCTGAAGGTAAAAGGTAGTGTACTCTGTTCATTTTGTCATAGAATCATAGATTGTTAAAGGGCTGGAATTGACCTTAAAGGTCAGTTAGTCCCAGCCTCTGCTGCCGCGGGTAGGGACACTTGTCACCAGACTAAGATGCTGAAGGCCTTGTCCAGCCTGGCCTTGAGCACTGCCCTGGCCTTGACGACTGGGTTGGGGCTCCCTGTTTCTGAGTTACGCAGTGTCAGACCTATTCTGGAGCAGCTCTCTTTCTGTGATCTGCACATCAGCTGGAAACACAAGAGTGCCCATGTCTCTGTTTCCCTCTTCCAGAGGTCAGCTGTGCTGCTGCAGTGTCACTGCAAGCCCAGGGAAAACACTTCACACTGCAGCTGTACCAGTATCAAACAAAGGATGTGTTCTTGTGAATCAGACTCTCACTGTCTTCTCTGTATTTTCTAGAGCTGTCCAGATAGCCTTCTTTTTTTGTACTGGGGAAAAAAAGGCTTTTTCAAAGAACTGCACATTCAAAATGTGACTGTACCAAAGGAACAGGAGGAATGCTATTTGTAGGAGACACTACTGTTTGCTTCACATTTATTCTTTTGCCACTTTTGTCATTTCTTTTTTAGCAACTGGAGCAGAAGAGTCTGAAAAGGGAACTGGAAAGATAACTGCAGGTTTTGTTTTAGAAAGCCCTTTGGAAAGCATACCTGTTTCATACCGCTGTGCCAGTATGGAAGCTCTCTGAGTAAGGCTCCACTGCAGTGCTTTTTGGAGCAGGCTTGTTACCTGACTGGTTGCTTTCATAATGTCCCTTATTCTGGATGATTCCACAAGGTGTGTGATGACATGAATGTGGGCAGAGTGTGACACAGCTGATCAGGTGACTCTAGGTGGTATCTGCTTTAAAAAAAAAAAAAAGAGCAAATTATTGCATTGAAAATGCTGAGCAGTGTTTGTTTATTGGCTGTAACAGCACTGCACACTGGGGGGTTTTGTGCAGCAGTCCAAGTTAGCATGGTTAACAAAACAGTGCAGTTTCTTTAGGGCAGTTCTTTACCTGGGCCAGTCATACTTTACTAAAGGAAAAATTCTGGAGTGTAGCATGTCCTGCAATACTCAGGCCACTGTGGATATGTCTTCTGCAAATTGTCCTGGAAATGCATTCATTGTTTTGTTCTACTTTTCATCTAACAGAATCCATCTTGTATCTCTGATTTTATTCTTAAATTATAACTTCTGGGGACCAGAACTATCTTGGGTCTCTTTTCATCTGGATTTTTCTAGATTTTAATATAATCTTCCATACAATATTCATGATTAGCAGTTCTAAGCAGCAATTTAATACAATTAATGATACTTTATTATTGATCAAGGTTTCCTGTCTCCTGTTATATCGTGAAGACTGCTGGCTCTATTCAATGCTTCTGAGCTTCTCTATACTGATATTTGCTGGCTTGTAATTCTAAAGAGAAGAATAAATAATTCATATGAAGCTAGGAATTTTTGTTTATCTTTTTAAAAATGTTGCAACAAAGTGGTCTGAGTGTTAGGCCTTATGCAATTCCAAATATTTTTAAAATAGAAAACTTATGAGATAATGTTATTGATGTTCTATCTTGCCAAATAAATATTTCAGTGGACTGATAATGTGGAGCTGCTTTGGAGGGATTTCTGCTGACATTATTGTTGATGTTAGGCACTAAACCTGACCCACTGTAAAATGTTTACAGTTTTGCATTCTCTGTGCTCTAAAAATGGAGCAGCTTTCACAGTCTTTTACTCTCATATAATTTCTCCCTTTCCATGCAATCATACCTAGAAATCAGCAGCTTGCTTTGCAGGGCTGACATGCACGCTGCTTTATTTTTCAATTTCATCAGTAATAGGCTTTTCCTAGCTTGTAATGCTGCTCCACTGACACAATGATGGTTATTCCTTATTCGCACAAAAAAATCTAGTGAAGTCTCTCTAAAGATTTCAGTCTTTATGATGGGGTTATTAAAATGTATAAAATAATTCAGATTAATAGTTTTTCAGCACTTTATTCTATTTTTCTTGAAATAGAGTATGCATTTGTAATAATTCTCCAGGATGGATGGAGTCTAATACGTGTGTCCTCTGGCTTCTATGTTAGCTGGGCTTTGAAGTGATAGTATACTGTGTGTGTGTTCAGACTTCCATAGATGAGGGAACAGGAAAACAAAACTCTCTTCAGCACTTGTAAACCCTCTTCAAAGGTACCAGGGCCAGAAAAAAATGTCAGCAATAGGCCATGTCTGCCAAACTGTGGCTGCTTCTGCTTTTGTACATAGTGGTGTGTCCTGGGGTGACTTTATGATACTGGTATCCCCAATCGTCTGGTTTATGTTATATATTAAGTTCTGCACTTTTAAGACTGGCTTTGAGAGCAAGAGAGGAGGAAGAAGAAGCACGCAGTGTGTTAAAGAAAAACATCACTTGGGACGACAATGGGCCGGTGATGGCAAAGCAGCACTAACTACTTGTGTGCACAGCATCTCTGCTGGGCCAGAAGCGGCTTTCTAATGGACTCAGGTCCTCAGTTCTGAAGGCCAAACCCACTTAAACTCTGGCCACCCAACTTTTAAGCTGAAGTGGGTATGTTATTTATCCTGGCCTGACTGTTTTACCAGTGAAGTACCATCTATCTCCATGATTTACTTTGGTGGCAACTACTTTGCACAGCTGATAACCTCTCTGAGGCTAAAGGCTCTTAAAACCTTTTGGCCCTAGTGGCATAATCTACATGTGCCTCATGCTGTTTAGCAGCAGGTAGCTGAAGGCTTTTTGGTTTGTACGGTTATAGTTTCAGGTAGGACTAGGCTTTATGATATTATTTGTGTACCAGTTCAAAAAGCTCTATTTCAAAAGGCTATGTAAATATAAGTAAAACTAGGCCTCTTTTCTTATAATGTGGCTACTCAGGGTGCTTTATTAACGCATGTGCTTGGGAGAGGTTTTGTTGGTTGGTACTTCCGTTAGTTCTGAATCCATGAGGAAATAAAATTGAACTGTGGTTTTTTTTTCCTGAGTCATAGAGTTTTAAACTAAGGACTGTGGTGTCCCACAGGACACCCACAGGTGTCCACCCTTAGGAAGGAGCACCTAAGAAGGGAGCACCGAGTAGATGCTTGGTGGTCAAAAGGCGTGACGAAGTCAGAGGCTCCGCAAAAGCTGTCAAAGTAACGTTAATAAATTACACACCTGGCGTGGAAATTGGTGATCGTTAGTCCCTTATCTCCAGGTATAAATGTGTGGCAGTGAGTATGGATTAAAGGTTTGGGCACATGGGAAGAGAGAGTGACAGAGATGAATTAAAGAAGGGGAGAGAGAAATGTGGGATGTAAAGAAGGAATAGAGATCACCAGTCCTGATTCCAGCATTGATCCAGCTGATGGTGTGACCAGGATCCTGGGCTGCATGTCCCTAGGCTTTGTTTGGTGCCTTTTTAATGGTAGGATTCCCCACTCTGGAGATAAGTTTCTCATTTTCTATGTAAATCAGCTATCATGTGCAATTTGTTCTTCTAGACCTTTCTGGAAATGTGTGTCAGAGGGCTTCAGAGGTCTTTGGCTGTCATGTTCCCCACTGCTGTCCATGCCTCCTTCTCAGTCTCATCCCTGCGTTTGTGCTGTACTATGTTGTGTTCATGTTCCAAGCCAGAACAAGGACGTTTCTCCAGCCACATCCTGTTCTTCTTGAGGTGTTATTGCCAACAGTCCTTGGTGGTTATCACACCAATCCTTGGCTGGCTCCACAGCTGTCAGTGCCTCAGACATACAATGAACATCAGCCCCTTATCTTCTAAAGGAACACATGAGTATGTTACTTGGGGCTAAAAAAGTTATTCCATGTTCAGGAAAGAGTGCTGAACTTCTCATGTGCTATGAGCTTAGAATATCTACATAAATACACCTCTCTTTTTTTACAGAGGTAGTAAATTACAGAACCTCAGTTATTAAGCCTTAAAATGCAGTTCTGGCTTGAGATTCAGCATAGGGAGCCATACTATTATCAGTGATAAACACAGTCGTACCCATGCACTGAAGGTAAAACCCTTATGATTTCCCAGCTGTGACAGAGAGCAGGATGAAATACATTGTCATGGATGTTCTGAGGAAAGGTATTGTCCTGGCTTTCTGATAAAGTTGGCAGTTAAAAAATTGCTTTTATTGTTAAATTGGACAAACTTGATCTGGAAGTAGCAGAACACAGAAAGCAACAGACACAATAATGTCACTAGAATTCAGTTTTTACATTAAGACTCACAGACCTTGATTTGGACCTCAGGTTCACCAGTGGAAATCTGGAATGGCTTAATCTGTAATTTATTTGAGTCTCTCCAGGCATACGTTGCTGGAATTGAGTGCAGCTTCAGCCAAGCCACTCCAGGCTGAATTGTTCACCTGTTTATTCACCTATGAACGTGAGCATCTACTCACCCACTGACACAGTTTCCTATGAAGCCAAAAGACAGGCACATTTTATAAAAGCAAGGAAATCTTGAAGTTCATAACTTTTGACAGCCATGACAAATAAGCAGCTGTATCCATTACCAGTCCCCAGAGTTATCTAGTATCCTTTCTTTATGTAATTTCTTACACTTTTTTTTAATACGTCTTTTCACTTGTTATTTATTATTCATAGCATTAATAAGAGTTCACTACTCCCCTTTTATTTTCATTGCTATCTTGAATATTTTAGCACAGGAACTGTGCTTGCTTTGTTTCCTTGCTGTGGATTTTTTTCATGCTTTTTTCCCATCTTGTGTTTCCTAGTTTTATCATCTGGAAATATTATTAAAGACGTTATATACCTTTTCTTCATCCAGAGATGTGGTGCATCTGTTGACCTTCAGGGCATATTGCTGGGGCCATCTGGTTTTCAAGGGAAGTGGAGTTTGGCAAGAAATGGGGAAGGATTTAAGGGAGAAGGAGATATTAGGTTACTTATTTATTTTTTGATTAAGGTTTTGCTTTGTTGAAGAGTAAGACTGATTGATACTTTGTTATAGTATTTGTCTTTTTATAGTCTTTGGTTCTTCTTGTGGTTTTTTTTGTCATTGTGGTTGTTGTTTTGAAGTAGTGCTGGGCTGGGGAAGCTCTTGCAGGTATGTGCTTTTCCTTATCAAAATAAACAAAACAATATGGCCCCAAATTGGTATGAGGTGTTAACCAATGCTCTTGGAGTCTGTTAGTACCAGGATTAAATGACACCATTTCAGATGTTGCTCATCTCTCTGTCACAGTAAGTGTTGGTGACTAGTGAGGAAGTGAGGTGACCAGGACAAAGTACCAACCCCATTTCAACCTGAGAAAAATTGTATTTAGAAAAAGTGTGAGTTCTGGAACATTTCCCCCAGTTTTTCGGAGGAAGCCTGATAGTCTTTTTCTAGTGAATTCACAGAACGTAGCTAAGAGACACTGTTTGATTTCTTCTCTTACCCTTCTAGAATAAGGGAGTCTGACATGTATGTGCAGGAGTATGACATGTATGCGCAGGTTTTACTGGAGCTGAAGACAGAGCGGGAAAATAGAGAAGTTTATCAACTCTGGATGCTCCCTGTTTCAATATGGCCACAACAATTGCTGTTCAGTGGTTTTGATACACCTTTGCTTTATCTTTTTCTCTTAGTACCATTAAGAAACCACTGGTTGGCCATATAGGATATAAATTGGTAATTTTTCTTACATTTTGTAAATGTTTGTCATTTATTATGCAATTCATTGCGGTGCATAGAGAGCTTTGATTTTCATGTGCTAAAAGCTGTTTCAGTTCAGTTACCCAAAGTCTGATATATGAACAAAAAATATGGTACACACTTTCTTAGGAGAGGAAAGAAAAATTATTTTAAGTAAAGTTACAGAATAACAAATAAAATATAATTTTTTTATAAATTATAATTTAAACATTTTATTAAAAAAATAAGTAAAAACAGTCTGGTTCTAAGAGAAAAGTTTAAGCTCACGTGTTAAAAATAATCTTCTCTCAATTAAGAAGGGGCTCATTTCAATTAAAGCAGAATTTCCTGCATTTAATTATTGCATCTTCATACGTGTAAGTTCTGAGTGATCTGTTTAAAACCCCGAACATCCCAGGAGGAGAGGGAGTGTGTGTGTGTCCCAATGCTGCTCCTCATTGTGTCATCTCCATAACTGACCCCCAGTAAAACTAAAACTCCCCCTGATCCAACAGCTCCTGCCCATGCACAAGCTTTCTCATGACCTGTAGCAGACCAAGTGTCTGGGTTACAGTTATGACAATGTAATGATCTTGTCATAGGCTTTTGTATTTAATAGTGTTCAGAACAATTCTTAATTATTCAGTTTATTGTCAGTCTTCTCAATGGAATTATTTCTCCATCTTGACCGCTGTATTTTAGGAAGACAGAAGGCAGTTGAGTTATACACTTCTTACCTTACAAATAAACCAATATGCATGGTGAGGAAAGAGTAGAAGAAACAGCGCATCTTTGTAGTGTTTAATCCTTTCTGTCTCAATTTGGAGAAAGGGATGGATAGGGGGGAAAAAACTCCTAACTTCTGTGAGGAAAGAGAAGACTAAGTAGCTTCATTAGGAAAGTCCTCCTAATCCATTGTGATTTTGGGGATATTTCATTTTTAAGTGTATTATCTGAGGTGTCATTCTAGTCTTGATCTTAGCTTTCTCTCCAGGTTCTTTTAAATAAGCAGTAAAGTTGAGAGTAAGTCAAAAGAGCTTACAGAAGCAAAGTTAAAAGCTTGCTTTGATGTTTGCCTTGTGACCTAAAAGCACTGCAAAAGCTGACCTAAATAAAACCGATAGGAACCTCGGTCCCTGTCCTTTGTTTGTTTGTTTGGAGTTTTTTATTTTGTTTTTTGGAAGAGGATTGGTTAGCTGATCTTAATTTTGAGGAACAGCAGAGGACAGAAAGGCTATTATCTTTTCCAATGGCCATGATCAAAAGCTTTCTCACAAAGTCACACATGGGTTTGTAGAAATTCTACCCAAGGCTTGTAGCTGCCTGTGTTAGTTTTCAAGACTGTAGCTTTTCTTAGGAAAGCACATAAAAACATAAAACGTCTGTCAGAAAAACTTACTGTTTGAAGAGCAGCCACACCTTGGAATTCCTTCCTTGGTGGTAGTGAGTTTGTGTAAGTGTGAAATAACCAAGAGTACTGTAATTTGATTTCAGCAGCTCAGGGGGTTGTGAAGGTGTTTGAGAGACCAAGCTTTCAAAGAGATTCATGGTGCCATAAAACATAAAACTTTGATATAGTTGCAGGTTTTGCTTTTTAAACAACATACAGTAAAATCAGGCACAGTAGGAACATGAACAAGCAAGGAATCATGTTGTTTTCAGGTGAGCATGGAGTACAGAAAGTTAAAGACTGAAAATTTTATTTTACGAAACTGAAAGCCTGTACTCTAAATGAATTTGTTCAAATCTTATTCTGTGGATCATATCCCCACTTCCTTTATATTTTAATGCAGAGTTCCTGTCTGCTGCTTTTTTATTCATGCAGAAGTGCTTATGGAATTGTAAATGAAATTGTTTTCTGAATCAGACACCAATAAGATCATTAATTAAATTCCAAGATAGAGCCAAACCATATCCTGGCTGCCTCTGTAAAGTTGATGGAATTAAAACAGGCCTGGTGACAAAAAATTTTACGTGGAAAATTGCAATTACTTTGGTTAGACATAACAGGGTAAGTCTGTTTGACTTTCAAATCCTGAATGAATTTGCAGGATGTGAATCTGGAATAACACTGGTAGGCTGAACAGATCCAGTGACAAGTGACTGGAGTCCCTTACCATGGCTATTCTTTCCATGCATTTTTGAAGGCATACCTGAAGGAATAAAGCATCTCTAAGGTCTGTTTGAATTTACAAAGTGATTTTTTCTCATGAGAATATCACGTTTCGGTTCTCTTACCAAAGCAATATTTTTCATAGAAAACATCTTTAGAAGTTCTGAAGAACGGGAAGTAGCTTGATGGATTTTTATAGGAAACATTTTCCCAATAGAAGAGAGAAAGCATGAAAAGAATGTGCAGATTACCATTTGGAAATGTAGTAAGTAAACAAGGGCACTGAAATGGAAATCAGATGAAGAAGGTTGAGAAGGTCTATAAAGGACTTTAAAAATGAATAATAAATGAATAAATAAAATAGGCACTGGAACAGGTGGTCCAGAAAAGCTGTGGATGCCCCGTGCCTGAAAGTGTGGAAGGCCAGATTGGATAAGGCCTTGGGCAGCCTGGTCTAGTGGGAAGTGTCCCTGCCCGTGGCAGGGGGTTTGGAACAAGATGATCTTGAAGGTCCCCTTCAAACCAAGCTATTCTATAATTCTATGGGGAAAAAAAAGTTCCCTACATAAATTTGGATATTTTTCCAGATGTATAGGTTAAGTTACATGTTTTCAAAGGTTTCAGGTCTTTGTGACAAAGAAGGTGACTGTGATGCTGACAGTACTTAAGAATGTAAGTGTAGCAAGAAGGGCTGCAAAGGGAGAAAGTGTTCAGAATAATTCTGGAGAATAATCACATTAGAAATGGATAAGGATTCTGGTCTTCAGTATAGAAGAGGCAAGTCTGGAGCACAGAGTATCTTTTCAGATAATTAAAATCACTTTTGAATGAGATTCCCTTTTGCAAGGAGAATAAGAAAGTCAAGGACAGAGCTCCATGGATTTCCCAAATGAGGTGTAAAATGCAATTATCAGTGAATAGAAACATCCAAAACAAAAAGTAATTCCATATACTGTAAGAAGAAGTGTAAAAATGAGCAGCTTCTTTTTCAGTTGAAGCCATGGCTATATGCACCATTCACATTTCAGTCAGTCGTTTCTTTTGGTTTCATTATTGCAGAATTGAATTCAAAAGTAGAAAAAACAGTATACTAGAGGACTTGAGGATATGCTACGTGTTGAGTGAAAAACCCTTCTATCTTCTGATAGACATTTTACATCTGCAGTTTCTGTAGATTGTAAAAGAAAAGCCTGTCATTTTGCCATTTATTAAGTGGTACACTGGGTGGAATTAAATCTGTTGAACAGGAAGAAATTTTGAACAAATAAGTGCATTTATATTAAAAGTCTGATTAAACCCCATAGGTAAACTGTATAAACATGGAAGATGAATTTGGATTTTCAGGGCAATGTTGCCTAACTCCTTTTCTTTGGGAAAAAAACCCCAACAACATACATACACGAGAAAAAAACAGAAGCATGTATTTGCAGTCTAGAACATCTGTTCTTTTGGTTGGGATCATCTCACCTAACTTTTTACATAGATGTCAGGTAACAGAGGTGTCTGTCTACTTTGGAGCCACCCCTGATGCAGACTTAGGTGCTCCCAGCACATGAGCACGCTCCTTGTGGGGCAGTCCTACCCATCAGGTGTATCATGCCCCAGAAGTGTCTGCCTCCTGAGATGGAGAGGAGCTGCCCTTGGATACATGTCTATGTCGTACCTGTCAAAAAGACATCAACCCAACTATGTACCTTCTGCTGCATTTCACTAATATAAATAATTACTCCTTACTGTCCCTCAAATACTTGGTTTAAAATATAGCTGAGCTTGCATTCATTTTATATGTATTTTTAATCAGCTACACCTTCTGTCCAAGGCTTTTGTTTGTCATAATTGATATCTGATGTTGTCATCTTTCTGAAATTAAAATAACTTGCTGTAAGGTACTTGCTAAGAGAAGAAAACTAAGGTTAATTTTTTAAAGCAGAGAGAAAACACATAAATAAGAACGTGGGTTCACTGTTGAAGACGTGCCAAAGGAAACAATGCTTGAAGGGTATTAAGAGAGGTCAGTAGGGAGGAGCTGAATAGCTCCAGGCATGTGTATAACTAATTTTTGAAATACTACAAGTGTAACTCACATTATAAATAACCATATGTTCATTAAGTAAGTGAAGAAGGAAAATCTGGGAAAAGTTTGTCCAGACATTTATAACTTTTTTAATGGCAGTTGATTTTTTCCATATGATTTTCAGATTAAGAAGTGATTTTCATCTCTTGAGACTGCTCATTGTTGAGCCTGTAGTTAAGGAAAAGAGCAAAGTTACCATCCAAGCTTAAATGCAAAGCATGAAAAACCTTTGGGATTTAAGCTAGTTGTTGGTTTCTTGATGCAGCTTTTACTTTATAGCAGAGGTGTATAGCAGTTATTCACCGAAAACTTAGTTTAGACTTTTTTCCTAAAGTCCAAAGTGGAGATGGAACAACTGAACAGCAAGGGAAGAATATGGCTTCTGCCTATCAAAATGAAAATGTTCAGTACATATTATGCAATTCATCCTCATCATAAAGAATGTACTGTTTCTCTATTTCTGATTTCATATTCAGCCATAATATAGTTTTATACAAAAAAGGATGACCTTTATAGGATGAGTATACAAAGAAAGTGAACTTATAAACTAAGATCAAGGACAGTTCATAGTGGAAAAAAGTGGAATAAAGACAGGTTCCTCTGCAGACACTATTGTAAATGTCAAGTAGATTTTGACAGCTGGTAAGTTGGGGACATAATTTTTAAAAAATTCCATAGACGCAGACTGCCTTTTAGTGTGAAGAATTTACACACAGGGAAATGAGAGGGTAGGTAGCATATGGGGGATTAAGGCAGCTGAGTTCTAGTGGAATCTGGAGGCAAACAAATAGACCTTAAAGAAAAAGACAACTGTAGTGGTCACACTGGTGTTATGTTTGTTGATTTGTGGCGTAGCATTCTACCCTAATTAAAGGAAGGTTCATCTCATGCAGTTTTCTATCCCAGAGAGAGCCTCTGTAATACAGGAAAGAGGAACACATCAGAGGAGAACTTGTTTAGAGCACTGAAGATTTCTCTTTAACAGACTGGTTTCTGTGGCAGTCTGTTTTGATGGAAGCTCATTGTACACTCAGGTAAATTGTTATACATTATGGTCAGTTGTGTTAAATAAAGTGTATTCTTAGGCTTTAAAAATTTAAATTAAATTTAAGCAAGCACTGGTATTTCTGTTAAACATAGTTTCCAAAAAATTACTTTGGATTTGGACATCTCTGAAAGTATTCATAGAAAATCAATTACATATATACTTCTGCACTTTAAATATTACTTCAGTATATATTTGTTTTTGGCTTCGGTTTACGAATAGAAGGACACTTGGCTCTGACCCTACAGAGGGATAGATTAGTTTGGTAATACAAACTATTTCAGGAACTGAGCTATACATTTATTTCTGTATCTTTGTCTTTTGGTTGAATTCCTCTGGGTGCTTTCTTTATGGTTGTGCTTACCACTCAGTTTTTTAGGACATGCTTTTTAATCAACGTTCTGCAAGTCCAGCAGTACTGCTTGACACAGGGCTCCCACTCCGTGCAGTTGCTGCATCAGGAGGAGATTCTGCTGAATCACAACTTAGTGTGAACATCTTAGAAAGAAAATATTTGAATGTTTGATAGAAACCAAACAGATTTTTCTTTAAAATTTAATATGAAATACAAAATCATGACCTATAAATTCTGACCTACTAACTAATGAATTATTATTTGCATTGATCTCGTGAAAGTAGTACTTGGTATTTGCTGCTGGAGTTTTAGAGAAAATCATCAGCTCACTTTTGAGAAGATGGTGTACCTGGATGTAGCCAAGGTAGTAAGACCCCATCTGGCAAATATAACCCTTCCAGCAGGTTTTCTTCATTTCTGCTTATCAATTTAGTGAATAGCTTAAAGATGAGAGATTAGTAGTTACTTGGGAGATTACTAGTCAGGAAAACCCCTACTTTCTCCCAATTAGTAATTTCATTAGAAAACCAAGAAAGAGGGGCTGAGATCTTTTGAAAGGTTTCTTTTCTGAGGTTTTGAAATCTTGGAGGGCATAGGGACCAGAAATACTCAGTTTTCTCTAATTACAGATAATTTCTTTTGTATGTATTGAATTGGAATAAAATGTAGAACTGTTTACAGGGTCATGCATGTTTTACATAAACCTTTATTAACTGGTAAAACACTGTTTGAAAAGATCCTATTGTGTTTAAAATACGGATTTTTCTTTTTTTTTTTCTCCATTTTAATTGAAGTTTAATTTCCATTTTAAAAAAATTATGGCCCTGTATGTAAGAAGGGGTCACTAATTATTTTCCAACTAAATGATGTAAGAATAGTAAATATAGGTTAGTACACGTTCTTCCTTAGGTATGTACATGACACAGCTTCATGGTAAGCAAGTTGCAGTACTGACTTGGTGTAAAAATTCTATTTCATTACAGAGTAATCAGTGTGTACTAAGAAACACTGAAAAGAATAACAAAAATATCAGTGTTGTAAATGGCTGTGCAGCTCCAGGATAGTTTGGCCAAGATCCACAAAACATGCAGGGTGTTGGCTGAATTGCAGTGGGCGAGCTCTGGGTGGGGAAGATAAGAGCAGCAAGGCACCATTTGCACCCTTGGGAAGGGGTGGGTGACGCTGGGCATTCAGCTGAAGCTGTGGCCATCCCTCCTGCCCAGGGGTGCCCTGTCCCTCCTGCTGCTGCCTTCCACAGCTGGCTCAGCCGTGGGGCTCTGGTGCTCCAGCACTGCTTCCCCTGCCAACCAGAGGCTGCCGGCCTGCCTTGAGGCTAAGCACTGCCAGGAAAGGCACTGGAGAAGCTGAAAAAGCCCAGGTGGGTTGGAAGTTGATTCTTTCCGTGATTCATGAATAAGGACTATGTGGAATATGTTTCTGGATGGTTTTGAGGGAGATGGTAACTGAACCACACTTCTCTAAAGCTTGAAGCAAAGCTTGGTGAGACAGAAAAAAATTGAAATAAGTAATAAATTAGACCTAAAACATGCATGTTCTTTTCATGTGACCAGTAGGATTGGAGGGAAAATACTGTTCTTGCTTTTTGTAAAATTGAATCTCTTCAGAAAGTATGCTATTAAGAATAATCAGTTACTTTGTAAGCTTTTTCCATTTGAATTGCAGACTATTCCTCATTTACTCAGTTTCTTACAATGTGTATGGGTTAAAGTTGAATTAGTATGTTTTTTAGATACCAGGTCTTTTAAACACGAAATATAAGAGGTCACCCATAGCAGAGGAATGTAAAAAGTACATGAAGTCTTCCACCTCTATGTCAGTGGCTTGATAGTGTCATCATCACTATTAATTAATTAACCATCTGAAATTGACCTGCTTGACTTCTGAGTTCATTTCCTGGCCTGGTAGGAAGTTTGAGGTATTTCTAAATTCAATACTGGCATATTTCATCAGAAAGGAAGCGTTGTTGAAGAGATTTGGGAACTGTGTCACCCTTTCTCTGGGAACAGGTGAGCATCAAGCAGCAGCATGGGGAAAATTTGCACCCCTTCATGTGAATCTTTTGTTGGTTACTCTCAGCCTAAGGTTGATCTTAACAACCTATTGGTTCATTGCATAATGAAAAAATAAAAAACTTTAGGACAGTTTTTAGAGATTAGAGAAAAATTCCTCAAATTTACATTGGAAACATAAGTCTTCCTAAGTATTTTGGACTGAGCAGAATTGAAATAATGTTTATTAAATGCCTTTTGTTTATTTTTTCCATCTACAGTCATATGGTGGAACTTTCAGAACTGGTTGCATGCAGTCAAATTCTCCCTATTAACTGAGTACTTTAAATATGCTGGTGCTGAGAGGTTTTTTTCAATCCAAAAAACATGTGAAGAAGGGAATTGAGGAAAGAATGGAAGAAGTGAGTGTTGATTGCCATTATGGTATAACTAATCTCTGAGATGAATTTGCATTCCCCCCTATCTGTATGTGTATTGTATATTCTCAAGACTTGAAAATACAGAAAATTAGTCTTCTGTGTGAAAGAGAATCTCTCTCTCCATCTTGTCTTATTCATCCTGCCTTGTGCAACAGTTGCCTTAGCCTAAGTCCCTTTTATGTGATATTGATTAACAGCCATGCTGAGTCTGGGACTGTCACAAGGACTAAAGGGTGTTTAATTATTCAGCTCCAATAAAGTGGAAGACAGTGCAGCAGTAGCTGTAACATAAGTCATTGGTAATTCATCTCCAAAATATAAGAATTGTTCAGTAATAACACAGCAATTCTCTCCTCCTGGCTTGAAGGAAAAACATAGAAATCTAAAGACTGAATATTTGGAGAATGTGTGAGTGATAGGCTTGTTCTCAAGAAAGCTCTGTTCTTTGGGTATGTTCTTAGGTACAATGCCAAGTGATTGTACTCACATGAAAAAACCACTATTTTACCAGAGGCACAATATTCCTAAAGTCAGGTATTCAAAAAGGAAGAGCATTTTTCTAGTTTTTTGTTTATAGGTCTATCACCTCTGCATGTACATGAATATTTTACATTTGTTGTGAAAATTCACAGTTCTCATTAATAATTTCAATGTGCAAATTTATTGTGGAAATATATACATGTTTGTATGGTTTTGGATTTGGTCTGGGTTCAAAAGAAGTTGATGGAATCTTTTTCAAGCTTAGAACAAGACATAGAAAAATTAAGGACACAGTTGTATTCAATAAATAGGGCTGAGACCCCTAAAATCACAGGTATTTTGTGCCATAACGTGCCAGTGAAGCCTGACACAAATTTGCAACATTGTTCTGCTTTAGTGTTCCTCTAAAAGATGTGTTGGTATATTTCAGTTCTGGAACCATGAGGAGGTCCCAGAGCTGTGGGATGTTGAGGCTGGGGGAATACCACTGTGTCTATGCTTTATTCATGCATTCTTCATTAATAGCTACTTTTGTCATGGTTAAAAAGAGATACTGGCCAAAGTGGATGTTTGACTTCATGTAGTAAGTCTGTTTAACTATCAATGTGTATTTAAAATAATTTTAAATATTGTGTATATTATGCAGAATTGTGTTTTGTGAGAAATACATAATCTTTAAATGCTTCATAAGATGCATAAATTAGAATATAAATAACACATCTTCTAATATGAGATTGTGAGTTGTATTTTGTCTGGACTGAACTGTAGGAAACATCGTAATAGAGTGTGATTTCTTAACTCAGAAAGTAACAATAGCCTTGTTTGGATTTTTAATAACATTTTGTAGTTCAGAATTGGGACAAATGGCAGCCTGGCCCAGAGCAGTGTGCTTCTGTCTTTACCATACAAGAGCTTGGATGTGATACTATTTGCTGCTAATGAACACAAAAAACACCAGTGTGCTGATGTTTAAAAGGTTTGGGGTTTATTTATGTTCATACTCAGTTTTCAGTTATGGATAGATTTTTTTCCCCTTTAGGGGGAAGTAGGGTAAAGACAGAAAAAGAGGAGCTTGTTCTCGGGTTTTGAAATTACTGGTATTATTATTATTATTGCCTTAACCTTTAAAAATAGTTCCTCCTTACAGATTAAGATTCATTGTAGTAGAATGAAGATGTCAGAATGAAACAAGTGCGGTGCTTTCTTGTAAAACAGTTTATTACCCAGTCTCTCCACCTCATTAGTAGATCTTCACATCTTTTTTTCTCAGTTGTGTTAATTCTTTGGTGGTTTTAGGAATGTAGATGGAAGGCAGCTCTCTGCACCAGGGTTAAATCAGATCAGACTGTAGTCACAAGGCAGAGGGAAAAGAGGGTGAGTTTATGGGAAAAATCAATTGTTGGTATGCGAGTACAAATTAAAGCCAGCTTGCCTCAGTGTTTATTTAAGAGATGAACTTTACTGTGACTGGCAAATGGATCAGGAACCTAAATAATGTCATTGTTTTACTCGTTAAAGCTGGAGCAGCAAAATAAATTAGCACAGCCTATGTCTGTGCACAGTCTCTTCAGAATGAGATGATGTTAGAAAAAATAAATTATTTTAAATTAATTCTTTGTTGCTTCCACAGCTAGACCTTAATTAATTGGTACATGATCAGGATAGTGCAGAATGCTAAATCTCTAGAGTGGCTGATTTTCTGCCCTGCCCTGTGCTGTCGAGTCCTTTAATATTTATACATGGAAAAATGGATAAATACGGTCTGCCTGGATATTTTTGAACTGATACTGGACCCACAGTCCAGGGTGTAATTTCATCATTTCACAAGCACTGTCTGGTTGTAGAACAAGATATATAAACCTCTACATTTCATTTCTATTGAATAGTATTTTCAGAACAACAGTTAGAATAAGTTTCTCAGTGGTATAATTTCTTTAATAACAGTCACTAAGTGCAGAGACACACTTGGTCCTATGTATAAATTCCATACTGTACTGGAAATAAGTCCCCCAGTGCTGTGCATTCAGTTTGATTATTATGGCACTTACTGAATGGCTGGGGTTGCTCAGCCTTTGGCCTTGAGCTGTTGGCATGCCTCAGGTGGTAAGCAAATTGCATACAAATGCACTGCTTGTCATGTCTTGCTGCTTAATTTGTTCTTTGGAATAACTTAGTCTCATAATAGGCAGACACATCACAGAGCAAAAAAGCACTGGAGAGAGTTGAAATATTGGCCTTGTAAAGCCCGTCCCAATATTGAGTCACTTATCTTTCATGAAAAGTAATAAATATTGAAATTAATGGCATGCTTCTTCTTTACAGAATTTGTTAGAATGTTTGCATCTGTCAGCAGACTCATAATAAAGTGCCCTTTCACTAGCCCTGTGGTGGGTCTACATTGTCATCTGGTGATAATATTTAAACACCCTTTTCATAGGAAGGTAGGGAAATGCGTTGATGGAGGAATTCCTGTACCAAAAAGCTGATCACCCATTAATTAGAACAGATTCATTGCCTTTAATGGTAGTGACAGTCTAGAGTACATTTTTGGGGTCACAGAGTCAATACAGTGCTATTTTTATGATGGTTTATTTTTAATGTGGTGTTTCTGAAAAGTCACACCAGTGTCTCCTTTGGAACAAAGAGTTACATAGTTCTGAACAGCTCAGCAGCTCACAGAAATAACAAAGGACAACAATACCAACAGATCATTTAACTTTTGGGTATTTAAGAACTTTTGTTCTTCCAGAGTATTCGTTGCAATGCAGAGTATACGTTGCAGTGCACAAAACAGAAAATTACTCAGATATCGACCATGGTGTATATTGCTAGAACCTCATAATAGTCTTATTTAATGATAGATACTGGGATATATTGCTCTGCTTGTATCAACAGTGTATCTCACAGTTATTTGGTGCATGATGTCAGGTTTAAGAAAGAATTGTCATTTTGGATGGTTCAGTGTTTATCTCTCAGCTTTTAATCAGACTGTGCTATTATATTTTGCTACATTCAATAAACGCAAAATGTATTTATAGGTCTGTGTGTCTGGCAATTTCTATGGATAATGGATTCAATCTTGTTAGACAATCACTTTGATTTCCTTGATAAATTTTTAATACTTTATGCCCAAATGCCAAAGTGTAGTTCTCACTACTTTTTGATGACCAAGCCTGGACTACTAGAACACGTGGTCTAAATAAATAAGGCAGTATCAAGATTCTTCAAGCCTAGTATATAATCTTTTCAATTTAGTGATGAACTGCAACATTTTTCCAAGTTCATCATGCTTTTGGGTATTCTTTATATCATCACATCAAAGCTTGGATGAGTTCTTACCTTTTAAAGTGTGAGTCAGTAGGATCTGAACTCAGCTGAGTTTATGGACTAATTTCCAGCCTCAAAATGTGACAGATATAATGGAGTTTATTTGTTCTATTTGCAGTATTACATCACAAGTCCAACCTGTCTGTCTTTTGCACAAACAGTGTGTAGCCTGTGAGAATTAAGAGAAAGGATTTGTCATTTGCAGCCCTCTTTATTTGGGATTCACAGCATGTTTTAAGGACACCCTTTGTGTGTGTGTGGAATGGTGACTTTTGTATTTCATATTGTGACCATTAGCAACCACAGATAAATTTAATCATACCACTCAAAGAATATGGAAAGCTGTACAGAATACTAATAATGTGAATCATGAATTTTTAAGCTCTCAGAGGATGCTCTAAGAAGAAATTGATTAATCACTGTGCTAAAATAATATAGCACCTAAAAATAGACTTTTACTTGGGCGGACATCATAAGATAGTGGTGTAGCATCAATACTGGATGGCAGTAGACTCCATAAAGCAGTTCTGGCTCAGTAATGAGTTTGCAGATATGTTAATTACTTTAGAATCACTTAGGATTTCTCTAATATTCATCTTCTGCTTAATTTGGTGCACCTACACCTGTGTACGCACTCAGCACATGAAACCCTTCCCGGAATTTGATGGAGTTTTTGTTAGTTCACTCATCTGTGTTAGGAAAACAAAACCAACCTGCTCACTAAGCAAGGTTGGTGCTGAGACATTTCTCCAGATTGTACCACAGTTTTATTGCTACCTAGGGGGCAAAGAGTAGTATTTCACATGTCAGTGCAAAGGGGTTGTGTGGAGTTTTAGTATGTTACAGCTCTAAGAACCATGGTATATCCCTGGCGCTGCAGCCAGCCGGCCCAGAAACACAAGCATGGTTTTGCAGCGCAGCTCCTGTCATGAGAGCTACTCCATCACTCAAATAAATCCTGAGCCATCTTGCTGTCAGTTTATTGATTTTTCTATTTCTCCCCCTTTTTTTTTTTTTTAACACTTTAACCCTGCAAAAAATATGCTGTAGGGAAAATGGTAGGAAGGCGATTGGTATATCTTTATGACAAATCACATAGAAGCAGCAGAATGCACTAGATGCTTACTAGAAGAACTACAGTTTAAAAATAAACATCATATATGAGCACAATATTTAAGGCTCCAGAACAGGTTAGCATAATAAGTGGCAGTAAACATATTTAAAGAAGTAAAGGATAAAAGTAAAATAAATATTGTAGCATCTTAATCTAAATTAGATTTCACAGAGTACTGGGGGGTAGTAGAACTGTGAAGTCTGAGAGATTGGTTCCATTTGCTGTTAATGTTCAGCTTGCATGCACTGGTATTTCTGCCCTGAAAGAAAAATATGAGTTCTCTAGAATAATCCAGCTTTTCATTCTATTTTGCAGCCTTGTCTAAGCAGATGAATCTGATAATTCCTTAAATGGGAAATTTGCCAGCTGAGAGAAACCTAGAGGGCAACAAATGGGCAGTGATGACAGAATGTCTTGAATGCTGAGAATGTTGTTTTGATTCCACACTGTTTAAAAATATATTTGTCTAGTGAAAGGTAAAATGTTACACAGACAGATAACACAGGAGATTTCTGAGGCATGACACACATACATACACACATGCACACACAGTATTTGCATGGATTATATTTTTTTTTCTGTAGGCTTAACCCAGATAAATTAAATTACAAAAGCTCTCACAAAAAAAAAAAAAAAAAAAAAGAGGGGGTGGGGAAGGGGCAGGGCACAAAGCAGTGAAATCAAAGCAACTCTGCCTTAAGGCTGCAGAGATTTCCTTATCTTATCCTGCTGTTTCTAGGTATTGCAAAACATATGGCTCACCGTTAGGGGCAGTCCCCAAACAGTGGGAGATGTTGCATCCCATCTGTGGTGCAGCAACTGGAGGTGCAATAAGAAGGTGAACTGAGGACGCCAAGATGACTGTGTTTAAACTCATTGCTGGTTTACTGAGGTGGTGTCGGCGGGAGGGTAGTGGGGCACGTTTAGTTTGGGTGGGTTTTTTTAGCTACCATGTGGATGTGCCTTACAAGCCTGAACACAGAAAAATTGTTTTGAAGAAACTTGGTAGCCTGAATCCAGGAGTAAAAATTTCAGGATCCTAGATGCTGGGAAAAGCAAAGAAAGGAAGAAAAGCTAAGAGTGAAAGCATTTCTTTGTCTCCCACATTTTATTCAGCTGAACTGGCTGAATAGGCTCCTGTCCCCCACTGTTAAGAACCGTTCAGTGTTGCTCCCATGAGATTTGGTTGATCGTGTAGTCACTCTAACCTGATTCATGCACTATAGTCTAGCTTAGCTTGAACACTTTTTAACACCAACTCTCTGAACTCTTTAATAAGAGTCATTTGGACATGAGCAGATATTCCACAGACACTGAGGGATGGCCATGTTCAGCAGGAATGTAAGGGAAAAGTGATTACGAGGAACAAGGGAATAATGCTACTCTAGTGAAGAAGCATAATGATGGACTGAAATTGCACACTGTAGTGAACAGAATGCAGAATAATATAGCTAGATGTACCCTGATGAAAATTAACTTCTTAATACCTGTCTCCCAGAATTTCTAAGCCAAGCTTCTAAGCCTCTAAGCTTATGCTGCAGAATTTTCCTAAATAATTTCAAAGGCCAGGGCAAGAAATGACTTAACACCTTTGCATCTCACTAAAGCACTTTAATGTAAACAAAATCTGTAAACTGAGATGCAAAAGGTCTCTTAATGATCTTTTTCTTGTTGCTTCTATCATTGGTATAATTACTATTTTACTTCTATGAGTCTTTTGCTATCAGGTCCTTCTTTTCCTGCTAGTGTAACACAAGGAAACCACTTATTATAATGAAGACTGAATATTCATACCCAGCTTTAGGCATCAGCATTCATGTACATAAATTTGAATCAAAGTTAAGTGGCATGAACACCCTGGCATGTTCTGTCATGATATAAAAAGGATATTTTTCATTTAATACAGCAAATAAAACTAGCTATCATCCTGTGCAAATACTTGTTCTCATTCTTCATAGTTTTCTCAATTTGCAGAAGGAGAGTTTGGCTTGCAAGATGAACAGGCTGATGAGTTTCCAGAACTGCAGGCCACTTCCCTTTTGTTTTGAAGTCAATGGCAATTGTACTTCTGAGACCCTGGGAAAAATCACCTTTTAATGCTGACTAAAAGTAATATCACATGCTGTCTGCATAAAATGTATTGATATAAAATGTACATGGAGGGGTAGTGCTGTATTAGGGCATGCATGTATATGTACAAATATGAACAGTTTGCATTGCAATTTGAATTATTGTCCTGATCTGTATGACTTTCAGGTGTTCTTAATTTATTAGTTATCATTTCAAAAAACAGACCACCTATTAATTGAACAGACCTAAATGTACTTACTTAATAAAAGTAATGCACAGGTAAGCATTAAATGCTGTGGGTTACTTCACATCGATGGAAGTAATAAAAGCTTTTGCCCCTTTCCACTTTCAAGCTCCTTGTAAGGTCCTGAAAGTTTTCAAGAAATGATGTTTGCAGCAGCAGGATCGGTGCCTTTGGAGCCTAGTGCTGGAGTAGCAAGGCTGAGGAAGCTCCAGGGAGAAGGAAAGCAACTTAGCTTTGCAGTTTTCTGCATTTCAGAAGTCCTTCTACCTCCTCAACTAACTAATTGGTTGAGCTCTCAGAATTTGGTATGGTTTTGCATTTGTATTGTTTTTGGTGTGTGATCTGAGTATTAGAGTTTTGAAATTTGATGCTGATTTTTTTCATCATGGCTTTGGAAAATACTTTAGGAACTTTACTATATGCGAACATACCATGAAGTAGAACGAAGTATTGACTGAATATTGGATATTCAAAAACTTGGATAACCATTTGCTAATGCTAAGATACTGAGTATGCTTTCTGTGTGTCCCTTCAATGAACTAGTCTAAAGAATCCTTATAAATTTGTAACCTTATAAATTTCTTGAAGCCAACAGAATTTTCTTTCTTGAAATAAATCAAAGATTGATAGATGATACCATTTATGTTGACAGAATTGCATTAAAACACACAACATAGGTATGTTAAGAAATAATCCTTTATTTAATTAATTAAAGGAATTTATCCTAATCTTTGTACATAAACAAGCTTTTCTAACATACATACTGGTCAAAATTGTCATTTATGCTATCAAAAGAGGTGAATTTTGTCTCAGTGTAGAGGTGTGGATACTCATTTACTCCTAAACGGTGTATAATGATGAGACAGCTACTGTCCACCACCAGGTTAATTAGAGTAACAAATCAACAGAACCAAAATATATCGAAGGGATTTCCTATAAGATGCAGATGGTAATTTTGAAGGGTTTTTTCACTGAAATTTCACTTCTGCTGCTGACTATTAAAATGTTTTATTAAAAAGCTTGAATATGTTGAAATGACCTGTGTTACTGACCAAGTCCAAGGACTGGGTTCCTCAGACCAGTGCTCTTTACACCAAGTCTGTGTGATGTTCTCTGACAGGTTATTTCATCCATGTCTTTTGAAATGCTCAGGTTTTTCACAGCGATGTGTACTACAGATGCTTTCATGCTCCTGCTCTTTTTTTTATATTTAGTGTTTTTCTATAGAATGTAGCCAGTATTCTCAGCTGCATTTTTCATATCACATTCAAAGACAGTATAACCTACTAATGTGTCCTGCATTTTAATTGTGGGTAGATTAAAATTCACATACATACCATTAAACAGTAACTCAATTTAATATAAATAGTTTTTACTCCTATATCTTTACAATGATTTAGGTAAAAGGAGAAGGTAATGTTGAAAGAGAATCTAAAGTGTAACAAAAGCATTCTCTACCTTTAATCATCAGTTTTAGCTTTGTTATAGTTGCTTAACTAGCATAAGCTTTATAAGATCAGAAGGAATGCCTCACATTTGGTATCTTTAAGACCTTGGATCTGTCTGGATTCAATATGCAAGTTTATGCCCTGGTGTTTTTTATTAAACTCCCTATTTTCTATGTAAATAGCACAACATGCATATGTAATTTTAGTATGGAGAGATTCTTATAATGGGATCCTATGACAGTTCAGGACTTTGGGAGGTCCAACACCCAGGTCAAAGCAGGGCCAGCTTTAGGGTTAGTTATGGCTATTTAGTTTTGGTCTAGTCAGGAGTCCAAAAATGGAGATTGCACAGAAGTCGTCTTTCAGTAAAATTCATTATCTTTCTAATGCTGAAGACAGTAATTGCTGAATATAAAAATCATTTTTGAAATGCATATTTAAAAGGGTGCTCTTTTTGTAGATCAATGTGTTAGGTCATTTCTGTCATGCCTTTTAGAACAGGCATTTATTTGCACTCCTAAAACTCTTCCATTTTTGCATTTGACTGCTTAATGTGCCATGTCCTTCCAAGTGTACACTTCTTACCATACAAAGTAAGGATATTAGTGGACTGTGGCTCCAGCTGCTTCATTCTTAGATGATTCCTCTCTTGTCCTCAAGCTCTTCTTTGCTGCTTCTATTAAAAGACCTCGAGAATTCAGTGAAGCTATTTAAAGTTGCTGTACATTAGCCCCTGATTTACAGGGAAGAATCTGTATATACTGTTTAGTTCAAGAGTTTAAACATTGTCTCAGAGCTAGTACCCAAGAAATTCATCTTCACTAACAATATAGCAAGTTTCTTCATAAAGCACACAAATGAAGGCAATATTTCCTTCTTTGCCTGGCAAAGATTATTTCCTAGTTAGGAAATTCAGGACCATGATCTGTTTTATTGAAGATAACTAAAAGCAGGAGAAGATTTTTTGACATTTTTTACTGCAGAATGTTCTTTTGATTAGATCTGATGTTTGCTCTGCTCAATACCACTGCATTTCAAAGGAGTATGTGTTAACAGGAGTGTGAAATTCTGCATTTCATGTGAAAGTGTGACTGACAAGTGTTGAGGTTCATATGGTTTGGGGCAACCCTTGCTCAGGATACTGTCTGCCCTTTGTGGGAGTAGAAAATACACTAAACAAAGATGAGACTGGAAAGGAAGAGGCTGTCTTTGAGTGACAGGCAAGTTGACTGGCTGATGTGTGAGTGTCAGTGTTTCTGGGATGAGTTTTCCAGTTTCAGGCTGCAGGGAATGAGTGGGTGGAGAGTGCATGTGAAACTGAGATTTCTGCTCTGGAATTCACATGAAGAAATCTCAAACAGCTCAGTGTTTAATAATCTGCTCAGTACTTTACCGGGTGGTGTAAAGACCTGTGGTTGCAGTTTTGAAAATCAAGTAATGTCCAAGTAGCTGCTGTTCTTTTTGGCCTTTTTCTGAGGTGGTTAGTGCTGCTCCCAAGAACTGCTGGCTGTTATCTCATCCTGCTGCTGCTGCTGCTTGATTCACCAGCTAAGTCAGTTTGCATCACTGAATTTATTTTACTTATCTATTTCACTGTTACAAGTCCAAGTATAGGTCTTCTATTCACTCTTTGAATTCATGTTGATGTCCACGTGGTACAGGTTTTGAGTGAATTTCTGAATGTTGGCTGTTGGCTTTATACAAGCATATTTTTTAAGCTCATGTAGAGTACAAGAAGTACAAGTTTCTTGTTTTATTGTTTTTGAACATCAGTATTTTCTGTGTCCATGATGAGAACATCCAGAGGAAATAAACAGATGAAACAATGCTACTACTCTAGCTGGATCCTGTGATTTCAAGCCAGAATGTGGATTACTGACATTATAATGGATCTAGAAGAAGGACCCCTTTTAAAACCCTCTTTCTTACTGGTGATCAGTAGTTTTGTCACTTTCTGTTTCCTGTCTCCTTTCTTAGAAAGGAAGGATAAGCATATAGCATCCTAGAGTGATTTTTTTTTTTCATAATTTAAAATCATTTGATTAGAATTCAGCATTTTTACAGTTACTTAATTTCCACCATGTGGCACGTTTTGAAAGACCTTGGCTTCCCATAATTTCAGCCTCTGCAGAGGTCCATTTATTGAAATCTGTCTGGAAATAAAAGTCATGGGGATAAAATGTGTTTCATTACGACATTAGAAAATTCTGCCTAAGAAATTAAATAAATTGTTTTTGTACTTTCATGAGAAGTCTTTAGCATCTTGGTGAGGCTGAGAATGCACAAAGTGCATAGATTTGTGGCAGCATGATGTTCAGTTCATGTCTATTCAGTATAACTCAGATTTAAAACTTCTTTTCTCACCTATTCAGAAAGTTGTATAAGAAGTAAGCAGAATGAAGAAATTTTAACTTGACAGCTGTAGTCAGGCCATCCTCAGGAGAATACGCTGAAAATTGTCCTCTTATGCAAATTTCTCTTGAAACTTCAGAATGGATGGAAAACTTCCAAAAAGCATTACAGTGTTTTTGTGTTTCCTTATTATTTTTGGCATTGAATATTGCATACATTTAATTTTCATTCATCATAATTTTAGTTTTCATCAATCTGCCTGATAGCTCCAGCATTTTATACTTAGTGATCTAATCCAACAAATAACATTGGTCAGTACTGGGAAGAGAGAAATGAGTTATATGTCTGATTTTCTCCCCACTCTTAACACTGGTTTTTCCTTTGCAAAAATGTACCCAATAAAGCACAATCCAGAATCTGGGCTTGAGAAATATTGTTAGTAGAATGGGTCCATAGCGCCAGTGATTCAGTCATCTGTCAGCCTGATAAATGGATTAGTGTAAGAGGTGTTCCAGTGGGGAAATGAAGCCCATAGGGCTTCCAGCTAATTATATTTAAGTTGTTTAGTACTGCTGGGAAGCGGCATCCAGGCAATTACTGAAAGCTTTGATGCAGTGTGCACTATTAGTGTGTGGGTTCAGAAACTCATTACCCTTTCGTGCTTGTGTTGGATGGATTCTAGGAAACTGACATGAAACAGAGAGCAGGAATCAATAACTAGAAAGGCATTTTAGTTAGCTTCTGATCCATTTCCTGATTCAGCAGCTTCTAGCCTAGAGCATTTCATACAATTGCTGTAATGTAAGGGGGAGAATGTGACTTAAATGTATCAATTATCACATATATGTACATCTTGTTACAGTGATGTGTAGCTGAGGTTTCACCCAAGACAAAGTTTGAAAAGGTCTTTTAGGGACAAGCTGCTCCTCTAATGCCTTGCCACATGTCCAAAGCGCCTGCCCTCTCTGATCCTCCAAAGTTGATTGCAGTAATTTCTCCTGAGGCCTGACCTTGCAGTGTTTATTGATGCCTCCCCAACATGGAGATCGTATTACCATGGTAATCCCACCTTCAAAATCTCTTGGAAACTACAGCTAACCCCAAACAAAACTGGTGGTATTGGCTACACGTGTTAAACCTTGTTTAATTGTGCTGGCTGTGTCTTTGCTGTGGGCTGCAATTCACATTACTGATACACCTTGAGAAAACTACAGACTTTGGGTCATTCAGATGTGAGAAACAGCACATCCTTTCACTGTAGCTTTCTGCAACTGGGAACCTCCAAGGTGTGCATGCTGATAGCAATGCAGTATTTCTACAACTGGGGGCCAAAGACTTGAAAGTTCATTTCTTAGGTTAGACTGTCAGATTTAGTCAGGGAAAAAGTTACATGAATTAATCAAAATTGTGTGGTTTTCTTTTTAAGCTTGCACTTTCTTTTAAATCCGGTAATGGTGACTGCTAGGGCAGTGCAGAGGAGGCTGCATTTCTTCTTCCCTGTTTCTTCCTCTGTGCTTTTGCCTGAGGTAGAGCTAAATAGGAAAATGAGAGTATTACAATTTAATGCTTCTGAAAGGGATAACTCTTTCCCACCTACCTGCACTATCACAAAATTAATAATTAAGCTCCTTGCATTATGTTTCATCACAACAGTCCTAGATGTGCTGTGAGTTTTGTTTCATGTTTAAAAAGTTGAGCAGGAATCTTGAATAAATGAGTTACTGTCAAGAGAGAAGTTTTGAGGTTTGGTTTTTTTTTTTTTAAATCTGGACTTGTTAATTAGAAAAATGGCATTTGGTTTTCTTTAGAGTTTGTAAAATAAATGTTGTGCCACTTGATACTAACATATTTCTCTGATAAAAGAAGTATCAGAATTTCTGTGATGTAGACCACAGCACTCATGAATCCATCCACATACTGCAAAAAATCCTCTTACAGTAGTAAGCACTTCCAGCCTGGTGCCAGGTTTGGTTGTTGACAGCTAAGTTTTTCATAAATCCATTATTATCACTGAAATTTCTTGCCTGTTAAATAATGGTTGATAACTCGTGCATTTCCTGTGAAACTATTACACATGGTAGAGAGAGTATCTTCTACGCTCAAGTACACAGCTGAAGCAGAAAGAAAGCTAAAGCTGTCAAAGTGTCTGTGCAGGCAAAGTGCTGACAGTGGTAAATGATTTTGAGAATTGATGCTGTCAATTCCAGTCTGGCTCTAAGACTGGTTGGATTGAGTCACTGCTTGGGCTGCTAAGAGTTAATCTATCCTGGGAGGGACCTGTGTAAAATGAGTGGCATAATATAGCCAAGTTAACGAGACAGTGCTCCTGAAATTCTTAATTTCATGATGTCCACTAGCTTTGACAGTTACTTAAGATGAAACATAAGAAGAGTTTCCACCTGCAGTTTTGTTTTCCCTTGAGAGACTTGCTTCAAAGGGGCAGCTCAGGCTTTGTGAGTTGCACCTGAGGACAGCTTTCAAGGCTTAAGTATTTTAAGTTTCTGTGGGAAGATGTAGGTTATTTCTGAGGGTATTTTTGTTGCTTTGGCTTAGATATTACCATGGGGGAGCTTTTTGCACTAGTACTATAATGAAGATTTATTTCATTGTTGATTTTCAGATTTTTAACTGTCTTGTGACTTTGTTTTCTTCATCAAATCTGGGCATTCATCTATGGTATATTTAAAATAAAAATCTCTCACAGCTTCCTTTAGAGGAGGCAGCTGTGGGGCAATATTAGATGCACAAGTGTCTACAGCAGAAATTTTTTATCATAGCAAGACATTAACTTGTGTTTGTTTACTCTATAAGACCTTAGGGCAAATTCATTAATATTCAGAGATTGTGTGGGTTTTTCTGAAGAGAGATTGCAGTTCCAGCACATAGGTACTCGTTGGAAACATGATAGAGAAACCGAGCATGTTGTTTGTGTTGTGTTGTGCTGAAAATGATGGTCCTGCTTTCTGCTCTGTGTGTCTGCAGTGTTATCCAGGATCCTTGTACAGACTAATTGCTGGTCACACCCCAGGGGAGCCACAGCTGTGGTTATTCTGCTGTGATTATACATTCTGTTAATCCATAAAGAAACTAAAACCCCAGCACATCAGCAGGAGTTTGGCAAATGTTGGAATGTTCTCTTTACTGACTGGTACACTTTTTAGGAATTGCTTTAGAAAATGCATTTTAGGTTAGTTTTTGAAGAAGGGTGGCATAATTAATGATGTCCTGTTAGAATATTCTGTATAGTCATAGTATACTTCTATATAGTATAGTATAGTATACTACACTAGGGGTAGTTTGAAAATATTGAAGCTGTTTATCAATTTGAAAGAAAGCAAAGTATTGTGCACTTGGTATCCTGCATTTCTTTCCCAGAGATAAAATGCAATCTCTGCTTTTGTAATTCTATGTCTTTTGAAGATGGCCTATTTAGCATTTAAACTTTCCTGTGCCTTTAAAAACCAGAAGGGAGTGGGATAATAAATTAGTTACCCTATTAATTTTTTTTTCATTTTGAAAGAATTAAGAGAAGTATGCTGAAATAGGATACTAGTGGTACTGGTTTGGTTTCTCCTCATCTGTATTGCTTAGTAAAAAGAAATAAAATTGTTTATATGAAACTATGCAGAAATAGTACTTAAACAGAGATCAGATTGGAAAAAATATTTAAGCAGCTAAATGTATTTACAGGAATTGAGTAGAATTCGCTAAAACATCTTCCAAAATGATGTGACTGATTATTCCAAGTTTAAAGCAAGAGGAAAACTGCTGTACTCTTTAGGTGCCCTTATCCCAGCTGCCTGCCCAGCTGGTAATTTCAAGTGCCTCCTATAAATCTGGCCCCCAGTTTCAATTCCCTAAAGTCGCTCAGGTGCCTGCAAAAGGAAATCTACATATGAAGCAGAGGATAAATGGCACTGTTTGGTCTGTGGCCCACTAAGGGCAGCCCCAAATTCAGCCCTCCTTTGAGGAGAACCCCTTCACTGACTTCCCAGTGCAGATGGTGCTGTGCAGTTTGTCCCTGACACGTGGCTTGTCCTCTGTCCTGGCCAGGGCAGGAAAGGCCTCACTGCTTTTCTTAAAGTTAAGCTGGCACTTGGGACAGTCACAGGGGGGTTGGTAACTTACTTTGTTCATCAACTGCCCATATGGGAGCTGGTGACAGGGTTTTCCATGTTTTTGCTTCATGCAGATTGTGTCCAATGGAGGAGCTGAGAGACAAGAGACAAGTTCACATCAGTGAACTTGTTTGCATAGGTTTACTTCTGTGTTTTCAAAACTGGTGCAAATCCAAGGCTAAACCTTGTGTACCAGATTTACAATTAGTAACAAGAATTTTTTTAACTTTTATTTTTTGGTTGATATTTAAGCATAGTTACATTTCTTGACACTCAGCCACGCAAGGCATAGATTAGCAACAGCACCAATGCTAGCTAAATTAACACATCCAGTAACTTTCTTATCCTTTGCTAAAGGGGTGAAATTTTTAAGCTTGCACACTGTGACACCAATGTAACCTTTAGGCTATAACTTGTTTTTATTTCCTTTTCTTCTTCCCTTGTCCCTTTGCAAGAAGCCCATGCTACTTCTGTGCCCAGAGTGAGGCTGCTGTTGCAGGGAGAGACCTGTGAGCTACAGCAGCTCCTGGATTTTAGCTGAGGTGGGGAACTGCTTGGTTAACCCACTGAAATACCTCAATATGAAGGGTTTTCTGCCTAGAAAGCTTACTGTCCACAGGGATGAGACTGGCAAGTAGTTAATAACACAAAGCACTGTATTTATTGCTCCACGCACAGATTCAGAGAGCATCATTTGTATTGCCTGCCTTCAGTCATCTGACTGATGCCCCAGGTGACCCTTGTGAAGAGAGCTCCTGCTACCAGTCTCCTGTGACTAAGTCCTTTCAGCTCATGGAGGACAGAATAAGCTTCCTAAATTAGAAGTCAGAGAGTTATTCCAGCAGAGTTCAGTCCACCTGTCTCTGGTAGGATGGCAGTAGTTGTGTGGCTCCTCATGGCCTGAAGGCACACTCCCTCTCTCACTCTGTGTGTGTATATATGCACATGTATGTCACTGAGTATTTGCTGACACCAGTAGCTCAGCATGCACAGTGCTCATCACCACCCAGTGCTTTAGTTACAAAACCAGACAATTGGCTTTGACCATAATGTATTTCATTTACGAGCAGGAAAGGATGACTATAGCACCTAATCTCCCTTTCTCTATATTGCAGACTTGGTCTGTCTGTATGAAACAGAGTAACTTTTGTATCACTGCATGATATCTTGTGTTTTCACAAAAATTCATCTTCTGGGGAAGTTCCACTAAATCTTGGCATCAACAAATGGAGAATCTCCGCATTCCCCTTTGGATAGTTGCACAAATGGCTAGTCATGGGTGATGGAAAGCATGTGCTTTATTTCTCATTTGAATTTCTTGTCAGCTTCCAGATGCTGATTTGTTTTATGCAAACTCTTTGCTAGATTAACAGGCCAGTTGGTACTTTGTATATTCTCCCAATGAAAATACTTAGGTGCTGTAATTAGGTCCCCTGTCTTTCTTTTTTTTATTATTATTTTTTTGTAATAAACTGTACCAGTGGAACTCCCCAGATATTTAATATTAAAGTACTTTCTACACTGTTCTCATCACTTTTTCAGCTGTATTTTGTGATCTCTGATGATGGATTATTTTTCAATTCCTTTGTAAATTATAAAGACCTTATCCTACTATGAATATTTATGGGATGTAATGCTAATAGTACAAATGGAAGTTTAAAAGAAGATTTTTGTCTTGCCTACTGTTTATTTCAAAGTTCATATTAGTATTTACTTCTGTATGAAGTCAGATTTGAAGAAATTCTTGCTGAGTAAAACATTATGGGTAGGGCCATATGATACCATATGATTTTTGCAGTCATCAATACGTGGATGCTCTCACTGCTTCATAAGGGAAATATATGGAACTTTTAAGCTTCACTGACACTTATAGGTGATAAAATTATAATAATCATATCTTTTTGCCACTAAAATGTCTCTTTCACTTTACTTTTCTCTTTTTCAGTAGAGAGCTAGTATTTTCCAAAAAGTTGTCTTGCAAGGTAACCAAAGCTGGTCTTACCAGGGGATGTGATTAGCTCTTCCAGCCTGTGTTAGCAGTGCTGCCTCCTGCCTCTGTAGCATTGTGGCAAGATGAATAGCCTTTAAATGATCCTGTCACTGATGGAAACCACCAGTGATCCAGTTTAAAAGATTGGTAAACAGAACAAATGAAAACATGACCCAACCAGTCTATGAGGATAATTATGACAGAGAGCATTAATAGAATTTCTTCAATAACCCTGATTCATCCACAGTGTTACAGTAGGAGTATCTGGTATTCTACAGTGATCTTTAAACTCCATGAATCTTGCAGAAGCCTTCATTCCAGATGAGCTAGTCATTTCCCTGGTATTTGACATGAGAGCAGCCTCACTATGTATTAGTTACTGTTGTATAGCATAATGTAAGGGTATTAAATAGAGATAATTTTAGTATAATAATACTCTTAACAGCTTTCCCATGAGACATGAGAAATCCTCTAATTGTTGCTTGGATTTTCAGTTTTTATATTTACACACAGTTATGCTTCTTGAGTACATTGTATTTTGCATAAACATAACATTCTCCACAGGAAAAGAGATGGGAGACAAGTTGTTGATGCTGCAGCCCTGGCAGTGTTCAAGACCAGGTTGGATGGGGCTTTGGGCAACCTGGTCTAGTGGGAGATGTCCCTGCCCATGGCAGGAGGGTTGGAACAAGATAACCTTTAAATATCTTTAAACCTCAACCAGTCAATGATTCTATAATTTAAAAAAAAAAAAAAAAGAGATTAGATGGAGAGACAAGAATAGTCAACTCAGAATTCCATCTGAGAATTAGACAGGTAATTAGATATGTAGCCACATAGATGAAGATTTATATGCATTCAGTAGACTCAGAAAAGCTGTGGATGTCCAGCTGATGTATTGCTAATAGTTTGTGATGCTTCAGTAGGCAAGTGTTGTCCCTTGTGTAGTCATTCACCTCTGATTAGGATAGATGTAACTCTTTCTGAAGTGAGTAGTTGTATTTGGTTAGATGGTGTATTTATGTCACAATGAAGTAAATGAGAACATGTTGTAGTACTGCAGACTGAGAATTAGAACTGGACTTCTGAAAGCTTTTCCTGATGATGTGTTTAAATATGTTACCTGTTAAATTGATTCTATAATAAAATGATACTTAATGTATAGCTGTTGTGGTTTAACTTTAGCTGGTCACTAAGTACCACACAGCCACTCCCTCCAACCTCCTACTCACCCCAGTGGGATGGGAGAAGAATAAGAAAAAAGTAAAACCATGTGCTGAGATGAGTTTAATAATGGAAATAAGTAATTTGTTAGCAAAATATAATGCTAATTATAATTATTAATAAAGATAATAATGATTAGAAGGAAGATAACAAACCGAGAGAGAAATAAAGCCCCCAGAGGACAAGTGGTGCGCAGTACAATTGCTCACCGCCTGCTGAAGGATGCTCGGCCCAGCCCCGAGCAGTAAACAGCCCCTCCCAGCTACCTCCCCCCAGTTCATACACTGGGTGTGACATTGTATGGCATGGATGGGCCAGACCATGACAGCTGTCCCAGCCATGCTCCCACTGCCTTCTTGTGCATCTGCTCACTGGCAGAGCAGAAAACTGAAAAGCCCTGACTCACCGACAGCTAAAACATCACACTCTGTTACTAACATTATTCTCATACTGAATCTAAAACACGGCACTGTGTCAGCTGCAAGGAAGAAAATGAACAGACAAATCCAGGACAATAGTTCTAAAAGCTGTCAGACATTCATGTGGAAGAGGATAATTAATTTTAAAAGTCTCCAATGACTATCTCATTTCACTTTACAGCATTTAATTATTAAATTATGTAGACAAAAATTGAGCATAAGACATAAGGCTTGAAACTGAAGAATTAAGAAACTAGCCAATACACATGGTGGTCGAATGGCAAAAGCAGTAAGAAATAAGGCTTTACTCATCATGCTTGTTCGCAGGCTTGGAAAAGTCTCCAAATAGGTTTATTATTGCAGAATGCCAGCCTGTCTTGTGTGTTTGATTTTCATAAATGCTTGCCTTCAGCATTGCCCCAAAAACATTCAAGAAGGTGACTTCTTTTGCCTAGTTATTTCTGGCACAGGGGTGGTGCTCAATCAGTTTCCCACTGGAGGCTTTCTGAGGGAGCACTTCTGTGTGTCCCACTGTTCTGAGGCAGCGCACTGCCGGTACAGTCCTGTGCTCAGCAGTGGTTCTGGGTGAATTGCTTGCTGTTGTTATACTTGACCAGAGAGGCTGGAAATTGTTGAGTCAAACTCATAGTATATTAGAATCCTTCCAAGCTCCTGAAAAAGTGCATGGCTTTGCAAAGTTATCAAATGCTGTGTGTCACTGGGGATTGCCCTCACCTCTCTGATTTTTTTGGTGATGTGTGTTGGGTTTTTTCCCCTTACAGTTTAACTAAAGCTCCTAATCTGGGAGCTCAGACCTTGATGAATGCCAAAATCAAAAGGAGTGGAGTGCTTGTGTTTTGTTGAGGTGCTGGATGCTGGTTTGACAGGTGCCTGTGTCTCTCTTTGCAGCCCCCTCAGCTGTCAGATGCGGTGATCTCCATGGTAACTCAAACCCCCAGACTCTTGACAGCAGCCTGCGAGGAGCAGCATTCAGCAGCTCAGGGGTCTCACGACCAGGTAAGCTGAAAGGAATCACCACATAAGAGCTCACCTCCGGTGTGCCACTTCCTGTCCTGTCAGGTTTTTCCTTGGTGAAGTCACCCAGTCAGGTCCTGTGCACATACGTGATGATGGGTTCCTACCAGTGCTGGCACTTAAGGCTGTGGCAGTCCAGCTCACTTGAACAGAGGCATTTGACAAAAAGTCTGTGTTCGTTTGTTCAGGGTTGATTTTTAAGATACAGATTGAAGAAGCAAAACAAAGAAGTACTGTACAATTCTTTAAGTTCTTAAGGCTTTGGTCTTAAGTAATCGCTATGGTAGGAAATAACCCCAAAACATGTCAGCAGTACCTACACCACCATCAGTACTGCCCGAGCTCTAACTTCAGGCCTGAGCAATCTTATTCTCCTGCAGTGGATCAGAGACAGCTTCTGTGTTCATGTAACATTCATTGGTTCTCTGCTGCACTTTCAAATTGCTGCTGTGCTCTTTCCACATGAGTTTCTGTGCTAATAGCAGCATGTGGAGTGTTCTGGTTAACATCTTAAGAAGGTACAGAATTCCTCCTCTTTTTTTGTGAATAATGGAGAAAGAACGAGATCTTTGCTGTTTTGGGAACTGTTTTGCAGGGACTATACAGCTATATTCACTCTTCCAGTACAACTACTGCTGTGGACTAAGGTATTATCTCTGGTCTTACACACTTACATGTGTGGGAAGCTTATTACTCCCTTTTGTTGTCAGGCTTCACTGTCATTTATATTGAATTGTTTCTATGCCATTAAGATTGTATGTACTTTTTAAGTCCATGGCTTCTTTGCACTGCTTTTTGGGTATTACCTGCATTGTTTCTTGTTTGCTACACAAGTCCACTTGGCTGTAACACTGTTCCGATCGTACAAAGAAATCCATATTATTCTGGATAACAATTCCACTATCTTTACTGACCAGTTTGACAGTTTTTGTGCCATTACTACTGTCAACAGTATTTACTTTTGTGTTATTGATGATAGTCTTAAATAGTGTCGAGTGACTACTGGATGATTTTATTGGAGAAATGTAGAGCACTTTTTCAATTATTATTTCCTGTTAACAGCTACTTTTTCATATGTTTATCTTAATCACATTTGATGATACTGATAATAATTTCTTACTGTGAGTTTTGTGTGGCTGTAAGGTGAATGCCATCCAAAAGTCTGTTTCATTTATGGAATAATGTCTGCTGATCAGAGTTTGTAACTTTATCAGATGATTGAATAAATTCTCTATTTTATTTAGCAAGCTTCTGTAAAATGGTGTTGACTGGCATTAGTTTTGTTCATGTAATTTCCCAGTGAATTTCTCCTTTATAAATTTGGTGGTTATTTTGCCTTAGATTAGTAATGGCATAGAGCTGTGTAATTACTGAGATCATTCTGCTTACCATCCTCAACTATTAGCAGAAAATGCTAGCAGTCTTACTGAATTTCTCTGGTGCTCCAAAATGTATTGAAAATTAGCATCATTGAAATGATCCTCTCACAAACACTTTTAAGACTCTTAAGGCACAAATTACTGCAGCGTACTAATTTAAAGTTATCTTTTAACATTTGTTTTGGTTACTAACAGCCTCCTTATCTCTAAAAATGCTTTTCTTCTACTTAGAAGAAAGTATATGTTGCTTGTTTGGGGTTTTTTGTGTAGCGTGTTTGTATTAGTTTAAACCATGAATCCCAAGTTGGAGGTCTTGTGCTGTTTCAGTTTGCCAGCTTTTCCTATAAGAATTAATTTCAATGGGTTTTCAAGTGTAATCTATACTTCAAGCTGACTACACCCTTAACCCAGAACAGGAGTATAATTTTTTTGCCAAAGGTTGCCTTTTTTGGGCTGTTTAATCAATACCTTTGGTCACTGGTGGCAGTGGAGTAGGGAGAGCTCTCCACATTTTCACCTTTGTATTTTCTCCCAACTGCAGACTTTTTCCCCTGTTTACCAGGCTAATGAACTTTTTTAAACTTGCTTGCTATTAACTAAATTGTTTCAAATACCAAAATGATAATTACATTCTGGGCCTGTGCACTCAATATGTATTGTAGCAATAAAATTTGGGAGTCCCTGATGAGTTACTACTGACTGCATGGCATTTCTAGCTTACTTCTCTCAGATGAATGTCCTTCACAGTTCTTGTCATGTTTCACAAATACATATTTAAGCAGATAATACAGTTCTCTGATACAGATTGGTGGTTTGCTTTATCTCAAATTGTCAACAGTATATCCTTCTGGGATCTGCTAGCATGTTACCTGTATGAATTCAAGACCTTGACATCCTGAATTATCAGTAATTTTGAGGAATAATAGTACTAATAATGTAGAGTACCATCTTCTATACCCTTTGGCTCTTAGTGGAGGTGTCCCCAGCATTTAGAATGATAACTGTTGTTGGCATGATAGGTGTGACAAGGTGCTGACCTGTAAAAGGTCAGCTTTATCAGAATCACGTGGGATATGTTGTATGAATGCACAGGGAATAACAGTAGTTTCACTAAAAAACCTTGTAAAAAGCAAGATAAATCAAAGAGATGAGATGAAATTAGATGTCAAAAAATGAAAGGTTGGGGAAGTTCAGTTTGAAAAAGTAGGAAAAGTAAGGTATGCACATGATACCTAGGAAGAAACAGGTCGCCTTTTCCTAGTTTTATGTTTTTTGTGTGAATTAGTTACTTTGAATTTAAGAGCAAGATGGATAGGATGTAGTGGAAGGTACTTCAAATGTATCAGTATATCAACAGATTGCTGTTGTTCAAAGAGCTTGGAAAAAGTGCAGTTTAGGAATGTCACAAATGAAATGTGGTAGTGCAAATTGTGACTGTTGGTAGAAGTGCAGAGGCATAGATTAATATAAGAAAATGTTCATTATTTTTTTTAAAGTTTCCAGAACATTATTTTTTTCAGAAACATTCATTTGGTGATTGAGAAGAATGTTCTATTATCCATAAGTCAGCACTGACATACTTTATTTTGAGGAAATACATATCTTCTTTTTGCATAAGAACACTGCATTTTATAGAAAGAAATTAAGAGAAACTTAATAAACAAAAAGTTTGCTTGCAAATACATGATACAGAAAAGTACCATAATACCCCCATGCATATTGTACTGTAGCAATTTTTATTATTTTTTTTTACAGTTACTAATTTTTAAATTTTTAAAAAATTTATTTAGAACTTTGTAAGTGACATTTCACAGGCATAGGGTACAGAGACTTTTTCTGTATGTTAACTGAAGTTTCTGTTTGCTCCCACCTAATAATTTTACTGGTCAGTTAGATTTATGGACTAGAAAATCAAATTGCTTTTAAACAATATCCTTTATAATTCTGAGGTTTAATTAATAAGCTACTGATTTTGTTTTCTAACATTGTTTTCCAAGTCTTGCCATCAAATAATGTTGCACCTGTGGGTGTGTGCATGAAATATTCATAGAGTCATTCTTAAAAGTCTAATGGCATCATAACTGTTCACTGAAAAATAGTTAACTGTTGTAATAATATTTTTTAAATAAGCATATTCTAAAATAACATTAATATTATTTAAATTTGCAGCTGTTCCAAGGCTAAAGTAGAGCTTTATTTGTGTATTCCCTGGTATTTCTCTTGCTATTTGGTGAATCATGGTTAACTGAACTCTGATTTTATTAATGAAATATTAATTAGTACTTTCTGGACTATCAACCAAGCCAGAAAAAAAAATGTATATAGCTAGAACATGGACCTATGTATTTTACATTGTGGTAGAGAGATGAAACTACTATTCCAGTCATGGCTAACTTCTGAAATACTTGCTTTGAGCCTTTCTCTTACACAGTACAGTTTTAAACTACTGCTAGTGGAATAAAAATTATTGTGTTGCCTTTTTTTAAAATCCCTTGTTTGTAACATAGCTAAGATTTCAAGGAAGGTTTTGGTGATGGTAAAGGGGATGCTACCATTCCAAAATGAGGTGGCAAAATGCCTATTCCTTTGATTTTTAAACTAAGCTGGTGATTATTTAAGGCATAGCTCAGACCTTGTAGGACTGAGCAGTGATAATCCCATACTTCACTGTTTTATTTGTAGAGCACATTATGATACCACATTTGCTGTGCCAGTCACTTGAAAGTGCATAAGAGATATGCAAAGTGGGAAAAGGCAAATTTTGTTGTAGTCATTAATAAGTATGTATTTAGTTCAGCAGGAGTGCCAGCTGCAGTGAAAGGTTCATACCTTCATGAGCAAACACTGTGCCACAAGGAGGGGTAGGTGGAACTCTGCCTTGCCCAAAACTGCTCTTCTGAGTTTGCCCAGCAAAGGCTTCACACAGGTGAATAGTGCTTTTTCATCCACCCAAAGTCTGCTTAACTTGTCTGGGCAGAACTGCAGAAATCTGCCCGGGTCAGTGAATTCAGCTTAGGCTGCAGCACTCTTGGGAAGCTCAGGTATTTATTTCTTTGGACAGGTACTGTGCACACACTGTGTGTGTAGCACATCCCAGAGCCACAGTGCCTTCTGCATACTGCCTGGAATGAGGGACTCTGTATGTGCAGTAAATCAGCTGCTTCCTAAACAGAGACAGGACAGTTTTCCTCTGAAGACAAATAGGATTTTCTGCTTTTTAAAGGTTGATTCAAGAAAAGCTTTTATTTTAAACTGAATTCTTTCACCACATCATGGTGTAGAAATGGAATTACTACAGGCAGTCTAGTTAAACATGCTCCTGAATAATTTGAATGTCTCATGCAGCCATCCCACACAAAAGCAGGATGGGTAATATAATTGTTTTTTCAGTAAGTTGTTAATTAAGCCTTGGAGATGTACAGGATCTGTATTTCCATTTATATTTTTGTATGACCTCGTCATCTGGACTGCTTTGATTTAATGGAAGATGAATATAATTGATGGGTAAATATACTGCTATATAGAAAGTACATGCTAAAAAATTAGACCAAATACACAGATTAGCATCAGTTAATTTCAGAAGAAATTCCATCTTCAAGCAACCGGTAAAAATTTTCACCTGGTTGAAACTAGACTACTGTCTAGTCTTCACTCTAAATGCTGAAAATGAAGAGATAAAACTACTACTTTTTTCTCCAAAGTTTACTTAATGTAGTGGTGAAAGTTAAGGTGTAATTCTTTGGTGTAAAGATATTTCAGGTATAATTAATCAAAATGGATTTGCAAACATGGTTGTCACTGATACTGTGTTTTTACTTACACACTGAGGTCACAGACTTGGCCCTGTAATCAAGGACCTTGGTCCAAGCTCGGTTTTTTCCACAAATGTGAATACAGTGATTAGTAAAGTTGTTGTAATGGCATATTTTGAGAGTGAGTGACCACCACAGAAAAAGCTGAGGTGATTTAAGTTGCCTCAGGGCCCACACCTGAGCTGCAAAAGCAGAGCACTCAAGTCCCCCTCCTGTTTTAGTGCAAACTCCATTCCCAGCCAGCTCTTGCTGAAGTCTCTTAAAATGACCAGGATGTTCTAACTTTAAGGAATGCAGTGAGAGATCAGTCAGTCTTAAGTTCTGCTCCAGCTGTCGGAGACAATAAACTCCAGGTAAGGAGCAGAGGCAAACAGCTGCAGCAAGCCTGGTTTTTACACCAGTGCCACCATTTGTGCAGTAGGTCTCAAAATATTATTTTATTGATTTACTCATAGCCTTTGGATAAGCTCTGCTGTGTTCAGACCTTCATATGTGACATAGCTACCAAGGGTTGTATAGTGCTGTGTGTTCTAATAAACGGTTCTGGAGATTAGGTTCATATGGATGGCACCTACACAGAAAATATGGGGGGAACAGGGAAGGCACTCTCCCAAACATCTCCATTGTGACAGAACAAAGTGGGCTTGTAATTTTTGTTATATCTGAAATGGTTAACATTTTTTTATTGGTTGCTCTGTGAGCTACAGTGTGATTTAGCAAGCATCCCAAATGTCTATAACATGAATTGTGTTTATCGTCAGCCTAAATCAGTTTAAATAAGCTTAGTTCAACTGATGCATGCACAAATTAATTTTCCCTTTTATCTAACCAGCTTGCAGTCCTAATAAACAGAATAATCAATCATAGCTGCCTTCATCTATAGCATGATTGTATATCTCTGATCAAGGAAATGCAGAATAATTTCTCTCTAGTCCCTACTTAGTTCCCCCTGTAATCAGGGTTTCTGGATATAATGATTCACCTTAATCATTTTTACATTCCTTGATAGAAAAAAATACTTCTTTTTTTTTTTTAGTTTGTATGTTTAAAGGATGATTATATTTAACATTGTAAAATTAATTTTAAAAGTATAAGATATTTTTATTTCTCCACTACACAGAAAAGAATGCCAGTCTGACTCAGAGAACTCTGTAAACACAATGGCAATAATAGCATGCTTTGAACAGTTTGTACTGTGTACTCATCTTTTTTAGTAGTAGCTGGTTTGAGGCCACTGGCATCTTTCTTACTGATTGAAGTGAGTCCAGGGCTCTGGCTAGTCATTTTCTCTCTTCATTGAATTATCAAGTGCCAAGCAAAACCTGAGGTTAGCTTCCTGTGAGGTGCTGGAAAAAGCTGAAACAATTAAAACTTCTCTTTAGGTCACTGGCCTTCAAATAATGCTTTAACTTTTATGCTGAACTATTTACACTATATATCAGGTGTTTTTAATAGTTTAGTTTTATACATATATAGTATATCACACATTTAGTAATACCTTTGTCTAGATAGGCAATTATGAAAAATATATAATATGTAAAACATGACATGCATTTACTATCGCATTTTACAGCTTCATAGTACAATTTTGCCCTTGGTAACCAATTCTGCCTCTTGAAACTACAAAATGCATCAAAGAAACTTTGTTTTCAGTGGTTTGTCTTAAAATGTGTGCTTAGAATATGTCCTATATAAGTGCAGTTGATAGTATTAGGAAAACATCAGTCTGTAAGAAGAAATATTCCTACCATAGTAGTTACTGGCAATTTCTGGACTGCTAGTTTACAAGTATTGTTCCAGGTCAAGGTATAGCAAGGAATTGACATTGAGATTAATATTTTCCTCTATATTAAAAATAGAGCATTATTATGCAAAAATATTAATTCTTTTACTAGCACAAAAGAAGGTTGCAGTGCACCTTTTTGAATAAACATTGTAATATGGCCTTAAACAATAGTGTGTCTTCTTGTTCCTTTTGTGATTCCATTCCATGAATACAGATATTAAATATCTTTGGTCATTTAAGGCTCAATAATTTGCTTCAAAATTTGACCTCAAATGCAAATTGATCTCATGTTAAAAATAAATTACATCAGGTTTTAGAACAATAATCTCATTTTACACTTGTGTTAAAATATTACTAAGTCTAAACTTGGTATCTGTAATGAAATGAGGTCTTCCCAGCCATATTTTCACAAAACATTACCTCAAACGTTTCCAGATAAATTATTTCATTCCAATATTTTGGAACATTTTGGAACATTTCCTACTTTTAAAGAACTCCAGGTTTATGTCAAGCTGTTAATCATAGCTGGATGACTCTGTTTTAAACAATTTGAGTTGATAAATCATTGTTTAGTAGTAAACTGGAGAAGCTGTTTTTCCTTGTAATGTATGCATGCATTTGATTTCTCCCTAGAAACTGATAGGTCTTTGTAAATTATCTGCTTAAGAGTAGGCCCAAATCTTTTGAATTTAACCTAGTTAGATAATGTTTTAGAAGTCTGTTGGTACATACAGCCTTTGCAAGCTCAGAAAGTGAAAATTCTTTCCATTAAGCACATGTTTAAAATTATTTGAAGATCATTTAAAAAAGTAACAAATACAATATAAGTTCTTAAAATAATAACCCTAGGCCTGTGCAGCAAAAGTTAAGGAAGCAAAGCTGTTTATGGTGCCATCCGTGTGAAAATTGTACTCCGAGGAATGGCATCAGTAGATACGCTTGGGTCTGGGAAGTGAAAGAGGAGGAGGGAATGGTCTGACAACCCTGGCTGGGGGTACTGAGACTGGGGATCCCCTGAATTTCTCTTCTTCATAGAGGTTTGATTAGCTAGTGTGCCCAAAATCAAAAAAGATGGGGAAAAAAGCCTTGGTATTAAGCCTACTGTTACTACCTATTACCAGTTTTGTATAAATACAGATTTACCAATTCTTCTTTCTATTTTTTTCCTATAAATTAACCATCTTTCTTTATATTAACTTCTTCCATCAAAATAGTGTTGTGAGAATTTGCAAAATCTCCTTACACAGTTTCCATTTATCTTGTGGATATTATTTCAGTGCTTCCCCTAAGTTTTTGTGGTGCAATGGCTCTCAGAGCTCTCTTTTTGCTCATCTGTCCTGTAATCGGTGCACATTCTTGCCTTGCATACAGCAGCTCACATAAAGAGTATGTCAGCTTTGTTGGATTCCAGGCTCTTGGCACATGTTTTCTCTTGACTCTTAAGTCAGGTGTGGGTTAGGATTTCACAGGAGAGTGAGCATTAAGAACTCACTGATAGGTAATGGTCTGCATCATTATATTACATTTTGTGTTCCTAATATTTTGACAAAAGAATATTGGAGACAAATGAGTTTGCTTTTGTATTGATTTAAACCGTTGTTGCTATGCAGCAGAAGAATTGTATGTCCCTTTGAAAGAGAGAGCAAAATAGGAGTGGCCCTGTTTTTACAGGGATGGAGGAAATCAAATTTATGGTACTCTGGCAAGTCTGTTACTCCTGGAGTGGATTTGTTGATGAAATCTTCCAGGTGTATGGTTTTTGCTGTGGCTTTGTCCCATTTGCTGGAGTTAACTACTAAAGTCAGCCCCAGGGCTTGTTTACATAATTGTAATAATGCTTTTCAGTCACTCTGGAGAGAGTTTACACAGCAGATTTTATTCATTGTGTGATTTCTTAGTGTTCTGGAACTTGCTTCATTCTCTGCACTGAACTTTTTTTTTCGTCTTGAGAAGATACCAGAAGCTTAAAATGTGTGATTTTCCTAAAACCCTTGTAAGTACAGCAGCTCTGTCTCCTCTGAAGGTGTCACCTCAGAAGGCAGGTGCAGAGCTGTTTACCACAGTCGGACGTGATCACGCCGTTCTAAATTAAATCTACCCAAGATGGTTAGCAGGGAGCTAATCAAATCACTTGCACCATTTGATCTGCTCCCATCGCCTTTCATTACCAAAGCTCATTTAAACTGCTTTAGACTAGAACTGAACTGATAAAACAGATAAATTCATACATCTGTGATCATGTTTTCCTGCTCTTGTCTTTGGTATTATCTGAGCCTAAAAACTAGGCATAAAACAGCCTAAAACAAACACCAATTTATCATATACTGTACCTTTCATCTGAATGGTTCTACTAATTTAGCCACTCTCAGTTTTGTTTTGAACAATGCAGAATAGCTTTTCATTACCATGCAGTATGTTTAACTAATATAGCAGGTAAAAAATTAACATTCTGCCCTTAGAATTACCTCATTTCCTTATGGGTAATAGACAATATGTAAGAAGTTGTTGGGGCATTGCTTTTAAAGCACTGTTGCTTTTTTCCCATAGTAATTTAACACTTGAAAACAACAGTCATTTCCTGTGGATGGTGTGTAATCTCTACATAATTAATTGGCTTTTCAGCCTAGTAATGGAATAAAAGCCGCTGATACTGTGTTCCCCCATCCCCAGTTGTATTACACCAGATCAGGAACGGTGAATGTTAACTAAACAGACCTGGAAGCAGAAAAGAACTGGACTGTTAGGAGAATTCTTGTGAACCTCTTTCTTCCCCTGCACATTTGAAAAGCTGTCATTTTTAGTTTTGGTTTACTCATCAGTGATATGCAATTGTCAGTAATTCATCCTCAGGTCCGAGTTGTGCTGTTGTGTCTGTGCCATCTGCAATACCTTTGATCTGGCAGCTATGGAAATTGGGTGATTGAAGGTAAAGCAGTCACTGGAACTTGATTCCTGATTAGTTTTGCAGGCATTTTTAATGCTTTTTCATCTAATTAGTAAATCACTACTTAAATTAGGCCCACCAAGCTGAAACAGAGGTAAAAATATGAGGTCAAGACTTAAAGCAAGATGTAGTTGCATACTGTATGTAGTACAGATAGGACTGGATTTTGCAGAAGCTTGGGGCTTGGGAAAGGGTTGACAGGGTGCCTCTTTTTTCCGATTGAAATTACTTACCTCTCGGAGCTGGCAGGACAATTGAAGTATTTCTGAATACATAAAAGAATTGGGAGGAAGGGGAGCAATTGCAAAATGGTTTTTTGTGTGCTGTGCTTAATGGTGAGTTATCTTTTGAAAGATTTGATCGAATGTTGAGCATAAGAAAATGAACTTAGTCCCCTCATATTTAAAGGGTATTTGATTACATTGAAGGCTAAATTATGGCTTTGAATTTGCATACAGATTTTGAAAAGTAATAACATAGCTTCCAGCTGAGATATCTTTCATATATGAGTGTTTCCCCCAAATACTGGTGCACATGGTAACAAGGGAGTGTGTGCTGCATTTTTGACTATGAGTGACAGTCCATGCTGATAAAAGACAGTCCAATCTGAGTCACCTTCCCTGTGAAATAGACAAATGGTTGAGTAAGCTGTCAGATACAGCTATTCATATCTATGGCAACAACACTGCAAAAAGCGGTATTGAAGCTTTATCCCTGCAAATTAGAATTAATTTCACCTTGACACAACTTATTAGCAGTAATGTGCAAGAAAAAAAGCTGCAGCATGTTGACCTTTGGTTTACTGAAGTCAATTTTATTCCCACTGACTATGGCGGTAATATAATGAAGAGCAACATAAAATCCCAAGTCTGTAGTACTTTGTTCAAAAGGCTTTGCAGGCCATACAGCAAGAAGTGCAAAACCTGGCCAGAAAGGCCACAGTGCTGTATTAAATCTGCCCATCCCTGTGAATTAAATCTTGCTGAGCTCCCCACAGTGGAGTTCTACCATTCCGTAAGTGTCCTGCAGCCTCCTGGGGTCACCTGCACTGTGGTGACAGCTGGGACTCTCCAGGCCTCCAGCTTCTGGCTGTCAGGCTCTACAGGGGTTTCAGCAGGGAACAGCTTAGAATGCATATGAATACCATTATTGTACACTTAGACTTCACGATCCTAAAGGTCTTTTCCAAATTAAATGATTATTTTATTTCACCTACTGCTTTCAACTCCAGATCTTCTAGTGCCTACTGTAAAAACTGAGTATGAATTTTTTGTGTATTTTTTATGCTACTAATATTTCCAAATTTAACCGCTCACTCTTTCAGTGGTAGATGTAAAAAGTGACTGCTATCAAAAATAGGAAGATGACAGTGATCATCATATCTTTTTTCCTCTTTTATTCTTTTATTTTACTGTCACCTATGTAATTAATGCTACTTGGGATAGAGGAAGTCAGGTATTGATTTCAGCAGATATTGTAAATGTTGCCAAGTTTAGTCAGCTGTGTCTTGTAAATAGAAAGCTGCAAATTTTCAGCCACCTCAGCTAAAGATAACCTTCATTCTGAATACCCCAAAAACTAAGGAGAAATAATCAAGTTTTAAAAGCATGACAAAGAAATGAGAAAAGGCAAAAATAGTTGTGGGATGTGACATAAGAAAGTGAGCTTAGAAAGTGGATAAACCCATTTTTTTGTGCACTTACATGCAGGCCCCTGCATCCCTCCTCTTCGTCCTTGTAAACTGTGCCTTCCTTACAGCTGTAAGCAGTGAGGTTCTCTGAGTACCTCGGGATCATTGTCATGCCCCTGCTTCACTTGAGAGCCATAAAGTCTCATCCTTTACTTTAATGGGTTTAGCTAAGAGCTTTAATCAGTGTTCTTTGGGAAAGAGGTTTTGGCTTCACATCTCCTGTCAGAGGGACTTGCCATATTGTGCAGCAGTTAAAAAATGACTACTAACACCAGCAATGAAAACAAGGAGAGCAAAAAAGGCAAGAATGTGTGTTTCTGCAGTTGTTGGAAAATGGATTGTACTTTCAGCACTTCATTCTCATGTATTAAGGCAGTGCTTCTGTTCTTATTTTGTTGCTTTTCTGGAAGATGAGCAGAGGGACTATGGAGATAAGCAATTGTAAAGGGAATTTTTGGTTGTCTAAGCACAAGAACAAATTAGATTTCTCCTCCCCTGCTTCTTCTGGCTATCTGCCAATTAATAATTTGAATTAACAGGATCTGGAAGGTTGGGAGTGTGATGAAATTCAATCAACCTTGAATTCAAAGTCAAGGCTGGTTTTTTTTTATTGTGAAGATGATGTGTCTTGAAGAGAATTTTGAAAGTGAAGATATGTGTAGTTTATATCCTTTGATAAGGTTTGCTTTATCATTTTGGGATTTTGTTTCATTTTTTCTGTGTATTTTGTCCAGCTAATTACCACAAAACACTGGTGAGATGAATGAATCCTAAGTGAACTATGATAAAACAGTTTACAGTGAGATCTAAGTAAAAAGATTGTTGTATTTCCCAAGGTTGCAGAGTTGGAATTGAGAATCAGATGTAATCATTGGGAATCACTCTAAAGCCTAAACTGTGTAGTTTTTCTCATTATTTTGAATTACAAAACACACTTCATTAGGACAATATGAAAGAAGCTTGAAATATTTTCTCTTCATTTTGGTGCTCAAATGACAGTCTTATTTACAATTTTCAGTACTGCAGGTGTTTTTCTTTCTCTATCACTAGAATGGCTTAGAGATTGTACAAGACCAAACATATGACTTGGTAGCAAAGGACAGTATCTCTGGATAAGACTGTTTTTCTCTGTGAGTGCTGGTGGCTTGTTATGGAGTTTTGTTATATTCCAAGCTTTTAAAGCAAGATGAATTGTGTAAGACATGAAAACAAATATATTTCTTCTCAATACATTTTTAAGCTTACATAAATAGACTTTAACAAGTAATTGCTCTCTGGATTTACTGTGAATTTCCTTTACTGCCCAACTCACTTGTGTGGTCAAACTACATTATTCAAGATGATAGCTTAATAGTGAGTGTAAAACCCTAGTGATTTTTTTTTTCTTAAAAAGGATTTCTCTTTACTTAAGTACAGAAAAATAATTTAGTGCATCTAGATCTCTTTATATATCATTCCATTTTTTTCTTTAGTTAATAGATACAACTTGGGCCTGTGTTGCTGCCTGTGCACCAAAGTTCAAAGTATGAACTTTGCAGTGGCAGGAGCTGTGCTGCAGTGGACAGAGCCATGGCAGGAGTTCCCAGGGCTGCCAGTGATACCTGCCTGTCATCTTTCACCCACCAGAGCCAGCTTACCTGGGGCTCACTGAAGCTGGTAAAACACTTTCCAGATGTTAATCAAGGTTACAAAACAAATCTGCAGAATCAGACATCCTGATTTTTATCTATTTGGTTCTGTCCATTGGTGCTGTTTACAGTAAGGTGGCATCTTATGTAGACTATACTGTTTACTCAGACAGCAGCTGAGCAGTGACACCAGGAGCTCCTGGGGATGCCAGTCCCCAGCCAGGATGGACTGAAGGCTTGTCACAGCTCCTCATCCTGGCACAGCCTGCTTCCACACACCAATGTCCGTCCCTGCCCAAAGCAGGCCAGAGCTGAGGAGAAGGAGCAAAGTTGAGCAGTGATACCACATCTCCTACCAGGTTGCGAGTCAGAGCGAGCACATATCTGGGAACTTCATTCTGCCTTCAGCCCTGGTCTCTGTAGCTAAGCCAACCAAACCAAAAATGTGTCTGTGGTTCCAGTAAATGGTTTACAGGCACAGTTCAGCTATCCAGGAGTGGCATTTTCTCTTTTTGTATGTTAAGGGGCATTTATTTTCCTTGGTTGTGAGGTCAGAGAGATTAATGTGTGACTGTATCAAGTACCAGATAGGTTTTTAAAATTGTGGAGAGTTTTAAACACAGTGAAAGAAAATGTCAATTCTCTGTCAAAGTATAGACCAAGGAGTTTAATACTGGAAGATGTAATTTGGACTTCAGACAGAGCAGCTTTCCCATGAGTCCCTAACAGAGAGAGAAAACAAAGTTCTTTAGTGAATTTTGCTACAGCACTGTAATGAAGTTATAAAGTTGTTCCAAGTGAGAGAAAAGGCATGTTGCATCTTTTTTGTGTGTGTCCCATGGCTTTTTGTGTACTGCCACTTTTTTGTTATATTTGCAGCTTCATAAAATGTTTCTCCATTCTCCATCAACTTCCATATATAAAAGTGTTTGAAACCAGCATGCCATTCGTAATCAACACCAGCCTCTCTCTAAGCTGTAAGTTGATGTAATGCCCAGAACAGGAGCAGAATACGAAAACCAGTCTAGCAGGTTCCTGGAATGGCTGTTGTACAGAAGTTGTTATTTGCTGCCTTAGTTACAAGTCCAGGTCCTCAGGCATTTTCTGTCATGTGTCAGTGCCCCTCGTTGATGTGTAGTTTGGTTTCAGTTACAGCCTGGAGCTACACAGTAATGAGCCAAACAGGGCAGTTGAAGCACCAAGGTCACCTCAGGTTCTTTCCCAATCTGATATTCTTGAGTAGATAAACTCTTTACTTCTGTACCATGGGCTTCACCTTCTCTGTGGTCTCCCAAACTACAGCTGTGCTTTGCTGTAATTTACTGTGGAAGGAGCCTTCAGAGGCTACGAGCATATTGGCAGTGTCAAAATTGGTTTTATTGCATTTACTAACACCATGTATGTCCACTTCTGTGAATTGTTGTACAGGTGGTAAGTAACCCATTTTGCTAAGCAGCAATCTATATGAATAGCTGGTTATCCTCAAAAAGGAATATAATTTGTGGTTTCTGTTGGCTTCCCTAGAGGTATTTGATTGTTATGTTTCAGTCAGGTAGTTTTAATAACACTGAGGTCAAATATTTTGAGTGTGGACTTTTTTCTTACTACTTCCAGGACTATGTGAAGGCAGCCTCAAGAGAATTTTTTTGAAGAGTTTATTCAGATGCTGACTGTCACTTGTATCTCAAATACAATTTCAGAAATGGGTGATAATGGCTGAGTATTTGCTGTCAAAATAGAGCTGGGGTCAAAAGTACTATTCAACTCCTGAATGCAAATGCCTCGTCACATTTTCCTTTGGAAGCATCAGATAACTAGACTGAACTGAAACTGAAGACAGTGTTTTTTATGACACAAATTGAACTCCTGCCAATGACAAATTTCAAGGTACATTGTGAAAATTAAACGATGCAGTGCTAGCTGAAGTGCATGACATAACTATGAATAGATGTACCCATGTGTACAACACAGCTCCTACCTTTCTGTGCTTGGAGAAAACAGTTCCACATGCACCAAGGTCGACAGAGGGGTTGTATCCTGCAAAGCTCATATCATGCATGAAAGTACATAAAGACCATCTGGGAACTATAAAAATAGCCTGTCCTGGCTGGATGATTTGTGTGGTGGCCAAGGACTGATACGCTCATTCAGGAAACGGCAAAACAATGTCAAACTTGTTGGGAAATAACCAGGCTTATTTTCATCCTTGGGAATGGCCTGGTATCTTACGGAACAAAATACACAAGCAGACTTTAACCGCACTGTTTCTGAATACCCTAAAGGAGTCTGTGTGAACTGAAGTGGTTCACTGCAGGCAGTGGGAAATGTTAAGATTATTCTTAGTATTTTAGGATTTCAGGTTTGGTGTATCTGAGAAAGACTGAGAGCAATAGTAGAGTTTAACTCATATCTGTTTTGGGTTTTTTTAAGTTTTTACACTTTTGAAAGGGATTTTTTTAAAATTTTTAGATGAGATTATATCAATTTGTCACACAAAAAAAGCTGATCATGTGCTGGTCAGCCTTATTCAGCCATCTCCAAATGGTTTCTGTAATGATCTTGTGTGAAGATGGTTTATAAAGCAGGAGTGAAATTTTTTAATTGACCTACAGGAATGCAAGCAATACAACTTAAATCTGGGTAACATTGGCCAGAATTTTTTTTTTTCTTTAAGCTCAGTCTAGGAAGGATGATTCTAAACCAACAGACATATCTATAAACAGTGAAACTCAATTTCAGCCTTTCCATGAAGGAGAAGAAATAGAGATATTAATGATGACTGGTTTTCTGACGAGCATTTAATGTGTCACAGGTGTCACAATAGCAACTTCTGAGCACAGTTTTAATGAGGTTATCACACCTAACTGACTTCTGTAGAAGCCCTTAACCTGAACACTGTAACCTGTGACAAGTCTGTCTCCTGATTTTTATTGTTAATGGATATGTTAGATAAAGCTGTGTTCTCCAGCCACATCAGGCTGTCCAGGCACTATTTTAAATGCTGTTAGGCAGTCTAGGAGATGCTATTAAGAGAATAGCTGTAAACCACCTCCCTGGTCTGGTTTGGTATGGAACATCTAATTTTTGCCACACATTTCTGACCTCAGAACTGCCATTTTATATTGAAGACAATGTATTAGTTTGAAAGACCTGGATGCTATTCTGTTAACTAGATTGTGAGTCCTCCAAAAGTTTTTTTCTGCCACTTTCCAGTATTACCTACCACCAGAGTGGTGTGTACAGACAGGGAATTCTGCTGCCCCCCATTAATTAAGCAAAAGCTGACTGACTACATTTATGTTTTCTTTCACACTTCTGGCTAACCTTGGATTGTGATCGGAAATTTGAAAGGGCCATGCCATTGTGTCCCCAGTGCCTGCACCTAGCAGATTTTGTTTGTTAACTTACACCAGACTCAGCCAAAATTTAATCTGATCTGTGGGAAATAGGAACAGCTGCAGACTTCAGAGGGAGTTTGATTTCAGAATTAACACAAAATTTGAGATGTACTCACAGCTCTTTGGGCTCCTGTTTGTTTTTTTTTTCATTTTTATAATTTTATGAAGAGGAATGATGCACTGCTTTTGAATGTGGAAGAATATACAGGAATATACTCGGTACCATGAGAAATTTGGGTTTTTTCTATTTTTCCAGAGGTATAAGAGGATTTAGTGTGGAAGAATCTGTTCTTCCTTCATACAGGGAAAGTTTGATCTTCTATCTGAATGAAGGTAAAATCTTCAGAACAGTGTTTTCACATTTAATATTAGTTATATTTCAGATCTTGTCTTGGGAATACTTACTTACACAATAGTTTTTCATTTTTCTCTGAGTAATCTCTTACTTCTGAAAGTGACATGAGTGAGTATGCTGCTTATACTTAAAGAAAATGGATGATTTCTTGAATGAAGGCAAAAAGGTCATTTTACATAAGAGGTATAGTTACAGGCACCCATTCCCCTGGTGAAAAAATGTAATACATTTATTCCACTTGCTGAATACAAGTCTTCATTCATGTGTGATCTTGCAGGGAAGGAGAAATTGAAACTGGGTTTTTTCCCAGTTTTCTTGAGTGGTTTCAAGTGAGGGAATGTAGTGTGGATGTTCCAGGAGTTTTGAAATCTTTGGAATACCTACTTGAAGCAGAAGGAATTGTGCAACTTTCCTGTTTTATAGCCTCACCTGTGATCAAAGTAAATGATGTTTCCTAAATACTGTTAGAGGGTGCAATTAAACAGCAGGAATTAAATAGAAAAGCATTTATTTACTCTTGGAATGGAGCCTCTCTTTAGCTGGCATTCTCATCCACCACAGCTTTCACTGGGCCACATCCCACACCTGGCAGCCTCTTCTTTCCTGTCTGTCCCTGTGTCCTTGCCTTGTCATTGAAGCTTTTCTTCCGTGTCCCCAGGGTGCACATCCATGTGCTCAGTCCTGCCCATCAGCCCTCTCACTGTGCAATTTGCCAACAGCCTCCTACAGTTGAAGCTTGGCTCAGACCTTGCCCCATGTGTAATACGTGATGTCTCTCCCCAGGCTCAGCTGCTTGGTTCCAGGGAGAAGCTCAAGGAATGGATTTTGCCTTTGCAGGAGAAAAAGTGGCTCCAGCAACAGGTGGCAGGAGAGGCCATACTGATTGGTGGCCTTTGGAACTTAAATTTTAACATTCCCGTTGCAAGATACTTGATGATGTGTTATCTGTGGTTATCCATGTGTTATATGGGTCTCTGTCATATGGATTACTGAATGTAGGCATCCAGTGTAAATGGCTTACCCCTCCAGCTTCACTTCATAGGCATTTTATCAGCTGGCTTTTAAATTACTTCCTATAAGCACAAAAATGAAATAAAGGGGTCTTTATAAGCAAAAAGGATCCTCATAAAAATAAAATAAAAGTTGTAATTTCACTTTATATAAGCTAATTGTTCCAGTTTAAAAATACACCTGCTGCAACAGAATATTTGCTTACAAAAGTGATTATAAGAGTTGAGACATGATATTATTCTCTCACTGGTTAGCTCCCATGAATTAAAATAATTCTAAGGGTATAATTTGATATTAATAGGTATCCATTGCATCTCAGAATTGTTTGCAAATTCAGTGATGAAGTAACAGCAACACTGTGCATGCATTTATGATGCTATTGGATTCATTATAATTCATTTTAAGTCAGTGATTTGTTTGGTATTTACTTCTACCTCAAAGAAATATATTTAACTTCTTGGCCTCAGGCGTTTCTTTTCTCCACTTCTGCTTTATTTTTATAGTAAAACTTATGCAACACAGCCAAGAGGTCAGTCATCAGGAGATGACTGAGCACTTGAACCATCACAGTGAGATGTCAGCCACCCTCTGCACGAATTAAGGGCTTTGTGGAAGCTCAGTAGAGAGGATGAATGTAGCTCTGCTGGTTGCTGCTGCTGTAACCAAGACAGAACCAAGAGGAGATGAAAGTTCAGTTAAAGCAGGATTTGGAGGGGACAGGTGAATATGGGTGAATGTTTCTGATCTTTTTATAATATGTCAGAAGCATTAAGAGCCGTTACACACTGGCTTTATTAGACAAATTAGGCCTAATTGGAGGTGGAACTAGAAAGACTGTTACTAGTTTTGCTTTTTGGGAAACAGTAAAAATTATTTTGTTCTTGTTACTAACAGTTGAAATCATCAGAGAGGCTAGAGATATGAATTTGTGAAACACACTTCACATTTATGCTCACATTGTGCCACAAATGCAATGTGGTCCTTCACTTTGGAAGAAAATGGATGTGGTGCCTTACAACATAATGGTTGAACTGTTGATGGCACATCCTCTGTGTAACATCAAAACCTACAAAGAAACATTTCAGATGTATTTGTTAGTGTTTTAAGAGTTCTTCTAAAACACAGAAGAGTAAAAAGTCATTGATGGTGACACTATGAGCTCCTGAGGTGGGAGAGTCCTCTCTTAATGTGAAAATTGGGATTTGCATGTGCATGAAACTTTTCTTAGACTATTGTCATCAATATTGATTTTATACAAAAAACCCATATTGCTTTATTTTGCTACATTTTATATTTTATTCCTTCCAGAAGGAATGCAAAATTCATTAAAAATTAGAAGCAGTTTTCTTTGTCAGTGAAATATGCCTTAACTCCTGCCCTCCCCCAAAAAAGTCTTAATTGCTTGATCTGGTTGTATGATAAATGCTGTATTGGAGTGTCCATGTCAGGTCTTAGAATGAGACAGCTGAGAATTTAAAAAGAGTCATGCTATAATCCTATTACTAGGTAGATCACATAAAGTAAAACCATTTAAAGTTGTTTATTTAACAGGTCTCCATTGCATTTTAGTGACTACATGTCTTAGGGAGTACTTTGCAGTTTTAAAAATCATGGAAGACTTGTGCATAGGGTAGGGCTTAAAGTGTCAATAGCTAAAAAGGAAAATTTCTTAAGGAAATATCTGCAGTAGTGTTTTCCTTTTTTCCTTTCCTCCAGTTTTATTTTCCATTTCCTAAAGAGAACAAAAAGCTATTACCCAGTCAGGTAACAGCGATGTATTAGTATGAAATGTAGAAAGGGTAAAACTTTTCTGTTTTTAAGATTTCTTCCACAAGGCTTATGATTGGAAGGAGGATCATCTCCATAAGTGTATTTGTTGTGGCAAACCTGTCTTTTGGACCTAGGGGATTGTAAGCATTCATAAGCATCAGGTTAAATCTTGAGGCTTTTATTAAAAAAGAAGAGAAAGGAATCAATTCTTGCATCATTGTGAATCTTACAGTTTCCTGTGCAGGCATTAGGGTTTATATCCCTTTTCTCAAGAGCTCCAGGCCAGCCCTGTACAAGGTGGTAGTCAGTAAAAACTTAAGTGATGGCGCTTTGATGGTGGATTTCGTTTGATGGCCTTTTTTTCTGGTCAAAGGAGTTGACTAAATATTTGCAGTTTATTGAGAGTTAAAAATTTCAGCAATTTTCAAATTAAAATTAAATTTTATCCAAGTAAACAGCTATGCTATTAAAGTTTGTGCTTAACTGAGAAAGAAACAAATGGGGGGGGGGGGAATCTTACTGTATGTTTTTTAAATTATACTTTTTTTTTTTTAATAACTCCCTGAACTAGTTAAGTCTTATAATCAAGTGCTTAGGAGAAAAATCCTTGACTCATTAAAATAATAAAAGCAAGATGTAAATAAATAGAGCTCCAGGGCATTAAAGATCATCCATTCTAGATCTGCAGGAATAAATAAGTGACTGATAAAAATAAGTATGGAGGACAGCAGAGAAATTTAAAAATCACATTTTGATTATAGTATTTTTTTCCTCTAAAATTCTTGCTGGGAAGAAAGTATTCTCTGCTATCTGGTGAGATGAGACACCTGAGACTACCTTCTCAGCTGTCCATAAGCCTGTAGCCGTGGTGCCCTTTGCCCTTCCGAGTGCTTGTCCCATCCCTCACCCTTTCCCATGCATCAGCCTGTGGCTGCTTTCCCCTGGGTAAAAAGACTTTGATCTCCTGTCAGACACAGAGATAGCACTGCCTTCCCGAGCAGGAAGCAAAGTTAATACAAGGAAAATATTTTGATAATTGAATTACAAGCTCTAACAAACCTGTGCAACATGTATGCAAGTAGTATTTTCAGAAGGCTTTATTTGAGTCAAACCTGCATGGATTTTCAGTGTGACAGCAAAGGCTCTCTGCCAGTCATCAAATCCCTGCTCTAAAATATAGAGGCACCGGAAATTCTCATTGAAACACTGAACCTGTATAAATATTGGCAAAATTGGGTTTTCCCCACCTTCACTCTGAAATGACTGAACTATTTTTGCTTATGCCTTCCAGAAAAAAACAACTTTGCCTGAGGCAAAGAGTCACTGCGGAGCTTTGCAGTCCAAATAGTTAAAATGGAGTCAAATTATAAATGATAATACAAGCTTATAATATGTCATGCTTAAATATAGATGTTGATGTCTGCTCCTTTCATAATACTACAAAGGCTTTTGAGTTTCTGTAGAAATGAGACCAATTTTATCTTCTCTTAATGAGGAAATGTGAAACATATGTAAAAAAAGTGCTGAAAGTGGAAAAATGAAAGAAAATTTTTCTTTGGACAAATGCTCATATTTAAATAATTTTTTCATTGATGCTGAAAAATACTGAAATGTATATGATTCATGATTCAGCAGCCAGATACTTGCAATAAACAAGTGATTTATTAATTAAGAGTGGATACAAATCCTTGCTGCTTTTCCTGGTCCTTGCAAGTCTCAATTCTTTGCTCCGTTGTGGTTTTGTTTCAGCAACCTCTAACCAGGTGTAAAGCATGCTCCCCTGGGAGCTGGAAAACGCAAGTTTGAACCTGCTAATTCTTAAGTGAATACTTTAATCTTCAGTCTCTTAAATCTGTTATACCACTTCCACTGCCACCTTTCTCCTTTTTTTTTTTTTTTTTTCCCTTTTCAAATAAAAGTTCTGAGTCAGTTCTCCACAGCCAAAAATACAAATTGGAGCCTGGATTTGGAGCGGAAATTTGAAGCAATGAATCCCAGTCTCAGACAAGCGTCTAATCCACGTCTACAGGAAAACACATAAATCTTTGAAACAGGCACATAACTCTCCCTATTCCTTGTAGAGGGAATTTCATAGCTAACTAGCCTTTGAGAACTATGTTCCAGGACCTGGATGACTGAAATACCCTTAGAAGATCTGATAGGCATGACAATATGGAGTGGTACCCTGTCTACCTTCCTGCATGTCTTTTCCAAATAAAATTTCTTTTTCCCAATAAAATTGGTAAAGAGGACAATGAGTAAGATTTTTCCAGTACTGCAGGCTGGCAGGGTGAGAGACAAGAGGTACAGGTTGCAGTGGGTTTAGACTGGGTTTAAGGAGAAGCTTTTCCAGAGGTGTTCCCATGGGGAGTGAGGCAGAGGAGCAGGCCACCCCAAGAGTCTGTGCCATCCCTGGCTGAGGAGGGTTTCAAGCTCTGAAGGCTGCAAGCTGTGAGCATCCTGACCTCAGAGCTGGCCCTTCTTTGGGCAGGGGACAGGGCTAGAGACCTCCTGAGATCCCCTCCATACAACCCTAAAGCCTGTAGGTACCCAAAGTCCTACTGGTGTTCAGCAGTTTTTATAATATTTCTGTAATAACAAGCGTATGATTGACATCTGCTTCAACATTTCTGATCACCTCTAGCTTCCCTGAAGTCCTTCTTACAGGGAAGGCCAAAAACATAGAATTGTTTTATTCTCTGAGAAAGTGATTCTTGTCTAGGGATTAAAACCCTCAAAAGCTTCTCAAACTCTGTATGTATGAATTTAAGGCTTCAGTTCTCTGTATCTTGATTTTTTAAGGCAGGGGTGTGCTTTTTTTATTTAATCTGAGCTAACTAATAGCTGTGTCATAATATATTAAAATCCTTCCTGAGAAGTATTTAGCTGAAATTTTTTATGAAAACCTTAGATTATGTCATGTCTGTGTCTGACTCCCAAAGGATTTTTTAGCTCATCTTAGTTTCTAGGCTATTCAGCTTTTTCCAAAAGGAGGTTAAAAAGCTTTCCTCTTAGCATTGCCTTTTAATCTATAGATTTTGCTATTTATATTAGCTATGTAGGACTTCATGATGCTGCCACCAGATATGTGAATCTCTATCATTTGTGTTGTCCACTCTTCACCCGCAAAAAGCCAGGAAAGTCTGAAATGACAGAGACTGCCTCATCCCTCTTGGGCTATTAAGCATGTAAAGGGGGACAGATGGATGAAAAGGCAGATAATATGGATTATATATTATATAATCCATATTATATATCCAATAATATTGGATTGTATTACTGGATACACTGTCTGAATTTTTCTTAGCTATTTAAATGCTGGCTAGAGAACATCAAGAGGAAAAGTTGAAAGATAAATCAGTATCTGAAGTTAGAGGTTGAGGTAGTTTTTATTAAACAGAAATTTCTCATCCTTAATTCTTTGTATTGATTTTTAATGAGATGTTTCTCTATAAAATATTTAGTAATGTGAGTGCAGAAGAATAGCGTAGAGACAAGCTTTGTGATTGCTCAGAAGTTTCTGCAGGCATTCTTTAAAAGCAGATTATTTCCCTCCATCCATCTTCCTTCCCTCTCCACCTTTCAACAAGGAGAGTAGTTCTATACCTTCCATAAAATGGAGACATTTAATAACCCTTCTCCAGAGCTCAACCAATATAAGCTGGATGGTTATGTTAAAAATATATATATAAAAAAATGAACACACACACACAAAAAAAAAAAATGCTGCAACAGATTTCCACTAAGAACTAAATGCACCGCAGTGAAATATGCTGAATTTATGTATATATTTTTCTGTTCCACTGTTCTACCCTATGTAATCTTTGTCCTTACAGCTTTTAACATTGACATTCTCTTAGGATTATTCAAGGGAAAACATGAAATATTTATAGCCATAGTTAAAATCTTTATAAATAGTTTATAATAGGAACTGCCATAATAAAAGTTTGAAATAGTTTCCATTATAGTTCTTTGTTTTTATACATTCTAAAATTTACAGAATACTTGTTTTGGGGGTGAAATTTTCCATGCTGTGAGTCTGAGAAGTATTTTTCCTCATTAATTTGGAGTATAATACTTTTAGCTATTTTAGAATTATAGACAAATGGGGATAAAGCTTTTTCCTTTTGTAGAGTAATAATAAAAATAAAGAAAATCTTAAGATATATTTTTAACAATACTACAGGGGGAACAAGTGAAGGTTGAAATATGTGGCAAGATCTTCTCCCTTTGCTTTCTGAGGGGGAAAAAAACCGTTGAAAATGATGGAAAAATAACATCAAACTGTTTCCAGTAACATCTGCTGAGCTTATTAGCAGAAAGTCATAAAAACACACCCCCTTAATGACACTGCTGCACATTCCCTTTGCCTGAGGCCATCCAGACATGAGCGAGCTGAGCTGCTGCAGCTCGCTGCTGCTCTCTAGACCTTGGTGGCTCTCACTGGGCAGATCCCAGACTGTGAGGTGTCAGACACGTGCCCATCTCCACATCCATGCGATGAACAACTCTGGTCCTTCTGTCCTTTACTTCCAGGAACCTGCAGCTGTGTGGGGCCAACCTGCATGGCTGGAGAACTGTAGGCTGGTTAGCCTAGCACGGATTTGTGATGGTTTATTTAAAGTAGAGCCTTGCTATCCAAGGCAAGACTTTGTCACACAAGTTACCAGTGTTGTCATGAGTAGTACTAGAGTGATTTTCAATCCTAGTTTTTCTCCAGGTGTACTTGTGTCAAGCTGTCCTAAAAGATACTAAGCCAGGATGCAATTTGTATATGCATGGAATTGAAATGGGTTTTACTGGGTATCTAGGTCCTGTGTAGGGATGTAGCACACAAACCTGCAAGTATGTGCACAAACAGGCCCTCCTGCATGGTGCTGTGTCTGTGCTGCCACTTGCCTGGAGTGCTTTGGGGGTGCCTCACAGCTCTGGGACAAAGGGACAAGGTGCAAGATGAAGTCTCAAAGCCCTTTGGGCTCACTCTTCTGCATGGCACTTCAGTGGTCTCAGGTGACCTGTCTGTAGCATGGTGGGTACTGAAGTACCTGTTCTGGGCACTGACACCTCTGCAGTGGTAGTGGTCTGGTTTTTATAATGAGGATTTACCCTCAGGGTGGCTTAGGAAACAGTTCGTGTAAGGAACAAGGGAAAAAAACACACACGGATGTTTTATCCTTACGTTGCTCTTCAAAAATAAGGTGCACTATCAAGACATAACCCAGTTCTGCAGTTAAGCACTCAGATGTGTTTGGAAAAATCAGGATTTTTACCCCAGCTACCAATTTTACCATTTTTAGCAGCAAAGATAAAAAGCGGAAATAATCAAAAAAGCCTTATTCAGATATTCTCTCTTTTGGGCAAATCCTTCAGACTGTATCTCGCTGGTCCTTTCAGGCCCATCACGCTTGTGTTCCTTTCCCTGCAATTGCCTCATTCAAAATGAGTGCCATGGCTGTCAGTCTCCACTGGCCATATAGCAGATGGCTCTGAGCCTTTTGGAGGTTTCTGGAAGCTTCCTTTTTGTCCCAGAAACACAGTATCACCTCAAAGCCAGTGTTTTGTCTACTAGACCATGGCCTGTCTCATCACAGTAGGTGCCTACCAGTGCCCATTCTTACAGACCAGCTCAGGACTCAAGATACTTCACATTTATTTTAATGTATATTTACTATTAAGTGTCAGCTGAAAAAAACTGCACTTCATTTTCTACTTTTTGGGGGGAATGTTCATTCTAAAAGTTCAGCTGTGTTATTTTACTCATATCTGGATCAGGTATGGCCAGTTCTGGTAGGAACTCATTCCATCACACTCATTTCACCTCAAAACTCTGAATGTGAGGCACGGATGAAAAATTTAAATGCTAATGTCTTGTTTTGTCAAGATTTTACCCAAAATCCAGGTATATTAAGTGAAAAGTTAAATTTGAGATAATACATTTGCCCTCTCACCAAAATTATAGAAAATGGGATATCTCCAGAGCAGTTGTGCCATCTTTTTAAAGTTGCAATCTTCCTTAACGTTTTTGAGCACATAGCACTATTTGTATGATTTAAAGCACATTTTTGTTGTATTACGTGCCTGGAAACGCACGCGGACACAGACAATCGGTTACTACACCATCAGACAATCATGTATTTTGTCCTAATTGGTTTGAAATGAGTGGACACATACCATTGTCCCTGGGTTTGTCCTAATTGCAATTTTGTGCTCATGTAAGGAAGAAAATCCTTGGTTCTGTTTAGTGGCAGCATTCCTAATTGACTTAAGTTGTTCCAAGACTGATGAGGAATCTTGGTTCTCAAACTAAATCCAATCATGTGTTTTGATTTCTCAAGCCTCTGTAATTCCTTCTTTTTTTATTTTAAAACAATTATTTTAATTTCATTTGCAAGCTATAGATCTACTGTCAACCATTACTTTCCCAGTAGTCTTTTTGGCTTCCCAGAGCTTTCCATATAATATATTAGTGTAAATAATATTTCTGTTTATTAAAAAAAATTGAAGGTGCCTCTTAGAAGAAAGCTATGAAAGAGGTATAGCACAAATGCACTAATTAGGAAGAGCACTTGCGGGGTTTTTTCCTTTTTTTTCCCCTTAGCAAAGAGACAAAAAGGAAAAATCAATACTGGAAAACCCATTTCATTCTTCAGCAGAGGCAGTTGGAAAAGGTCCACTTGAACTCTTAGAACTGAAATGCTGCAAGTATAATTAAGTAAACCAGCTGAGTACTGAAAAACAACCTGATCAAACTAAGGGATTATAAGTATGAAAGATCTGATGCATGGTTCAGAATCTTTTGATAGAGGAAGTAAAGTTTGCTGGAAATTTGGTGATTAAAGGCTTGTCTTCTGTTGATGATCAGTTATTTTGCTCTGGGAATTGTTGATTAATTGAAAAATGTTTGAATAGCACTTAGAAATTGTTGGACTATCTAGTGTTGCCCTTTCTTTAAATAAATAGATGTGTGTTTGGTTCCAAATGGCTCTTCAGTGTGAAATGTAATTTATAATTTAATGAAAAGTAGTATTCATGCAGAAATAAAGCTTTCTGTAGTTATGTCCACCAAAGTGTTTAACTGGCCAAATTATTTTTATAAATACCTTTGTAATACTTTTTTTTTTCCCTTTATTTTTTGATGGTTTAAATAGTTTGATAGTGGATGATGTATTATTTTGTTAACAGTTTTTTCAGAATAACCATTTTGATAATTTATTGCAGATTTTTAAAATACTAAATACAGTAGGAGCAGTTGGGATTTAAAAAAAGATGCAGCTGTTCAAAGGCAGCTCATCTTTATAGATATTGCATAGCAAATCAACCTTCTCCCTGAACAACATTTTGATTTTATCTAAATGGAAACCTCATTTTTGCCAGGTTTGTCCATACAGCATTTGATTTACTGAGAGTGACCTCTTGAAGACAGAATTGCAGGTTAATTGATCACTACCACATGTCTGTAGGTGGTATTCCTCCTTTTTCTCTGTTTGGCACCAGATTTGGAACACTGATATGGTTGAGCTCACTGGCTAATAGTATGAGAAACCCTAATGTTTCAGGATCCAAGGAAGGCTTTTATTTTATCCATTCCTTTTTTTTCTGAAGCTCTCAGGTACAGATTCAGTTGTATTGTCAGTCAGCTTTTCATCCGAATGTGTCTTACAGGTAACGGTGAGAACGGGAATGAGCTGTGGCTCCCCGGGTTTGTGTTGGTTTAGTGTGGTCTTCTAAAAATCAGAAGGTCACTGTAAATAAATAGATTTAAAACCAACATAAGAGCCAGGCTTAACATTTGGCATTGTAGGATTTCTGACAAGCCTATTGCCTTCTGTTACTGAAGTCCCTGTCCTTGCTGATGTGCTATCAACATGGGTGACAGACATCAAAGTGAGACAGTACATACTGTACAACTCAATAACCATTCCCAAAGGAAATCACTCTGTTCTGGGGAATCTCAGCTTTTGTTTTCCCCAAAACAATAAATTTGCTACTGCTCTTACAAAGAAAGCTTCATAATATCAATAGTATAAGTGATGCAAAGATACCTGTGAGCATCTGTAATAAGTGTAGAACAATAGATCTGAGATATTTGAATTGCCTCATTTTTGTCACTGAATAGTTTGGGTGGCATGGTGATCATTTACAGAGTGAAGATAGTTAACATACTTGTATCCTCATTAAGATAGGCCAAGGAAATACAGTGCAACTCCTATTGAGAGCACATCTTGATTTGCTTTCATAAGTGCAAGGTCTCTAGAATGGACAGCTGTTTATGTTTTAGATTTAGGTGCTTTTGAAGCAAGGTGTCTTAATCTTCCTTACAAGGAGGAATCAGGAAGTCGTGCTTGCTTAAGCTGCCTTTTGAACAGGGTTCACTGTTAATTTGGTCACTGACATAAGTTAAGAAAGAGCCCTTCTTCCGTGCTTTATGCCTTGTAATCAGAATGAGTGTGATGGTCTCAATTCCCTTGTCAGGATACTTGTGAAGAAAGGATGATTTGGTCTTTAGGTTCATGAAATGGCAGGAGGGACTGTGAGGGAAGAAGAGGCAGAGTGTGCTCTTTTTCTCTCCCAGATGTTTGGTTTGGCATTTTGAGAAAGCAGCATGCTGAAGTTTCTCCACGAGAAGAGGCAGCTGTGATAAAAGCCAAGACTGAGGAATGCATTGGTGAGGGCCAAGCAGAGCTCGGTAGCCTTTGGGGAAGAGCTGCTGGCTACTGACTGTTCTGGCTCTATGGTGCGACACATCCGAGAAATACAGAAGCGTAGGACTCATTGAAAGTTTCTGATGAAAGTATTTTTCAACAGAAAATACAGAGATTGCTTAAATGACTCATTTTGTGAGAAGTGGCTTCTGGCTTTGGGAAGTGTTTCTCATTAAGCTACAGAGTATATACAAAACAGTTACACATTGATTTGGCTGTGCTGTCACGGTGCCTTCCTAGAGTCTGTTTTGGTAATTACATTCACATTCCCTTCTCTGAGATGGGGAGACTGTATTGGGTCCTGGGAGATACACTTTGGTGCACAGATCCATCTTGGGTGAGAAAATGGGATCATAAGTGTGAGCTCTGTTTCCCATACAGCAGGGCATCAAGTCAACAGCATTAAGCATGTGAACTTTCTGGAATGTTTTCATTTTTATGAAACCTCTGCTTTTTGCCTTTTTTTACCAAAAGCAAATACACAATTTCCCTTCACACCTTCTTATCATTTTAATGACAATGTTGTTGTCATGTTCCAGTTGTGAAAAGACATTTTGGCCCCTGCAGGAGATAAATGAAAATTTGAGTGTTTCAGCTAGGGTTTGGAGACAAGGGGGGCATAAGGGGAAGAAAGGGAAAGTGTTTATTATACCATAGTGACCCCAAAAAAAAATCCTGCCAAGAAGCTGACAACTGCTCAGCACTCAGTTAAAGCAGACTGGAGCTTGCAAAATTTTTCAAGGTGTAAGATGAGGGCATGACCAGCCATCTGATAAATTTCTGTCAGTGGGGTCGGATGCAGAAATGGGAAGTACCCAAGTTCCTATTTAGGTCTCAGGTTTAGGTTTTAGTTTAGGTGTTTTCCCTAAATGTCTGACCTGTTTCCTTTCCTGAGGGGAAGATTGAATGGTAATTCCCAGTCTCTATGGATGGCATGCTGGTTCAAGTAGCAAATGTAAACTTGTTTCCCAAAATAACCTTGTCTGTCCCCTTCCCTGGGGTTGGCCTGGAGGGCAGGACATGGCCCTGGAGGGCCCATCATTTAGAAAAGAGGCAGAGGAGCTGAGGCTTCAGATGTTATTTCAAAATTGAAAATACCATCTTCCCTTGATTCTTCAGCCAGATCTCCCTAATTTATGGCAGCAGTGCTAAAATGTGCCTGGCAAAGGAAGAGCAATCCTTTTGAGTAAAGGGATAATGGTATGTAAATAAACTATTCTCAGCTGACCTGGCTATCACTGTGCTGAACCGTGGTTATAAGTGAGGCTGCCTTCTCCAGAGCCACGTGCATGGCCCATTAGCAGGATTCCCAGTGCTCCAGGGAGGTTTAATTTGAGAACAGTGATATGTTGGTGCACACACAAATCAGGTCCTGTGGTTACTCTGGGAAGCAGGCTGTCCTGACTGCATGGAGCACAGGGAGGTGTGCTGCAGTTTTAGCTTCACTGGAGCCAGTGAACACCAGGTGAGCCATTTGGTTCAGCAAAAGACAAGCAGCCCTAGGAGCACAGTGGTGGTGTTGAAGTAACGTCCCAAATTCTTAACCCTATATGTTAAGCATTTCTGCAAACCTGTCCTGCTAGAACGAAGAGCTGAATGTTTATTTAAAATAAGTGTTACATTTAATTTTGAATGATCTTGACAAACCATCCCATCCACTCACGGGGTTTGTATGTTTTTCATCCATTTTACTTTGGGAAGTCGTAATTGGCTCAAGTCACATGTTTGGACATTCTTAAATATCTGCAGGGTCACAAGCCAGATTTTTAAAGTGAGGTTGAAGTAAATAGTACTTCCCATTACATGTAATTGGCTTCAGGAGAAAGTGTTTCAAGTAAAGAAAGTTCAAACACGTTTGAATGCTTTTTGTTAATCCTCTTGACATTTTGAAGAATTAAGATGTTATTGCTGGTTTAAATGTGAAATGTCTCCAAAGCCACATCAGTATTGTTTATAAACTGCACTTCATATATTTTAAAAAACTATTAATCTAGGTAATATCAGTTGTCAGTAACAAAAGGAGGCCATCAATTAGCAGGAATAAATCTATCACAGTGGTGACTGAAAGTTTCTGTGACTTCCTACAGGAGTTTACATTTCTATGTTTAAAAAAATATATTGAGGGGGAGGCTAGTTGTTTGTTCTTTATGAATCAGTCTTAGAGATACACAAAAGACAAGGATATTCCTCTCCTCCCCACCGCGTCTTTTTTAGCTACTTTTATTTGGACTGTTTATTTGCAGAGAAGAAGGGAATCAGAAAGAGCATTAATGAAATTGAGTGTGGTCATCCAAATTTCTAATGAATAGATTTCTCTGGGTAAAAGCCAAAATTCTGTGTCTTGATTTGGATGAGTAAAAGCTTTACAGTTGTGTATCTTGATTGCTACATTGGCATCTGTGGGAGAGAAGGAACCTTAAATACATGAGTGGAGATTGTGGCATTGGTAACAATGTATATATAAAGATATCATCTGACACATGTCATAGTAATTCCTGTTGACTGACTTCAGAGAAAATGCATTGTAAATCCAACTGTTACTGGGTGTACTTGGGATTCTGATATGAAGGTAGCTGCTATAGAGGGATTTTATTTCTGGAACTGGGAGACTATTTTGCAATCACACTGATTTTCTCTGATTTTAATTAATTTAAGAAAAGTCATCTTTAGAAAAACAAGGAAAACCTAGCATTCTTCCTTTCCCTTGTTTCCTCTTACCCAAAGCAGCCCCGTGTATGTGGGAAATACAGTGTTAATGTCTAAAATTGTCAGGATGCACCCAGAAACGGCATTTTATGTTTTTTGATTTTTTTTTTTAATAAAGTTCATCTTACCACAGAGTACGTCATTGCTGAAACTGAATTTTTGTAAGTGGTTTCATCTTTACCAACTTTCCTACCACCAAACACTGAAGCAGCTATTTTTAAAATGCTTTAAAAAGTGGTGGTTTTTTTTTTTCAACCCACAGCTATCAAATTCTCTTGATTTATTACTATCATGGCCATAGCAACGATACAGATGTATTTTAAGCACTCAGAGATGAAAATGACCTTAAACTGTTGCTGAGAGTGTCTGTCCTGTTCTTCATTGTATGGCAATGATTATGCAAAAAGGGCAGAGGAGGTTATTAATTATTCAGGTCCAAGCCTGTTTATCTGGAAGAAAGGTGTATAAAGTTATACTGGAAGTGATGCTTTCACAGCCTGTCATGATAACTTCAGTACTTACCACTTTCGGTGCTTCCGGTCTCCTAGTCACAGGGCAGTGAAGTTTGAGCCCATTTTACAGATGAGGGATTGAAGAGAAAAGAGCCTGAGTGGCTTCCCAGGGCAATACATGGCATGTGTGACAGGAATGGATGTTGGATACAGCCGATGCTGTCCTCATCCAGAAAGCATTCATTCTTTCCAGAGGAGATGAAATTTTCCTAAGGGAGACCAAATGGTTTTCAGTACTTTGTTTCTTCTTGTTCTCCATGAAATGCAAACTGTAACAATTAAGACATGACTGTAACAATTAAGACTCAAGTATATTGAGGAAGATGTCTGCCAAATTAGCAAGCTATGGTTTCAGATGGAAAACCAGCTTCCAAGCTATTGATGAAATATAGCCTGGGATAATAAAAGGCTCACCAGGGTTCCAAAGACCTCCATTTACATAAATATGCAAGACATCTGTTACAGTCATGAGTGACCTGCTGGTTTAAACCATCAGCAGGGGAAGTGTCGTTGATCACCATTGCCTGCAGTAGCAGGTGCTACTTTAGGCAGCAGGAATTACTGAAGAGGTTTCCCACGAACAAAGACGACCTTTCCACTTGCCAAGAACAGACACACGGGAAATCCAAACACCCGGCACACGCCCGGGCTCTTTCATTTGTAGCGCGTGGTGCGAGCCCAGTGTGCGCCTCTGCGGCCAAAGCTGTATGTGATCACTTACAGGTATGGTGTGGCTGACACAGCTGCAGAGTTTATGTCTGAGGAGTACGCAGGTCTTTTAAAACCAAACTACTTAAGTCAGATTTCCAAACAGGAATGAATCATCAAGATTTAATGGAAAGTGCTCAAAACAAATTTATCATCTAAACCCAGTGTTTTTATTACCAGAGTGTATGCCCAAAATAGTAATGTAAAACCATCATCCTAAAGGTTGCAATTACTTAAATGAAAAATTGGAGTTTAATTTTTGCTCAACATTAATCAACAGAGACATTATAATATTACTTTATATAATACAGCTTTATATAATGCAAGGATATTTGTCTTCCTTGGCTCAAGGTATATGGTGTTCTCTCTCTTTCTCTTCCCCTCCTGCCCCATTCATTGCATAACATGGTTTTGTAAGGAAAGAATCTGTCTTCAGTGGATGAACAACTGGACAAAAAACTGGATTACAAATTCAGAGCTGCAAAAATATTATCATTTAGTGTGTAATTATCATTACACATTACTGTAATTGCCAGCAATTCTGAAAACACATAGTAAAGAGAAGTCTCGAAGAACCTGTAGTAAAGCCATACAAGTAAAGGAGTTGACATTAGAAGAGTCATCCAGTATTTAAAATGTTCCCTCTGACTTTCTCATGTATTTTAAATACTGCTCCTGAATTGTTCTAAAAGGTGCAGTACAGCTTGAGTATTTGATTCGCAATATTTAACAGATGCCTCACATTGGGGCTTTACAGCTCTAATAACTTAATGACATCTTTAAATACCTCAACAATTCCCACTTTTGTTTTGATAACATATTTCATAGTAAATTAAGATAAAACAAAACCTGTTCTTTTCTCTCCCTTTGAACAGAGCGTGGATCACACTTCTCGTAAACCTCATAATATTGAGGTTGGGCTAAGATGAGCATAACCAGTGACGAAGTGAATTTCTTGGTGTATCGCTATCTCCAGGAATCGGGTAAATTCCTTGTCTTTCTTCATAACTTCTGGTCGTAAATGAAATGGGGAAATTGCCTTTTTGCTTGATATTGCTCTAGGAATGCTGCCTTGAGTGTTTCGGACTGATAGACTACATATTTCTTGCACAAACCCCTATTTCTTTGAAATTGTGGTCTAGAAAGTAATGAAAGTGCAAGTTTGCACAGGTACAAAATAAATATTGCAGTTCGGCAAAACAAGAAGTAAATAACATTATGTTAATAAATGCTTAGGTAATTATGTCAGCCAAAGTCATTTTTGGCAGCACAGGCAAAAAGTACATATATGTTGTATCTTTTTTCTTAGCTACTTGAAATTGTTTACATTTGGTTTATGTTGGCGCTAAAGAGAAAATTGGGTGCAAGTTTCTGATTTTTTAAATCATTCTTATGGTAATTATGTATGTAAACTGAGCTGCACAATTGTCATCATGGCTCTGTCTCAATACCGCTTCCACCTCTACCTGTTTTCATACTGGAAAATGCCATGGGGCTTTAAAATCTTCTAAAAAAATTAAACTGAAACTTATATTTTGGGGTTTATTTTATATTCATAGTCTTCTTTCCACTCTTTGACTGCAAGAAGTAGAAAGTTTCTTAGCTAATTCAAAACATTCTCTTTGTGTAGAGATGATAGGGGAGCTGATAAACATTGACAAAGGATTTGTAACCATCATCACAGTTTACTTGGTACTGACCCTATGTTTTGTATAAGTAAAAGTATGATTCACTAAAAAGATTTTATGTTTCACATGCTGAAATAAACAAACAAAAAAAAAATCAGTGGAAAATAGATGTCTTCCTGTCAGAAGACTTGAAGCCAGTTTTAGATTAAGCCCTCAAGACCCAAGGGATGTCTTGTACAGAGAACCAGAATCCCAGCAGGTAGAAGATACTGCCTTAGCCTGCTTGGGTGGTCACTGTAACTGGTATTCATTAGATACAGTATTTTGAGTTGTTTCTTCCGTTTGCAAGACTATTTCAATACCAGGAAACTGAATCCCTACGCAAAAAAATTCCACTTAAATTAAGAAGGTTTATCATACTTCTTTAGGGTTTGATTTTTTAAAACAGTTGAGAGTCCATAGCTGGCCTGTGTTACCTGTTGTCTCACACGCTCTAATAAGGGAGCTTACAAAAAGTTGTCTAGATTTGGTGTGCAAACAGATGAAAGAAAAAGAGGAACTAACAAAACTAAAATTTCACCCAGAAAAAGTTTATTTTTAAAAATAAGCCATTGTGTTCTGCACTGGAAAGAGCTTTCAGACATTAGAGCAGTGCACCAATGGATGTAATCAAAGCATAAAGAATCCTGAAGTTATTTTACACTGTTATGTTTTATTAATTGTTATGTTTTATTAATACACTTAACAGTGTATTAATACAGCAGCTTTTCCTGATATGAAGAAAAAACAACCTCTTTTATTCCTCTTGATACATCAGGAGGTGAGTTATGTTGTGCATTAATTGAGGAGGCTTTAAAAAGTCAATCAAGAATGGTGGGATCAACCAAATGTCAGGAAAAAGTTACTCTAGCTAACATCTCCCGCAAGCAAGCAATCACTTTGCCATTTTACAGGGAAGTTTGCATGCAGATTTATATATTTATGGTAATGCTCTTACATTCTTACCTAGAGGTTCAAAAATTTTTTTTATTTAATCCACACTGAAGGCGTTCACAAAGACATTGTATTTCCACTGTTCTGTTGTATTCTACACATATAAGAGAGTTGAAATTGAGGTGAAATATTTGAAGAAATATTCAAATATGTTTCAAACTGAGATTATTGAAATCAGGATGCTAGATATGGATGTAGTAGATACACCTGACAGTTTGTTAGGAATTCCGTTCAGCAGACTAGAGCTGTAACCAATGATGAATCCACTAATCTGCTAAAAAAGCTTCTTACATTTAGTTTGAAACTTTTTTTTTTTCAGTCACTGGTTTTTTTCCAGCATTTTGGCTTTCCACCTGCTACTCAAAATGCCATAAGATGCAACAGAAAATGAAATTAATCCATAGCTTCAGAAATAATGCAAGCCAGATTTAAAGGGCTAGTGTTTAAATACAGTCTTGAGTTCAAACCCCTACAGCTTAAGGAGTTTGCCAAAAATAGGCTTATTACTGATTATTTGTTAACATTAGCCTAATGCAAAGCTTCTAAAAATTTTATCAGACAAAACTGTGAATGTTGTTTACAAGACAATGCAAAAGTTCACTTCTTTTTTTTCATGTATCTGTCCTTTAATCTTACCGTGTCAAACTTTCAGGTTTTCCCATAAAATGTAGACAAATGGTGGGTGGAAGAGAGAAATAACAAAGGAGATACATATAGCAGAATAAGTATATAAAAAGCAAAATGTCCCTATAATATTTCATGTATTTTGCATCTTTGAGGTACAGAAACACTTGAGATTCTTTGAAGCATTGTAGCAAAGATGCTGAAGGGGGCTCTACACTTCATTATAAAAATGCTGGCAGGTGATTCTAGTAGGAGTTCAGCTCTTGTAAACTTGAAGTTAGAAATTAAATTCAGTAACTATATATTTCCTCCTTAATTTTCTGTCAGACCAGAAACCTTGCACAGGAGAGTGTTAGTAGAGTTGAACTGTCTAAACCATTATTGTTGCTTTTTAACAAAACTTGGCATCCTGAGAGGAGTTTCAGTGAACTGGAAAAAGCAAATGTTGTGCCAGAATTTTTAAAGGTTAAACAAGATCATCCAGGTAACTATAGGTCAAGGACAATCATTGGAAGGCTGAGACTAAATATCTCCAGCAAATCTGAAGGGATGACATCATGCTAAATGCCAGCCAGCAAGTTTCTGTGGATAGTAGACCTTGTCAAACATACTTGATACTGCTTTTTCCAAGATCAGAAATTAAGTTGACAGAGATAGCTGTGCTGACATTAATACACTTAGACTTTATACATTTATTATATACTTTATGACATTTATTTTGTCTTGTTGACACAGTGGTTAAAACCAAAATAACAGTGAGTAAAATCAGTGTAATCCAGAGTTACCAAATGGATTAAAAATGGGTCATTTTATGGGTCATAATAGAAACATCTTGAAAAGTGATTATAGCTGGGGAGTATTCATCTCAAGTTACTTGTAGTGGGAACTCACACGAATCTCTTCTTGGCATAATGCTGCTCAACAGCTTTGTCAGTTACCTGGAAGGAAATATGAAATGATTACCAAGTACATCTGCAGATGGAATGAAATAGTAAGTTGTGGCATTTGGTGAATTATACTGACTGATCATGGGGTTTAACAGAAAAAAGTACAGCCAGGGAGACTTCTTTGAGTTGCCTGCTGCTGGAGGAGCAGGCTGGAGAAGATGCCTGGTCCAGGGGCAGTGCAGTCAAATCCCTCTCAGAACTTGGACAAATTAAGGCTCTAAATGTTTAGCTGTATTAAAATAAGTAAGTAAATAGTTGCCTCTTCACTCAGGTGACTGTCTCAGTGCATGTCTATGCTCAGAAAATCAAAGCAGTCTGTCATCATTTCCATTTATGTTCCATGGCTTAATGCTGTAGGAATTTCACCACTAAGGTGACTCGGTGTTATCCACTTCCACAGTAAGACCATAAATGCCCTTTCTTGAGATACAAAGAGAACAAGTGTTTATTTTCAGTTCAAGGTTATCTCTTCCTATCCAAAGTCAAGTCCTGCAATGTCTAGTTTTCTCCTTTTTTATTACAAACCTTTTTGGTGCACAGTTTAAAAGGGTCATTCTTAAAAGTGCTGAGGCCTTTCAAACATTGTTTGTCTCAGGAGTCAACTTCTTAAATTCAGATTATTATTATTATTTGTATGTGTCTTGATACAAAGGCTACTTTTAAATGAAATGTTGGCCCCAGTTAGGGACATCTATGCTAAGATTGTACAACCAGTGTGGAGATAGAAGTACACAAAATTCTCCTGTGGTGGATGTAGTTACATCAACAAAGCTGATACCTTGATGAAAGTGAAGCAAGCTATACCAAAGTAGCCATGGTTCAGGCATCCAAATTATGTTAATTACAATTAAGAGCAGATAATATTAATAGTAATATAATACCAATAGAATAATACTAATTGTATTAACTTTGCACATCTTCAAACACCTGAGAAGCATACTTTTGCTAGCAGCCATCTTCATTGCTGAGATAGACCTTCCATTGGGTTTCTTCAGTTTCTGGGGAAAAAAACCCCCAGAATTCATACAGTAGAGTTTTCCTGCTATGTTTTTCCAAAAGGGAAAAAGGTAATTATTTGTCTTTTGGAATGAAAGAGCAGTACAATGCAATGAGGAGTAATAAGGATCCCAAGGAAATTTCTAAGAATTGAGGGAGGATAGCAAAACCAAGGGAAATCAAATCTCTCACATACTTTTTAATCTAAAATGTGTTGCCATCTGTTGTGAGTGTAAATCCTATCATCAGTCCAAATGCTACAATAAATTACCTTCCCTTACCCAGCCCAGCATGTCAATTCAGTTATTAAAGCTTTTTTCAAATTTGGTATTTGTGATGTATTGATCATTTAATAGTGTTCCTTTTCTAGCACTTACATGCATGCTGTAGTCTAGAATTCTTGTCTGAAAATCAGCTCCTCAGTTGCCTGTGGCTCACACTATTCTCTAGTAGAACATTTATTGTAATTAATGTCTTGCAATGACTAGTTAGAGTTAAGATTGTGCAAGTTTCCATTTTCACTGAAATTTTTACTTTTTTATTTTAATTTTTCCATGTTTTATGACACACCCTTGAAAACTGTTCCCCAGTGTATAATCTGCACCATGTACAATCTGTACCACATCTAAGATAAAAATAGTAGCTAGGTGCTTTTGCTAAAAAAGATATCAATGACATTTTAAGATGCTGACTTGGGACAATTTACCATTTTACTGTAGAATTTTCATTTGTTTTTTTCCCAACCATAAAAATGAAGACAGGTAATAAAAAAGGTTTTTTCCCCCTGTGTAAATTCAGGATTATAGCAGCACATTGGTCTGCCTGGTTTGTAGTTGACAGATTTTCCTTTTTTTCCTAAAAAAAGAGATTTTCTCTCAGGTTTTAAGCATCAGTTCAAGGACATACAGGAAAGGGTTTCTGTGAATCACAAAACCCTTCGTAGTTATGCATGTAAAAATGTGGGCCTTTAACCACATCCAAGGCATTTTGCTGTCACTTTGCCTTTGGAAATTATGAGAGAATCCAAAATGCGGATATCATGATGTTCCTGGGATTTCATCCTTGTGATGAAACTAAATACTAATAGTTGGAGTAGTACTAAATTACATTTTTTCCCAAGGACATTTGCAATTCTTTTGAAAAGGAAGCAACAAAAATTTGAAGGAAACTACCTTTTTTATTGAATAATTCTCTTTTTCAACATAGAAATTTTACAGAAAATGTAAATATCACAGTTTGCTTACGTAAGTTTTCAGGCGGTAGGGAATGACTGAAGATCAGCATTCTGTTCTTTTGAGTTGGTGCCTGATGCAACAGTCTTTACTTACATAAGCCTGTGTAATTTTTCTCTGAAGTCCACACTTTGCCTGCATGTGGTATGTTTAGAGTATTTTTTGAACAACTGTGTATGGCACAGAGTCCCTGAGTCACAGACGAGAGACGTGCATGTTGAAAATAATTCAGATTAAGCAAAGCATAAAAGATTGGCATATATAGGTCAGCTAAATTTGCTTCAAAGCTAACTGCTTCCTTTGTGTAGGAAGACTGCTGCGAGGTAGAAGAGGAATGTACAGTGCATGTTTTTTTCTTAAATTATTAAAATTTATACCTTGAAGAATAATTCATTAGAAGAATGAATCACTTGGTCAATAAAGGCAGTTGTCCAGTGTGGCAGTAAAAGCAATAGTGTGCACTGATGGCACAGTCACTGGATAATGATTTTTTCTTTTGCCTTTTTTTCTGTTTACTTCAATTTGGCTCATTAGGATCGTAGAAGGGCTCAGTCTGGATAGTAATTCTCGGGAGATGACAGAATCAGAGAATAGCTCAGGTTGGCAGGGGCTATTGGAGATCATCTAATCCATCTGCCCTGCTCACAGCAGGGTCAGCTGCAGCAGGTTGCCCACGGCTGGTGTCTGGTTGGGTTTTGAGTACCTCCTAAGGATCAAGACTCCACAGCCTCACTGGACTTTATCCAATACTTTTATCACCCCCACAGTAAAAAATGGTTTATTTTGTTTCAGTGGAATTCCATGTGTTTCATTTTGTGCCAATTGCCTCCTATCACAGGGCATGACTAGAATAAGTGTCCATCCTCTTTGCTCCTCCCTCGGGTATTTTTGCAAGTGGATAAGGTACTCTGTGAGCCATCTCTTCTCCAGGCTGAGCAGTCCCAGCTCTCTCAGCCTCTCCTTCTATGGCAGATGCACCAGTCCATTGATTCTTTATGGTTTCTCACTGGGCTCTCTCCAGTGCATCCCTGTCCCTCTCATACTGGGGAGCCCAGATTTGGATACAGCTTCCAGGCCTGTCTCACCAGTGCTGAGTAGCGGGCGAGGATCCCCTCCACTGACCTTCTGGCAGTGCTTTTTGTAGTACAGCTCAGGATGCTCTTGGCTTTCCGTGCTGCAAGGGTGTACTGCTGGCTTGTGTTCAAGCAGTCCAACCTCCTGCTCATCACCAGAGAGCCTCAAAGATCCTTTAAACAACCTATACAGAAATGTCTGCAGGGCAGTCCCTGCAATGTTCCCTGTATGCAGCTGTGCTCTAAAGGCAGGGATGATGGAGACCTTTTGTTTGCTGAGGGAAAAATGCATCCTTGAAATGACAGCCTGCCAGGCAAAGATAAAACACACATTTTAGTGTTGATTCAGTAACAATCTGTGGCTGCATTATTTGTGTGGACATGTGTGTTACCACAGCCTCCTGGGCCTCGTGTGTCCTGCCAGCAGCACAGAGTGACTGTAGCTCATAGACCAACCTCAGCTGCACTGGAGTAAGGGCACTTCTGACCTTCTCTTTGCACAGCTACTTCTGTGCTGGTGTAACTGGGTGCTGACCAGCTATTACTGAATAAATAAAGTGATACATTTTTCAAAGGCATACATAAAAACTGAATATTTATACCTCACCCTAAAGTTTCTGTCCCTCAATTTTCCTGTTTGAAAGCAAAGTTAATACTGTGAACAGTACCTCAAAGCAGATGTTGAATGTTTATAGTCCTAAAATATTTTGAAATCCTCTGAGTAAAAAGTATTACATGGGTTCTGGGACAATACTTAACATTCTTTTTCAATTATTTCAGAGTACTGTTTATGAATTTATGGGTGAATATATATCCCTAAAAGCAGGATGAATGAGATGCTAACTGTACTTTTCAGGAGCTGGTGTTAAGACTGAAGGCAGAGATTCTTTCAGCTTTTCAGCTGTACAATAGTGAGACTTAAGAGCAAGACAAACTCTACTTTTAATTCTCATGGTTTAGCACAGACCTGATTTGTGGGCATGCAGTCCTATTTATATGATGTATTATGCTTTCTAGGGCCAGCCTACTCAATTAAAATAAAATAACTTAAGGTTTTGATCCAGATCGCTGATTTATTGAAAGCTGGCTATAGAACCAGCCATGAACCATAGAACCAAAAGTCACAAGAATTTTCATGAATTATTGTAGATAAATAAGGCCGCAGTGTTGTTCTAGGAGTGCAATATGTATTAGAGTGACCACTGGATAAGAACACTTAAGAAATTGGAACCAAAAAATGGTTTGCTTTAAATCAAAGTACTTCATAAAAGTCACCTCAGAATGAATGTTCCTATATAACATGAAACCATCTGTAGCAACACATATTTCATATAATATATATGTATAATGCCTCCAGCATAATATTTCTGTTGTAAAATAGTGTATTATCAAAAGGGTATATAAGGGATTTTAATAAACCACAACTCCTTTTTTTTAATATTGCCTCTACTTTCCTGTATTTCTTTTAAACTGGGAAGGTAGTGACTATGATTCCAGAAACAGTGGGCCTGACTCTGGATTTGAAATTACACTTCATTGTTTGAGAATGGATTATGCTGAAAAGACAAATCCATTTCTAAAATGAGAACTGTATTATTATGCACAGTTTCTGTCTGTGCTAGTAAAGATTTATTCTCTTTGTAAACAATCAATATATTTTAAGAAAATCAGGGTCAAGATTAGAAGACAACAAGCTTTGTTGGGCTGCAGTTCCCAAAGCATTTTTGTTTAAACTTGACAAAGCTACAGATCTTGGAAAGGATGAAGCTGAGCACCCGTGCAAGTCAAAACCAAATTGGACACTTTTTTAATAGAGCAATGAATATGTACTAGTAATATTTGATGGTTGGCTTCACAAAATCCACACAATCTATGATGGTAAGGAAAAAATATTCTTACAGGTAAAGAGGTTAATGGGTTTGTCCTACATTGTTCTGGGGAGCTTTCAAAATAATTTAATAGGCTGTATGAGACCCATTTTTATGGTTTTATATGCACAGACTTGTGACTTTTGTGACCAGATATCTCTTTATATACAAATGTATAAACAATATTTTCAAATGTTTTGTGGTGCAGTTCAAGAGAGCTGTTTGAAAATTTCTTTCTAGTTACCCTGTTTCATAATTGGTGCAGAATTTTTAAGTTTATGTGAAGGAAAGAAATACACTGAGTATTTTGGGGTTTTGCCATTTTCAAAAGCCTTCTTACCACATATTTCCTTCTAGGTCTCTTCACAGTTTTCTAAACTTGGCAATTTCAATTTTTCTTTGGCCTGAAAGTTGCCGTACAGTGTTGGATCTTGGACACTGAGCAAACACAGTGATTTTTAAGTTACACAAACATAAACAATTACACCTTTACAAATTTATTCCATGGCACAAATTTTGGTTCTAGTTGCTTCATGTCCTGTTTTTTAAAGCTAGCAAAAACACAGTATTTTTAGGGTATTAAGAAAATAGCATGTTGGGTAGAAGACAGATGTCTAAAGGTCAGGATGACTTTGCTGGTAAAACCAGTGCAGTCCTACACATTTCTCACTTCACTGCTTTTCAGTTTGAGTCTCCAGGCCCAGTGGAGCTTTGCAAGTTTTGCTGATAATCTCTGTGCTGAGAATGTTCTGCCTGCACAGCCATGGCGCTTACAGACCACCCCTCCTCGCACCCATCCCGTGTTAGGGCTCTGTTTGTAGTCACCATCCACAGAAACCTTCCTGGTGCTTGGTTCCTGAATGTCCCCTGGGTGTCAGCTGTGGTGTCCTACTTGCCACCACGTAGTGGTGTGGTTAGAGCAGAGAGATGAACACAGCTTAAGGAAAGCATATACAACTGTGAAAGTCTGTTCTGTAAACATGATCCTTAAAATTATGCATGTCTCTTTCTTTGGATGTTTGGTTGCGCAGGCAGGGCTAAAAGATAACTGCATCCCATTATTCAGAAGGAAAAGATTATTTTTGTCCTTGTGGCCTTCATAAGCTGTTTCAAACTTTGCCCATAGTTGCAATAAATTGCTAGATCTCTACTGATATTTCTTTGCAATTGTCATTCTCATTTACACTGAGTGAATGAAAAAGGGGTTTATTTCAGACGTTGTTTCCAAGAGATTTTTATAAGTTCCTCTTTCCATTGCTTGTGCTGTGTTTTCTGTCTGTATCGTATTTCTCTCTTTGTTAATTTGCAGCCCTCAGAAAGGCTTAAACAGTGAGTGCCAAGTACCACTCATCAAAAGATCATTTCCAAGTTGTATTAATCTTTTCCAACATACTTTCCCACATGAAAAAGAAAAAAAATACCTGCCAGAAACATTCTTTGGCACATAATAAAATAATTTTGGGTAGCAGACATTTACTCTGAATTCTTGGCAGAAGGTGAACAGGTCCAATATCCAAGAAAAAAGGGCGTAACGTTTAATATTAGTGAATAATCACTTCTACAAAACTTTGGGTAACTAGACATACTGTAATTTTACCTACAGCTAGGAATCCTTTCTTTATATTTCCCAGTGTCTGTGAAAAGGCTTGTAATACTGAATGCATTTCCCAAGGTTCTGGAAATAATTTTAATCATTTAGCAATCCTAATCTTGAAACAAATGTGCAAGCCCTATTGTTCAGCTGATTTTTCTAAAAATATATTCCAACTGCAGTTCTCTATTTTAAATTGCTAATGTGTGTCCTTGTTAAGCCCTTTATGTAATTGCGAAGGTAAGTCTTCAAAATAAGCAGACACTGCCAAAACCAGAGAGGTACTCTAGGATGTATTACTGAGAAACAAAAATCTCAGCTAAGAGAAGGATCTCAGTCTGCTGTGAATAATAATCAAGATCTGGTGTAGGATTCTTGTTCACCATTATTTTTTGTAATTGTTAGCAGAATCTTAACCAGTGGCTTAAGGCACCAGACACTGTGACCAAATATATTTCAAAGAAAGCAGTTGTCCTTTTTGTGAAGCCTTTGCATATGTGTGCACTGGGAGTTTATGACCATATTTTTATGGATACATAATTCAGTTCAGACAAAAATCTAAGGATAACCAAGGATGGGGATCCATGTTGCATTCTCAGTTCTCACACAGTGCATCATATAGGAGAGGAAATACTAGGCTACGGTGGCAGCTGCAGTAAGTACAGTGAAGAACATCACTGTATTCTCAGGCAATGGCAAGAAATTACATCACTTGCCTTAGGAACTAGATTAGCATGTGCTTTGCCCTGAATTAAGAAAATACAGTTGCTCTAACTTGTTTCCTCCTGGTTTTGCATATAGAAATTGCATTCAAATCTGCCCTTAGTGATACATGTGCCTTGCTTTTCTACACTGATAAATCTAGACCTATAAAAGTCTTCATTTAACATTGACTGTATTGTTTGTACATCATTAGTTTTTGGAGGAAATTATTTTGTTCGTGGTCATATTTCACCAGGGGGTTTTTGTGGACTTTATTTTAACTGCTGTGATGGGGCTCTAATTTATTTCAGAACACCACACTGCACCACTCTGCCCTTCTTGCCTTCTTACATGCCTGCTTACATGGCAGTCCCAGGACCCAGACGTCAAACTTGGGATGAATGTTTTTCCACTACTTGCATCTGGTTTCTCTGGCAAGCAGTTGTAAGGGCAGCTTTGGAGTTACTTGGGTTTGGTAACACGGTAAAGCAGCTGATGGGATTGTGCGTGGACGTGTGCTCCTCCTGCACATGATTTTCTTTTGACTCATGATGCAGTGGAATGTTTCTACTTGATGTGTCTGAGTCTCCCAGGAATTTTGCCCATATACCCATTTATGGTCATAAAGATGACATTTCTTTGCCCCTTGCAACCATTTATTTTTTTTTTCCTTGCAGTCTGTATAGCTGTAATCAGCTCTTACAGGTCTTCCATTCTTGTATGTATGAATTTTACTTTGGTCAAAATCTCAGCAGTAGTGCCAGGTGCAAGACTTGCCTTAAAGAAAACAAGCATTTGTGCAGACAGAAAACTTGAGATTGCTGTGGATCCCGTTTAGCAGCTTCAGGCTGATTCTGCTGAGCCAGTAGTTTTAATAATTTCTAAAGTCTTGCTCATTTTTGTTTCCTCTACCTCCCAAATACTTTGAAGATGAGCACTATGTCACTTCAGAGGTGAGGATTGGATGAGCTTGTATTGGAAATTTCAAAAAAGAAAGACAACACAATGTTGGAGAAATCAATTAACCAAGAAGTGTTGGTTATTTCCATGTGGAGATGGTTAAATTGATGGAGAAAAAGAAGAGATTGTCAGATAGTTTATTCCTTTTATTTTGTTTTTCTTTTCTCTTTCTTTTAAAGTAATAACATCACTAATTTCCAGGAACTGAACTTAAGATCTCTGTATATGCAAACCTCAGTCTGGACTGCTTGAGTTAAAGAAATAGGAAAATTTATTAAAGGAAATGACACAGATCTCCATATGAAATCTCACTATTTTCCAGAAAAGAGGACCACGCTGGGCACTAATTATATAAAGATTTGTAGGAATGGCTTCTTACTTGTACTCAGGGTTGGGATAAAGGCTGTTCATCATCAAGATGTCCAAGGTGTGTGTAAAAGGCAATTTTTTATTCTCTGTTTCATTGTACAGTAGCAAATGTTTCAAGAAGGATCTTATATGTGAGTAATCGAACAAAGTAATTCATAAATACCTGTAAAACACCTGGGTTTTAAAAATTATTTGTACAGCAACCTACTTAGGTTAACCAGAGAAAACTAAGTCCACTCAGCTCACAAAGAGAAAACTTTGTTCAACAGATCACCTCTCTATTGCTCATCAGGGCATCCCCAAAGTAACTCCCGGGGAACCAGCAAGGACTGAAACAGTTCAAAAGTCGTTGCTTCCACAGACCCCTCTTTGTCCTTCCCCTCACCTGTACAAATACAGCAGTGGGTACTGTAGTTGCTACAGTTCAAGGTTGCAGTTTTACAAAGACATGCTTTTTGTGGTGCTAAAGAGATTAGGAAATGAAAGGAACACTTGGTAGATGTCAATTTTAGCTGGAGCTATGAGTGCAGATGAGCAGCATGGGGAATACTCAGCATCACCCCAGCTGCAAGTCTAAAAGGAGGAAAGCTTTGCTCCCAGAAGAGGTGAGACACATCTCTGGAGAAGAGAAGCCATTCCCCGGGCTGTGTGGCTCTTCAGTTGTCTTTTCTACACCTACGTTTGACAGGCATTTCTGATGTGAGCCAGGGATACTGTAAACAATTAAAACTAGGTAGCCTTCAGATGAAACAAGCATGCAACAAGCATTATGTTCATTAAGTAAAACTTTGTCATTTTATGATCAATGACAAATCTGTCTTCAAAGGGAAGCCATTTTTAACTGAAAAAGGAGCAGCCAAAGGAAAAACCCTCCATCATCTCTGTTTTTGCAGTTGTAGCAAAACCTATCAGTGAAATTTTGCAAAACACAGCCCTACATATGCATTTTTTGGCACTGCCTGGGGCAAGAATTCCCAAATGGCTGTGTATGTACCACTGAGAGTATATACAGACACCTCAGTGTGGGAAAAGATACAGCACAGAACCAGGACCTGTTACCACTGTCAGTACAAAAAAAGTGTGGGAATCTCTTGATTAGGAATTTCAGTCAGTTTTCAAGTCTGTTTTTTGACTTGTGTAACAATTTTTTGGATTGGGGCATCATTTAAGCAATTGTTTTCTGCATTCATTATTTCCTCTCTGCTTTCATGCGCTGTAAAATACTTCAAATCCAGTTATTCCACAGTTGATAATTCACCTCCATTCATACCAAGATCATCCCAAGATCTGCACTGTTCATTTGGGTATATCTTTTCATATATGATAATGTAGTTACAGATTATGCATAGCTTGATGGTTTCTGTTTTCCCTTCTTTCTTGAGGCAGAAAAAACCTGGAAGCTATTCTCTCAAGTCTGCTGAAAGATGTTATTTAGAGCATTGGTCATGTCACAGCAAAAGCAGCTGGTTCAGTGCTATGAAGCTGTTCAGTGTGTGGCAATGCTTTCTGCTCTTCAGCCCTTTGTGTTCATGCTTTTAACTTTAAAAGCTCATAGTCTCACTGCGTGTGTCTTTGAAGGGTTTATTGCACTAAGATTTTGTTTACTGGTGCTATTTGGACAGAAATTACTGTTTTATAGAGTGATTATTGCAGTCACCAGAGTGACAGAATTTATGAGAAAGGATCCATACGGACACAGATTTGCAACTTTCATTCATTTCACTGCTGCCACGGCATTTTGAGTTTGTGTCTACTGTAATTTCACGTCATCCCCACCACATCCTTCCTTCAGAGCACCTTCTGTCTCTGCTCACGCTCCCCAACTGCACTGACAGACTGGAGGTGGGGGTGGTTCTTGTGTCTTGGCTTTGCATCCTCAGTGTAGTTACATGATCTTAGAAGGAGGGCCAGGTTAACAGGCTGACATTTTTCTTAAATTTTGATAGAAAATGTTTGATAGAAATCACCTTTTCATAAGGCTGAGCTATGGAGCTGCAACTTTGCTATGTAATTTTGTGTACTTGAATGCAGAACCCTGAAAAGAACTGATGACATCTGGTAACTATTAAAGCTCAGGTGATTCTTCAGTGTTATCAGAAACCTGATGTAGGTACAGCTTCAGTGAAGATTTTGTTGACTGTGTGAAGTAGTTTTAAAACCAGTCTATTTTCACACGAACCTTATGTAACTGCCACAGGAAGAAAAGAAATCAGGAGGGAATTAGCTATCTGTTGGAGGACTGATTGGCATGTTTCTGTTGGGTTTGTTGTCTTTTTTTTTACAATTGTATAGGTGGATTTTTTCAAGAGGGGTGATGAGCACCATGTCCAGCAGCACCCACTTAAACGATTTTGCTCTGCTGATTTTTGTTAATCAGATCTTGTGTGATAAAATCTTTGGAAAGTTTCTCACAGCTGCTGGAGGTGTGTGAGTTAGATTGCTCTTCAGTGACAGTGTACCAGGAGTTTAGTGTTTCTTCATCTAACAGGTGCTTTGGTAATAGTTTCTCAGCATCCAGAGAAACAGTAAGATAACAAGTTTCATTACAAAAACACAACTGAGATTCGTACTGAGAAGTTTCTTCTCTCACATGCTATGAGATGTGTTGCTCTCTGGGGATCAGAACTGAACAAAGAGGTTGAGCTGTGTGCCCAGTCATCTGTCTCCAGCTAAAGAGACAAAATGCAATAATGAGATGTAAAATATCATATTTAAGATTATGTCTGCCATAGATCCACAGTCATGGTTTTCCACTTTTTTACTTTTCCTCGTGTTTGTTGTTTGCCATTTTTATGTCATCCACCTGTTTAATCAGAGACCATGTTCCCTTTTTCTGAGCTGTTGACTTGCAAACTAGCTGCTGGGTTTTTCAGCTTTAGTCACTTTCAGTGCTCTTGGACAGCAGTTCTATTTTCTCATTCTTACATAGTTTTACTGATTTATCTGTCATGTATTTTTAAGTACATTCTGTTTCAAGAAAGTTGCATTGCAATTGTTGATTAATTCAAATACACATAAATATAAATTAAGAGGGATCTGATTCTCTAATTCTGGTTAGTTTTATGCCATGTATTTATAGATACAGAGAGATTTCAGTGTTCAGTGATTAGGCCCTAGACCTCTCAAGTGCATGTATGCTCAGTGCTTGATTTCTTCCTCATTGTGGTTCCCAGTAATGTGCTTAGATGTCCTACAAAACTAATAAACCAGGGAAAAAACACTGCCCTGCAGATCTTACAGTCTATTTCACAGCAGGAGGTCCAACAGCTCATAAAATGGACCAGGACATAAAGAGCAATACAGAATAACAAATTGGACTAGGGGTTACATAAATGATACTGCAGCTTTTCAGTGGGTTTTTTTTGTCTGTCCTTTTTTTATGCCTTGTGAATTTATTTTTTTTATGCCTATGGAATTCTGTTCATAGGTGGACCTGCCGTTTCCTAAAAAGTGTCCAAAACATCCCCCAAAACTGGGAGAGTGATGGGAAGGGAAATTAGGGTTGGGAGGGGAGAGAGTGGGAGCTGTTAGCAGGAAAAAGAGAAAAGCAGCAGCAAAATAAAATGCGTAGGGGGAGGGGGAGAATCAGAGAAATACATACCTTGGTTTCAAATGTGGGAGGCACTCTGTTTCTCAGCTTGTTTTTGCTAGCTATCTATGTTAATAATTGAGCTATCTGGAAAAAGCATCTTGAAAAGGGAGAAAGAAAGCATTACTATCGAGTGAGCCCAAAATCACATCCCCAGCCTGCACACAATTGGACATTGCAGCGATATAGGGGAAATCCCTTAACGGATAAAACTATAAATGAAACTGGTGTTGACAAGGGGAAGAGGCACAGCTATATTTAACGGAAGTATTTTCATTTGAAAGCTGCTTTCTTTTTCTTTTTTTTTTGGGGGGCGGGTGGGGGGTGGGAGGGTTGTTGTTTGTTGGTTTTTTCTTGTCTACTTGGTGGAGACCATGAGGGCTCTTCCTGTTTGAAACAGTGCATGGGTGGTTTCCCCAAGGCTTTTAATGTTAGATTAATGCTCTGGAGACAGTGTGATGATAAATGGGTTCCTACAGTTATATCTACATCCTGTTCCCCCTTCCCCCTCCCGCAGCTGCCCCTCTGTACAGTCTCTCTGCAGCGCTCGCCTCCATACCCAGCAACAGTTCTGAGCAGCTTCAGCCAGGATTTAAGGCAGCACTCTTTAAAATGTGTGCCAAAATTCTTCAATTTTCAGTGCTGTCACCTTCATTGCCACTTACTCAGACAATGACAAAAACAAAACAGGGAAGAGAAAGACTTCTGGCTGAAGTGCAGGCCACCTCACTGGCTTGTCATCTGCTGTGTGGCAGATCCCAGTTAATTACTTTCAGTATTGCTGTTCACATAGGTTCAAATAGGTTTACAGAGGTGGCCTTTTTGTAGTTTCACATTTTAACGGCAGTGCTCTGCCCATCATACTGTACTAAACAATAAATGAACAGAGGATTTGAAATCTCTTCCCTTTCTGTATAAGGGAACAGCTCCCCTGTGTCATCTACATCTATGCCTTAATTTTATACAACATGCTGGTAGGGATTTAAGTGTGCAGCTTCAGCAAACACCCAACACTGAAATTCAGCAAGGGAAATGGAGATTTGAGGCACTTTTTTTAGCTGGACCTGCTCATGTGGCAATTGCTGGTGTTTATGTGTTTTGGGGGGTTTTGTTTCGGTTAGTACAGTTATTTTTCTCTGCATGCATTTCCATTTCTATATGACTTCCCCTGTATGTGCCGGGGGGGATGGGCAGTCAGGGTGGCTCAGGTTGAGCCCCTCAGCTCTGAGCTGCCAGCCCACACCCTTCTGCTTACACGGCAGCATCTCTTAGATCTCAGGACAGAATATTTTTAGAACACGAAGGTGTATCTGACTGGTGCATTGAGATTTCATATCATGGCTTCCTTTTCCTGCTCTCAGGTTTCTCCCACTCGGCCTTTACCTTCGGTATCGAGAGCCACATCAGCCAGTCCAACATCAACGGAACACTAGTGCCACCTGCCGCACTCATCTCCATCCTCCAGAAGGGGCTCCAGTATGTGGAGGCCGAGATCAGCATCAACGAAGTAAGTACCACTGCCACCTCCGCCACCGCCGCACAGCCCAGCAGCCCCAACACAAGCCACTCCCCAGCTCTTCTCCTCATCTGGTTTAATCTTATTCCTCATACTTTGCCCCATCCCAGCAGCGGGCCAGAAAGCTCTGAGATGGAGACGTGTTTCCGTTTTCTTAGCTGTGGCAGGGAGGCGTTCTGTGCGCTGCTTAGATGGATATTTGTGGTGTTTCTGCTACCCCAGCCAACAAATCTAAGGTGTACAGCTTCTGCAGCAAACAAGAAAAGGCACCTGTACTTACAGTCTGGCATTTTCAAGGTCATAGCAGAATTTGGCAGGAAAGACCTGCAGCATAGGTTAAAATGTCCCTCCCTGACACGTCCTAGCAGGCAACACGGATCCCAAGCCATGAGAAGCCTGCAAAAATCCACAGAGGTCACTGGAGAGTGATTTCAGTGACTTGGTTCTAGATCATATGAGATGAGGCATCATGTACATGGTGAAACAAGTGAGTGTAAATTCTGAATGTGGCTGGGATGCAGGTTTTCTGTCGAGACTGTATGGACAGCCACAAACTGTCTGTTCTCTTTGAACTGCCAGTGGAAACAAAGAAGGGATGTGGGAAAAGCCAGTGTATTTGCCCTGCCAACCTTAAAGACGTGGTGCTTTGAGAGGGAATGAAGCATGACAGATAAGCAAGTGCTGCATTACAAAATTTTTACGATAGATATTTCTGATTGACAAACATCTGTAATGAATATTAATGCAAAGGAACTACTGCTTTTTCCTCTACACCTGAATGTAGCATGTGAACAGCATGGGTGAGAACAAAGGAATATAAAATAGAGAAAAGGCTGTGTTGCTTGCAATGCGTAGTTTGGAAACTTCTGGTTTTATCCAAACATTCTGTGTGTTTTTTTCTTTTTATGACTCAATACCATGTATAAGATTTGTATATGTGTTATTTTGTTATTGGGGCAATGACATTTGACATTCATGCCAAGCTGCACTTTGATGCAAACAGTGTTTGAACAAACCAGTGTTAGGAAGCTGTCTAAATTTGCTGCTACTTAACATTTTTCCCCATGCCTGAAATTGGAGCTACACAGTTAGAAAGTTCCAGCTCTGAAGCACCCATATTAGATCAGGTTGGGTTGGTAGGGGCCTGCACTTACTGAGCTTCAAGGCTTTCCCTAAAAGCAGAGAATAATCTGAAAATATGCCTGTTGTCACCATTAAGATTTATGATGCTCTCACCATGGTTTGAGTCAGGTTGAACAGGGCCTGGTCTAATGGAAGGTGTCCTTGCCCATGGCGGTGATGTTGGAACTCTGTGACCTTTAAGGTGCTTTCCAACCCAAGCCGTTCTATGATTCCATTCAAATATATACTGTTAAGTATGTTACAGCAAAGCAAAGGCCATTCTTGTTACATCTGAATCCCAGTAAGGGCTGCCATGCATTCTTCACTGTGTGTTACTTTTCTATGTGTGTGTTACCTAAGAGTGACAAGTAACAACAAGCAATCAGTGAGTCCATGAACTAGTGTGTATAAAATTATTGTTTGTGATCTATTAAAGGGCAGTCATGTAAATAGTCCAGTGAGCATATTTACAGATGAAAATGTAAGATGTCAGGATCTGTTGGCAAACATTTTGTTTATTGTCTAGCAAATTTGTGAATTTGTGTCAATATTCAAATAAATTTTGGTGGATACATAAAAAATGTTGAGGATAAAAAGAGATTATGGTTTCTTCTCTAATGACTGTCTCCTACTTTTTCTTCCCCGTGAGAAAAAAAAAAATGTATTATCTTTATATTATAATTCTAAGGGGTAATTCAACAATTAGTTCAGCAGAAACATACCAATCAGGCAAGCAACTCTTTTTCTTTATTAATTGTTCTCACATATGGAAGATGATATTGCTCACCAGCTACATTATCTGTCTGTAACCTATTCTTACTTGCTCTTTCTCAAGAAAAATCTTTCACCACTGCATCATTATTATTTCAAAGAATTGAAGGGAGTTTGCAGAAAATTGGCAAAATGGCACTTTACAAAGACTACTAAAATATTTCCTCTATATTTAAGATAATAGGAAAATGAAAGTAAAGAAAAGCTAAGTCAATACAGTCTGTATTAAGTCTTCAACAGCCCTTAAAAGTTTACTCAATGGGTTTTTGAAGCTGAAGTTTAATTTACAGAAATCAAAATGAAAGCCATAACTATTTTGAATAATACAGTGGAATAAAAGAAAAATAATGGTAAGGTGTCTTGTATGATCAGCTACCAACTGGTGTTGCTGGGCTGAAGAACACTGCCTGAGTAACAACTGAATTTGCGCATACGTCATGCTTTGGTTGAGGTTCATTATGCATCATCTGCTTTCATTCCATTCCTATGCTCCTGCAAGTGTAGGAAGGCAAACAGTTTAACCAAAGTCTGTCTGCTTTTGTCATGGCTTTAGCCATGACTCCGCTTTTTCAAACAGAAAACAAAGAGAAGCTTTCTGTCATTGGTCAGACATACTTTTTAACTCAGCTTAATTTTTTTTACATCTATAAAGCATTTTTATGGTAGAACTTTCTATAAAATTCCTTTTTCACTGGTCAGATTTCTCAGTGGACCATGCATGAGTGCCACCATCTCGGATCTGAGGGAGAGGCAGTCCATAGTCCTGTGGCACTATTGGTTAAGTCAAAGTGTAGTATCTTCACATCTTCTTCTGTGATTCTTTGCCGACCTGAGTGGTGAAGATCCTAAACTTGGGGTTTCCCTTCTGCTCGTTTTCCCTGCAGGATGGTACAGTATTTGATGGCAGGCCGATAGAGTCCCTGTCTCTGATAGACGCGGTGATGCCTGATGTTGTTCAGACCCGACAGCAAGCGTTCAGAGAGAAGCTAGCGCAGCAACAAGCCAGCGCCGCGGCAGCAGCGGCAGCCACGGCGGCCACAGCGGGAGCCACGACGACTGCTGTTTCGCAGCAGAATACACCAAAGAACGGAGAAGCCACTGTGAATGGAGAGGAGAATGGGGCACATGCAATAAGTAAGTCAACAGCCAGCTGCCTGCCGCTGCTGGGCAGTTTGTGTTTCAGTAATATTCTGTGCTTTCTGCTAGGTGCTAGAACTAAGGGCAATCATTCCAGGAGGGTGGGGCATTTCTAAAAAGGCTGCTGAGTGAAAATGATGTTTCGCATCACAGTGCTGTGTTTTACCTGTCTCTGACAATCTGAAAACTTCAGATATGTTCAGAATTGCAAGTTGAAGACAGCATCAAGAAGTGGAGCTGTATGCTCTCTCTTTGGAGCAGGCTACCCAGACTTTATTATAGCTTTCTAGATGCTTTTAGATATTGGATAAAAACTGGGCTGTAGCCAAGGCTTGTCATTTTGGCCAGGCTAGGAGAGAGTTGAGTTGAAAGGCTGGGACTTTGTCTTGATTTGAAAGACATATGTCTGCCAAGGGAGACAGGGACCTCCCTTGGAATGGAGAATATAGCTCCCTTCCCTCCAAATTATTATAACTTGTAAATTAAGCAGTTTTCAGGCAAAGATATGGGAAAAGAAACAATAGTTCTTTGCTAGTATGTATATATGTAACAAGGCAAAACAAACAGCAATGGCAGCAACAACAGCCAGAACCACAAACCCAGGAACAGCCTCGAACAGCCTCTCCTGGCTGTGGCACCTTTCCTTTCGGTGGAGTTCCAGGCACAGCCGGCAGGGGCGCTGCTGGCTCCGGGCAGGGTGGGGCCGATGATTTCTCCGTGACTGCAGGGGGCGCTGTGGCGCGGGCTCAGCCGCCTCTCTCCACGGTAATGGCAGCTCAGCCTGTGGAAGGGATGGAAAAAGGGGCTTGCTTTGCAAACCCACAGGAGCAGGAAGTCCTGATGCTTCTCTAGAGAGCAAAATGAGCTGTAACAGCAACCTTGGAAGCAGCTAGGGTAGGAGAAGACAGCAGGAGATGGCGACTCACAGTGGTGATGAATTCTCCCCACCGTGACTGCCGCCTCTTTCCCCTCTGATGCAGACAAGTGAGAGAGCGCTAGGAGCTGCCCCTTCTCCCAGCCCAAATCTTCCAGCGTCTCTGCCCCTCCCAGAGAAGCCCCTCAGCTAAGAGAGTAGCCAGCCATACCCTTCCATTTGTCTCTCTTAAGTACCTGTTGTTATTGTCTCTTAGCAATATATGGGAGAAATTTCCCTGAGAGAAAGAAAAGGAGAGGAGTAATCCGAACCTCCAACAGACCTACAAGCCCTATCTGTGTGACTGTTGTGTGACCAGTGCATAGCCTTGTGCAGTAGCAGTCCTGTGATCATCCATAGCCCTGGCATGGCCCTTGGCCCAGTTTGGCACCATTCTTGTACGGTGTGACCAAGCACAGGAGCAGCCATAGCCTTACTGTCATGTTCATTAGCCCAGTTTGGGCTATACCAACTGTCCATTCCTGAACAGCATTGCCAAGCACATGTGCCCGAGGACCATTCCCAGCAAACAGCTTGGATGCAGCCAACCTGTCTTGAAGGCACAGAGGCAAATTATTCCTCGGCCTTTTATTTAATAGCGTGTGCTTATTCAATCAGTCATATTCATGCATATTCATACAGCAAATATCCAGCCGAAGGTCCTACCTTCCTGAGGTTTCCTTAGTCTTTGGGAACAGTCAGTTCTCAAGAGCGCTGAATTCACCTTTGTTCATGGGTGACTAAGGGAGACTGCATTTATAAATTAATCATCCAAAGTCAGACATACCCAACATGGAGTGGGACCTACCTCCCTGTGTAACTAGATCCTGATGATTGCGCTAACACTGGGGCACATGGGATTACTGGTTCTGGTTTCTGTGTGCAAGGCCCATTGCTGGCTGAGTTCTGAAGCCAGCTCTTACTCCCCAGTTGTCTTCCAAGAAAATTCTAGAGGCACATGCATGGTGGGTTTTGTAGGAAGCCCTAACAGCTCTTTGGCTTAGACAAGGTCAGGACTGTAGTCATGTAACAGATTTTATTAGTTCAGCAGTGCAGATACCTTTATCAGTCTCCATCTTCTCTTTCATCTGAATAGATTCCTCTGTGGGCCAGTGAAAAAAACACTTTCAAAACAGGTTTTCTTTCAGAGAATTCCAGTTAGATGGGTTCATTTCCCCCAGTAAAACTGCAGTTACTTAAATAATATTTTTATTTGAGAAAGCAAATGTAAAAAAGATCTGAACATTTAAAAAATATGAATCTGTTCTTAGACTGTGGATTGCATATGTTTTACTTTCAACTAACCTCTGTTTTGAAACTTAACTTATTTCATATGTAAAGGGGTGCAAATAGAAATTAAAGTACTGTGAAATGTATCAAACACTGACTTTTTTTTTGTTGACACGTCTTCAGCTGACATATGAAAATTTTAGGGGAATGTCTTGCTGTCTCAGGGCCAGACAAAACCGTACTCTTAAGGTAGAAAATTGATCATTGGTTCATCAGTAAAAGAGAACCACTCAGATGTGTTCCCTTCTGATCCAAAGAAGTATGTGTACTATTGCAGTAACGAAAGGAAAGTCTTAAAGATCAGTTCATGTTTATAGCCACACTGTAAGCCTTGATGTCTCAAATCTGACATTTTCTAATTAAAAAAATAATAATTCTCACAGCTATTTTTAATAGAAGAATTTTCACAAACAGTTGCAGACCTTTTCTTGGAATGTTGAGAAGGACTTTCCTTGGGAGAAAAGAGATGGGGCATATATTGGCACAGGTTTAAATAATGTGCTAGTCCTTAGTCATAACCTGGAAGTCACCCAAATATCAGCCTTTCAAAAAAGGCAGGATGGGTGGAGCGGGAGGAAGAGATGTCTTTGAGAAATTACCTAGTTTGCATTTATTCTGGCATGGAGTTCTCCCTGACACTCTTAAGTCTTTCCAAAACAGTTTTAAAACATTTACTATAATACGATACAGTGTTGTATGTGACATGACCAATATAATACAATAGAATTAATAAAGAGAGGAGACAGGAAACAATAACAATAGTTTGAGGTGCAGATTGAAATACTAAATAAAATAGTTGCTGCCTTGTCTTGTTGCTCCCCAAGTAATGTTCTCAGTTTTAAGTCTCTTTAAATGTTACAGGAAAAAATAAAAGTCAGCATGTAGAAATAGAACCAAACTTTGGATTGTTTTCCAACTCAAATATTTTTAGTGTAATTTGTTTCATTATATTTGCAAGGATTGGCTTAGATTTAAGAAAAATAAAGCTCTGGAAGGAGAACTAAGCCCTGTTCCTTTATTAAAACTATAGCCATAAAGAACAACTTCTGTGAAAAGCCTCTTAAAGATTTAAGTTTTTTTAAAAATAAATATATATATATATATATTTCCTGAGAAAAGGCAGGGTTAGCCCTCATAAGATGTCAAAAATATCTATTTTTTTTTCTTTGGAGTAAACAATTAATATTACTTACCAGTGTGTTAGAATTTTTATTTTCACACTAAAGTAAAAAACCCTCATTCTTAATACTTTGGGGTCATATGACTTCTAATTTCCAGTCATTTGGGATTTTTAATACATATGAGGAAAAGCATTATAATATAATGTTGACTATAACCAAAGATCCCCTGGCCTTTAGAAAATGTTTTGTGTTAACATTTGGACAGAGTCTTTAGTTATCTGACCTGCAGAGTTCTATTTTTCACCTGAGGCTCTGGTGCACTTAGTAGAAATGCCTTCTCTTTCAGATAACGCCCCCGAGGGCAATTTTGTGCAAATAAGATCTTAACCAAAAGCTTTATGCTTGGAAGATACTTTGAAACGAAAGAAGCCTGTTCTTCGTGGTTACTGCATCTCGCTTATCTATTTATTCTCATTCCCTGTGCACACATTGTAGCTGCATCCATAGGAAAGCCAAATTTTCAGGTGAAACCAGGGCTCCCAAGAGCTGGTGCTACATAAGGAACTCATCACTCTTAAGAGGGTGCCGGTTTGTGCTCAGGGGTTTCTGCAGTTTTTTGTTATCCTAATCGTATCAGTCATATATTGCAAGTGTCTGTCTGAATCTGATAGGAGCCTGAGGCACTATCACAGAGGCATGAGCTGCCCTGTGTGTTCAGTGGGGCGTTATAAGTTTTGTGCTGAACAGTAACACTCTAAATATGAGTGTTCCTGACTACTGATGCAAATAGGAAAGAAACACATAAAATGCGAGCACTTGCAAATTATTTATGAGAGACTTCTCATCCTTTCCTCTCTTTTCTCCTAAAACACCAAAGCTATATTGCAAAAATCATTACTGGAAGATACAATGCAAAATAATTCTGCAGGTATTTCATTTCTCCCCGAGGCCAGTTGGTCTTGCATGTACTAATGCAGGTATCAGCTAATCAAGGTTTCTTTTTCACAGTGTGATTATTTGTGGGGTTTTTTTCACAGCAGTTAATAACATTCAAAGTGTGTGTCTAGGTTTTTCCATCTGGCCACATACAAACAACAAATATTCCTGAGTATCAGATAGCTTTGCTCTGGTAGCACCTCTTAACTCTGGGACCTTGGAGTAATGCTGCTTCCCAGCTGTCACTTGCTTTTAATTGAGAGTGAAAAGCAGCCCTGCCTTTAGAGCCAGGCAGGTAACAGTAGGATCCTATGTCGTAAGCATAGCATCTCATTTAAATTTTTCAAATTAAAGTGCTTGAAATATCTTCTTGATTTAACCCCAGCTTCCAGCTCACACTGTGAGCAGGACACAGATGAATGTATAGCCATTGTCATGCTGCTGTTTTTCTCATGAAAATATGCTTTAAGCACGGTGAATTTGTGCTGTGCTGAGCAATAGAGGATTATGAGTTCTAGGCTTGTATCTTCTGGTGGGTTTTAACAGTGCTTCACTCTTCAGAGCCTGACTGCTCTGAATATCAAAGATCCCAGCTGCTGGTGTCAGACTAAATCTTGATTATGGGTATATCTCAACAGTATTCAATTTAGTAGTCATACACATAGGGAATTATCTAAGGGCGATGCTTAACATAGGGACTCAGCATAGGTATAGATTTTACAAATAGGCATTTCCAATGCTTATGCAGCAAGTCCGTAAGTAATTAGTGTAGTCAAAAATATAGATATTTTTAATTAGTAATATGCTGTGAAACTACTGTTAGTTGTTTCCTGATTTTAATACTTGATTCTGTGTAACTCGTGTAGATTCCATTCCATCTGTGGTGTAGATGTGGCACAGTTTTAGGGTGCTAACCACATAAGCAGTGAGAAATTTGTGTGACTCAGCATAAGTTAGACAGAGCCAAACCAGGTATGTGAAAGCCCAGGTAAGGGTAGAAATCTGGAGATCTTCCTCCCAATGGCACTTGTGCAATGTCACAGTCTGTTTCACCAGTTGATGGGCAATAGCTTAGCAGAGCTGGAGAATCAGGACAGATGGCTGATTTTAAATGCCATAAACATGCAGCAATAAGGGAGCATAATTATTCTGCTTGCAAACCTATGGATCTCCGTATGTGATTAAAGAATGACTAACTGAGAGACTTAACCCAGAAAGAGAACTTGCATTTTGATCAGTCAGATCAGATCAGCTGGCCAAGGCATTGGTTAGGTAACAGGAGGCTGCCAGCTACCCACTCTTGGACGTGCTTTCTGCAAAATGGGCCACACTTGTCTGCATAGCATCTGCTGTCTGCTGTTTCAGTGTGTCACCTGTCCTTGGATGGTGTCTTGTTTGTAGAGGATAATAATCTTGTAATGGTGCCAGGAAGTGTAGCTAGAGCTTAATGAGGAATATTGATACAGAAGCAGAGGAAATCTGGAGTAAAAACACGGTTCATCATGCAAGTTGAAATGAATTGTTGTTACTAAGAGGAAATCCATCATTTTAAATTCACTTTTTTTTTTGCTTAAGGCAATAAAAGAACTTTATAAAAACAAAGTTACTTAGACTGCAGTCTAAAGAACAAGAGAGTTACAGCATGCAGGTTAAGTATAGCTATGACTCATTTGATACCTTTGTATGTATTACAAGATCCTTACGATCACTCACCATTTCCCTGATGTGCTCCAGGAATGAAGCCCCTACTCATTATATTTTTTGTCTGTGAGTAGCAGAGGTGTTACTTACAGGAGACTGAGTAAGAAAATAAAAATGCTTTATGTTATTTTTAAAAATTATTTTAATAAATATGTAAGTCATTTTTAATGAGGCCAGCTTCAAAAGAAAAACTACACTGAACTAAATGCTGAGTATTTGGGAGATGAAAAGCTATGTAGAGTTACACAAAATGTTTTGGAAAGCTCTGCATTTTGAGGAAATGTCATAAATTTGAACGGCCAGAGAGAAGCAAACAGAGTGATATTGTCAATGACACAGCACAGAGAATTAATTGTGGTGTATATGCTGCTGTAAGCTTTAGGCCTTGGATAGCTGACATGTTTTTAAAACAGACCTAACTGCATCTTGTGAACTATTCTGATATATCTCTACAGATAATCATTCAAAGCCAATGGAAATTGACGGGGATGTTGAAATTCCTCCTAACAAAGCAACAGTCCTTCGGGGCCATGAATCAGAAGTGTTCATCTGTGCCTGGAACCCTGTCAGTGACCTGCTAGCATCTGGGTAAGACAGTGACTGAAACCAGCTGCTGCAATTAGAGAATATTTAGAGATGCAAGAACTTGGAAGTGTGTTTGGGATGTGAATGAGTATTCTCTGGGCTGTTTTATCAGCCTGCAGTAGTGGTTTTTTTCAGCAGTATCATACCTGCATAACAGCTAAGTAATTATGAGGTGGCACCAAATATATAGGAATTTATACATTTAAGATGTAAAGTCTGTGGCCCCAAACACACACATTTTTAAAAATATTTTTTTAATAATTTTGGATAATTCTCAGAATATTTGAGAATTTCTGTAATCTACTGCTCTTAGTTATTGATTCACACTGGGGTCTGAGAATGTTGTTGGCATCCACTGGATTTTTTCAAAAGTATGGAGATGGGGGTGCTAAGTTTGTTTAGTGAGCTGAACAGTAAGTAGTGGTTTAAGGGAATGTTGTGGTTTGGTGTCATTGGAGGGGAGTCCATTTTACCTTCTACAGGACTGCTCTGGAGTGTCCACCACAGCTTCATAAGTGGAACAATCAGGAGACTGACTTACAAAAGCACTTTTGATCCAAACAAAATCACAATTGCAAACATACCCCAAGAGCTGTGTGCAGGCACTGGTGGAATCCGTGTTCATGCATAAAGTTAAACCGTAACATGAAGATTAAATGTAAGAAGTCTAAGTGGGAACATGGAGTAAAGCTGATCAGAGTCTGAGGAGGTAACTCAGAGTTACTTAGCAGTATTAGAATACTTTCCTCACAAGGAAGAGGAGAGTCCTTACTTTATTTCTAGCTTTTTTTCAAGATAATCAGAATAGTCTTCTTACATTTGTTCACTAAGTACATGAAAACAAGGAATTACAGTATAAATAGGAAAGAAAAATAAAATAAAATAAATTCCATGTTGGATGAACAGCAGAGATCTCCAAGAGAGTGAAGATAAAAATTTTAAAAAAATAATTTCAGACAACAAACTTGGATTTTGGAAACCAGAATCCTGCTGAGTATGCTCTGTTTCTGGAATGTCCAGGTCTGCTACTACTTTTAGCATCTGTAGTACCAAGCATCTTCATTTATCAATTTTAAGCAAGTCAGTGCTTGCCATAGTGGACTGCTTCGCTAGGATCCGTGGTGCACAGTCCTAGTGTGCATAATTTAAATGGTGGAGCATTTCATAAACTAGAGTATGTGTTTCAGTGTGTGCTTAACTTAGCCTCAGGGTGCTAAGCATTGGTAGATGGATCCCTGGATCATGATATCTTACAGGTAAACCTGTAGCTTCATGTAAACCTGGAGGATGATAATCAGAACTGTTAGTCAGATATCTGAGCCAGAGGAATACCCTCTCACTAGCCATTCATTCAGTGTAATAGGTCTTTCATAATGAGCTTTGCTAGTGACCATAATGTACATAAGTACACATGTGGTTACCAAGTACAATCATGTGCTCTAGTCAGGCTAATAGCAGTGCAATGACAATGCAAATAATTTAGATCCTTGTGCATCTTGGTCAGATTTTAGCCTGTTTGTAAGAAACAAGGTAGGGTAATGCAGCCACCAGTGCCTGGCAAGGCTTAGAGACTGAAATGGCATAAAATGCACAGAAGGAAGGGAAACTGAAGGAAGAGAGCTGAGTGAGTGTTATGCCACTGCACAAAGAAGTCTTGGAGATGTCTGGTATAATAACTTCTATCTACAGGTAAACTTTGTGTTATAGCACCAGTTAAGCAAGGGACAGAAATTCCCTGAGATCCACACAATGTTGCAGTTCTGTTTCCCATTTACAAAGTAATGATTCAAAAAAGAAGATTGCAGTTAGTCTGATGTGTGAGCATCAAATTGTTAGATTCTATAACAGCCATATTGTGCTGCCCAGTCGGTACTTTTCTTTGGGTTTCCCATCTGCTTGATTTGTACCCATCTTAAAAAATACATTTCAAAACCTAGCTATTAGAGGAAATGATAACATATTTGTTTTGTTTATAAAGTGACTTAATTGAATCTCAATTGATGACAAAGTATTTTCCCAAAGCCTTGTTATACAGGCTTTGGATTTTTCTAACAGCTAGCAGCAGCAGCAGTTTAGACAGCAACCTGATGTAATCCTCAACTAAAATAATAATGCAGGTTCAGAACCTAATCTGAAGCAAGCTGTTTAAAAGAAATGTAGAATGAATTACCCAAAACTAGAGCATTGGTTTCCAGATTTAGTGACTATCCCACTGAGAGAAAGGGATTTTGATATTTAATGTTACATCTACTCAGCTGATGTTTTTCTAGTGTGTGAAGGCTAGCATGGTAATAAATACTCTCTGGGCTTTGCAAACAGCTATTTCAAAATATAACAGGAATTTCTCTGATCAAATACCTAGAAAAATATACTCTTCAGCTGCTCTTCCCTCTCCACCACACATGTAACCCTTAAAGCTGAGGATGGGGAGACTAGAAATACCAGTAAAGGCTATCAAAGGTGTGACTGTCACCAGATGCCTATGAGAAGAATCCTTAGATGTCACGAACAGAAGCATTATAATAATAGAGTGGAGTGTGTGCATACAGCCATGTATGATGATTGACTACACTTTATGAAGGAAGTCAACATTTCAAAGCAAATAATTGCATAGAGTGTTTTGGACAGGTGAAAAAATACCAAAAAAAGAGGTGTTTGGTTAAATCTCAAGATTTGGCCATTCCCAGCCATAAACCCAAAAACTGATATCTTTCACTAGTTATCTTTCATTATCTAAGTTTAATTTCATGACACATTTAAATTGTTGCAGATGGTTACATTCCCTGTGTAGTGCAGAATCCATTACAGCTGCATCCACATTAGTAAACTAACGGTGCCTGGGAATATTCCTGGGCACTGAGGCCAGCTGGCACAGAACGGCTGGTGTCCGTGCTAGCAAACTGCCCTGGCTGCCAAACAAACTGCACACTGGGAATCATCTCTGGACACTGTAACCACCAAGCCATGCCCAGGAGTTATTCAGAGAGAATGTCAGAGCCCCGAGCAAGAGTGCTATTTAAAACAAGCCAAAATCTGGCCAGGGAATAACCTGTCAGTTTGCTTGCACAGGTCATCATGGTCTGGTGACACAGAGTGCTCTGAACACGCTTGAATTTCCCAGTGTGGAAGTGGATGGACTGTGAATGTCAAGGCTGCTAGAGCCTTGAACTCCAGAACCTTTTCCAGTTGAACTCAGGATGTTTCTGTCATCGTGTTCCACTGCTGCTTCCAAGAGTGTGTTCTGTTCCGTGACATCCAGCCATGCCCTTCAAGTAATTCACATATCCGTGAAGCAGAGTGTTTTTGGGCCTCAGTCCCAAAACCAACAGTAGGTTTCTTTGCTTATCAGCTAATCTGTGCCAGCCTCTCTCACACAGAGGGGCTGTGACTTGTCTCTTCCAAACCACTCTGTGCACCTTTTGTCCTCCCTAGTCAGAAAAGTAATTATCCATAAAATATGGATCTTGCTGTCCAAGATCTTTCCGTTCTGGCTGTGTCTCTCAAAAACAAGGAAAGATGTTTCTAGGCCATCTGCTGTCATCGTGTCTGGGTGTTACATAGTACTTCAGGTTACTGTACTCCTCATATCAGTGGTTTAGCATCCACTGTAAATTACCTTTCAGAATAATCCTTTTGGCTTACCAGGTTGAGGGTGTTGATTTCAGACACCATCCCTCTATGTCAGTGCCAGATATTAATTCTGCTAACTCCTAAGTGCTTTTTCGTTAGCAGGGGACTATTTGGATTGGTTACCTGAGTGCATCAAGTCTATTAATGCAAAGTGGTGAGCTATTAGGGGAGGTCAACTTGAATAACCTGTAGCAGGAAATAATGTTGTAGAATCAGTGGGGCAGAGATCTTAATCAGGACATCTGTGAGGCACTTTCCTCTACTGACTGCCTGGGAAGAGCGAGCACTTAGTTTAAGAGACCTGCTTTATTAAGGAAATGTTAGATGTCCAAAAAAAAGAGGAATTTCTTTCCCATAATGCTTTTAATAATATCTCCTAAAATAAAATAATAAAAACTCTTAACCTGTTGGAGCCAGAAATAGTAAATACACATTAGCAATATTGCATCTCAAAATAATGGTGATTTTAAGACTTACAGCTGAAGGTTAGAAATGCCAAGGTTCAACAACCATCTTGCAAAATTCTTTACTCAGCTGCAGCACTTTCAACCTCTGTGTTCCCAGTTACAGAATGGTGATTTTATATGTCACAAATTAAATTCTACAAACATTTGTCCACCCTGATTCATGAACATACTGGGGCAGGAGAGCATGAAATAAAATCCTTTCAGAGCTAGCCTTCCTAAAATTTGGCAGTACTCTACCAGAGTGCAGAGGAGTATACCTATTACTCAAGTGTTCATGACTTGCATGTTGGAATGAGCTGCTTTATCATGTAGATAGAAATGCTTCTGTGGGCTAAGGAGATTAAATATCTTTCTGAATTGTGCTTGAACTGTGCTGCTCTAATAAGGCAGGGTTCACTGAATCATTCAACAGAAATCAGAATACTTTCCAGAGCATTCTCTGGACTCTTTTTTTTTTTTCCCCAGCAACAAAAGGGAAGACACACAAATACCCTTGCTGCACACTGGTAGGCTTATAGAGCCTCTCTGCAGGGACACATAATAGCTTATGTAGCCTTAGGAAGAAGAAAAGGGAAAAACAAAATTAAAATACTGGAAAATAAGATTGCCCAGGCCTTGCCAGAAAACCAACTAAATAAAACTGTTGAAAAACAAAACATAACCCCTTTAGAACTAGCAAACAGGATATTGTATTTGATAGCCAAGTGACTGAGTACTTTATTCACAGGGTCCAATAACAAACTGAATTATTACAATGAAGGCAGGACAGTCCTGGAGTCTTACATAGGAGAGAAGCCAGATCTGAAGGAATTTCCTACTTAGCATGTTAACCAATGAAGCAGTCCTTTAAAGACTTATGTTCCCAGTATTGTTCATTGTTAATTATCACAGTTAAAAATGTTCCTTAAATTCTGAGCCTCAATAATTAACTTTGTTAATTTTCCAGCCAACATATGCAAAATTGTCAGTTTTCCAGACCTTTGAAGAAATAAGGGTGCATGTTACAGTCACAGCTGTGTGGTGGCAAAAATTACCCTGATTTGGATTATTTCTTCATCATTAATGTGAAAGATATGTCTAGAAAATTAAAGAGTGGCTGTACAGGACTAACTGGGTTAAAAACCCTGGCCAGCCATCACATCTCAGCTTGGCACAAAAGGTTCACAGGAGAATTGGGCACATTCCCCAGGCATGCCATAATGCAGAAGAGCTCAGAGCTACTGATACAGGCAGAGAGAGGTTTGCTTTTACAGTTGAATTGTTTGTGTAAAATTAGACTGAATTATTGGTAAAATAATAGACAGAGATCAATGGAGTTTGATAATTGCTTGGTCTATATTTGCTTTTGAAGACATGTCAAGTGTTGAAAATTTGCCTGGTATTCTTTGTATCAGTAATTAAAATGCTTTACTAGTAGACCAAAAGAAAATATAGTATTCTCTTGTGATGGATTTTTTTTTCAGTAAAACATGGCTTATCAGAGCAAAAATGGATCTCAGGTTTTTAGGCTTTGAAGAAAGACTTTTTCTCCTTGATTGTGTATAGGAAAGAAAGTTTGTTGTCATTACTTTAAAAAAAGGAAAAGCTAATACATCAGATATCTCAGCAGTGAAATTTGATCTAGACTGTATCAATTCTTGAAAACGTAAGAGAGATGCTAACTTTGCTCCAAGTTTCTACTTACTGCATGTAAATGAAAATTGTTTTCTGGATGGAAAAAGCAATCCAGAGTACTTGGTTTTGATTGTTGTTGTTTTAAAAAATGGAGGAGGGGGAGTGTGAAAAAAATATCCTAATAAACTTTTAAAGTGTAATATCTTCCACTCCATGGCAAATTGATCACTGAACCTCAGAGACATTTTTCATGCAAAGTCAAAATAAATATATTACTTATAAGAAGATAATGATAAACTCTTCCTCCTCAAAACCTTTTCTAAGCAAAATCAGGGTTTCAGCCTGCATTAAAAGCACGTCTGTAGAAAATAATTGTCTATAAAATAGATCAAAATGCTGATGCTGTCTCTGTCTTGTTCTATTATGTCAGTACTTACTTTGTGACTTTTTCAGACAGCATGATATAAGCAGCCAAGCTACAGGCAGTTACTGTAAATTGTCCCAGACTATCTCAGTTATGGTGATACCACCTTTAGGTACATAGTGCAGAATATAGACAGTAGGTATATGTGTTTCAGGTAAAACTCCTCTGAATAAACCAAATTACTATGACAGGTAAAATTTAAATATGTGTTAGCATTTTTAGAAAAGTACACAGAGTACAGAAAGAGTTGGAAAGAAAAAAATGACTTCTTAAAGGTTTTTAATGCCTTGATTCATTTAGCAGATTTAGGGAAAGGTGGTTGGATCTAGTCTGGGCAGTAGAAACACTCTACTCTGGGCACAGGAGAAACAACAAAATTCTCAGAAGGTTCAAAACAACTTCTGCTTGCAACATTGGGAACATTTCAATAGAATAGGGCCCTCCCCTAGGTGAGCTCCTGCTAATTTCAGCACGGAGGTCTCACAGCTGTGTTTTACACAGAGCCAGCACCCCCGTGCAGTCAGACCCTCCCATTGCACTACAGGCCAGTGTCCTCCAGTGTCCTGCAAGGCTGTAATGCTGTCTCAATGAAAACAGAAATACAGGCTCTCACACTGTTTGCTGGGTCAATATGAGGAGATTTCAACTTATTTGCATAATTGCTTTATAGATCCGGAGATTCAACGGCCAGGATATGGAATCTCAATGAAAACAGCAACAGCGGTTCCACTCAACTAGTTTTGAGGCACTGCATAAGAGAAGGAGGACATGATGTCCCCAGCAATAAGGATGTGACTTCATTGGACTGGAATGTAAGCTAACTTCTAAGACTGTGCATGGTTTTTAACTGTCTAAATTTAATTCCAAGGCAATTACTGTTGCTGCTCCATATCTTTCATATCTGAGGTGACCAGAAGCTCTGTCCTAACCTACTGACCTCTTGTTTCAAATACTCATAACAGGCTGAACTTTCTCCTACATGCTGTAATTTTCCAGGACTGTTGCCATCTTCAAGCTTAACAATGATATATTTATATCTCTATTTTAGGAGCATGGGTAAAAATAAACTTATCTAGCTTTAAGAACAAAGATTAAACAAGCAGTTTATGTAATACTGAAGCCTCATTAATAATGTATTTGCATCTCATAGTTACTTTATTTTGGCATGTAAGGAGATAAAAGCACCAGTGAAGCTTTTTCTGAGGTTGGACTCTCCAGACTCTCATTTGAATTATGCTGTGCACAGCAAAATGTGTTCACATTATTTTCTTTGTCTTGTTAGGAGCATATGTAGTTGTTCTGTACTTACTTATCCACCTTCCAGATGAAACTGTCTTGCCTTTTTTACTTTCTTCCTGCAAAACCTCCTATCTTAGATAATGTGCTCCTGCACAGAGAATACCAAGGTGAGCAGAAAGGACAGATATTGTTGAGAAACCCCAGTGTCCAGGCAGTGTCTTTGGGCAGCTCTAAGGCTGCTTCATGTCTCATTTTTGCCAAAAGAACTTACAAGGCCCTGCAGGAACCTTAGTTACTTAGAGATAATTTTCATTCTGTATGTTTTGCTGATATTAGTACAGGCAGAGTGATCACATTAATCTTGTTTTCATAGGAAAACAGATTAATTAAGTACCAGAAATGATTTTCAGTAGTTCCATACAGTCTCAGTTGCTGACCAGAGACCAATTTTTGATTAATCTTTACTGCAGTGTTGTCCTTCAGGTGAGCTTGGTGCTTCACAAAGTAAAAGATAAGGCCACTGCACAAGTCACCTTTCCCCTGTGTATTTTATATTTGCATAATGGAAGAAGTCGGTGAATAGTACAGAAAGTAGAGGTAGGTCAAGGAAGCAAATCAGACTCAAGCTTATGTTCATTACTGGTTTCTGGTGGAAATTAGAGTGAAGAAAAACAGTTGTGAAAAAAAAATGAGGAGTAAGAAAAGAGAAATTTAAAGAGGATGGCATGAAATGAGGGGAGAACAATTAGGAGAGAATTTGTCCAAAACATAGGGCATCCTCTAGTATTTCCTGTAGTGGTTCCTTACCTTCGAGACTTCATTGGTACTTCACTTGCATTGTGCTACTACTTAAGGCAGGGAAATGTTCCTAATTCAAACATTTCAAGTGCTTCTGACTTACTTTGGGCTTCTGAAAGAATGTGAATTACCACCAACAAATTTGGATAAACTGTACATCTTAGTTCCTGAGCTTTTCTCTTTTTGCCATTTATCACCTTTTTTCTCATCACTGGTCCAGAGAAGTGTACATCACAATAATATATAACCTAACCTTCCCTTAGGTTATGATTCCCCCTACATTATTATATATTCAAGTTAAATCTACAACTGCTCTGAGTCAATGTTTTTGGAGGGTTGGAGTGGGCATATGTTTCAAAGGATTATTTCATGCCTTTTCCTGATTTTTTATTCATCAAGCTAGAAATGCCATCTGCCTTTATTGTTTATTTAGAACCACAATATTAATCATATTTCCCTGTGAAATACTCACGCTGGTGAGTATTGAATTAGTTTTTCTCTAGTTTATGTGATTTACATTACATAAAGGTTATAAGAAAGGTTATTTCTGGAGAGCATCTTCAGATCATGCCCTTTGATGCCATGGGTAGGATTTGTCTCCTGTAGGTTTAACCATCTAAGCTAGTCTTCTAGACTCACCTTAAGTCAGCAGAAAGAGAAACACTTGTTTTCATATTGGGTTGGGCACAATCCACAGCAAATGAGTTCATGAATTACACTTCAGAGTTGTACTTACATTATGATGTTAGTTATGGAGAGAGACTAAATGACACTCTTTAACTAACTCGTAACTTCTTTCTGCATGTTTGGAGATAAATGGGATGAATCTCACTCTTAATCCAGATGCTGAAATGTTGAAAGACTAAATACCCTGCTTCAACAGTGTCCATCACGCCAGATGGCAGAGTCAAGTTCTGTTCTAATTATTCTCATTCTGGCCCAATCACACCAGCATCACTGGCTGCGTAGGACATATTCTTCTGTGAGGGGTTCCTTCCACAATACATGCAACTTGCTGGTTACATTCATGGGCTTTTTTCTTCCTAAGTGGGACCTGTGAACCCAGCTTTTCTCAGGTTGTCCATCATCGTACTGTTCCCGTGAGCATATGTGGGAGTCTGTATTCAGACAAGTAGAAAGCAGTTCCTTGGTGGTAGATAACACTGGAGTGTATGTGGCTTAGGGCCTTCTTTCAAGTAGAGGTGCCTGAGTTTCACTGAATTGGGAATTCACTGGGTTTAGGTCATCTGTTAATGTTTTGTAGGTCCTTCATGTCTAATAAGTAGTATTTATTTGTTACCTGGAAGAAGCCCTTAGAACTTGTTATATCTTGTTTTCTTTTTCTAATCCTTTTGATTAAATTGCTTGTATCTGATGGTATAGCCCAGTATTTCACTGCATGCTAGAGGATTTTATTTCCTCTGTGCTGTCTGAAGTAACAACCTTTAGTTCAAATCATAGCATAAACTGTCTCAACAAGTGGACTCAGAATTCCCATAAATCACAATTAGCAAACCTTAAAAAAGAAAGAAAAAGGTTGGTTCAAACAGATTTTATCTTGTATCCACCTTTGCCATTTATATATATTCCAACAGAGTGATGGAACACTATTGGCTACAGGCTCATATGATGGTTTTGCAAGAATATGGACGGAAGATGGTAAGTCAAACATTTATTGTTCTTAAGCATCAAACAGCAGTGAGCTGTGATTTGACCAGTTTGTAAAGAAATTGTAATAATAACCTGTTCTTTATTCCAGGTAACCTTGCAAGCACCTTAGGTCAACATAAAGGTCCAATATTTGCCCTGAAATGGAACAAAAAGGGGAATTATATTTTAAGTGCTGGTGTTGATAAAGTGAGTTTTAAAAATACATTATTCTAATATATAAGTATGCTGATGAGTGAGCTTGTGCTGCTAGATTCCTTAAGATTATTTTCTTCTTCTCCAGGCATCCTGGAGAGTTTACATTTCTTTAATATATTTTCATACAATGTTGATTACATTTTTGAGGCTGCATAAATGTATACTATTTTCATGGAAAATACCTAACTTTAAAAAAAAAAATTGTGTAAAATTGCATCTTAAGTGTGTCTCTGTTAAGGAAAGAACAGCATGCAGTACTTACATTTGTAGTTTTATCCTCTATTTACGGGAAGAAAGTGATCTTAAAGATACCACACCTTTTAGCTCATCTGATTGTTGAAACAGCTTTATTTGAATAAAATATATATAGCTTCCTCTGAAAATATGCCCAAAAATATGGTTCTGAACTGAAAATTAAGCAAAACATAGTAGTTACAGCTGAGTGCACATTAGCGATTAAAATGAACAGATGACTGACTATCCATTAAAACTGAAACTGGAAAGTACACAGCATTCATCTTGCCTAACTTTCAGCGTCTAAAAATTAGATGCATGTGTCATCCTTCCTTTATAATATCCAAAAAGAAGGATGGCACTTCCAAGGGATAGGCTGCATGGCCTGTGTTCCAGTGAGATGCACTGACAGTGCTTCTCTTCAGCAACTGGCAGAGGAAGTCTAGCTGAGGTTTGTACATTTGTAAACTCAGTGAATCCCTGTATTTTCATATCCTTGTGAAGATAGAAACTTATTCCCTTTATTATGGGTTTATATTCAGCTACACTGGTCTCCCAATGGTAATTCCATACTGTGGCAAACTTACATTCTCAATAAAAGCAGCATTTCTTTAGGTGATCCATTATCAGCAAGATGATGTATCCTTAATTAATTTTCTGGAAGTATATACTCCCACCAAATTGACAATTCACTCAGAAGGTGGTATTGAGCTCTACAGGGGACACACTCACATGTGCTGTGAGTATGGATTAAACCTCTACTAAGTCAATCACACTTGAGTCTCTCCCACCTCAGTGGCAAGAAGTGTTGTGTACTCTGCTGATAGAAAAGCATTTCACTTGTTGGTTTGTTACAAATGGGGTTCAGCATTGTTTCAGAGTAGAATTCAACTTGCATCTTTTGAAAAGGGAAAAAGTATGCTTTAAAAATCGTAACTGAAACATTTTTTTCAATATGCTTATTAAAAATGTATAGTGTTGTGTTCTAGTGCTGTTCAGAGAGAGTATGCTCGTTCTTCATAGTTTTATTGCTGCTTTTGTAGGCGTGATACTTCTTTAACTACACTTAGATTATTATTCTGTAATACCTGGAAGTAATTTCTGGTTTTCCCACTGTTTAGCATGCAAGGCTGACTACTTACTGTAGTCAGTAATTTTATCTGTTCATCATTTAGAATTGCTACTTAGTGAGGGTGCTCTTTGGTGTTTTTTTTTTTCTCTGAGCTGAACAGTCACTAATTTTTTTTCCTACCTTTTTTTTGGATGCAGACAACAATAATTTGGGATGCCCACACGGGAGAAGCTAAACAGCAATTTCCTTTCCATTCAGGTACTTTTTGCATAACTCTTTTTAGGAAAATGAAATGCAGTTTTTAATTCTGTCAATGTACTTTACCCATATCTGCCAGAGAAAAGTTTCAAGGAAGTTTTCTTGTGCTTTAACTATCCTGAGTATCATGGCTTGTGGGTTTATTCTCATTTCAGAAAGACACAGTTCTGTGAGAATTAACTTTGAAAGTCAAACTGATTTTAGGAGAGGGTTCATACACCAGCCCCATCTACCAAACGGAGCAGTCCTGTTGTTACCTATGTGCTTGAATAGTACCAGGTGGTGACTCATGAAGAGAACTTTCAGTGGAGGTGTCTGGCATCTTTTCCATTCTCTCTGCTTCTGTTTCTGATTTGAGACAGGAGCAGGCAGATGTCTCATGCACCTTGCATTCACCACTGCACTCGCAAAAATCCTCAGAATTTCGTAGCTTTTATTTTAACTTGAAGTTCTTCAATCCTTGCTGCACCAAAACACAACTTGGATCTGTAGATCTGTTCCAAGAGACAGGAGATGTCACAGATACTAAATAATTTTGAATAACAGAGAGTCATTGACATAATCTCAAATTCACCTGAGACCAGACTTGTAAGATGATGGCTGAATTCATGATCTGAAGTGGCTGCATTGTCATAGTAAAGAATTTAAAGGGATATAGTAAAGTGTTTAAAACATGTTAAAAACATGTTGAAAAACATGTTTAAAACAATGAGAACATTCTGGATTCTGATGCTAGAAGTGTTCATCTTCCTAGTTCGCTGTAGCTAATCAGTTTTTAAATACAACAAGCTTTCACAAGGTTCTTAATGGTGTTGAAAAATGTATTTCAATACTAATTTTAAAACATTATTTTGCACATGCTTTTCATCTCAAATCATTCTTATTCTCATATTTACACTGATGTGAATAATATGCAGTAGCAGTCTAAATGGTTATGCAACAAAAGACAAAAAGTATGTCCATGGACACAGCAAATCCATACTCTGCATTTTTGTCACTCATCTCCTCATTTATTAATGCAGCTGTTGGTTTCGAGGAGTTGGTGTCTGCTGACAGATTTTCTCACTGTGGCATTTGTTTATCTACCATAACTGTTCCATAGCAGCAAACTGTGCACATAGAGTGATTTAGTTAGTAAGACTCTTAATCCTCTAATCCGTAGCTATTAATCTAAATAGTTGGGGATTCAGAACTTTGTTGCCTCTTCAGGATCATGTTCACTGCCATGTAAGCAGTGATGTGCATCAAGGACAAATCATTCAATCCCCTTTTTAGCAAGTTGAAAACTCAGCTATATCTACCAATGTAATATGTCCATGTGCATAAAAATATTTTTTTTTAAAGTTCTTACTGAACATGCTGTTTGTCTTTGGAACATGAGACACAACTAAAGTGTAGATGTGGAGAAGTTAATATTTTTAATTATTTTTTTCACTATTTCATATATGTTTTCTTAGGGAAGTAAAGCAGTTATTAAGGACATGCTGTTAAGGAAATTTTTGATAGGAGAAAGCATATATCATACAAAACCTTCAGACTCTGTACTCACTTTGTTCTCACAAGTCTGAAGCCACAAAGACCTCACCTTGTCCTCTTTGTGTCACCAGGACAAACTAACAGCAAATTCCTTTCCATATCTGGAATCCAAAAACTTTGTCTACACTAGGATTAAAGGTGATGTTTTAACAATTAGAAGTCAGGTCTAGGCAGGGTGCACTTCCTTTAACATGTACTTCTTTGAAGTCTGGAGGTAGCTGGCCTGGGAATAACATAAGGTTTTTATACTCTGTGCTTCTTTACAACTAGTTTAGTTTACACCACATGGACAAAACTGTCATCTTAAAATACACAAGGAAAAGCCCTTTGTCCAGGTGTTGAAGGCCTCCATGTCATTAGTGTTCCCATGTAATTTTTAAGGTTTTTTGGTCAAAATATGTAACTATGCAGGTAAGTAGCTTCTAGGGTTTTCATTTTTTCTGCAAAACTATGAATCATCATAGTACATTTGATCAAAATACATATTCACAAAACTTATCTCTTTAAAAAGGAGCTAAATAATCCAAGTTTTACATCTACTAATAGATACAGACTGATGTCTCTGCTTGCAGGAGCAAGCTGTTAAATTGACACCAAAAGAGATTTTTGTGCGAGCCAGTTTTAACCATCTAGTTGTGCAGTGACAGGAGAAGGGGTGAATGGATTCAAACTGAAAGACAGAAGGTTTAGATTTGATATCAGGAAGAAATTGTTTACTGTGAGGGTGGTGAGGCACTGGACCAGGCTGCCCAGAGAAGCCCAGGTTGGATGGAGCTCTGAGTAACCTAGTCTAGTAAAAGGTGTCCCCATGGTAGGTGGGCTGGAACTAGGTGTTCCTTAGGGTCCCTTCCAACCTAACCCATTCTATGATTCTGTGATCTAAGTGCTCTGAATCACACTTAAATTTGTTCTGAAAAAGCCTAAATTACCAGATAATTATAACACTTTTGGTTTTGGTTTTTAATTTAGCTGCATTTTTAAAGGATTTGTTGCTGCTTTTATTGTGATATTCTAATTGTTTTTATGCAGTTGGCTGGTATCCTGTGGTTTTGGAAATACTTTGGCAATTTGATTATTTGCATCAAGAACCATGTTTGGTTGATTTTTTCACACCTTTTTGTGTAGTTAATTATCCAATAAACATATGATTGAGTAGACCAATAAATTAATCAGTATTAATTATCAGTACTTCATGATTCACATTATGCTGCAGTGTAAACCCATAGCTTTAGGTGCCAGTAGCTCTCTGAAAATTAGTTTTTGACTCATACATATTATATTAGATATTAGCCCTGAAGACATATTGCTATTAATGACGATAATTTTTTTTTGTTTGCTTTGAAATAGTAATACAAAGCTTGTAGCATGAGAAGAAAGACAAACAGGCAGTTAAAGAAAGGTTTTTCATTGTTTCCTGATCCTCATTCACGTTCATTGGAAAATTCAAAGTAGTCTGTTTTCCTCACACGTATTTCCTTTATATTTCTGCAAAAATATTCCTTACCTGTCATACAGAATAATTACGCTTTTTTTTTTCATTATTACTGAAAAAAACCCTTGTCTACAAAACAATGTCAGCCCTCCATTCTCATTTAGAGAGCTACCTGATGATTCAGACGGTGATACAGATCCATTTTGCTTTGAAGTTTATAAAAATTATAATAGGAAAAACATATTTAAATGTAACAGGTTTGTCAGAACAGATATTTTTCACCTCTGTATTACCAAAGTTATCTTTCTAAACATGTTTGAGTAAGGAATTTCTTGGTTTCATTTTAATGATAAATTTGCATTGTATCTTTGCCAGGAAGAGATTCAACTTTGTTTCCTATATGCTGGTCTCATTCTAGCACACTTGCTTCTCACAAGAGTGTGCTGAGAATGAAGATTTCTATATTTTAGCAAGTCTTATGTCATCCTCTGGAGGGCAGCTAAACTCTATCCTGAGGGAAAATGCCCAAGCAACAGTCATAGAAACACAAGCAAGCTGTTTGTCAGGAGCTCCCTCCTGCTCCTGCTTGCACTATGCAGTGACATGCTGGAAGAGTTGTTAGGGGATTTTTTTCCCATTCTTTTTGCAAAGTGTGTGTGTGTGTTTGTGTTGCACACTCAGGCACTGCTTATATGCTCACATGCTCTCTGTGCGCAGAGTTTTGTTACATCAGTGCTAGTTAATGCCAAACCCTTTACAGAAACTCGTATTTCAGATCAGGCTGATCAATGTACCTGCCTAAAAATAGTCCCCAAGCAAATTAAACTGATTTTTAGTCTTATTTTTAGTCTCATTAATCCATGTGCCTGCACAGAATGATAGGTTTGTATCAAAGATTGCATAAAGCTCTAGTGCAAAGGGACACAGCCACCTGCTTCTCCACCTTCCCATGTGTTGTGCCTGGCATTCACAGGAACATGCTTGTCTAACCCAGATGAAATTATCCACGTTTCTTCTGGGTTAGTTTTCTTTCACTTTCTTCACTGAACTGGGTTACAGAGGGATAAATGCTAGATACAAATCCATGATATGCATAGCTAGGAGCAGAGAGGGTGGAGGTAGTATTTTTCCCCCTCTTATGTAACTTAAACCAAAAGTTTCTTATAAGTAGATGTCATGCAAAGTATCCAGATTATCCACTGGAATAGAATAAATATTTTGTGCTCTTCAGACAGTCCCTATCAGCCCTAATAACTGGCAGCAAGTGACAGACCAAGAACTAGCCTGTAGTCTGTTTCATCCAGGTCGGTGATGGGAGGAAAATTATTTGGGATAGCTGTTTCTTTGTCATGATCCCTGATATTCCTTCTGTTGTTTGTATTCACAGCTCCTGCTCTGGATGTAGACTGGCAAAACAACACTACTTTTGCCTCCTGCAGTACTGACATGTGCATCCATGTATGCAGACTTGGCTGTGATCGTCCTGTTAAAACATTTCAAGGACACACAGTAAGTTTAACAAGTCCAGAATGTTAGTGGTAACGTCACAGCAACATGTTACCATGATGGCAGATGATGTGTTTGCTGGGTATGTTCTAGCAGCAAAGGTGTTACACTCCATTATTTCCCTAAAAGCATATTCCTTGGGAGTGAGTGATTCACTGCTTATGAGAAGGGATAAAATGTTCTAAATTACCATAGGAGGCAACACCTCCAGCTTAAATAGTAAGAGTATTTCTGTGTAGCATGAGCTGCAGACTAAAGGCAGATTCATAAATATGATTCTGTTTTCCACTGGCCTAATTTCCCTTACTAAACGAGAGCTATGAATAAGGGGAGAACAGTTTACTTCCAGTCATTGTTCAATTTTAGAACCAATTTAATCTAATAAAATATATTAAATATGTATTTCCCCGCTCTTTTCTTGGTGGTATTTAATGACTGTCAAAGGTTACTTTTTCTAGGTTTCATTTGTGAGAAAAACTGCAATCATTTACTGACCCATAATTTAGATGTTAGCTTCCAGAACTATGCATTTAAGACCTTTGTCTTAGTCTGTGGTTAAACTAATATTTCATGACAGGTTGTACATTCCTAACAATAAACTGGTGATTTTTATAATTATATGAAATGCACCATTCTGTACATGATCCAGTTTTTCACATCAAATACATCTATACTTGCTTTTGATTATTACTGAAACGTGTAAAATATATAAAGCAAAATTTAAATATTTTCCAGCATTGTTTTCACTGAGACCCTGGGCCAATTTATGAAATTTAAGAAACCAGTCTTTCCCTTTTTATAAATTTTTTTTTTCTCTTTACCTATATCTGTGGAAGAGCATGGCAAACTTATCATTACCAAGGGGATACACTAGGCTTAGTTAATTACAAAGTGCTAGAAAGACTGATAAAGCATCCTAAACTGATTAATATTCCATCATGGAATTCATTTACATATAAACCTGTCTTTAGAGAGACCAGCACTGTTGTAGAGCTACAATATGAAGAATTATCAAATTACACCTCGCCAGTATCAGTATTTTCTGTTGAAAACTTGTATCACCAAGTCTACAGAACATTAATGAAAGAAATGCTCCAGTTTTAAAAAGAAGCTAATGCTGTATCATCAATCTGTCTGGGTTTATTTAAATCCTAGGATATGACAAAAGGATAGGAGCAACTTTGTGCCAGAACACACATCAGAAGATTGTTTGTGTGTATTGTTCACAAGCACAGAATGGTTCCACCCAAAATGCCACTTAAATAGCATGCTGGGGAGGCAGCACTGCTTTTGTTAACACCTAAAAGCACCCAGCAGTGTAATTTGTGGGTGAACTTGTTCCATGCATAAACCTTGAGTGCCCTCTGCTGAGTGCCCAGTACGATGCAGTAACTGGAATATTTGCTTAATAAAATGACTCTTGATTTCAGAACGAGGTGAATGCAATCAAATGGGACCCATCTGGCATGCTACTAGCGTCTTGCTCCGATGACATGACATTAAAGGTAAAACGATTTCTGTTCCTGTTCTTCAAAAATTAAAGACAAAAAATTATTTCTTTTTCAGTCTTCTTCAGAATGATGGTACTGTATCACCTCAAACTCTGCATGAACAGTAGTTTCCATTTTGTCCCATGTTTCTTGAAGCAAATCTGAAAGATTGAAGACCGTGAAGCAAATACTGGGGAAATTGAGGCATTCTATCCAAATAAGTGTTATGTGACTGATACACCATTGTCACAAAAATGTCATAGTTTAAGTATAGATAGTACAGAACTTCAGCAGCCCAAAACCCTTTCTCATATTTCTTTTCCAGCCACATCAAATGAAGGCTGTCTGTGTAGGTGTAGCTGTGTGTTGTTTAAGCAAAGCCCTACTGCTGGACTGTTGATTTATGCTGGTTCCTTGAAGAAGGCAAATATCCCAGGAAAGATTTGGTTTTGTGGATGGGACAGTACTGGAAAAAGTTTCTTTGCAGTATGGTTGTGTTAATTCACACTCAGATCTCTTTGCACTGCTGATTGACACAGCTTGGGACGTTTCTAGCATGAAACTGAGGCAGCAGCAGAATTTGCAGATGAGCTAAGTGAATGTCAGTGTTATGATTATTTCCTCTTCATAGGTAGACTGACTTCTGCTCTGTCTTTGCCACATACCCACAGAGGTTTTCATCAATCTGGATTCCAGATGTGAGGCTGGTGATGATTCAGGCTAGTGACAGAGCTGGAAATTTACAGAAAACAGGGACAAAAGGGAGCACCTTGCCTGTCACACTGCCACAAAGCAGTATTGCATAACTGTTCTTGCTGTGCTTAAACATCCTGACCCATGAGTAGCCCAATCTCTTTGGTGCCCAGTTGCATGCTGTGTTTTAAAAACCACCATGGTTCGGTGTTGTTACCAGTTCAAATTCCTGACTACTGAATTTGGCACAAGAGCTAGTAGTTTGCTATCCTTGGCCTCACCTGTTTATAAAAACCTGCAGTGATGGAGACAGCAAATACTCTAAATTAAGGCAATTATTCTTCTTCCTTTTCCTTTGTAAATCAGTCCTCTCCAACTTTTTTCTTCTTTATTTTTGGAATTAATGAGCTTTTCCTATAAATTCTTGGAACATGCTGCCTGTCAGCCGAAGAACATGGCTGAGCTTTGTGTAGCATTTCCAAGAGCAGTCTCAGGTACACCGATTCAGCATAAGAGCACATCATTCTCATGGTGCAGACTTACAACAACTGAGTTAAATCATTACTATGTTTTTGGTATCTCTCTGAAACTGACTGACTAAATTTGAGTTATTTTCCCTGCTGTGAATTTCTTCATTTTACACTGAAGTATTTGGCCGTGTAACACTGCAGAAATAGCTGACTGTCTTCCATCTTCTGTACTGTTAAAAACATGAGGGAGACAAATGGAGTTCCAGAGGAAAAGGAAAATTTTACTAGCATAAGAGAAAATTGCTGTATTCTAAGCAGTTGCTGCAATTTTCTTCTCTTTCTTTAAAATTACTGCTGTTGCAATGTGTAAATAAAATTCAGGTTAAACTTCTTCAAATAGATAAACTTCTGTATGAAAATAGTTACAGGCTCTTGGAAGTACAGCAAATCTTTAGTTCTTATCTAGTGAATAAATACTATTAAATGTGTAACTCCTTCCCCGGTTGGAGTTATTTTAATCTATGTGCCAAGTTGCTGCATTAATAAATTATATTCATTAATTGTATTCAGGTATCAAGATATCAAATAAACAAATGGCAAGAATAACATAGAACTGAAAAATTCAGCTGAGAAGAGATTAATAATGTTGCCATTTTCCCCCTTCATTATTTCTCTGACTCAGATATGGAGTATGAAGCAAGATACCTGTGTACATGATCTTCAGGCTCACAGCAAAGAGATTTACACTATCAAATGGAGCCCTACAGGACCAGGCACCAGCAACCCAAACTCCAACATCATGTTAGCAAGGTAAAAAATACACCTTTTTCTTGGCTGCCAGGAAGAAGGATCATCTTTCTGACATGTAACCCTATTGTCACTTTGCCATCAGTCTTCCTGCAGACGATTACACTAAAAAGTGTCTGTGTATGTAACTCAGGGGGATGGATACAAAGGGAAAGGATTGTATTTGAAGAAAGAATGGGAACAAAGAAAGAAAATTGAGTCGTGGTATTTAACTTTTCAGCTGCCTTGATAAAATGGTTGTAAATTGGCATTGCACTTTCACATCCAGCATGAAGTTGTTAGGAGTGAAAATCTTGAGGCAGGTGCTCTCAAGATTCAGGCAGCTGGAATGGTTTCTAACTGGGGTCATGCAACTCATCTGGGAAGTTAGAGAAAATTTTTGTAACCTTCTTAGCTAATAGAGAAAAGCTTTATCGTGGGTTTATCAGATCAGCTCATGGGGTGTGCAGTGTGGGGAGAAGTTGTATGGAAACTGGTTTCTTTTACTCCTTAGTTTGGGAGTGGACGTGGAATAACTTCACTTTCTTGGAGTTATTCTTTTATTATTATTTTTAGTGCAAATTATTTCCTTTGCCTTTCTCCAAGCCCACAGCTTGGGGTTTAAATGGAATGTAGCTAAAAGCATCACTAATACCAAGTGAAAAAAACCACAGAGAATTACAGAATGCTAATTCACTAAATAGGGTGAATCCATTATGAGTATGATCTCTCTGGACCCATTTACACTATTAATGACAATATATATTTGACCTTCCTGAGTAACAGGAAGTAGAATCTCAAAAATGGGGAGCTTGGCTTTCTTAGGGCTCCACAGAGCACACCTAGATAGACCCTAAGAGTCCTCATACAAGAATTCAGTCCTATAGCTGTAGTTCTTAAGATAAAAAACATACAGGCTGCATTTAGCTACATTTTAGCTTTTCTGTTTGCAGCATTACATCTTGCTTAGCCAAGGGGAAAAAAATCAAAACGGTGGTATTCTCTTATAACATTTACAGTATCACAGTGCAAATTGATTAACACTTAATTTGTTTGAATGCTTCTTGCAGTGCTTCGTTTGATTCCACGGTTCGGCTGTGGGACGTTGACCGAGGAGTCTGCATCCATACGTTAACAAAGCATCAAGAGCCCGTCTACAGTGTAGCTTTTAGTCCTGATGGAAAATATCTAGCCAGCGGGTCCTTTGACAAATGTGTCCATATATGGAATACTCAGGTACTGTTTTGCCTCATGTGAAGCACATCTGGTTTAGATGACACATTAATAGCAAAAGCTTAAATGGAAAATGTGTGTACCTAGGTCATGCATGACCTGCCTGTCAGGGTGAAACCAGATTGTATTGGCTGGCACAGATCCATGGCAGCTGAGTCACTCAGGTGCAGTGAGGTGACTGCCCAGAACAGTTCTGCTCAGTCTGCTTTGTATGCTAAAACAAGTAGCATGCATGAAAATAGGTACGTTGTTTTGGGTCATCAGCTTTGTGAAGCAAAGGTGTAGATGAGAAATAAGGGATACTTTTATTTAGTTACAAACTGAGTTAGGCTGTGAATCTGATGGCTTCGATTTTGTGAAGGGGAGATATAGATAAAATATGTACAAGTAGGGGACTGGTGATATTCTGGAGAAAAGTGGGACATCATAGTTCCACAGTAATTCTGGATACTGGTGCCTCACAACCTGAATTAGCAACAAACTCCAGGGAAGAGCACATCAACCTAACTCCCCAGGCCTTTACTGATACAGAGTTGACAAAAACGGTTGTCTTGAGAGTCCTACTGTTTCTGGAGGAGCCTGTTGCTCTTCATTACAAAGACAGGTTTCCTAACAGTTTCCTAAGCAGTTTCCATCATGATATGGAGGTGGCCATAGCTGGGTGATCTGAATAGCTCCCCCTTTTAACACAGTGCCATATGAGAGACAAAGAAGGGGAACTTTTATATCCAATGCTGTTTGCTTTATAGAGTGGAACTCTAGTACATAGCTACAGAGGCACCGGGGGCATCTTTGAAGTCTGCTGGAATGCTAGAGGCGACAAAGTGGGAGCAAGCGCATCAGACGGATCGGTAAGGATCATCAAACATTGCAGAGGTTGGGTGGAGATTTCTTTTCTGGGGAGCATCAACAAAAAACAGGATGCTATATTTGCCTCCTGGGGACAGAGCCAAAGGCTCAAGACACAAACAAGTAGCTCTGTGTAGTGTATTTAAAATACTCCTGCTTTGAAAGGTTTTGAATACTAGGAGGTGGTGTTCCTGTCGGAAATGAAGAATGCTTGTGCAATAGGTGAACATTGCTGAAGATGAGAATGACTTTTAAATACATATTTGACAAGAACAACAATAATGTTGTTTCTGTCATTATCTGTCAGTTTTAAGGAACAGCAGATTGCAGCAGTCAACTCTGTAACAAACAGTTACCCTGGGTCTTTCAGAGTTTGATTCCACAGAAGGATATTCCTGTTCCCTTGAATAGGAATAGCTAAAGAAGGAAATTTTGAGCATGATAACCAAAGATTTTGTCCTGTTGTAAAGGAGAAATATTGGTGTGGAGATCCTGGTTATTCCTTACTATTTTTTGCTGTTAATATTACTTCTAAAAAATTCCATTGTAGCATGATCAGCTTGTACAGAACACATATGTCTGGCTGACATAACTACTTTGGAGCAGTATTTTTCAAATGGTTTTAACAAAGGGAACACCTATGATGTGATTCCGTTGTTTGAGCTTAGTTGTGACATCTCAGCCTGGCTCCCAACATCTGCTCCAGATGGGCACATGCCCACTGTCATGCCCGCCACACCTACATCTGTTTTGGATGTATTTCAGAAGGGGACATGATATTTAGGCAACTGAATAGCTCCCATAATCTTACAGATGTGCTACCAAAATGTTTGTAAACCAATGAAAGCCCAGCTAAATGTTAAATGTGTGGGTTTCACTTGGGCTTTCTGCTGTGTCAGTTTGTTTCTTGACTTGTGTGCCTGTAAACCAGTGCTTGAGTGAGGCTGATTTGAAGCTGGGGAGTGTAACATCCAGCTGGCTGTGTACAGGATTTCCTCATGACCCTCACAAGGGGTTCTTAACACAGGGTCTTCTCTCTGCAGGTTTGTGTTCTAGATCTGCGGAAGTAAACGTGAAATGTTTTAGAAGAAATTTCAAATGGACCAGCAGTGAATGTGTGGGGAGAAGCACTCTTCAAAACTATTCTTAACAGCTCCAGAACTGTACAAACTTGAACAAAGTTAGAGTGTACCGTGAAACCGACTCTCCCTGGCCACAGGTGACTTGTATTTTGTCCGTAACCTTCATCAAGGAGTAAAAACAGTCACTTCAGAGGGGGAGGGAATGGTTTCCACCTGGAACATTGAGCCTTGGAAGCATGAAGCCACCAGCTAGGCATTGCACTGTTTGGTTTGCATCTGAGAACTTGCTCTGATGGCTGGGGAAAAAAAAAAAAAGCTGTGCCAAAAAAATTAATAAAAAGGAAAAAAAAAAAAAAAAGAGAAAAAAAAAAAAAAGAAAAATGCTGTGATAAACCAAAAGGGAAAAAAAATCCTCCTCCATGCGGTGTTGTATTTTTTCCTTCCAATTTGGACACTACAGTTGCTCTCCCAAAGGACGTTCAAAGACCAGTTTGTACTGATGAAATGCTCAACTTTGTAATCACAACACTTTCTATTTTCTAGACTACTTTTTTTGTTCAGTGGTTTTTCTATCAGCTGGAATAATACAGCCTGGAGGATCCCAGGCTTAGGATGAAACTTTTGTTTTCCTTTTATTTCTCCCTTCCACTCCCAACTTTTCCTTCCTTTTTTATTTTCTCCTCTTTCTTTTTGCCCCCCCCCCTTTTTTTTTCTTTTCTCTGTATGCCCATAGTAGATGCAGCCAGGTGGACATGACAATGAAAATTTTTGACAGACTGCTTCTCCTCTCTTCTATATCTTCCTTTTCCTTTCTTTCTCTCCATTTAAAAGAAAAAAAAATCCTCCATGCTTCAGATCTTAGCGTCTCAAGGGCACTTTCAGCAAATTGTGTAATAAGTGCTTTATATAAGAATGCAGTGCTGGGGAAGATTTTTACAGGAGAAAGATGAATTTTAACAGAAAGAACCCAGTGTATTTTTGAAAAAAAAATATTTTTTATGTTAAACAGTTTTAAAAGCCTAAAATGGCCACAAAATGTAGACCAGTTGTGTAATTCAAGCGAAAGGAATGACACACAGGGAACATGAAAGGCACAGTATCCTTTTTCTCTCCTCTCTCAGAAAGTGCTGTAAGAAAAAACAATGTTTGATACAAAAAATACCAGTCCTTTACTAAAGTCCTTTTCCAGCAGCCAGCCATTTACTCAGTCTCATTCCATTTTTGTGGCTGTTTGATGATGTAAACTTATTCAAAGCGATGCAGAAGCCTGGGACTATAAATATAGCATTCATTTTCTTTAGTCTGTATTTTTGTTTGTTTTCAGTAACCAGCAGAAAATGTTTGTGTATCTTCTTGTCTCTAGAGATAGTTCAGATTTTGACAGAATATGGGTTTGGCTGCCTGTGGCCTTGCTTGAGCAGTGCTGTCTTCCACTATTCATTATTCCAGTCAGTCAGTGGGGTTTCACCACTGACTTTATGAGGCCAGGTGAACTGAAATATATTGACTGCATCTGTCACTGCTGAAGGATAGACCCTTGCCAGGCTCCTGTCCATCCACAGACCACACACACCAAGAAGAAGGCTCTGCCATTGCAGTGGGTGGTGCTGCTGTCACCATCTGTGTGCTGCATCCTGCAGGAAAAGCTCTGGGTCTGCCCTTGGAGGATCTCTGTCTGCTCAGACAGCTTTAGCCTTGAGGGTGTCCTCAGTGTGGTGCTCAGAAGTCAATGAATTCAGTAGATGCTGACATCATATGTAAGTTCTATCTCATATTATACACCCCTGTGAAGGTGTGGGGTGTGAAATGATCAGAGTGACGATGAGAGTTCCACTATCCACTTTGGACAAGATTTCCTCGCTGCAGCCGTGACACCTGCACGGGTGCCAGCTGAAGGCTGCGTTCCTCTAATTGAGGAAATGACAAATGCCAAGAAGTACACACAGGCAGAGTTTACTGAAAGTGCTGTAAACTACAAGGCAGCCTTGGGGTGGTGTAAGACATGACTTGACAGATCCTCAGAACTGGCTGAGACTGTCCTCTCTACAGCCTAGGCTAGGATCTGTAGGAGAGGTATACAGGCCACAAACCTCTTCACAGATGTAGATAGAACCTTCCTGCCCAAAGTCACTGTAACATGGCATCTTCCCCTCGGTTTGACTACAGCTGCTGAAGGTGTGATTTAATCTGAGCAAACCCAAAGCCCTTGGGCTGAACTGGTGGTGTGAGAGCTGGTGCGCTCCAAGACATCATTGTGGAATCTGAACACCATCTTTTCTCTGGAGTTTTCTTCTCTGTATGCTTGGATCTGTAGAGTATCCTAGTCCTTCTAGTGGAAGTAGTCACTGCCAGCTTCAGCTGCATTTCTTAAAGATACACCTTTGGAAAGGAGAAAAGAATGGAAAGAAGTAACTACTTTAAAGTGTTAGTCCTGAGGTAAAAACAGTTCTGTGGGATTTTGGTTACTAGTGATAGTTAGGCTTGTTTGTAATTTATCTCAAATAATTGGATGCCAGGCAGTATCAAGGATTGTTTTTGGCGTTAAATGCTTTTATGTGTTGGTTTTAGTTTTTTGCACCAAGAGCATGACTGTAGATCACCATGTGGCAGTTTTGCACTTTTTTCTAATAACCATATGTACCTGCTAATTTTAAGTTGCCACTTTTTAAAAACAAGAGGACTTGCTCCAAGAGTCTTGAACTTGAATACAAGGGTGTGATGTAGTTTTATGAAGCACGGTTTGGACAGTGATTTGGTTGCAGTCATTGCATGTAAACGGTTAAATTCCTACCCTGCTTTTTGGTGGCATTTCTGAGAATAACAAGCAGAAGTTGCTGGTCTGTGGGAGGGCAGCACTTATGGGGCTCTGGCCTTGCCTCTGTCCCTTGAGTGACACCTGAATAGGCCAGACCTCAGGATTTGAAGAGATTAATTTGCTCAATGCTGCATGACTGGCTGGCTCCACAGCCTGTGATTCATAGTTGTTCCCAGGATAGCTACTGTAGATAACAGGGCAGTGTCCGTGACGCTTGCTCTTTTTTTCCCATTTTTTTAATTTGTCAGAACACCACTTTACTTTCCTACATGGAGGTAAGAAGCCAAGAGAAACAAAATTTGAATATCAATTGGTTTGCAAAGCTTGTGTGAGAGAAGCTGCTGCTCCAGAAAGTTTTTATATGGACTGTCAGAGTTAAAAGCAGTGTATGCAAGGAGCTAAGAAAATTCACTTTTCTTCCCTTCCACAAGGGATCCTAAAGACTGGAAACTCCTGGAAGATGCAGTAGCAGACAGTTTTCAGCTGAAATGAGAGCTGTTAAGAAGGCAGGAGGTGCAGTTGCAAAGGTTAACCTTAACCTAAGGATGTGGTTTCTTCAAGACACGGACAGTGGGGAGAGAGAGGCTTTTCCAGGCTGTAGTTCAGGGTGGATGTCTCAGCCTAGACCTGCAGCACTGAGCTCCTGGGAGCTCTCCCTCCCCTCCAGCAGCGATGCATTCCCAGGCTGGCAGAGCCTCTCTGTGACTCCCCTGCAACAGAACTGCACAAAGCAACAGCCCAGGGGACTTAACAAGATTTCTTCCTAGAATTTTGTTTTATAGTTCTTTGTAACAGAAGAGAAAATGGAAAAGCCTAAGTGACCAAACAGGATTGTGAAACATCCAGAGACTTGCTGGATTTTTATTATTGCTGGCTGTCTGGAACTGGCCTGGAAGTGAAAAAAAAACCCAGTTTCTGAAAAACCACTATACTCTGTGGGTTAGAAGGATACTGAATCTTTTATGTAGAAAACACTGGGTCCCTTATGGGGCAATAAAGGGCCTGACTTACAGGGTTATACACACATTAACCCCATGCTACATCTTAGAAATTTCCTTTTAATTTGTTTAAAAAAAAAAAAAAAAGAAAAAAATAGCTAATTTTAGAGCCAAGTGAAGTGCACTTTGTCAAATGTAAGGGTCTGCTTTGTTTTTGGGTTTCTTTTTCTTTTTCCCTTTTTAATTTTTCCTCCTTTTTTTTTTTTTCCTCTTACTGCCTTTTTAAAAGATGTGGTTCTTTGTCAATTGCAGAAATGTTCTTTCAGCCACTCAATGAAATTCTGAATTCTGGCTTCTGCAGTTTTTATTGTCTGTGTCAGACTTGCAGCCAGACTTGGTTCTCATTTAAGCATTTCCCAGGTTCTGTTGAAACAACATCAACCCTTATTTTGTTTCTCCCCCACCCACACTTTCTTCAAATTCACCTTGTGTATTGTAGCTCATTTGTTTTAAGGAGAGAATCAACAGATCATATTCAGTGTCTTGAATAAATTGCTATATTTTGATATTAGAGAATTCTGTGCGTGTTGTTCCTTATTCTTTTCTGGTTGTTTTGCATCCTGTGCAGAAGAAATGGGGTTGAGTGACTAAAACTGTGATGTGGTGTCTCTGGCCTATGTGTGTTTGAAGACCTTGAGAATGGGTTCGCAGGATTTTGTGAAATACAGGACACAGACACTTTTGCCTCTAATTTTCTTTACTTTATTACAGATTACCAGAAACACCACACAATTTACCATTAGCAAGTACACCTCTAATAAATCAAGCATATATATGTGTGTATATATATATATCTATATGTGTATATATATATATATGCATATGTATGTATATATAGCTATTACAGAGCAATATCTGCAGCATTGGTATAGCAACAATCAAATATAGCAGCACCCAATAACAGTAGTCATGAAGTGTGTATATATATATATATATATATAAATTACAGATTACTAAGTTGTTACGACTGAAGCAAACTTGGCAGTAATACAACAGCAGAACACTTGTGACAGGTTAGTTACCTGTATAGATGGGACACCAAGCTGTAGATCTCAGAAGGGGCCCAGCCATCCCAGAGATGGGAGGATAAAATGGGCCAGCCCATGGACCTTCCCTGTGTGAGGGAAGAGTAGAACAGGCAGGATCTCCCTTCAGATGCAATCCATGTTACAGAGTTTGGAGTCAGCAAGGCTTCCCCAACAATGGTCCAAGGTCTTGCAGACCTGTGTAGGGAAAGGGCCAAGGATGTGCAGTGCAGGAGGAGAGAGAGAAGCTGATTTGGATAGAGAACCTTTTATCATAGAGGCATAAGAGAGTACAGGACACCACCACTTCAAGCAGCCAGTGGATGCAGTTATTTTCTGTTTCTCACCTGGGACACCCAAAATATGATCATTTCAGTTCTATTTTGGGACTTAGCCTGCTCTTGCAGTTGAAACAGCTAATGGAAGTTACCAATACATTCTTCCTCAGGATATCATCTCCTTTTCCCAGACTATTTTTCAGCTTTTTGGATGATGTTACTATTACAGTTCCTTGGAGTTGCACTTTCTGAGGGTATCTCAGGATGTCTCTGGTATCCAGCTGCATTTCAGAGATGATGGCTGTGCTTCTCAAGAATGCTTCTGGTCCCCAGGCTTATAGCTCCCAGACTGGTCAGCAATTTCCCAGAATTTTGGCAGACTTCTGTTGAGTACTTTTTCCCTTTGAATCAGGTCACCTTTATGGCTGCTCACATCACATGTTTACTGTTTGATTTTCCTGCCTCCCATGCTGTATTTATTGGAAGTTTATACAGCTGGTAAGGAACCAATTTGAGTAAGATTGGGTTGAAATACTTTTTAAAGTTTCCTGAAAAGGAAGTTTCTCCATATGAAATAACTTGGACTCTAGTTCTAATCAAGGTAAATTGTTAATTTTTCTTTAAGCTAGCCAGGCTAAAATTCAACCTTATTTGAGCAGTTGGAAGTTTTTAAAGAACTTCAGAATATTCCACTCATGCGAAGTTGTCACAGCCATCCCCTCTATCAGGAGCTCCCGTGGGCTCCTTTCTCTGCTTAGGTCTCAAGACACTGACCTCAAAGGATGCAAGGGGAGGGGATTGCTTAGCATTAACAGGCTGAATGTTGTGTGGATTTTGGTTGGGTTTTATTCCATGAAATGGTTTCCATGGTACTTGGGGGGCATTCATCATGAAATGGGGTTCTTGCTTTGTGACCATGTAAGAGGCTGAACCACTGACCTGAGCTAAGGCTGATCGTCCAAAGCCTTCAAAAGGAATTAGTGCTCAGAACAAACACAGTCCTGTGTGTCAGTCTCATCATCTAGTTCTGAGATGTTTAAGGACCCAGAGCATTAAGTTAGGATTAATATATAACATTTGGAAAGACATAGGGGCTAGAAAAGCTGGTTTGCTGATGATGAGCGCCTCGACACATCATACGTTCAAAAAAAGAGAATGCAATGCACTTTTCATGACACTTGTGTCAGTTCATGTTCTGACATTTGCACAGCACTAATGTCTTTGTAACAGCTTCTCAAAAAATATGAGAGCTAAGGAGACAGCTGTAGTGGGGCTGGAGCTCAGGGGTAGTGCTTATATGAAAGTTCTCACTTTACCTGCTTCTTAAATAAACACTATGTGATGGTCCTATTTTTAGTCATGTTATTTTCAGGCATGTTTTCAGACAGGGCATGACTGTCAAATTAAGATTCTAGTTTAGTTTTCCTGCATTTATCCTATATATATATTTACTTAGCCTGAAAATTATGTGACAACTAACACTGGGAGCATCAAGCAGTCCTAAACACTTGCTTCTCACTTCTGTCAGTGTGCAGTACAATTAAGGGTACTTTTTGAGCTATTTTGGGAAGATGTAATATTGCAGCATCTCACTCAAAACAACTCCCTTCCCTGCCATCATTCTGTGTATCATTTCCGGCCAAGGGTGAGATCAGCACTGACCATTAAGAGCACATGTAATTTCATACTGAAACTCTGTGGCATAAAAAGTAATTTTGGAGCCTTTTAAGTGAAGAAATTACTCACTTGGCAGGGATTTTATCATCATTGCTGACTCCCAAGAGGAAGGAAGATCTTTGTTTCCTTAGAGATAGTTTTTTTTCCCATTTCCTTTTGAATATATTCAAAAAACCAAAAGAATACAAAACCCAATAGCTGCAGGAAAGCAGCTATATCCTCTTTTATGGCTGCAAGGTCTAACATCTTTTACTTTCAAAGAAGCCTTGACTTCACCATGTAATTCATTAGTCATCATTTCAATATAAGAGATCAAAAAAAGATTCTGCTTATCACTTTCCCATCCTTCCCATTAAATACTGGGACAAAGTTGACATCCTCATCCTTCACTAGAGTAATTCATCACAGTCAAATGCACAACAGACAGAAATGGATTTGATTGCAAAGCCCTGACATTCTGCAGTTCCAAAACTGAGAATTACCTCTCTAGGCTTCTGAAAATCCTTGGTGTCAAATGAGCATGACATCCCTACATGTGTTGCAGTTCCTGAAAAATTCTGAATATTTTCTTGAAGGGAAACACAGAAATGTCAGACTCTTAGGAGGGCATCTGAAACATCCTGCAGGCCTTCCAGCCATGGTACTGCCAGCTGGACTGAAAAAGCTGTCTGCAGACACTACTGTCAGTGAGGGCACTGTGGGAAGATGACTGAGGGTAAAAAGTGCAGAAGTTACAGGGTAAATCCAGCTGCTACTCCCTGGATGGAGCAGGGTGAGCGTATCTGACCTCCCACACACAACGCAGTCTGAGGGGCACTAAATGGAGGATGGAGCAGAGGAGTGACCACAGCCAGGATTTGTCCAAACCTTTGCAGAGGGGAGAACTCAGTGGTACTTTCTAGCTGAAAAAACGCATAGCACATGACAAGGGAGATAAAGGAAGCCCTTGAATTAGCAGCCATGGAAAAATCCCTCTCCTTGGATTGACACATCCCCATCCCAGGGTTATCTCAGGTACTCTGCTGAAATACCCACCCCCAAGGTGAGTAAGGTGTGTGGCTGAAGTCACTCCATTACCACCCAAATATAAAGGAAAAGTTAAGAATGGGAAGAAGTCGGTGAATTATCCAGAGTAACTTCTGGGGTCAGTTGATGGGGTGAACCTGTCTTCTCCCTCACAGGGAACTCCTGTTGGGCAAGATCTGTATTCCATGTGCGTGGAATGATTTTCTCAAGTTGTTTTGTTAGGATTGGAGCTTGTCACTGTGTTGCTTTGAATATGTTTTTCCAGTCAGACACTATCCCCAGCAATCCTTGAGCCCTGATTTGTCAGAGCTTTATTAATAAAGAGTTATTCTGTAACCTGTTAATGTGAGTCCTTCGAGAGCATTCACAGACTAATCAAACGTTAAGAGTTTGAGAAAATCTCCCCTTTTCGAATGTCAGGCAACCTAGACTGCCAAGATAGAGAGAGATCTGATGGGAAAAACCCTCAGCATGGTGTTTCCTTCCTCGAGGCCCTGGGCAGTGGCTGCTTGTCAGCTTCTTTCCCAGAGGCTGGTTTGGGGAGAATCATGAGAAATTCGTGCGCAATGAAATGACCATGTCTAATCATTCACACACTCACCTTCCTCCACAGAGGATGGCAAAGGCAGAGAGCCTGAGCTTCAGTCAGTTCTCACAGACATCCTTCTTTTTTTTAATATCCCCATTAAAGGTCCAGGTCTCATGACTCGATCAAAGAATACATATCAAAGTGATTTAAAAACATGTAACCTTTCTAATCCACCACCATCTACAGTGGCATCCTGACTTAGGTCTGCTTCAGTACAGAGACATTGATGAAGACTGTAGTAAGAGCTATAAAAATATTTTCACATACAAGCAACCTAAGTTTTTAAGATAAAAACCTAGATCTCCTATATAGAGTGGTAAAAATGTGTTGGTACAAAATATTTTTTTTAAAAGTGCTCTGGACTCTGTACCAGAGTCTGCAAAAGATTAATAAATTGAGATGTATTTCTCCAGAAGCAAATTTGGAAACTGAAGGCGTTGTTATGGGGAAAACCAGCACTTCTCATCACTGTACAAGAACTGTACACCAGCTCCCTGGAGATGGAGGGAGCAATAGATTAACTGTATACATCACTCAAGACTCTTTACCTACAAAAAAACCCAACATTCCTGTCTGTACAAATCACATTTCTGCCTGCTTTTTGGTTTCTGCAGAGAACCAAGCAGGTGGGGAGAGAGGGAATAGTCTGTGCACAGCTCTACCTGAGACCTTGTCCCACAGCTTTTATCACCAAATCTCACAAAAAATTTATTTTAAAAACTACCACCAACAGCCTGATCTGTTTCTTGAGCCAAGTCTAACCTAGTAGGAACCAAACAGCAGCACCTCTAGCAGAAAAGAAGAAATTTAATTTTATTACATATTGCCACTTGAACCACTCCTTCCTATGTCTGAACCACAAAAGGGTTGGTGCTCATTCCTCCTTTGGTGGAATGATAAGCTGATAGGCTCCCAAAAAGAAATTAATTTGAGAGAATGAAAACCATTTTGCTTTCTCCTGCCCTATGTGGGCCTAATTCATTAATATTTTCTTTCCCAGTGCTTTACCCTGCATGCTTTGGGCTGAGGAAGATACTATTGCCCAGCAAGTGCTGTGTTTCTGGATTTTTTTCTGAAATGGAAAGTGTCATGTTTGGATTTGCCTTCTGAAACAAATATTATACAGCAGCCTCTTGGAGGTGCATGTAGTAAATCATTGCTTTAGTTGGTTGAAATAAAACAAAACCAACCAAACACCCCAACTTCATTGAAAAATAGCCCTGAAAAAAAATTAGAGAAGGCAAAGCATCAGCAATTTTATGAGAAAATGTTGCTGAAATTTTTGATAGTGTTTTTGAAGGATATTTGTGAGCAGTGAACCATGTTAAGATTCTATTTTTATGAAAATTTAAGTTTTCTTAAACTGAATATTTGTTCATCACTTCGGGTAGTATCTTCTGGGGTGCTTATTTTTTAATAAAATGCAATAACATTTGAAGAAGAACAACAAAAATTTCTAGAAGAAAACAAATTAATTTTTTGCTTATCCATCAGCAGAATCTATGTTCCTATGAATCTAAAAGCTAGGGAGTACTTATATGTGTGTGTTGTGATGTGTGTGTGTGCACTGACAGATATCTGAGTTTTTGTGTAGCTGTTCCTGAGTATTTACCAGTTCCTTTCACAAGTGTCTGCAGAAGGAAGGCAAGAGGCCATCCCACAGTTTCATAGGTGTGATTAGAATCTCATCTGGAATAAAGTGAATCCATTGACTATCTACAGTATGAAAACTTCAGAAAATATACGAAGACAGCACATATCATTTTTGTCTCCCGGTAATGTACCAATAAAACTAATATTTGAGGATGTTGCCATGAAACAAACAAACAAACAAACGCCTTTTTTTTAAGGTTTTACAGACCCAAAGCTAACAGGCTGGTACTCGGGCAGCTCTGCTGACAGGAGCTGATGCCAGGGGCAGGCAGCACCCAGACCATCTTCCACAGCCCCAGTGGGAGCCCTGAGCACAGGGCTGCAGCTGCCTGGGCTTCCCCTGTAAAAATACTGCCAAACTCGAGCAGGGGATATCCTAGCACCAAGGCCACTCTCACTTGCGTTTCTCCCTTCTTTTGGCCCAGTGAGGAGTGAATTCTGTGAGCACAGTGGAAGGGCAGCAGCTCAGGCACAAGCAGCAGCTCCCACTACCCCATTCCCTGTGAGATGATAAAGACCTCTGGAAGAGAGGAATAATTCTCCTTGTGGAGCCTTGTGGCTGCCTCTGTGTCTTCAGCTCACCCATTCATGCCTTTCACAGGTTTCCAGTTACTCAACATTGGCCTCATTTCCAGTGTAGTTGTGGAAGTCCTCAGTGACAGAGCCCAGCAAACAAGGGTAAAAGGCCTCTATTACACTTGAAGATACTTCATAAAAAAGTCTCTTGTCTCTGGTAAAAAGTATTTTGTTTAGGTAGACATTATTTTTTTCATTTTAAGTTCAGATATTAAGTTGAAGGTATCTGCATATACCAGCTTTGAGACTATAAACCCCCTGGGAGCTAAGGAAAATGCCTTACCTAGCCTCCCCTGTATTGTTCTGAGCGTGATTGCATTCCTAGGGGATGGCTGTCTGCCTGACATGGGGCATTAGCAGAGCAGGGCTGTTACCCAGAGCACTCAGTGTGGCTGGGGGAATGATCAAGTCTTGAGGAAAGGGCTGGTGAGAAGAACTCTGTGCTCCCTGTCACATGCTGCCACAAGACCAGAGGCGGGGTGGACGGATGTTTCATTGCCACTTCAAATGTGGTGCTCAGTTGAGTGCTTTTGCCTGAGGAGGGACTTGTGTTGTCTTTTTTTTTTCTCCTCCAGAAACTTCACTTGAGATCTGCTGTAGCAGCAAACCAGGCCAGATGCTATCACGTGGCCACAGCTGCAATGAATGGCTGCCAGTGTTTTCATGCTGTCCTGAGTCTTGGTGCCCTCTGAGGGGGGAGGATGCTGCAAGGACACCCCACCCAACACAGCTGGCTCCTCACAAGGCACGAAACCAACCCCACTGTGCTGTTTTACACCCATGTCTTTAAAATGTGCCTTTTTCAGTAAGCACAGTAACACCCACCATGTGTCTGGTTCTGCACGCTCTCAGGACTTTCCAGGAGGCACAAATGGGTGGGTACCTCTGTGGAGCCTGCTGGAGGACAAGGATCCAAGGCCTCCAATTACCGTCTAAGTCCCTTTCAGCTATGGAAAAGCTGGTGAAAAACTAGGATAGGACAAGGCTTCATCAACAAAGGTTGTCTTTTGTCATTCTCCCACTCTCCAGAGGGAGGAACACACCTCAATCCCTCATGGTTCTTCTCCAGCCCTTAAGACCCATTTTCCTACCCACAGAATTGAGGGCCTGAGTTTCATCCCAGTGGGACACCAAGGCACAAAGAGACCCACGGTGCCCTTGGTTCTGCCACATGCCACAGGATAGAGCCCAGGGCTATCACGAGCCACCACCTTGCCAGCCTTCTCATCTCCAGGCACTAGCTTTGCAAGGACACAAATGTTCCCTGTGGAGAAGCCTGAAAGCCTCAAAAGCTTCTTGCTGCCCCAAAATGTGATGAAACCCATCAACTAAGAGATGCTGGAGCAGCAAGAAATCTTCCCCATCACTTTCATCACTGAATACTTTCCCTATAGCTGTATGGTTGAATTTTGTCAGCCCATTGAAAACTTTGCCTACACAACCCCATGTGACTCTAGTGCTCTGAATGATTAAGAGTTTGATTAGAAAGGTGCAGCAAGAGAACCAACTTTCCATACAGCTCACAGCATATCCTAGGGAATATTAACCAGGAAAACGGATTCATGCCTGCAATCCTGGACTTGGCTCTGTGCCTTACTTCCCTTTCAGCTGCATTGCATGTTCTTCAGCTGGCAGTTTCAATGTCCACACATGTGCATGTCAGTTCCTTAAGAAATTAATAACCAGACATCATGTGACCTGTCTTATGTCAACCACCATGTGGTTTAGTGATCTTCCTCTGGGATTTCTGCAAACTTCAGATTCCATAAAAATTAAAAAATTTTTGGAGATTACATAACTTGTTATCATGGATACACAGAGGCAAACACTGAAGTCAAGTATGGTTATTGAGGGGATGGGGAATCACATTTAACATTTCACTTTCTAGCTCCATGTATTTGGTCTACCAGAAGAAGGGCTTAATGAAAGACGTAGTTAGGATTTTGTTATTCAGACATGTGGTGCACCTCATAAATGCAGAGCTGTGGTATGCAAGAAATCTGCCTATTCATGTTGTTTATTATTTTATTAGTGCTCATATTTCAGCTTTGCAATTAGCCTAAACATCTGGCCAAATAAAATAGTAATTAAATGTATGAGGCTGGCAGGTCAAATACAGTTCCATATGTCCTCTTCCTCCAACAGAAAACAACCAGTAGTGTTTAAGAAAGTACTGCAGGATGTGAGAAAGCACTTCTCCCAGAAGTTTGAATTTTATCTTTGTGCTTAAAAATAAGTTCTGTTGAATACAGAGAGAACTTACTGTGTGTGGTTGGATTTGATAAGTTGTCTGGGAGGCCAAGGAAGTGTTTAACAGAGGCAATACTCCCTGTATGTACAGATATCCTCTTTATGTGATTCTACTACACTAATTATATTTCAGTGCATGGATTCAACTACCTTTTGATTTTAATTAACATTTTCTCCCTTTGATAAATTTAGGGAGGCTTTGTTGTACTCTAATACACCCAAAATACAAGAAGCTATATAGTTGACAACTGTATTATTATAGTTGACAGCTGTACTCATGAAACAACATTTTAGCTACATCTATTTTATCAGACAGTATCTGCTCCAGTTTTACTTCTGTTTACTTCTCCTCTGAGTCACACCTTGCTGTCCCAGAGGAACAGCTGTCCTCCTGCTCAAGGAGGGAAGAGCTGTGTGACTGTGAGTCCCTCCCTCGGTGTCAGATGAAGACCACAGACTCTGACTGTACTGATGGACTTCAGTATTCACAAGAGCTCTCCCTTGTTAACCCAAGCCATGCTTGAAACACATCTTAGGAAACAAATATGCAGGCCAGACACAAGCACTTCCTGCATTCACCAGGGCAGCCCTCATGACAACTAGTCAGATACAAATCATCATCAGAATGAAAGCTAGGATGTTTTTCTGTGTGCTAATAAGCACAAGGGTCCCCCAGCGGTGGGCAGCACACTCAAGAAGGCAGTGCTTGTGTTGGTGTCAGAGCTGTGCTCTCCAGGATGTGGTGTCTGTAGTTTGCCCTTGCTGACCCTTGGAGGACACAATTTCCCTCAAGATGAAGCTGGCTGTGGTGGCCTTTGGCTGCTCCCTCACATACGTGCAGCAAGCACATGGAGTGGGGACAGCCAGGAGATGGACCTCAGAAATACATTCCCGGTGGGAAGGGAGGGGCATCTGCTGCAATCCTTGAAGAAGACAATGCTTTGCCTGAATTGTTGAATAGTGAGGCAAGAAAAAGGTTTGTGTAAGGTGAAATCAAATGTGGTCATGGTTACACATGAGTAGGATCAATTATCATCCAATTTTATGCTGTGAAGGAATGCCCCCGAACCTCCACTGGAGGCTAGGAACAGCAGGTAAGGAGCTGCTTCATACATACTTCTTTTATATGTCAAAACCCACTGTCAGTGTGCTCTGCACTGCTCCATATCAATTTCTAGATACATCAAAATTAGGTCAGTTTTGTTTCATAGGCTCTCAGATGAGTCCTGATTTTTCCTGATGACATCCCACTAGATTAGTAATACACAGACACACCATACTCACCCCAACCACAGCCTTGAAAGAACAAGAAAAGGAGAGGAGCAAAGCCCAGCCCTTGCAGAAGGCTGTCCCAGAACAGGAGTGCTCCAGTGCCAGCAGCCACCTGGCACTGCTCAGGGGTTGCTCACAGCTTTGGGGGGCCAGGACTGGGGCATCCCTTCTGTCCCTGTGCCACACAAAGGCCTGGGGCAGTGAAGGGAGGGAGGGATTAGTCATTCAGTCATCTCACATCTTGCTACATCCTGTCACCTCCCAGGTGCTTTCCTGCCACATAATTATTCCAGTGAAGCCAGAGATTGTTTATTTTGGTTTAAGGTTTTGCAGCTTGGTCCACACCACAAAGTATGAGAAGGTTTACTAACAATTCCACCTCCACCTTTTTCCTGCTCTTTTGACCCCAGTTGTGATGAATATTGCACTGAAAAATGGTCTCTGTTTCAAAAGGCTCAGTTAATCTGCTCATAAGTCCGTGTGCTGTCTCTTCGTTCTTTGGTAGGTAACAAATGACTGTGATGAAAGGAAAGGGTCTGGTGATCTGCCAGTAGTTCTGACAAGGAGAGCAGCAATAAAGAGCCATAAAGCCACAAAGGTTTCCAAAGGGCACGGTGTAAAATCCTTACTACAAACCAACCACAACTCTGTAATGATCTGCCTAAATAGCTGTCCAATCATTGTTTAACACTTTTGTATCAAACAATTAGCTCAAGAAGCTGGTTTATTTTAATTAGCCAATCAATATTTTTCAGTATTGTTTCTGTTGATCCTGAATTTCTAACCTTCCTGAGACTTCCCTGAGTAACCCAGGAAGTAAAGCTTCATGTTATTTTTGCATTAATCTTTCAGCTGTCTTAATCTTTTTAATCTTTTTTTTTTTTTTTTACAATAGCTGAAACTGGACTATGTTGGAAAAGAAAGGTGGAAACAGCCAAGAAAGTTCAGCCAAAGTGGATGTGAGCAGGATTTAAAGCCCAGCCCTGGTGACATGCTGAAGAAGAGGAGGGCAGTTACTCGGCTCAAGGGGCTCCCACCATGCCACCATTCCGACTGCTCTGTAAACTGCTTCCAGCACAACCAGACAAATCATATCACTTCTACTTTTGATACTAAGTCAAAAGCTTATTGTAGACATGGCCATCATTGTTTCTTATCTTTCGACCAATCTGGGGAATTGTTTGGATGTAGGTACCTAGGGCACTGCACAAAGAGATGTATCTGAGAAGATAAGGAAAATGGATTTAATGTCTGTTCATTCAGCACATGAAGGTATAAAACAGAGTACTCCTCAGAGAAGGGATTATTGGTTCTACTTGTTCTGTTTTATGATGACCACTCAGAGTGTGGAAGTGTTTAATGAAAATGTTATTTCTAAATGCACCTGCCCCAACAGCCACATCCCTGTTATGTAAGTACACATAAAGATCAGACTGAATCTGTACTAAAAAAGAGTTTTAAGGTTTATTTTTTATTGAACCTGGTTTGAAATTTGTTCTGAAGTGTTTGTGGAGCCCGTGCTGGGCACAATTTTTTTTTTAAATAAAGCCTTTCATCTCCCTAGATAAAACCACACCAAAAATTCACATACACAGGTTTAAAGAAGACTATGTCAGTGAGTGTCTACACAGACAGGAAATATTTGTGCTTAAGTCAGAGTCTGCTGTCACTAATCCTTTACCAGACTGCAAAGGCTGGAAATGATGGTGCCCCAGAAATTCTAGAGCTGTAATTCTGGGTGAGGAATTTTATGCTGAGCAACACAAGTAAGACAACACATTTAAAAACCCAACATGTGAATAGTCCATTTATTTAAACAAAAGACTCTTCTACCATAGGGAAGTTACAAGCGAGATTAAAACAAAATGAATGAAAATTAATAATAACTAACAATTATCTTTGCAGAGATATACTCTTGCTGAAAAAAGGTTTATGCCTTCTCACATGTCTCCTAGAAGGCAAATGAAGACATAAACCATATCTCTCTGTCTCACACGCTCTCACACAGTCTCACAAGTTACAGGAAATGACATCAAGCCATTGAGCACAAACCTAATTCCAGAGTACACAATGATTCACACATTGACGTGGTTTTGTGAGTACTGACAATGTGAAAAGTTAGATCCAGGAAAAGTTAGATCCAGCTCTGCACATAAAAACTACCAGCCCTGGTAGATGGGAGAGCTTCTGGTTAATCTCTCATCACTGCTGGTGTTGCCTTCAGACAACATGCTTATGGCCTCATCAGTCTGCTGGCTGTCAGTTGTCGAGATCTTCTTGGAATCATGGATGTTGCTTTGGTAGTTCACTGGTGAGGGATAGGCATTTTCCCCCACAGTTGATGAGGACAAAGATTCCCAGGGTATTTCTCTTTTTCGCCATTTCAGGTCCACTCTGCATCCTGTCCAGCCATAGAAAGCTAATGTGAAGAGAAAGCCCTGCATGGGATTAAGAACCCCCTAGGAAAGAGAAGTGCGACAGGAGTTACACCAGCAAGGAAGGCTTCATCCTCAACTCCAGCAAAATGCTTTGCATGTATTAAAAACTTCCCTCTCACTGAATGATTGCTGACTTTAAAATATGCTATTTGCATGCAAATAAAAATTTAGCCTTCACAGACACAAATCAGAGATAAGTACCATGACATGTTTTCCAAAATGTGGAGGCCATAACAGTGAGCAGTAAGCACAAAATTATTTTCTAGCATGAAGTTTCACCAGTCAATCCCTTGGTGTGTTTTTAACTTTCCCCAGAAGCTCTAGACTTTTTTATTCACAAAATCACATATATTTTTCATTACAAGCCAAGTCAAATATGAGAGGAGACACCAGCATAGACAGTCAAGCTTTTAAAAATAGCAAGAATTGATCTGTCTGGAATTGCTTTGGATTCTTGAGCCAGTGAAAATGTCCATCAAAGTGGGATGGAAAAAATGGGGAGAGGCACTGAAAAAGAAAATCCCAAGTGATTGCCAAAAAATTTGTCTCTGTTCCCAGTGCCCTGAGAGGCTTAACAAACTAATGGCTTTTGATGCTTCTATTTTTCTCATAGGAAAAGAAGGAAATTATTTTGACAGACAATTTAAAACATAGGTCAGTCCTCAGACATGACCTCTTGCTCTTCAGGTGAGCAGGAGCAAGTCCCTGTCACGTGAATGTGTTCAATCCTTGTCAGAGGAGAAGGTTGTATCACATCAGTTGCGTTGCTTAATCCTTCAATACCAAACTGCTCAAACTCTTAATTATACAAATCATGATCAGGTCTTACACCTATTTAACCACTGCAGAATAAATGCTCTAGAAAAATGAATCTGCACTGTCACCTCTGAAAAATCCCCTGTCAAATATTCTAATTGGAGAAAAGAGGCTACAGTAAGAGACCAGCATCTCACAACTATTTTTGGCACCTTGTGTGGAAGATTTTTCACCTATTTGTTCCCAAATAATGATCAAAATTTCATGACAAAAGATGCAATCATTCTTTATAATAATTTTTTTAAAAAACACCCTAGCTGCAGAGAGAATTTCCATGAAATGCCCATTTAATTGAGAAACCTTCAGGAACTGTGAGCTATAACTTTGCAGCTTGCATTATGGCAGAGTTTAGCAAGGTTAGGCTAGAAATCATTGTAGTTATCTTAAAATGGATCTTAAAATGGGTACTGATCTCTCACAGAGAGAATGCATACTCCAGTAAATGGGAGAAAAAGCTGGCCTCTAGGACATTTTTGGCAAAGTTTACATGTGAAAAGCACTCCCATGGACTGCTCATTCTTTTACTTTCTGCTTTTCTTCCTTGATTTATAGTATAGTGTTTATATCCCTCAAAATCAAAACCCCAGCACTATACATGGTGTTGTTCACCAGTCTTACAACAGTGATTTCTAAGACTAAGCAATGTCACAGCTGACCCACCATTATAATCCAGGTGATCAGTGCAGCACTTCTGATGTTTTTCAGGGGCATTTCATTGATATCTGGCTGCATTTCAAGATAAAACAAAAGGGTCTCGTTGATGATATTGGATGACCAGCTATGGGAGGAGCAAAGAACAAAAGAGCAGTTACATAAGGATGTACATGTAAAATATGCTTTACCTTCAAATTATAGAAATTGAAATCACTTTAGGGACAGTACATTTTTTTTTAATAATAAAATCATTAACGGTAGAAAAAATCTCTAGGATCAAGTCCAAGATGTTTGGATTTCTTGTTAAATCTCAATCTGAAGGGACCAGTAGGTCTGTGAGATCATGATCAAGGTCCGCACACCTACCTACTCACCCAGGCCTAGACAATATATATCAATATAAGAAAAAAATCTGATGATTTTAACTTGCTGCAGAACAGTAAATTGCAAAATAAAATTGAGATGAGAAGGACCTGTGATCCATAATGGGAATATCATACATGCTGACTTTTTTCACTTGTGCCTTAGAAGAGTTGTGCTCACAGACAAGGAACCAAATATATGCACGTGCTGTTGTAAAGGGCTGCAGGATTTCCATCAGGAGTTGGAATTTCAGGGTTAGATTAAAGGCTTCCAAAATGTCCATTAAAAAACACCAAAAAGCAACACAAAAGTTGACTTTTAAGTCCTTGAAAATGCAAACAATTATTTTAAATAAAGGTAATATCTGTTTCCAAATAAGGATGAGCATAATCAAGCCTCATTCATTGAAAGAAACTGGGTATGTTCTACACTAAATAGAGATTATAGCAAATGGCTGTAAGATGTCATGTTCCTATGACATCTAAACAGTGAGAGAAGCATTTCTTGATAGCTGTCCTGCAGCTTCAGAAAAGAAACCATCAGCATTCATGTCATACTTTCTAAGGGGTTTTATGTATGTCCTTTGCACAATTATATTTTTATTATAATTTAAAGCCTCCTGAACTCCCCTCCCAAATCTGTAGGCATGTCTTCTATCTTGTGTTGCCCCAACCTGCTGCCTTTGACTGAAGCATTCCATATTTGACTTCTAGGATGGAGGGAAATCTTCCCTATGCTTCTGAGATGAGACTGCCTCAGTCTTTCCCCCCTGTAACCTTTGAGAAAGTTCTTACACTCCAGAGCTTATGTTTTATTAGAGCAAAATCCTAAACCAGAGCTGTGATTTTATTTTTTATTAGGAAAGTCCAGAAGGAGACATAATGGAAATAAACAAATGTCCCCACGATGGCCATGGGAAATTGGCCTTTTCTTTCATGCTTGTTCCCAGATAATCAAGCTGGCCACCATCCCTTAGGTTGCAACTCACTTCTGTGATGCCTCTGGGCTCTTTCTTTCCACAGCCCTGTGAGCTTGGCTGAATCTCTGCTCCTTATTATTTCAGCAATTTCCAGGAAGCCATGCTGCAGGATCCTTCGCTGCTGTCTCTCACTCCCTCCTCTGCTGGCTACCCCACCCTTCACACTGGAAACTTCACTTCCAAGCCAAGCGGACTGTTGTTCCCCCAAAAAAGACAATCATTTCCTTTCAGAGCACTCCAGCAGACAGCAGCTAAGAGAAGATAAAAGAGGCAGCCTTTCTCCCCACTCAGCCTTTTAAAGCAATGTAACATGCATTAATGCACCCGGGCATAAAAAAGTTAACTAATGTTAGAGACTGCTAAATTTGACCCACCCATTTCACTGCTCCAGAACCATTTCTTGTTGTCCCACTCTTCTCCTCCCTATCTCTTTTCTGTCCTATGCCAAAGTACTATTTTCATGTGGGAAGATAGAATGTTAAAAAATAATAAAATTTAAATAATAAGAAATTTCACACACAATCATTCTTTTCTGGCATTTCCTTATTTTCCAGACACTATCCATGCCTTTTTTAGGCACTTGAAAACTGCAAAGCACAGAGGTGGCTGCACTGTATGATCATAGTCAGAGCCATGAAGCCAGATTTAGAAGCATATTTACTGTAGGTCCACAGTGACGTGTTTTGTGCCAAGAAGCTCTGAGAAATGTTCATTACAGAAAGCCATTTATCAGCCCACAGAGCTGGGAGCCTGCTGTACCAGACAGCTTCAGTCGATGCCCAGCCTACTGGGAATTTTTTGCTATTGTTTCTTGTTGCTTTTGCTTTTCTGCTGGTTAAACGTTTTATCGTTTCCTCACAGCCTTGTGATGTTACAGGGGTGATTCAGCTCCTTTGTGAACCAGTTTAGAACTGCTTCTTCCTTAGATACCTTCCCTTCCAAGCATAAAGAAAAACAAATGAAACAAACTATCTTTACTCCTGTCCCTGACTCTCTCCCTCTGGGAAAAATGCACTTTGAAACAAAATAATGCACCTCTTACCAAATAACAAATACCAGCATAATTTTGAAGAAGCGCATCTGGATCTCTGTCCCCAGACGTCTTTCATTCTCTGTGTAAATGCCTTGTCTCCCTTTCAGTAAGGAGGCAACTGAAAAGTATACAATTGTGTTCATTAATATACGCACATCTTGTTAGTTTAGGCACAAAATCCACAAGATAGAGGTCTGAAAGAGGAAACAAAGGAATGGACGGATTTGTTTCCAGCAGCTGTTCAGAAGCTGGAAGGACCATTTTCAAGGAATCTCACATATAGCCTAGTACTAAAGGAAAACAATTACACACAGCTGGATTCCTAAAATGAAAGATATCCCACTTTTTTTTTTTTCTCTCAATCCCACGGAAAATATGAAATAGTATGATCAACATAATTCTATTTTATAACAAAAGGTAGCATGAACCTTCTATAGAATGTGTGATATAATTATACATTTATTACGTGATGTTTAAATAAAATCTTCTATCCTATTATGCACATTGTTTTTCATTGTGTCATTGATACAACACTAGCTACACCTCTAAAATTCAGCAAAATTAATTTATGCCATATGCTGTTTAGATGTCACAAGGAATATACAAATGCAAAACCAAATATGCAAAGAACAACTTTTTATGGGAACAATTTTTTAAAAGAACTGCTGCTTCTTTGAAAATCAGTATGACAGAGGGACAGAGGATGGATAGGATAAACACTAAACTAATAATCCTTGATTTTCTCCAGCTTTTTTATGCAATCCATGTGTAGAAAAATTCAGGTGCTGCAAACAGCTAGCAATGATCATATTACATGCAAAGAATGCATTGAATCTGTAGCTTTTTTTCAGTCTCACTTGCTTCCAAGCACTGGATAATAAATTGAACGTCAATAATAAATTAATGGAATGTCAAGATCCCATCTGAGTTGTGTACAATTCCCATTTGTTTCATAATCTCAGAATCAGAAGTGACAAAATTCTGATCACGTTTTATTATATTTTTTGCTCTAGGGCTGCCAAGAAGTTAAATCAACTCTCAGATCTCATAAACTAGAATAAATTACATTCCAAAGTTGAGGTTGGTACCAAAACTACAGTAAAGCATCCAGTGTACATTGCCTCAAAAGCTTTAAATCAAGTTACATGGAAACATCCTTTTTTTTTCCCCATCTGCAGTTAAGGTTAATAACAGAATAGCTTGTGTGTCACCAGAGTGTGTCTCTAGGGCAAATTCCCCATCAAAATGTTGTCTTCATTTCAACAGGCAGCTGCTTCCCACCTGATTTGCTGTATCTCTGTGATTTAACAAGGAGCTGTCACACATCACTGAGTACAAAGCCACTACTTTCTACAGTATTATGTTGCTAAATAGCACAGACTGATGCTGTCCATTAGGAACATACCTGCTGATACTGTCCTCCTAAACAGGATTGGGTTGGCCACAAGCACTAGCAGGAGTGGGACATAGGTTGTGATGTAATGTGGGATTGCATGTTCCAAGCCATTTTCACAGCTGAGAAGAAATCATTTAAAGATTATGCTTTTTTTTCCCCACAGCTCACTTTTCTGGCTATTCTATCTATGCCACCTTTAACTTTAAAGAAAAAAAAAAAAAAAAAAAAAGGAATGAAGCAATTGATGCAAAAATTTTAATTCATAGACCTTTAGCACCAGTTCACATAGGACGTAGAGGTGATTTTAAACACACACTATCAGTGGATTTTTCTCAAACTAAAAAGAATGCTAAAACCAGGACTGGGAGAAGGGTGTCTCATAGCAGAAGCTGTATCACAGCATAGCCAAGCTTGTATTGCCTGGCATATTTCTTCAGGGCCCCCTGAAGCCCAGGCAGATATTTCAAACATAATCGCTGACTCAGTGGGACATCCCTGGCAAAGATCAAAATGCTCAACTTTTGAATGTCTGCCTCTAAAGCTGACCAAAAGACATTCAAATGACCAGAGAGTGCCATGATTTCACATTCTGTTTCCAGAGCCTGCTTACCTGGAGAGAGAAGGGTAGTAAAGCAGAGCAATCCCCTCCACACAGAGCATCACTGCAAGGCCCCATGTCATCATGTGGTACAGAACAATTGTACTGCAAGCACCAAACACCACAGGCACAATTAAAGATCATTTATATTAATTTTATTAATCAAATAAAAATTGTATATCAATTTAATATGAAACATTACACTTCCCACATTGCAAGGTAAAAATAAGACCCTCACTGAAAAAGAGCTTTACAGACAGGCAATGGTGCAGAACAACATTGGCAGTGCATTAAACTAAGGAAAGCAGGTGGGTGGGGGCAGTCCTTCAGAAAAAGAATGAGCCAAAGCAGTTATTCCAGCTTGCACATGGAAGTCCTGTCCCCTCAAACCTGTAGGGTGGAGGGGACAAGACTTCTTCCCTAACCTTATTATTGAGAAGGAACCCCTGCATCTTTTATTTCTCCTGCAGAGAGCAAATTAGCAGATTAAAATTTAAGAATGGAGCTGAACACTCAAATAAACCATCCTTTCATGATTTGAAGAAAATAATGTTTAACTTTCAGAGCTGGATACTGCTCCTGTCTTAGTGATATTCAGATCTGTTTGTAGAAAGTCTTTCAGTGTTTACTCTGATCTCAGATTCAAGCCCAGTTTTTTGGTTAACAGGGATGGGGAAGGAGGCAGGTCCCAGCTGTTTGACTAGAACTATGGGACTTTACAAAATCAGGTTTATCCTCAACAGTCTAAAGTTAATTCAAAAAGCTTCATTTTGGTTACATCTGCAGAAGAACCACATCCTTAGTACCTGACTGCTCTGTATCGTCTGGGAACAGAGTCACATAATTCCACTTTTATCAGTAGCAACTGAAGGCTATTTTGCTCTTCTAACAACCAACTTAGAAGCATCTTTTATTTTCTGTCTGGCATTAAAGCATGGTACTTTCCAGAGGGTTTAGGTTTTTCTGTCACGAGCATTGCAGAAAAATATATGATAAAGGCACCTTTTTATTATGAGGGATTTTAAAAGTGTGATCAGAAGGGCAATAATGACCACACTCACTGAGAAATAGATAAAATGAAAAAAATCAGAGAAAAAGAAAAAAAGGGAATTAACTATATGAAATTAACTGTATGAACTTCATCACTTTCCCCCTCCAAATTTTTCATTTTCAGGATAACACGATATTTTTCCTGCAAGAATCAATTTCAGACACAGGGTAGGGACAAAAATAGTCATCACATTGCCATAAAGTTTATATACCACAATTTGCTCCATATTTTTCTGAAGGTTAAATGAATTCAGTTACATTTAAATTCAAGATGGACATAAATCAGTATCTGAGCATAGCCCTGGAAATTTAAGCACGTAGAACACCACTCTTCCCTATCATTACCCAGTAACTATATGAGCACCAGATGGTTGTACAAGACTCACTTATACTCTTAGGCAGCTGCAAACAGAGACACACAGTGTTGGAGGGGAAAAAACAAATTCAGAGCTTTAGCTCTGGTACCTCAGTCCAGCTGATCTTCTCACCACCAAGTAAGAATCAACAGCATAGCAAAACAACCACCAGAAGCCAGCGCTATATAACAGCTGGATCCACATCTAGAGGGGAAAGAAGTGCCAAATGTCACAGCTGCTTCTCCAGTACCACTGGGGCAGGGAAGGGACTCAAACCTTTGGCCTGGTGATTTGTTCTTTAAATGTGTGTATTTTCCAGATGAGATTATGAAGCGAGAAATCTTACTCAAAATCACAGGAACAGCATTGTTGTAGCCTATGGGCCAAGTTGTAGGTAAATTGAACTGTATTTGTTTTCACAGCTTATTTTCTGATTTAGAAAACCTGTTATTTACCTCTCTGTTCCTAACCTGAAAGTGGTAAGTGAAGCCCAAAGAAATTTATAGCGAGGACATTTTAATTTTAGGTAAAAATTTCAGTTGTTTCTCAGTAGCTGAGGCACAAAAATATAACTGAGGTCAGTCATAACCACAGTGTGCCTATGCATTTGTGGGTTCTGCACATGATGGGTGTTTTCTCCATGCACAAGGTGGTCATCAAAAGAAAACCTCATTAATGAGAAAATAATTTACCCTTTGGAGGAATACTCCTACTGAACTCCCTGAGTGATTTCTTCAATAAAAATACAAAGGAAACAGGTTCAAGTCAAGCTAAATTCCACAGCATTCTTGAGCTGACCCTATGCATTTTTCCCATGAGCTTGTATAAGAAAAGTGACCTTTCTTTGCCACTGTATATAAATTCCACATTTCTTCCCCACAGGAGCTGATTCTTTGTAATAGTCTGGGAGTGTTTTAATATTCATGTTGTCTTCCCTCCAAGCCATTTTTCAGTTCTTATCTGAATATCCTTCATCACAGCTCTATAGTAGCATCATTTTACATCTGGAAATCAGCATACTTGTTACTAAGCCAAACATTGGTGAATAGAGATCTAGCACTCCTTCCTCCAAAAGGCAAATCAAGCTGGGAAATATTTCCTTTCACCATGGGTGCAGACCCTGCTTCTAGTAATTTGTGGCATGAATTATTCAGTACTTAATTCAAACACCATGATATTTTCCTAGTACACAGGAGGCAGAAAACAAAATCCCAGTCTTCCTTCTAACACACTTTACCCACAGCACTCAACATGCAACTTCATAATCACATTTACATATTTGCTGCAGTTGAAAAATGCACAATTTACTACACATACACATACATATACAAAAATAAACTGCAGCATCTTTCCAGAAAATCCAACACAGAAAAAAATATCTCCAAAAATAATATAAATCAAATGCACTTAAACCCTGAAGCTTCATATGACATCTTACTTTTTAGCAAAATGACACACCTTGCTGCAGTGCCTGAAAGGGTACCCCTCTGCAAACTATTCAAGGGAGATGTCTAAAAGCTTCACTATTTGGAGTTTGTATAGGTCTGTGATTAACAGAAATAAAACAATAATACTAAAAGAAAAATAAAATAGAATCGGAAACATTTTGTTAACTCACTTGAGAATATGTGAGGGGAAATGAGTGGAAGAAGGGCTATTTTTCATTCCAATATAGTTGAATCTAAATTTAAAATTACTCAAATTACAGCATTTTCCTGGAGCACAAGTAAGGGAAAATAAAATTGTGGTAGACTGCTATGCTGCTTACCATCTAACCTGAAACTCAAATAAAAAACAGTCTGCATATAGTACCCTGTCATGTTTAAAAATACATTTTTATGTGTTATGGGCCAGAAAGTGAAACATGAAGAAGATCAGGTTATGAGTAGGACATTCTTGCTGCAAGATATTGAAATCATTGGTTCTTTCTCAAAGAAAAAAAACAACAGCATTTGCATCTAATAAGCAAAATTTGAAGGTGTGTGATAGAGTTGAGAATTGATAGATGTATACAACTTATATCTGTGCTCATGGCACAAAACTATCCTGTTTGAAACTGCTTTTATATAGGCATATAAAGCACAGTGAACTCAATTTGGCACATATTGCTTTATTTTAAAACTATTGGAGCTGAATAATTTTCTTTACATGCAACCTATACCCTTCTACGTTGCAAAATTTAAATTGCAAAGTTAATACTGCTAATGCTCATGCATTAATTCATTGGAGACCCCACATTTCTGTTGCATCTGGGTAAAGTGATGATCTGTCTTACTTGTCATTCTCAATGTTTGGGTAAAAATTGTGACCTTTATTCTTGTACAGTAAAGCTCAAATTATATTTCCCTGTATTTTGATTGTAAAATTTGGAACGGAGTTTCAATCCGTACTTCTGGAATGCATTTACATTTTCTTATTTTTACATTTTAATCCAGAAGATACTTAATTAAACTTGGCCAGATGCAGTCATTGAGATGCAGCCCAGCAATCTGAGCTGAAATCCCAAATGGCAGGGACAGACCTGCTGCCGGCAGATTTGTGGCTTTGAGTATATTTATCTTGTTGTCCCTCTGTGTCTAAAACACACACTCTCATGGCACAAAAGCTAATTTGAGCTACCCAAGTTGCTGTTTTAGGAGGTCCCTGCTGCCAGCACACAGGCTGTAGTTTCTGGCAGAGAAGAAGGACAGATCAATTCTCACTGCCGGTGCAGCGGAGCACTGTGGCATTCGTGGTGCTGTGCCAGCACAAACCCAGACTGTGGTTCACAGCCCTTTTGGGCTTGCTTGTATGCTTTTGGTTGCATGTTCCTGACACTGGTGTACTGCTGGCAGCCCTGTGAGGAGTGAACATCTCCGGGCTCAGTCGGACCCGCGCTGCCCCACATCCTTACACCCTGCAGCAGCACCTGCCTCCCCGGCCCAGAGGGCAGAGGGAGGCATGACTGCACTTGCAGGGGTGTGGCAGAGGCTGAAACCATCATATCCAGGCTCTGACTCACAGCCACATTTCCTTTTGGACACAGCAGTTTTCCTTTCAGATTCCCCCCCGGAGGGACTGTTCACTGGGAGCAGAAGAAAGGGGGGGTGATCTCTGTACCTACCGCGCTCCCCACACAGAAAGTGGAAGGCCACACGTCAGTCCCGTTGGCCACAGAAATGTTCGCTATGAAGGCCGGGAAGCCCAGCCATACGCTTGACCTGAAGATCATACCTAAAGAAAAAAATATGTATTAATTCTTTGAATGTGCTGGTGTGATTTGAGTCACATGCTTTTCCATGGCCACATATTTCACATCGCAGCCCAGATTTTGTGCAGGAAGGCGACGGCTGCAGAGGAGCGCAGCAGGGACAACTGTGCTATTTAAATGTCAGCGTAATCATTCAGGAAAAGTAGCCCCAAGAGCTGGGAACTGATGTGACTTAAAATGTTACATTGATTAGAATCTCACTTACTTAGAGATGCTGTCACATGTTTCCCTAACATAAACTGGGAAGCATTTAACACAGTGACATAAAACACTGGATTTTATTTACTGCCATATATTCATCCACTGATATTCGCTCCTCTATAAAATCTGCCATTGAAGAAGAAAAGTTATTTTTCACTTTTCTCTGCCTTCATTTTACAAGCAGCCCCTTTCCTCTGTCACAGGACTGAGCAAAGCAGAACTTCTGAATTACGTAACAACAATGCCCTTTTTAAAAATGAGCTTAGAGGTTGTTAGTGAGGTCTTCTGAGTTTGCTTGAAATAAAGCATCAACAGGAAACAGAACAAAATTACCAGGTTTCCCACCAAGAACAAACTGTTTTCTACCCACCAAAGTAAGTCTAATAAAAAATAAAAAACAATGGATAACTAGTTTGAGTTTGCTAGTGAAAGAGGAAGGCAGAAATAAAAAAACTTAATCTATTGTTGGCTTCATCTGATTGAAAGGACCTTTTCCAGGTGCATGCACATATGTATTTTCCGTATCTCTTTACTTCCTTTATAATCTTTGGTTTAGTATTGGTATTTATTAGGTGGGAGAGAACCTGGCTGGGTGTGAAAGGAGAAAAGACCTGAAACATAAAGACACACAGATACACAGACACAAAAACAGCCCCCAGCAGTGAGACAAAACAGCACTACTATTACCTAATGTGAGGGGGGGAAAATGCTACTGTAGAAACAAATTTGTCCTGTATTTTCATGATAATTTATACCAAATTTGACAGTAAATGACCAATGAGAAAAATTACCAAATGACTGACAGGACAGCTCAAGACACACTAGTTTCATTTTGACTCATTTATTCTGTTTTAGTCTCCACTGGTTTATTCCTCTAGACTATCAGCCAGGGTCTAGGCAGGGTCTACCTTAATAAGGTAGCTTTACTCACATTTCAAAAGCCTGTGTCCATCTCTCTGCAGCTGCAAGTCAAACTCATTTTCTGTCAATGTGTTGTGCCCAGAGAAACAGCTGGCACATGAGCAAGAGACACACTTGGTCCAAAAGGATTTGGAGGCATAGAGGAGTGTGGTTTTAAAATACAGTCCTATGGATTAGCTAAATGTTTGATGTAATGTGCTGCCTCAACTCCACTTTTATGCCTTACTCTGAGAACTAGTTGCCATTCTAGATTTCAATTTGTTTTAAAGCAGGGATTTTGGTGTAGATTTGTCACGGTCTTCCATGGTATAACTATTAAACAAGAACTTTACGCCCCATAATTTCCTGATCTCACTTAGTGAGAAATCTTCCTGTGAACACAAACATCATGCTTCTCTCAGAAGTCTCTGCTGTCCACTCACCAGCTCCTTTTGTCTGTGGTACCGCAGAGAAAAAAAGAACCTGTTACAGCAATGGCAAGAACATCAAGAACATCAAGGACATCAAGGTGGCACTTACCTAAGCTTCCAAGGATGTCACAAATAGAGATAAGGAGAAGGATGGTGGAGGAGGAGGAGGCTTTGGGCATCTTGCGTGGACTCTGTCCCTTCTTTGGCAGGAGCTGCAGGATGGTCAGTAGCAGGCTGATGGAGGCACTGCCAATGCAGACTCCGCAGAAGACTTCAGGCTGGAAGTTCATCACCAGCTGTGTAGCTGCATCCCGGTTTGGGCAGCAGTAGGTTTCTAACCTTGGAGAAGCCATGAAATGTCCGACTGCTGGAGGTGCCTCACGAGCAGAAGAAAATGCTGTTGCTTCACCAAGGCAGCATACACTTTTTCTTCACCCTCCCCATTAGTCCTCGGTGGTGAGAATCACGCGATTGATGGATCATGTGCTGCTGCTGCTGCTGCTGCTGCTGGAAGTAAATCCCCTAGAGCTGCCTTTCTTAGCCTCTCCTAGCAAGGAGATCAGATCTGAACAAGAAAACACAGTGTAATCTGAAACATGCCCCATGCTTGCTCAGAGCCATTGGCAACAGTTCACTCACATATTTCTGCTTGCACGGTATGTGATACAGGAAGACTTAAACTCATCAGAGCATTGAAGATGGTTTAAAATAAATAAAGATGCAGATACCATAGCAGAAGCATTGCAATTTAATTGTGTTTCTCTTTAGCCCCATCCCACACAGCATCCTTTAATTACTGCAAATTAATTGAAAAGATGAGTCCAGACACAAGCAGTCCCAGTCCTAACAGGGAGGAGCAGGGATATAAATCCACTCCCTAACCTAAATCTCAGTTTTAGTGATCTAACCCACCCATCTCTTTAAATAAAATCAGAAACACGATACCCTGTCACTGTAGAAAGAGATTACATTTGGGGGAAAAAAAATATTAACCTCATCCTATTTAAAATGCAAGTACAAAAAATCCTCTTTTTAGTCAGTACTGTCTGCATTGGATCAGCTTGACAGGGAAAATTCCAGGAGTCAGGATTTCTCAATAGCATATTTCTCTATCTCTCTCTCTTTTTTGAATTTGGTAAGGATTTAATATGAAAACAAGAACTAGACCAGTAATACTTCTTTTTGCTTCATAAGCTAGACAACATCTTTTAAGACAGGGGTCCTGCTACATATAGCATCAAATAAACACTATCATAAACACAAAAAGTAACTCTTCCCTTTAAACTATAGTCTCAAGCTCCCTGTACCAGCTCTCATCCTTCAAGAAAATTTGTTTATAGGGACATATTCAGCAAATACAGGAGGGAACATTGCCAAAAGACTCAAAGTCACCAGAATGTTAAATAACACAGCCATGGATTTTATAATTAGTCCCTATAAGAACAAATTACCTAGCCTTTTTTTTTCCCCCAACAGTCTAGCTTATTTTTTTAGCAGAAATTATGAGGGGCAACTGAATGAGATGGAATGTTTTGTGTGCAGTGTTTATGAACCCAGTGTGTTTGCCTTCAGTAGGGAAAACAGCTGAAGCCCTGGGTGAAACGGTGCCTGCTGCCCTCATTAGCCAAGATACCTCATACACTTGATCCCAGCAAAAAAACAAACTCCACCAAGCTTGTCAGCCTGCTGGTGGGGGCTGTGCAGCCTTCCAGTGCTGGACAGTGGTGCCAGGGCTGTGGTGGCAGGGCTGAGGGGGCAGCTGGAGCCCAAGCTGGCTGGCCTGATGTGTGTCCACCCACCCTGCTGCCACGGGACTCCCCAGGCTCTGCTTGGGCTATGGCACTTGAAGAACAGGATGTCAGCCTGCAAAGCCAGACTCCTACACTCCTAAAATGGATGGCCATACATCAACAAAGGGTTTGAACTCTTGCTACAGTCAACTGAGGTCTTATGCAGCCAAGCTTACAGTCTAGACTGTGTCTAGAGAGCTATTCAGATCTTCAGAAAATAAATGCACAGAGTGAGCTGAGGAGGCTCCTGTGACCATAATATGAATTTAGGCATACGCGTCATCAAAGACTCTGAAACACAAGCGGCTGAGCTGAATGTTTTGCCAAGTGTTTTTGATGCTTTCCAGCATAGATTTCCCTGCTCCTTGGATGAGGACAGGTGAGTGACCTGAATGTTGCAATCCTACAGTTTGTTGCCACCATGTATATAAAAACATACTGGGGACAGCAAGGCTGCAAAATCAGATTGCTCTGCTCCAGAAATAGAAACTCATGCTGAGATTGTCAATACAAGCCTCTATCATCAGTACAAGTCTGGGACTCCTCAGACCTTATTCCACCTCTGCTAGAGCAAGGGTGCATGGAGTTGCCACATTTCTGTCAAGATACTGCGTTGAAACTTACCTGGCTACTAAAGAACTAAGGAATTACAATTCACAGAGACGGATTATTAGTTAAAATTAAGACATTGTATGCCACATATACAACTCAAAGACATATAAATGAAAAAAGTTTGCTCTGATTTGAAGAAAAATTTATATTGCTTGGCTTATACTTAGAAGAGCAAAACTTTAAAATATTAGACAGAAACTGTTTAATAGAAGCCTTTCATTCTCACTGTCAGTTTTTAAAATTGTTCACTATTTCTGTTGCCATTTTCTTTCTTTCAAAAATTTGAAAAGCATGTCAAGTCATTATCCTGACTGTTTGTTCTGGCTGACAGATAAGAATGGTTTGTGTATTTTGCTTTTTCTGCTTATTGTTTGTTTTCATTGATCTTGACTGTGATCTTCTAGTTTGCCCATGTGGATTTACCATTTTATTATTATAACTTCTCTCTCCCTTTTTTTTTCAGCCACTTTGAAACTACTTTCATTCCTCAATTGTACTCCTATACTCTGGAGATTATTTTTTTTATATGTTCATTCTTTTCTCACCACAGTTTTGCCAGCTGTGCCCCCTTCTTTTATTGCTTTACTTCTCTGAGTGGACCACTGGTTTTTAATCTCTTCTTCTGAATTCCTTCCCTCCTGTAAAATTTCTCCAGATATGATTCCATAGTTACTTCAGAGGGAGTATGTGGTTTTTATTGGAAGCAAAGCACATGACCTGTAGCATACCTAATGCATAAAAGAAAATTAAGTGACCCATGAATGAACTGATATTTACTATGACAGAAGTAGAGGTATCTAAAATGTGCCAACATTAGAGGCTGAGTAGGAGATGCATCTAAACTAATGAGGCACGCAACACCTCAGCTGGTAAGAGCCAGCTAGTCTCTGGTTCTCATTGCTGGGCTCAAAGTATCCAGAGTTAGAACAGTCAAAGAAATTCAAAGCTGGTTTGGCAGTCTTACACTCAAGATTAATTTGGCTTCTTGTGATTATGAAAATAAGAGGATAAAAGCTGGGGACAAAGGCAAAAATAGTGAAAGAAATACAAGAATCATTATTTTGCCTTGTTAAGGACCTTTATTTAGTATTCTATAAAATTTACATTGTTCTAGAGCTCATAATTCCCTTCTGTCTGACTTTATTGACACAATTCTTACTTCTGCCAGTGTATAAAAAAGACAGACATTTCTGCACCAAGACAAGATCTCAGCTAAGCAAATGGTGTAGCTTGGAGACAACCATTAGCATACATAGAAGAAATGCTGAAAAAAACCCTCCTGGCATTGCAAACGGCAATCAATCACACTCACAGCATAAGTACAACATTGCACAACACTGAAAATTCCAGTCACGAATTTGGACATTGGCAAGAGTGTGCTCAAGGATGAGAACAATACTGTGTCCCTTTGGAAACAGCTATGTGCTCCATACTTTTAGAAATACCTACTCACTCTCTTCTTGGACCCAGAACACAGTGTTTCATCCCAGTTTGTGATCATCTTTAAGATGAAACACTAGCTTGCCTGCTTCTAAGGGAAAGCAATAGGTTTACAAAAATATGACAGGCATGCACTTCTGTTGTTAAGGAGTGTGGGTATGGCTCATGTTTGAGTGTGCAGCTGCACATACTTTAATCACTGTTTTAATTAAGTCTGGTACTACAGCACTGGTTTACAAAGGACAAGGAAATTTGTGGATATAGGGACAAAGGATACTTTGGTTTTGTTTATGTGTACAGTTCAACTCATCACTGCCTGACAGATCCCAGTGAAGATCTTAGCTACCTCACAAAGGTAAAAGCTATACTTTGTCAAAGTTCAGGGTCTCATAGTCTTTTACACATTACCTGACGTAACATTTCCCAAACTGAAGAAAGCTAGGTCTGTCTTGAAGCTCAATGCATGCAGTTATTATCCCTCCAACAGATCCTGCAGTATGTTCCTTAAGGCCTTGGCAAACAAATCTTCTATATGATTTAACGCCCTTCTTTATTTTATCTATCCAGACCTTTTGCAATTAGATTTAATTTGGAAGAAACTGTGAGACATGTCCTTCCCATAGTTAGCAGTACTAGTTTTTTAAAAGCTAATTTTAAACCTTTAACTTAATGCATTACTGAAATGAATGGAGAAATTCACACTCCATTCTTCATATTTCTAGTTTTCTGTAAAATTAGGTATCTTAGAACAATAGTGATATTCAAGGTGTAACATCTATCATGATTATAACAGCTACTGACTCAATTAAAAACTACTGGAAGAAAAACAGAGGTATCACTTCCCTTCCCTCAGTGTTTTAAATATAATTATAGAATTTTAAAATAATAATTTACTTTTAAGGATGGTGAATATTAATTTCAGGCTCAGGATAAATGCATCTCATTTGTATAAAAGCAATAATCTTTGAGTTCTTTTTGTTTTCTCAAAGAATAAAAACATAAATACATGACATTAGTGTACATTTGAACAGCTCAATAACTGAGTATATTTGACTGATGCAATCAAACTACTTGTTTTGTATTTTATTGACTTTACTATATACTTTCTCCAGGGAAATGTTATCTTACCTGGCTTTTGTGAAGAAACATACACAAATTAGTTTTTGAAACTGTGCCTTTAATGCATTTAAAGTAGTAAACAAGATTCATACAGATGAAGTACAAAATAACTGAGTAGAAAAATGTATCCATAAAACTGAAGAAAATTATTTTGGCTTAGAGATTAGAAGTAAAAAATCCCCGATTCTCTACGCCAATGCTGAGAATATTACAGTCTTTGAACTTGCATTAAGACGGATTTTTGTGGCCAGTCTCATTTCTGGACGAATTCCACCCTTAGTCATTGTCATCGTTATTTTATTTCACAGAAAAAAAAGATATCTCAGTTTCAGTACATGTATAATAAAGAGACCTTGTCCCACACCTACACACACTACAAGGCACAGTTTGAATGATGAAAAGGACTGTGAAAAGAAAGAACGTTATCTCTCATACACTCTCTACTATCTAAATTTGATAATAATGTTTGTAGGCATGTACCCCAATCTACAAAAGTTGAGTGTCTATCCTGTCCTCAGTGTTTTCCAAAGGAATCCTAGGGCACACTACTTTTGCATTCTAAAGGTTATGTTAGTTAGCTCCCTAGGGAGAACTTAGGTAGGACTCTCTTATAGTCTTGTTACAATTGCTAGATGGTGGGATCTTGTTAGATTACATCTCCCACCACCCAGTAGTTATATTTTCAAAGCCCTTTAGCACAAAAAACTTATAAAACCTGTGTCCTCAGACCAGTCTACGGTCCTCAGACCAATCTGTTTAACCTAATCAAAATATACTTCAGCATTAACTTCACTGCTCTTACAGTGCAAAAACTCTCCAGGGCTCTATTAAATTGATAAAAATGTCAGCGTGCCATAGCCAATTAGATGGTCTTGTTGGACACTGTAAGCAAGTGTAACTGCAGGGAATTCAGACAAAATGTACAGTCCAGGTCCAGACCACAGACAGCAGCCAATGTTCCTCTTGGAAATCCTATGAGCATCAACTGGGTTTTTTAACTCAGCAGTGGTTGCATGGCCAGCAGTCAGCTGAATCACCTTGGGAATGGGTGAAGGAAAGTTGCAACCTTCTATTCCACAAATTGTTGTCTTGAAATCTCTGAAATGTGCTGATAGCTAAAAAAACCAGCTCAGCTTGCTCAGAGAATCCAGGGGAAATGCAGTAATAGCAGCAGAAACATTGTAGTGCAGAAAGTATTTGTGATGTACTCTTTCTACTTTTCTGTTCTTCAGGATTAAAGACCACAACTTCATTGTCAGAGGTGGACTTCACAGTTCAGGGTGGAAAAAGTAATGAGCATCAAATGTAGTTTACTGGATGTACCTTTCAGTTGAGTAATATGGCTACACAATACTTTTACATTACAGGTTGGCTACATCAGCTACTCCTGTTAGTCAACTTCCTGCAAGCACAACTCCAAGAAATTGGTTGCTAAAACTGCTTCAGAAAATCAGTGTTCTGAGAGTAATCCTCTGTGTACCTTTAATACTCCACAAATTCAGACCTTCAAAAGAAATTAAATTTTGGGTTTCTTACAGGATCTATGTTAACACAGAAGATGAGCAATAGACCCCCCATCCCGAAGCTGTTTCCTCAGGACTTTATTAACAATGCTCCACTGGCATGAGTCTGCCTTACACAAAATTCAAGCTAAGGAAACACTGCCTTCCACAGCCTCATCCTTTCTAAGCAAAACATCAGGGAAAGCTAATCTGAATGTTGCACTTTTTCTCATGTGTGTGACTCAGAAAGATTCCCTCAAATATCCTATCAACTGCTTGTCAATAACAGAACTGTTCTGTTAGCAGAACTGAGAGGAGACCATACTTATACCTCTAGCAAAAAGGGGCATAGCAGTCTGTGGGGAGGTGGCATGCACAGGAAGAACTTCTGCCCCCTGGACTCCTGGGCATGCCCAAACCAGCCTTACATCATCCTTAATATCACCACATTCATGCAATATTCTACATCTGCCACTGTTGGACCACAGCCTCTTGAGCACACCTGATACTTTAGGGCAAGCTCCTATGGCACTGCAACAAAAAAAACACATACTTCATGTCTCATGCATGCTTAGATGGACTCTCACAAGGTTCTACATCCTATGACCTTCACCTGGACATGGTTCATGTTCTGTGTAACCAAGCTGAGAGTAGAAAGGTCAGCTGTAATGCAGAAACTGTGTCTGTTTATAGAAAGCAATGAGAGATTTATTTATACATGGCTGATAGGCAGAAAAAGGTCTGTTTGGCACTAGCTAGCAAATGAAGACAAAGTCCAAGTGAAAAATAACAGATTTCAAGGCTTTTGTCTGCTCTCATGCATACTCTGGCCTCTTGCTATTTATCTTCCCTTTTAAAAGCCTTCACAGCATTCTCTGCACAAAGAGCATTTGAAACCTTTCCTTTGCATTTTCCATGACCATCTTGGCTCCAGTGACCATCTTCATGAAGCACTGAATTCAGATATAGCATACTGTGATATCAGAGTTTAAATGCATTAAAGATTCTTGTTAGCTTCTGAGACTATCCCTCATGTATTTAAAATGGGTCAGTGTTTTATGGCACATAAGAGCAAGTGGCACAGCAGAGCTTGTACAGAGAATGTTATCATGTAACATGTGTTATCAAAGAAGATGGACAATGAAATGTACTCCCTTAATGTAGCATGATCAGAAACTCGGCAGCAAGAATAAATATTACAATTGATGCTTCACTGAAATGATGAAACTTCATGAAGCAAAAAAAACCAACTCCCCAGTTAATGAAACTGCAATGCAAATATATACAATCAAATACAGCTATATAGTGTATGCATACATACACTGCTGGACTCTCTTCCACAACTAGAAAAGCATGGCTTCGTCCTTAGGGCCTCACAGTAATGGTCCCTGGACTATATTATCCTATATTATCCCCCAAACTGTAGTGCTGCCTAGTCAGCCTGCTGACAATGAAACAGTATGGACTGCCATGTACCGGTATTTCAACCTCTGTGCTCTCACTTTGCTATTTGGTTTCTCTGTAAAGTGGTAGTCAGAGATGTTGTAATACAATTTGATTAAGGGCCCTAATGTAGGAACTGGAAAAGAAACAGATATACTGATACCAGAGGGACTATGGCCCAAGGCAAGATTTAACATGTGCCTGAACTTGACTACAAGATGAAAATTACATCTCCAGGGAAAATTGGTTACTTATTCATCTCCTCTTGCTAGGTGTATGCTGTCTTCTGACTCTGCAACCAAAAGAGAAGTTGCCCTTTTCTTTGATTTTCAATCTTTTTATCATGCAGTGTTGTGAAAATTATAAATCCTTAAGCAGGCTACAGAACATAGGAGTCTGTATTGGACTAATCTCCCTTTTCTTGTCTACAGGTCAAATAAGTCTCAAGACATGAGGCAAGAATATTATTTTTAAGAAATCATCATATTTTTTTCTCTTGGCCACTCACAGCCTCAGTTTGTTCCACAGTTCATGTTGTCACCCTCAGAAAATTGCTCTGAGGTACAAAGCATATGTGCTGTGAGAATAAGGGAGAATTGAACAAAGTTTGAATCAATATCATCATGGGAGACAAATATCTGAGTATCATCTGAACTGCTATTCTTGCATGAATTTCAGCTTTATAAAAAAACTTCAGATAAATAACACAGATTTTAATTGTGAAGAAATGAAGAGTGCAACAAGTATTTGAATTATATATAACTGAAAGGTTGAGAACTTCTAAGGTTTTCTCCAGCACTAATTATGTGCTGATGAAACCTTACTTGCAATACAGGAGAAACAAGACACACTTGGGAAAGGTTTTTAAGGTACCTAAATCAGAGACATCCTGGTGGAGTTTTACAACATGGTATTTTTCATTCTGGGAAAATGGGTAATTTGTTGGAATCAAAGTGTTTTGCAGAAGAGCATGATTATGCTGAATCCATCAGAAGCAGCATGGCAGGTTTCCAAAGGAAAGACTCTTGGTTCCCAGTTATGCCAGGATGTCTGTCTGTTGGGCTGCTACCCAACCTGTTTCTCCAGGTTCTCAGGACTTTCAGACTCCACAATAGACTGCCAGCAGCTTGACAAACCTTGAACTACTTGATCAAAAAATCCATCCACTTCTGTTGCAGGAACTTCTTATCACTATTTCAGTTGTTTTGGTCTTTGTGATGGTAATTTTCAAAGACATTAGAGCTGGAAACAGGAGAGAGCTTCAAGCCACTGTGCAACTAGAAAGCTTGTGTATAATCACAATTACTGAAACGTGGTGGTGTGAATTGCATGACTGGAGAGCTGCCATCAGTGGCTATAAACTGTTCAGAAGGGAGAGGCAAGGAAGAGGTAGTAGACATTACAAAGAAGCTACAGTGAGGATAGTAAGGCACTAAAACAGATTACCCAGAGAAGCTCTGGATGCCCCATCATTGGAAGTGTTCTAGGCTGACTTAGATGTAGCTTTAAGCAACCTGATCTAGTGAAAAATGTCCCCACACACAGGACATTGGATTAAATAACCTTTTAAAGTCCCCAACCCTTCCAATCATTCTATGATCCTGTATTTCTCTCAGAATACATACCATGGATCACCTTTTCTCTTTTGGCATCTGAACGTAAATTGTCAACAAACTATGCATGCTCCAGGGCATGAACCTTTGATTTTGTATGGCTGAGGCAGAAGCACTTTGTCTCTTCACCAGCCTGTGGATGTTTGGTGGTTAGCTCCTGGAAGAGCTGGTAACAAAGTGGGAGGTTGTAAAGCCTTACCTCACCTCAGCTCTTTACTCTGTAACTATGAGTCAGGAGCCTCTACATCTCAAATTTCTTGGCTTCTGGGGGGAAAAGAAAGTCCTCCTGACATTGCAATGTCCAGCACAATGAATGGCCTCAGGACTGAGAGTAAACCAGCCTATTCTAGAGCCATCCTGCAGGTATCCTGTGCAATTCACTGTAAGATGCCATGCCTTAAGGAAAATATATGTTTTGTACAGCCACAAAGGTGAAACAGGCTGTGCCTTAACATTAAACTGTTCAAATAAAATCCTACCATAAAGCATCACAGTTTTTGTAATCTCGGTGACTGAACAGGGAACAGATATGCAATATGTGCAACAGAAAGAATGGGGGTTGAATAATTTCTGTAAAACAACATTTCACTTGAAATTGTTAATTAAGTACCAAAGTAGGATAACAGATAAGGTACTATGGGAGGAAACTGGTTTACTGCAGAAGGCTTTTGTTTCACAGGGCAGGGATGCACAATCTAGGCATGTAGGAACCATCCGTTAATGTAAGTCTGACAGCTCCTTTTGCACAGCAGGAGAAGGCTTTTGGGTACTTTTGTGTATCACTGTGAAGTATCTTTGATACATGTATCTTTGGCACACATCTTTACACAAAGGGATCCCTTTCATACCTAGCTGGTAATAGCAGCATCATTCTCTGCCCTCAGTGTGAAAAAGTGGTCTGTTACTTCCTTTGATATATTTATGGCACCATCTTGCACTTCTACCTTCTATTGGTAACTTCTGTGTGCTCAGAAAACATTTGACAAAGGAGAAAGCTGAGGATTTGGTCACCAAGGCTTTTGTTAGACAAATACAGTTATCATTGGTTCTCTTATCACACAAATGAAAAGTAATATTTTAGAATCCATTCAATGAATTCTTTGTTCTTTATGACTATTTGAAACCTTATGAAGGCTGGCAGAAGCTGCAGAAATTCAAGTAATAAAATTATCAAAATGTTTTAAGAAGAACAAAAGTACAAGTCTCCAGCTGAGTTCTGAACAAGCTTCAGATTTCACCGAGAGGGAAGATATAAAAGAAATGGAGAAAAATTTCCAATATGACAAAAAATAATTCCTTTTCTGCTTTGGCTGGTCAAACTTACATGTATAAAGAACTTTACTTTGTGGTCTCTTAGTAATATTGACAACATCAAAGGATAAAAGAAAAAAAGATGTCATTCAAGATATGGAAGTCTGATTTCTGAACTGTCAGCCACAAACTGAGGATCTGCTTGACAACTGTATCAGACTAACAGGTTCTAAGCAAGCATTAGCTAGAAACTTCTTTATTGAGGTCTCTCTTAATCAGGAGTGTGAAAGCTTTCAGATACTCCTTCTTTAGACAACTGCTTTCCCAAGAGCTACATGTCCACATCTTCCAGTGATGTAATTACAGTAGCATAGTTTGACAGTTTTCAATGGCTGCCAGTTCCTAGCTCTAGAATTTCCAGTTTTAAAATCCATGCACAGATTTCATCATCATGGTTGAATACTGAATTTTTAAGACCAATTCTAGAAGCCAGAAAATAATGTAAATCTTGAATTTCTGTGGGCAACAAAATGTTCAAGATGAAGAATGAATGTTTGGCAGTTGAAAAAGGGGGGGATATAAACCGAGAAGGCATTTTTGGAAGCAATATTTAGTCTTCTCATTAGTGATATGAGCTATTTTATTTTATTTTCATTTCAATGTGCATACTTGGGGAGTATAAAGTTTAAACTAAAGTTTAAATCATTATTCTACATCTTCCTTTCATTATCACACTTACAAATTGCATACTGTAGCTCCTTAAAACTTCCAGCTATACATTACTGAGTATACTTCATTGCTGTGAAGACAACCTGATACACAAACATAACTGAAGACTGTCTCAGATTCCAAGAGCTGGAAACAAGACATGAAGAAAACTACATTTATTTCTGCTTGTCCATACAACAGAAAATAATTGCAGAAGAAATCTGACTGAGGATCTGTGAGTCATTAGAGGCCTTAAATATCTTGATGCAATATCTAGGTTTAGTATAAAGTTTGTATTTTGCACCATTCTCTCTTATACACCAAGGATGTATAAGTTTGAGTACCCCTTCCGCTGTTCCTTCTGTCCCTTAATCACAAGGGAACAACAATCATCCCAGCCATATATTTTTCTTGTTTCTAAATGTCCTCCAATCTGCTACTGGGATTGACGACTCAGATGTTCTCAATCCTGAGCCCAAAGTTTTCCTTAGGTATTGAAGAAACATCCTGTAGCTAATCCTGTAAGTATTGTAGGGGAAAAAAATACCAAACAAACAACCAACAAAAGTTTAGTTCAAGGTGGGAGAGTTTTATGAGAAATAAACCAACTGGAACAGGAGGAACAGACTACATAATCAGAATGGCCCAATGGTCACTTTCAGAAAGCAAAATAAAACCTGTAACATCAATATACAAAAACCTTGAAATCCTACTACATATACTAGGCACCTCCAGGAGACAGCTTGTCACATGAAAAAGTACCTTGAAGTTCACTAGTCTTTCAGAAATAAAAGTAGATATTTCCCTCTGTCTTAGATCAAACAATACTTTGCCTGCTTGGCAGGGAAATGCCAAGGAAGATTGTGTGCTAGCACACTGGTACTCCAGGTCTGGTCCTGATTTAAGACACTGAGACCTCCCATAAAGTGATTCAATTAAACCGCGAGAATTGCAAAAGTAAGTATTTCACTCCCAGCTTCACCACTAACTCAGTGAAGGTGTCAGGCAAACCCAAACCCAGGATTTATTTCCCATCCATAAGATTTGCCTTCAGATTAGCACTTTTAGTCCTGCCTCGCACTCTGCCATCAAACTTTTTTTTATTTTTTTATTTTTTTTAAAATCTGGGACTCCAAATCTCTTTTTCATTGGATTTCTTCGCCGAAGGTTTCACCTGTGCTTCCCGCCGGTGCCCGTCCCGTCGGTTGTGGCCTGGCCGGGCCGGGCCGGGCCGGGCCGGGCCTGGCCGGGCGGTGCCGCGGCGCTGCCGCTAGAGGGGCCGGGCGGGAGAGCGCGGCCCTGCGCCCGCGGCCCCTCCCGCCCCACAGGTGGTGGAGGCAGCGCGGGCCGGGAGGGGCCGGCGGAAAGCTCCTCCTTCCTTCCCTCCACTCCTGCCGCGGCTGCCCCCTGACCTGCCGCCGGCCTTGCCCGGTTCTCCCCTCCCCGAAAGCTGCGGCGAGACGGGAAGAGCCGGCCAGAGCCGGCCCCCTCTGCGCTCCTCGCCCCGGCCCCCTGCCGCCTGGCAAGGCGAAGGCGGGGCGTCTCTGCCCGGGGGCCGGCCACAGCCTCCGGCTGCCCTCTTACCCCACCCTCCACCTGCTCGTCGCTTTTGTTTGGGAGCGGGGCCGGAGGGGAGGCGCGGTCGCTCCTGCGTGTGGTGGGGCGGGGGTGGCACGGGTACGGCCGCGGGGTGACTCGGGGCCCACGGACGTTCTCGCCGTTGCCTTTGTCTGGCGGCCGGCCGGGGCTGCTCCCCTCTCCCCCCTCCTCCTGGGCCGGGGGATCACGCTGCGGGGCTGCCGCTCTCCGGGAGGGGCGAGCGGCTGCCCCGCTGGTGAAACGCGGGTTTCGCCCTCTTTTCGAGGCGAAGGGGAGGCGGGGGCGCCTCTCCCCGCTGCGCTCCTCCCCACACCCCGCATTGCTCGGCGGCATTTGCCCCGCCGCCAAGTTGCCACAAGTTGGTGCCGCCCCCCCGCCGCCGGGCTCCGGCCTCGGCGTGAGACAATACCGCGAGCTGTGGGGGAGGAGGAAGAGGAGGGGGCGGGCGGAGCAGCCCTCTCTCGCCGCCGATGGGGCCGGGCCGGCCGGCGCTGCGGGGCGGGTAGGTGGCTCCGCGGGCGGCCGCCGGCTGGCGCGCACCGGGGAGCGGCCGGCAGAGGCGAGCCAGCCCCGGCGGCGACGGGCGCTCCATGGAGGAGGTGGGGCTGCGGGGCGGGCGGGAGCGGCTGGCCGTCGGCGACCCTCGGCTCAGCGTCGGGCTGGTGGAACCGGGGCCCGTCATGGTGATGGTGGAGCCGCGGGCAGCTGAGGGCTACAAGCTGGTGGAGGTGCAGCTGACCGGCGGGGCTCCCTGGGGCTTCACCCTGAAGGGCGGACGGGAGCACGGGGAGCCCCTCATCATCACCAAGGTGAGCGGCGCCGGGGCGCGGGGGAGGTGGGTCCGACCGGCTCCATTTTGCCATGCCCGCGGCGGTGACAGCCCGGCCGCGCCGCTTGCCCGCAGCCCGGGGCGCAGGTACCGCGGGGCAGCGCGCCCAGCGCAGGTGCTCCGGGGCCGCACGGCCGCCGCCAGCGGCCGGGGAGCGGTACCGGAGGGTGCGGGGCTGATCGCAGCAGCTCTGCGGGCAACAGGTTGCTGGTGGGCGCAGGCAGCCCGGCGGCTCCGAGCTGCCGCTTCTGGCCGCTCGTACGCTCCGGTAAAAAGCCGGCGCCGTCCCTGTGGGCGCTGGTAACTGGCTGGGGGACCCGAAACCTTCTGCTGGGCTGCTCCCTCCCTCTTTCCCCTCCGGGCTCCTGGCGCAGGAGGGTATGGGGACTGAAACTCGCGGCTCAGAGGCTGAGTTTTCTCCGCTGCCGTTGCACTTGCAAATTCTAAGTAATTAGGATCGCCTTTTGTTTGTCCCTTTTTCTTTAAACAGAAAAGTCTTGTGGATAGTCACCAAATCTATGCACCGAAGACGGGGGAGGGGTTCGTGCTTGTGTATATATGAACTTTCTGGTTGCTTTTTTTTTTTTTTTTTCCCTTGTATGCTCGCGGCTTTAATCTCAGTGTACTGGACACGAGTTAAAGAAATGCATCACGTTTTGTAGAATTTTTTTTTTTTTCATCTGGATGTGTTTTGACTTAAGAGCCCCCAATCTCAGTAATTGTTGGTTTTTGCAGTTAAGACAGCTTTCATGTTGCACAGTGAAAGCACATTAAAATAGATCCATATGTTGTAGTGAAAAAAAAAATCACATTAGCAAAGCACATTTTGCTCAAGATCTGTCAGAAAGTTATGTATATGCTTTTGTCTGCGAGTCCTCTGGGCTCTGCCTGTTCACATTTTGAAAGTGCCAGAGAGTGTCAGAGGTCAACAAGTCCACAGCAGAAATGATACTAATCTTATTTTTCATCTGGTTTTTTTCTTTTTTTTGTGAATTTTCTAGTTGGTTCCCTTCTCCCACCCTTGAAACAACTGTGTTATAAACTTTCCAAGTGAAGACTTTTCAAACCATCTGTTTCTAGATCACTTTCCTAGTTATGTTTTTCAAGGAACAACAGTCAGTGTCAGATGTATAGGCTGAAAAATGACTGCATGACTTTTGGCCGCTTACCAGTGTCCTCAATTACAGAACAGCAAACCTGGGAGCATTTGAGGAAAGGAGAAAATAGCTATTTTACTATGTACATACTAGCTATTAAGTACCAATTCAAATAATTCCACCTTTCTGGTAATGGCAAGTAAGTGCTACATCTAAAGACTGATCAGCGATACTTATTCATAATGTTACCTCGGTATTAAGTAACAGGCGTTAAGTATTTGTGGCATGAGGATGTGGCTGTGGTATGTGGAGAGAAGTGTCTGTGCCTGGGAACCTTTTAAACTGGGTCTGTTGCAAGGGAATAATTAAGTGGAACCACACAGCTGTGCTGCTGTGTGGAAGAGCAGTCCGGGTCCATCCGTACAGACCTAGGAGTAAGAGAGAACCTGGATCTTTGGGTCTAAATTTTGGGAGTATATTTTTATTTGCCGTTGTTACAGTGGATACAGTGGTATAAAACTAGTGTAGAAACCAGGGACTGAAACTTGTGTGCCCAGGACTACAATTCTTTAGCTGCAAAATGTTCCATCTTCATTTGTCCTACCCATGATGGTGTTTTGTTTTTTTTTTACTGTACTGCTTCTCATGGTGGAAAGAATAATTTAGGATTGTTAAAACAATCCTTCCTTGCAGGAGATGTAAGGTTTGTCTTCTCTCAGTTGAAGAGAGCTCTGAACTTCAGTTACCCTGTTCCTCAGTGGGGATCATTGCACTGCCATGGATGAGGGATGCCATTTCACCAGTGCTTCTCTCTGTGGCATGTGTCCTTCCTTCTCAGGTAGACTGATGGCTGGTCATTGAGAGACCCAAGAAAACCGTGTGGACTAAATCCTTCAGGACACTTGTGGAAAAACTCCTGGTTTTGTGGATTCAAAGTGTGCTTAAGCATTAGCTGGCTCTGAAGCTCTGTCTCACTCTAGTCCAGAGCATCTCTGGGGAAGTGAGGGTGGATGACGACAGCTGCCAACTCTGAGAGGAATGTGACAAGGTGTGAATGGAGTCTCAGATAGCAGCTGCTTAAGGGGGATTTCTAAAATTCTGCCTGTCTCTGCTTTTACAGTCTCGATAGCAAGATCAGCCTTTGAAGAAAGTTGCACATTTATGTAAATGCTGGGAAGTCTGTGTTTGTAAATATTTCCCGCTTTCTTTAGCATATATGGCACAACTGCCAGAGAAGTAGCTCTAAAAAATAATGTAATTGAAAAATTCATGAGCAAGTATATGGTGTTCACTTTTCAGCGCTGTCTGTGTAATACACTTCTCCATCTCTCTGGTTGTGTGGCTATTTCACTTGTTGATAGGAAGGGAATTTTTTTGTTACAAATGTCATAGGGAGAGTCTAGGGCAAATACTGGCTGCAAATACTATTTGGGAATTTCTTAGCTGGAAATTAAGTCAATTAAAGCAAGAGTGTCGTTTGATTCCCCAAATTGCCAATAATCAGAGAAGGGAAGGCATGCTAAAGAGGAGAAAATGTGTCCAGCCTTACCAAGGGTGTAAGTGTGTGCTCAGCTGCTGGAGTTTTGTCCCTGCTCATTGCAGCAGGGTTGCACTGGATGACCTTTAAAGGTGCCTTCCAAGCCAAACCATTTCATGATTGATGCTGTGAGGGAAGTGCTTTGCCCCGAGAGAGGTCAGTGCACAGTCACACTGCAGTGCCCAGCAGTGGGCCCAGCATGTTTGGGGTGGGTAGATTTCCCCATTTCACAGTAGCATTTCTTTCTGTATCTGAAAGAAGACTTGAAGAAATAGTCCAGAAATAGAACCAGATAGGCAGAGTTCACCTGCCAGGTACAAGCGCTTTTTTAATTTTTTTTCCCCCCTTGCCTTTTTTGTTATTGCTGCAATAGGTAGAGAAATGGTGCATGATACAGCTTGTTCAATCTTTAAACATAGCTGGTCGTCTAAAACTTGCCCCACCTAAGTGCAAATGGTGTTGCTAATATTTAAGAAAAAAGGCTTTTAGCATTGTCACTGTGTTGCATACCATTATTTTTTAATGTCCCTTTAAAAAGATGCTTTACATTTTTTCTGATCTCTGCATGTGTGTGTGATAACATTCCAAAAAAATTGCCCAAAGGCAGCTTGTTCTTGCCTAATTTGACATCTTGAAAAAAAGGACTTGCTTTTTATAGCAACGTGCATATTTCAACAAAAGGTGAAATGGGAACTTTGAGGACAATAATTGGAAGTCTCAGGAGCTACAGTTTGTATTTTTATCTTTTTTAAAAAAACAACATCTGAAGAGGGAGATCTAGTTGGAAATAATGAAAATGAAAAGTCAGAGTGCTCAAGTGTGAATATCATGAAAATCTCCCATAGCTGCATTATCTTGATAACTTTTACTTTAAAAGTGCTCTTATCTGAGATGCCCAACTTGCAGTGTCAATCGTACTATTGATTGTGGGTGGTGGATAAAAGTCACTTTACTTCCTGTACTAACATTATCCTTAGGAACTCTGAAGTTGTTCTACAGTCAGCTTTATCCATATTACATTAATAGATATGAGAACATTCTAGTTCATACATTTAAGGAAAGATTGATATATCATTTAAATAAGTTTCTCTTAAGTATCAGCTTTACAAGAGCCTACAGCTATACCTCCTCAAGCTATGATCTCATTGCAGTCTAATCAAGGCTGGGCTTGGCTGGTATTTCGACGAGATTTCCAAGTGAAACCTGGACTGTTGCAAGAAGTTTTGTTGTTGATTTAGTAGATAGAGTTCTTGTCTCCTGAATCAGTGCTGAATTCATGCCCCAGCTGGAGGTGCTGTCTTTTAAAAAGGAGTATCAGGTAGACTCAGAACTTTTATTTTCTTTATTCCACTGCACTTTCCTAATGTGCTTCTGTCTGTGGTTAGGTGTGAATTGTAATTTGTTTAACCTAACAATCATTTAAGTTGTATAAAGAAATGTTTCTTTATTAATTGGCTGCTAGACTTCTCCATGTGACTTGTATTAATTTGCTGTTGCAATAGTAATTGATTACTGTTTTAGTTAGGTAATTTTTATTCTTTGGCCTCAAATGTGTAACTAAAAGCAATTACTTGCATCACCGTACTGCAGCAATATTTAGGGTGGAAGAAAGACTTTATTGATGCTATATGCAAATGAATAATAAAAAAAAAGACAATCAAACACAAATACCAGTTTCTTCCCCCATGTTAGGTGTTTGAGGTGAGCTGAATTGTTCGTAGACATTAACAATTCTTAAACTTGGCTGTGAAGTTTGATGTCCAGAAAATCAGCATTTAGCAGTAATCCTCTGAAATTCCTGACTGCTTCAACTTAAATGCAGCCATTCGTGTAAATAGCTGATTTATAAGTTCTTAGGAGTCATTGTGTTGTGGCCACGAAAGAATTCTAATCTCCATATCCCAACAAATTTCGTTCACTTCCTTCAGTTCTAGAAAGATAATACATGGAGGATTATTCATTCTGTTTTGTTTCCTATTCATTTTCTCTTGGTCATCAAATCCAGGTAGAATTACTAACCTGTATGGGCCAGAATTTTAACAAGTATATTAGTGAACAATTTTGAAAGAATGTATCAGATCGTATTATGTGTTTCTTTTGAAACCTTTATTCAACTTCTTATCTCGCAGGAGGGGCTTATGGTCTGAGTTGAACCATTTTGTGTTGTTCAGTTTGATAGTTGAGAAATATTGGGAAATGTGTATACATTAAAATGAATGTTTTAATGGATGTTTGTTTAGGCTTGAAATAGTATAACGTAGTTTATATTTTTTTTCCCCTGCCAAATATGTTAAAAACTGTGCGCTTTTTTCAGTGCTATTGAAACTGCTCTGAGTGGTGTTTTCCTTGGAGTTTGGTTGTTAGACCCCAGGTTTCTATTATTAGAAGAGAGGAGTTGGCTTTGGCTTGCTTTGATGCAGGAAGATCTTACTGCTTTTAATTTGGTAAGCTAATCGATGAAAGGAATGCTCTCAATTTTAGTGCTTTAATGGCTGGTGATTGACCTCTTTATTATGACTATTAATTTACTGGGAGAATGAAGCCCACCATGCTCATGTAGTGTAAATGATATGACTTTGGAAGTTGGGAGGTTTGGTTTGCAGCGTTGTTTTTTTGTTTGGTTGTTTTTTTGGTGGGGAGGGGTTGGTTTTTGTTTTTGTTTGTTTTTTTGCTTTTCCAAGGGCTTTAAGTGTTGAATTGGCATCAATTTTGGAAGTTGCATTTAAAATTTATCTTGGATATTGCCACATGTGATCTAAAAACTGGAAGGAGTTGAAAGGATGGTTTAAAGGCTTAGGTGCTTAGCAGTCAACAGTGTGAGAGTGCGGTACTGAAATTGCAATCTTCCTTTGTGCATTTCACACTACATTTTAGGAGAAAAATCTTCCAGAGGACTCAGAGTTCTCTGTCTAAAATCAGAACTAAGAAACTTCCTTACACCAAGCAAATTTCTAACTTTTGGATATACTGTTTCCAAATTCTTGTTTTTTAACTCCTCTGCATTCCCCTCTTTCAGCTACTTGGGCAAAAATTGTCAAATTTATCATGATTTTTTTAATTTGAAAGAAATACAAAATCATTCATGTCTGTGAAATCTGCCAGAGGAATTGTGTTTTTTGGGAATAGTAACTGCAATAAGGAGGGAGATAGTTTGAATGCTTGGTCTGTTTAAAGGACAATTTAAACTTCTCTAGTTGTTAGGTCATACATATGTTAATTTGTACTTTTCAGTGTGAATTTGGGATGCTATCATAGACATTAGCGTGGAAATAAGAGATCTGCAAGACACCTCTAGTTATTGCTTGCAGTTGTCAGAGGTTTGCCAGTAATGCAATTTATTATCAAGATACCCATCACGTTTATGGTTTTGTTGGTTTCTTTTTTAAGAGGAAAACCAGTGTGGGTATGTGTGGTGTTTATGCATATGCTACACATGCTTTACTCAGTTACTCAATAGACTCTACTTATTTTTATCTGCAGACCTTGATTCATTGTATGTTCTCCTGCTTTAATGAGTATTTAAAGTATAGGAATGTGGAAAAAAATAAGGTAAATGGGAATTGAAACGTGGCTGTGAATAGATTAGAGGAAACAACTGTTTGGTGGTAACAAAGCCAGTATTTTATTACATGTGAGCTTATTTCTTTACAAGAAAAGCTATTTGTATTTAGTCTTCATATGCATTTGTAGTGTATACATAGAATACCTAATATTTGCATGGCTTTACTTCTGTGAGTCAGTTTGTCATAGAAGTTTGAGACAGGTCCTAGATATTAAGGAGATTTTTTATTTGCTGTGTATTTGAGATACAGTGCATGAAGATTTTCACAGGTGAAATTAATGCAGTTATACTGAGAATTTATGAGGACTTGCTTTCAGCTCTGTATTTTGAACCTATTTGCTATTGATGTCTCTCTATAAAACTTAACATAATTCTGGACTTTTAGGTTTGGGCTTGTTTTTTTTTTTTTGTTTTTTTTTGGGGGGGGGATGTGTGTTTGCTTATCTTTAAGATAAGAACAATCTCGGAAGCTTTCAAATGCCACATAGCATAGAATTTTCAGTTCCTTAAAGTTTATGCAGGAGGTATGCTGTACTCTCCTTATCTGTTCATACCCTCTCCAAGAATATTATCACTACTCTGGGGGAAATTATTGGGAGTTGTAGTTTTTGTACTACTTCTGACTTTACAGATATGGTCATATACAAGCAAGATCGAATGTAAGGGTTATGGAATTTAAATGCATTCATTCAGTGACAGGAATAGTCTACAAAGTTTTTAACTGGAAACAGTTTTCGAAAATCAACTTGATGGACTTCTGAATGTGTTTGTACCCTCCCTCTATGTTTTGCCAAGCAGCAGCACACTTCTGCTGGTGTTCATCCAGGTTTAAGATGAATGTTTAATAGAAGGGAGATAGTTTTGAAAAGTGTTTTGTACTATTTAAATTAGACAGGACTTAAGTGCTCTGAATTGCTTTCTGGAGGTGCCTGCCACTTGCTGTCAACTGTTTGAGAAGCTGAGGAAACCCCTGGTTCCTCAACACATACCTAGATCTTCCATGGGTACCTGTAGTAAGGTGAAATACTACTGAGCAAGACTGTCTCTGTATTTGCAGTGCACCTATACCCAAAATATTTTTTACAAAATTATTTCTGTGATTGTTTCTGAGCATCTTTTCAGTTTGATTTATCAAGCTGATCAGGGGAGAGTTGTTACCTACCAAGGACAGCAACATTCATGAACTTAGGAGAGAACTTCCTTCCCCTCTCCATAAATTAATACAGTATTAGTGTTCAGTCTCTGATTAATTCAGGGCATTTTTGGTAAGTACAGATCTCTTATTGCAGATAAGAGAATGGCATCTGCCACATAACAATTTATTGGGATTTTTTTAGTGGCCTTCATGTGTATCTGAAGTATGTATTGTGGTGTACTGGACTCCCCCAGGCAGAGAGAGCCAACTTGCTGGAAATGCAGCGAATTGCAGCTTTGAATACATTTTGTCAGGTACATAATTCTTGGGTTGACTCTTAGAGTAGAAACAGATGGATTTGAGTGTTTGATGATAGAAAAGAGGTGGTTATTTCAAAGTTCCTCCAAACCCTGATGAAATGCCAAAATTTACTGAAAGCTTTGAGCTGTTTAGTCAAAAGCTCAGTAGCATTGGCACTGAGGGGAATGCCTCATATCCTGTGCCTGTACCTCTCCTACCTCACCCCATGCAGAAAGGCAGACTTCCCCTCTGCCACCAACCCTGCTTTCTCTCCATTTCAATCTGTCCATTTCTAAATTGTTAGATTCTTTGAAATGCTTAAATTCCTCGTACTTACTTAGAAATACCTATTGGCTGATCTATGAGCTAGGAAATATGTTGTCACATATTTTAGATACAATTTTTCTGAAGAACTGTACTTAGTAATGATGATTTTTTTTAAAAGATGTAGAGTGGCCTGTTTTTCAAGGTGGTACAAAAAAGGGTGGAACAAAACTCGGTGTCTGAAAGCTGGAAATGGGTAATGTAGTAGGAAAATCTACTTCAGTGCTTGCAAGGGTGTAACCCTTTGGGTAGCTAATAACAGTGCAGGTTCATCCATTCTTGCAGTCATTTCTCCAGCTGAATGACCTTTCAGAAGGAAAATGGATCATGATCGAGGGTGTTCTTGTTATTGTGATTGTAGGTGGCTTTATTAGATCTTTTTGTTCCAGTCTCTTTGTTATTCTGTCTGTCACGTTTCTGAGTTCTAGATCATTTCTTACAGTACAGAAAATACTCTAGACTTCTGCCATGCATTTGTGTCATCTACAACAACAAGGTGTTTAATGTTCTGGTAATAGCAGAGAAGCATCTCTGAGAGTTATCTCTGAGCAGTTTGGCAGAGAGTCTTAGAATGCTTTTGCTGGTGTGTGAAGGTGAATTCAATTTGGTTTTGGAAACTGTAGCATAACCTACTGAAACTAAGTTTTTTTTTTTATAATGGAAATGCATAAACTTCATTCTAAGTTGTGCTTTGATTGTTTGGTCGTTTGTTTTTTAATGGAAAAATATCAAGTAAGTGAAACTTACTTGAAAAAGTACCCAGAGCCTTTTTAAATGGCCAAGCTTTTTAATTTTAGAGTAACAAGTTCTTCGTCCTCCTTTTAGCATATTCTCTCTGTAATGGACTTGCAGTCAATCTGGATAGCTGAAGAAGGGAGGGATCTGTCAGTGTGGAGCATGAAAGTACAGTAAGTTTGTTTAGAAGTGATGCACGGGTACCCACTGCTGTACTCAAAATTGCAATTTCAGTACTTTTCCTCTTCAGTAAAATATGTGCTTCTTCTCAAAAAACCTTCACAAAATTATACAAACAGATTATTTTGGATTTTTTTCTCTCTCTTGAGGTAAAACACGCTCTACTACACGGTTGCTTTGAAAGTTTCCAACATAAATTATAAAATAAACAAGTGTCTCCCTGTTTACAAAATACATATAAACTAGTCAGCATTCTGATTTGATTCAGTGAATACTGCTAAGGGATAGCAATACTTTATTTGGAAGCTTTTTAAGTAAAATACTCTAGTATCACCAGTATTTTAATATAGTATCATAGGAACATGATTTAATGACAAAGGAAGTGCTTCCTACACAGTGTCAGTTAGTCATCAGTGTGTTAGTTTTCTTAAACAAATTACATGCAAAAATGAGTTTGTGGGTGTTTAGCTAACTGATATCTGATGTAGTGAATTTTACAACTCCTGATGAGTATTTGGATTCTGGATAATGCAATAATTACAGTATTGCAAATTTTTTTTTCTCTACAAATGCATATTTTGTTGACCCAGAAGAAAGCAGAACTTAGATTTACAGCAGAAACATTTGCAGTTGTCTCCTTTTCCTTTTTTTTTAAATGGAATAGCAACACATCCATTTTGCAGCCATTCATTCAAGTAAAAGAAAGATGCAAACATACTGTGTTGACATAAAGGAGTGTTTTATTGGGTGTTTATATGTGGAAAGAATTTTAGGATAACAGGGAAAACTTGAAGCTTCATGTGTCTGTTAGGCATGATTAATGTTTTGAATAGTTAATTCAAGACTTAAAAGAACTGTATACTTTAAAAAAGAGCTTTTATAAACAGTTTTTAATATTCTTCTTACATTACTATTTTAGTTAAATGCCTTAATTTCTAAATAGAAAGGCTTCTGTAAAATGAAAAAAGTATTTTGTTCTGAGTCTAGAATAAAATCCTGAATATTTACTGATATAAATACTGAATTCTCTGAAATGCAACTCTAATGTCCTAATGCTTCTCCTAAATTTCAAGAAATTGGTAGAACACAACTTCAAAGTTCTGAGGCAATTTTTTCCCCTTTTCAACTATGTATTCTTAGTATGTGTAAGAACTTTTGTACTTCTTACTCTTGTCCCTTTATCCTGTTTTGTAGAAGGTAACACTGAACAATTTGCTTCCCTGCTTATAAAATGGAAACTTCAGTGATATATTAGTAAAGTAAGTTTTTTCCTACACTTTTTACCTTCTGGGAACTTGATGTTTTTCCTGACTGCTGGGGAAGATTGTTATCACAAGCAGGGAGTAGGGCTGTGCCTTTTCTGACATCTTGGACACCTGAGGAGTTTCTGTGATTACTTTAGTCTCTTATTAGGGAGGGGTGTAAGACAAAGTATTTTGTTGCTCAACTGAATTTTTTCTGTCTGATTCAGGAAATCGTCATCTTAATAAATATTGTAGACATGATCTGTAATGTCAAAGACGTTGGTAATTAGAATATGCAAGTGAAGATGCATGTGGCTCTTTGGTGGTGTTTACTCCCTTAAAGCCAGTAAAGGATCTGAGTTGGCAAAGCTTCACCACAGACCCCTATCAGAAGCAAAAACCTGGAAATTTACTGCACTAAAAATTGGGAGATCTAGTAATTTAATTACCTCTTTTGCCATGGTTTGCTTGTGTACCTCTGTGAAATGGTGTCTGCTTTGCCTCTGGTAATGAACAGAACTAATACTATTTCGCAGAAGTCTTGTTTCTCATGAAACAAACCTGATTCAGAAGGGCTGAAATATTACAGTGACAAAGACTTCATAGTCTTTCTAGTAAAACCCAGAACACAGATATTTGAAAACCCTTGGGGTACACAGATTTTTGTCAAAAGGCTATAGCTATGTGATTCTGTACATTTTTCTTCGCAGCAGACACAAGCACAAAGTATTGTTTTATCTACAGTGTTCATCATAAGTAATGTACTGAAGTGTACAGTTAGATGTCTGTTTACAAAATTAAACCCAGTACCTACTGAAAATACACAGATGCTTTTGGAGCTTCAGAAAAGTAGGAGAGATGAGAGGAGTGTGGTGAGTCAGCACCTGAGTGAGGCAAAAAAAACCCAGAGCATGGACGTCTTATATAGTAGGTCAGCCAGCCATTTGAAGCATTTATTGGTAATAAAACTTTATAAGGAAATAAATTTTTGTAACCGAAAGGCATCCTTGCTGACCACTTAAATTTCCTTCAATTTTTAATGATTATGAACCACTTACAGCTCTATGATAGAAAGATATTGTCAGTGATGAAGATTGGTGATGATTTCATCAGTTGTCTAAGGTGACAGCACAGCATACAAGTTTCAGCATAATGAGGGGAGCATGTGCGTGTTTTCTTCTAAGTGCAGACAAAATAAAAAATTTAGTTGATCTGCACAATACCAGCAGAAATTGGAGGCTACTGTCTGTATTGTGTCAGTTGGTAACATCACTGCATTTCATCCTAAAGGTGTTGGGCTATTGTAGGCTCCACCTTAAATCCAGTGCTGCAAACATCAAGTCTTTAGCAACCTGGTTTATTTTGCTGAAAGCTGACTGGGGAAATGTTGCATGAGCAATTTAATTATCTGATTAGAGGGAGTGGAGATGAGCAGCAGGGAGTGGCAACATCATAGTATACAGTCACATGCTCTGCAATGACTTACAGGCTTAAATTCAAGTATTGAAATAATTTTGAAAATGCTTATGTAGTGTTTTCTAACTTTTGAATTTTCATAAACGAGCAGTCTTAATCTAAAATGTGTTCGCCTCTCTTCTGAGGACAAAATGGTCATTGTTATTAATATCAGAGTAAAAAGAAAACTATTTTGCTTGTTTTTATTTTTGGCTACCAAAAAATACTTGACATTTGACTATCTAGGAGAGCACGTTCACTAAATCAGCATGATTTAGCTAAATCACTAAATTTGCATAAATCAGTTATTGTCATGACATGTTATAGCTGGGTCTGCATCTCTTATAGGGAGTTATTTGCCTAAAATCTTGTAATTTTCTGTCCATTTGATTGATGCTGGCTGCAGTTTTTTATGGCCAAGGTTTTGTCTGAATTTGGAGAAATTTCTATGAAGATTTTTTTTTTGTGCCTCTTGTTTTGATACTAAATAAAATTGGTTGTATACCTTTCAATACCATGCTGCTAGTAATTACTGATTTTAAAAAATGTTTTTGAACTTTGCACTGAATTTTTTTTTTATTTTATTTTCCTGGTTTGTTTAATTCTATTACCTCTGGATGCCCCATTCCTGGGAGTGTTCAAGGCTAGGTTGGGTGGGTCTTTGAGCAGTGTGATGTAATGAAAAGTGTCCCTACTCATGGCCAGGGGTTTGGAACTAGATGATCTTTCAGGTGTCTTCCAAACCATTATTTGATACTATTTGTCCATGAAATTTAGCATTAGATTGTTATCCTGTATGGTGGCTAGGGTTGTATATGTGTAACACTTAATTACAGAAGTCTGAAATCATTTTACAGAGTAATTTGGTCTTTACATTTTATATTCTTGTAATAGTTTTTAGGGTTTTTTTGCTTTTACTTGTTTGGTTTTTTTAGGAGAAAGCAAAAGAAAAGTTGCATTCTAGTGGTGTCCATGTAATTTTATCTGCTGAACTGCTTTTTCCAAACGAATTTTTCTATGGGAGTCAGTGTTAGAAGGTGACTGGTTTACCTTGTACACTGGGTTTAGGTTTCTCCTTCACCAGAGGAATGTTTGGATTCAGGAACATGGTTCTGGAGAAGGTGTGTTCTAATTTCCTCTTCTTTCTGGTGCTTGGGCCCAGACTTTTATGAATTTCCTTTAACCCATTTGAGTGTTACTTCTTACTATCCAAAGATGTTCTTCCCTTATCTTTCTCCACATAAGTGATTCTGGATTCAATTAAATACTCAAAATCTCCTTTCTTCACCAGTTTCTTTCACTATGCTATTTCTTTCCCTAGAAGCTTGTTTTGCCTTTAAAAAACTTTCATTAGCTTGTTTTGCCTTTAAAACCCCAAGTCTACAAAATATTTAAGAAGGATCTTCTCTCAGGACTTGCAGTTGATTGAGACTTCTAATAGCTGCGTGTTTTTAAAGGTCAGGTGACATAAGGCATGATGTTGAGGATGCTCTCTGATTACTCCTTTTTCTGAAGCAGTGGTCACTAGAGTGTTTCAAATACAGTTTCCAGTTTTATTTCCTAACATAAGGATTTATTTTCTTAATTTTATTTATTCATTCGTTTCCTGGAACAGGATGAGCCATTTCAGTTGAAATGTAAGAAAAATCAGTGTTTGAGCCTTACATGTACAATGTAGAGTTTCTGCCTAACTAATTGAAGTATGGCAAATTCATCAACCACTGAAAGAAAATAATGATCTCATAATGAAAGCATTGAACAACTTTGATTAGTGAAGTGGTTAATACCACCTGTGGCTAATTACTGAAATAGATCTTGAAGTAAGATGAGACACAAGATGATTTTTGTAAAAGCATGGCTTAGACACTACTTTATTAGGAATGTGTAATACGTAAATAAGAGCAAGAAAAAGATGTCTGTACTTTCTGTACCATAAATTTAAATACAAACAAACAGGAACTCCAGAGCTGGCAGGAAGAGCAGTGATTTTTATGTTTTTGTAGTTGTATTTGAAGTTAATCAGTCTGGCTTTTTTAATTCAAAGCCAGAGTATACATAACAAACTGTGACCTGAAAAAGTATCCTGTGAAGTTTGGTACGCAGTAGAGCACATTGTTTTTCCTCTATCTCTGTGACTCATGCAGCTAAAACATCTCATCCAGCTTTAGTTTTGAAGACAAGAGTACCTAGCAGGGTTAGGGGATATTTGATGATAGTTGTCCAGGTGCTGATTAAATTGTAGTAAAGCATTGGAAATGTGTCTCCTTTCTGAGATATTCTGGGAGTTCTTCCCCTTTCCGATTAGGCTGTGAGTTGAGGTAGAAGGATCATGACGTAGTAGTTAGGCATTTTAAATGGCAGAGCTAGCTTTAATGTACAGTGTCAGAAAAGGAATTTTCCATTCGTGAGTACATGTTATTCAAAGCTTGCGGTTTTGGAAGGAAAGCAGGAACACCTTATGACCTCGCATATTCAGGGGTTTAGTTTTGAGTGTATTTTTCTTTAAAAAAAAATGTGACAGTTCAAATGCGTTTTGTTCTTATCTGATTTATGTTCACAGATCCATTTCCTGAACTGACCAAAAATCTGATGATGGATGAAACCTTTCTTCAAAGGTTTCAAAGTTACATATTAAAATTAAATCTTGAAGTTCATAACCTTTGCTTACTGAATGCTGGAGCTCATTCTCAAAGGAATGGGAAAAAACCCAAACTGTAAGCTGTTAACCTCAGTTATAGGTAATGCAGTGGAGGTTGTGCACATGAGATGGTGACTTCCCCCCAAGGCAAGAAAAGACCCAAAGTTTTTAATGTGAAGTTGACAATGCAGTGGCAATAAAAGGGATAGTGCAAGGTCTTGGGTGTTACAGCCAAGGTTGCAGTCACCATAAATTGGCAGGTTTTTTAATCCTGGTGGTGACAATTAATGCAAGCTTCCAATTTATTAAAAGTATGTTGAAAATCTAGTATGCTGCTGGAGAACAGCCCAAGTTACTTAAAAACTGACAAAATGTATTTTACTCAAGGAAATTGAAACACAGACCAAAATTCAATGGATTTTCAATCTTAACAAACTTGAAGACTTGGCCATGTTTGAAGTAGTAGTAATAGTTTCTAACCTTTAGGCAGTATGTCTTGGAACTTTGTTCTTATGTTTACTCTTGCATGGTGGCTTATTGTTTTTTTTTGTGGGATTCTTTTGACAGATACTTGCTCAATGTGAAAGGAATTATTGGCTCAGTGTCAATGTACCTGGAAGAGAGCAGATCAGAAATAAAGATGAATTGTGAACTGATGGACCCTTTTAGTTGTCCATTCACAGTTTCTGAAGAAACAGAAAACTACATTTGGATTCAAAACCAAAAAGTTTGAGCTGTGTGGTGGCAGAGCAAATTCTAGTAAATCATAGGATCTGTAATCTATCAATTTGTTAATTAGTCACAAGGCAACTGAACAGTGAAAGTTTTGACTGATACCATTCAGGAAAAAAATGGGTATTGTATTGTGTTTGCACGATAATCAAATGAAAATATGTGGCTTTGTTGATAGTTAAACACAGCTTTGAATCCCTGTTTCTCATGATCATAAGATTGTTTATATAAGATATGAGGTCAAGTCCTACTCTAAAATAGTACAGTATTTTCATTTATCAGTTAAACTCCAGGTGACTTCTGAGATTATAGTGGACAGTATTGGAACTTCTTCCATCATTCTTTATATTTTATCCCTATTTTCTTTTTTTAAAGGACTTAGCTGTAGCTTCAGTAGCTCTGGAAAAAATTACTTAGATTACTTAGATGCAACTTATTAAATGTTTATACTTAATGTCATATCTCTGTGGTTTTGAGTACTGTTTTATTTCCTGCTCTTCTCAGTGATTCTTTGTCTTATGCTAAGTGTCATAGTATGTTTGGAGATAAAACTTGCTTTGTCTGGGCTTCTCTGTGATGTAGAAGTATTCTTAAAACTATCTATTCTCTTCATAAGGACCGCCTTAGCAGTAAAAAATACTCCTTAAAATCTTTAGGGTTGAAACCAAAATAGCATTTACTTTTTAATTTGGGTTCCCTAGTTTTCTCATTACTGTACAGTGTTTTTAATTCCTTCTCATAGGGTTAGATGCAGTGTGTCCGATGGTGTGTAAATGTATCTTAATCATAACCTGTTTTTAATGAAAACAAAAGATTGAACAACCTGTTCTGGTGGAAGGTGTCTGAACCCTTGGCAGGGGAGGAACTAGCCCTTCCCAACCCAAACTAGTCTGTGATTCTGTGGTGTGCACTAGGTACGAAAAAGCTTAAAAGTTCTTTGGTGCTAAGGGTATAACAAGCCTCAGTGACTGTTTCTTCAAAGATGCTCTTGTTGCTTGGGTTTGCTTTTGGGTGGAGACCTGAGGGTGTGCAGCAGCCTCAGGTAACCTGGAGGTAATTATACAAGGTGACAATAGCAGCAATTTGTGGTTATCTCTGTATCAGTTTTGTGCTTGTAATTCTCACAAGGAAAACTTCCTACGGGAGGCTGCGTCACACGGATGTACGGCCTCTCTGTTGTAACCTGGCTGTAGCCAGCTTGTGACTCCTTGAGCGTGGGATTTGTAGCAGGGCATAGTTTCTGGTTGCTTGGTAGTTTCAGAGGGAAAGATCTGCTGGAAATAAATGTGGCTAATACATTTGCAAATGTGATGAGCTCTTAACATTCAGGTCATGAACAATAACCTGGCCACCCCACTGATGAGGAAAACATCTTGGTTTTGCCAGCCAAAGATTTCCATTGAGGGCTAGACATATTTTTTCCTGATTTGTGGCGGTGTCTGTGTAACAATTGTTGCAGAAACATCTCTGTATTCTCAAAGAGCAGCTTCTAATTCGTTCCACATTTAAAGTTTCATACGTTTAGAGACAACCAGTATTATCAGGTCTAAAAGAACACAGGTTCACAGAAGGAAAAAGTAGTTATAGGGTACTTCTGGAAAAGTTAGGAGACCAGTAATTTCAGTTGAAGATATGTTGCTTAGGAATATTTATGTTAATTTTATTTACGTGTGCATTTATGGATTCGCTGCAAGTAAGGAGAAAACTTGAGAATTATTTTTATTTAGTCATAAGTTTATGTAATTTTGTTTTGCCACAACTTGGCGTTGGTATTCTGACATTTTGCAAAAACTTAGTATTTGTCAGTTTTATTTAGGGATTGGAGTTGCAATTTTGTCATGAAGCTTTTAAATTTTCAGCTGAAAATCTTTTCTTTCATAAATGGTAACTGTTGGCACTGGTAGAATCTGTTTACGATGATCTTCTGTCTGTATGTGCTGACAAAATGGTGATGTATCTACTGTCCAGTCCAAACCAGAGAGCCTGATAAGTTAGCAGTGCTTTCTAGTTAGTAATATTTCCTTTTTATTTGTAATAAATATAATAAAGAGCAATACAGATTTGTGTAAAATTCATTGCATTTTTCAAAAGCTTCTGTTTGACTTCAGCTTGTAAGTACACTCAAAATACTCTTAGTGTGTTATACTCTAGGTGTTCCACATACAATGTTGCCGTGAATATCGCTGGCTAATTTTTAGCACACAGTTTAAAGAATTTTGTATATTGCCTTTATTTCTTGGCCTTTATATTGCCTTCATTATTCAATGTTGCTTCTTGTCTTCAGAATTAGACCTCTGTTGTTTTTGTAGCTCCTTCATTTGATATCACCATCCTATGAATATCTGTTCTATCGATTCCGGTACTGTTTTTCTAGAGTGGATTAGTCCTGAAAACAACATCTGTTGCTCTTGACTATCACAATGTTGCTTAGAGACATCATGACCTTATACCTCTTTCTGAAAATGCCTGACCTGTAATTATTGACAGTATCCTGTACTTTTAAATAAAAAAGGAAATTATTTTTTGTTCTTGACTTGCTAGCATTCATTTGTAGTAGCTGCTGTATAGCCAGCTTAATGTGCTCTGTGGTACAAATTGATTTCCTCCATCTTCCTTCCTAGCATCGTGAGACGAGTATTGTCTGGGTGGACATGTCTGCTGTATCTAGGAACATGAGGACAGCTGTACCGAGCAGGAGCAAAGTCTACTGGACCTTGCTTCCCAGTGTGGAAGTAGCTGAGGAATAGTTTTAATAATAACTGAAGAATAGTTCTAAGAAGCAGGAGAAGTATAATGTAATTTTAAAATTATTATTTCCCTTCTTTCCTTTACTTTTGATACAGTTTTTTAGTAGGAAAATTGGAATGTCTGAATTATTTGTGTTTAAATTAATTTGTAAATTCATGTCAGGACAGATTTTTATTTTTTTTATAAAACACACTATATTTTTGAGCTTTAGCCTTCTCTGCACTCTTATGTTCTAAATTCTACCAGATTCTAGTTTGGGTGGGATTACATGAAACTTTCAGTTTTCAATAACATAGGGAATTGAATGACACAGGACCATCATGTGAGTGAAAAAGAGCAAGCTATTCCCTTTCTAGTGATTCCAGATGTTTTATTTACTTGTTTGGTGGTGACCACTGACCTGCTGTTTTCAGAGCATGAGCAGAGCACATGATGCAAGTGATGATCTCTGGCATGCCCAGAGCTTGCCTTAGGTCGTGTTTGTTGTGTGTGGGTGTGTGTTGAGTTTTGTGTGTCTGTTCCCTTGTCTACAGTGACTTTAAGCAACTCAGTCTTCATTGCATGGCTCTTTGCAGCCAGTGCAGCTTTGACTAAACCAGGTAGTATTACATCACTGACAAACTTTGTTCATCCTCATGCAGATCAATTAAAAAAATATTACTAAAAACAACATGAACAAAATCCAGAACCGAAACTCCTAAAACCAGAAATACTGAACAGCATGGTCCATAGTGTAGATGCCAGTGTGATGCTTTTGTTATCCTTTCAGTATTGTGGACCTGGCCTTTTATTTCAATCCCTTGTTTTCTCCTGACTCGGCTTTTAGAGAGGAATTATTTTTAATCCTATGACAGCACATTTTCTTGTAAAAGTTTTGGGAAGAAACACCATCAAAAAAGTAAGAAACCCTCTCTGGGGAGAAAAAAAGTATAGTATATTATTCAGGTAATTCTTTCTGTTGAGCTGCAGAGAATATTACTCAACTACAAGACGGAAGCCTACACAAATGAACCTTTGCTGTTGCTGCTTGTGTTTTACTAATGCCTTATCTTCTGTAGTGTGTAAGTTGGTAAAAACTAGTAGTCACCGACTTGCCTTCATTTTCTCTGCGCTTTTGTGGGGCTACTGTAGTCATTAATATGTTGCCTTTATTTTGTGAGGTAGCAAGGTTGTTTTTGAGGGGTCATACTCTGCAGTAGGAGTTGCTTTAAAATGAAGCCTGGTCTTGATTTTTTTGAAGATTGTGGTGGGGCTTTTTTACTCCTCCGTCTTGCTGTTGAATCAGTTTGTGACTGTCCTACTGATTCTCCATTTTGTAAGAAATTACTCTGGTATAAGGGAATTTCTAGGTTTCTCTCTGAAACTCCTTTTTCTTTAAAATTTTACAGAACACTCTACTTAAACTGTTAGTGGCAATGCAGCATCTTGCTGATTGCTAATTTGCACATAAATTGTTACACAGGATCTGCAGAGATTGTAAATGCAGATCTAAATTATTTATTTTGACTTCTCAGATCAAATACTGAGGCTCCTCTCTTGATCTCCAAAATTCTCTAGTTCAGTTCTTGACATGTGTTAGAATAGCAGCATTGTGACTTTAAGGGAGCAGGAAAGACTGTATACAAAATGAAGTTACACAGTCCTGATGTTTTTTAGAGAATGACCTGAAATAAAACCTGTCTTGGAGTGTGAGTGATGGGTTTGTGCTCACAGATGCCTGGCCAAAAACAAATTTTCAAGCATCTGTATTTTCATTCTGTAAATGCTCCTACACTTTGTTCATAAGACATGAGCCTAATCCATTTTATGGTCAGGGATATTTACCAGCAAAATTTGAGTATCCTTTACTTCAGGGTTTGGGGCACTTGTGTGTGTATAGTCTCATGGAATAACAGGCCTGTTATTTTTTTTTATTAATTATTAAATGTTCTTTATTTCTTAATTGGATAATTGACCTTGTCTTTCTAGGAGGAAACTGTTTCTCAGTAAAACAGTCCTATTTGTTAGACTTCTGTCCAAGCAGTCCTGGATTTGTTGGACAGTCCTGTCCTAAGAGCTTTTTCAGATCATATTCTGAGGCTTGACATTTGATAATTGCTGGGCCCAAACCCACTTGCATGTATTGATAATGCTTTCTGTGTTTCTTCAGTATGTTCATTTTCTGTCTGTGGTGTAGAATTGCCTGGCTATACTTGTTTTCTTTCATTTATCTAAGTGCTTGGACAGCATAATTCACTTATCTGGCATTGACTGGTATGAACATAATTTGCTTTTCTCAGGCACAAGGAAGCAGCATGTCTTTTGTTCTGTGTTGAATCCAGAGTTACAGTGTTGCTTCCCTTATTTAAAGAAGAGTTCTGAGCTGTGAGTGAGCTTTTTGAAATGACAAGTTTTTGCATAATGACGTTTTTTTTCAAGGCAACTTGTACCAAAATAGAGATTATTGGAAAATAAGGACATGTAAGGTTATGTTGTGAACTAGATATTACCCAGGGGCCTGGATCCTGTTTCAGGATATGTTAAAAAGCCCTCACTTCTTTCTTCAAATCTCATTTTGGCAAAAGAAACTTCAGTGTGAGATTCAGGCGTTCTTTGTAATCTCCTTTTTCTGTTATTTTGTCACACCCTTGTTCACTTACATGAACTCAGCTGTACTTAGGAGAAAATATTGCTCCCAACGTACTGTGTGGGCTGGCTGGTTGGGGAGTACAGCAGGCTGGCATCTTAGCTCAGCTGTGGGCTTGATTTACTGTAAATGGGCTAATTAACCATGAGGTGCCATACTGCTGTGTATGTGTGTAGGGAAGCTACATATGGGTAAGCCTGAGTTACTTACAGTTTTCTGTTTCTGTCCATTGATTTGTTGTAGTTAGATATAAGGAGGTAATAGTCATGAATCAAAACTTGAAATAAAATGCAGAAAAATAGGACAATGGTTTTGTGAACTGCTCAGCTTGTGCTCAGTATTTCTGGCTGTTTGTAAAATATAATACTAGCTCAGATTTTTGTGTTTGGGTATTAAATAACTGAACTGGTATTTGTTCTGGAGTGTCTTAATAAAGATTAATTAATGGAAGGTCTGTGCTTTTTAACCCTTTCATGCAGAGAGACTTAAACTAAGTATTCTGGTATTTTTGAAGAAAGAATAGAGCAGTAGTTTGTTATTACTGTGATTGAGGTAAATTGGGCTGTCCTAAGGGTGTCATTATAAACCCACTATCTTTTGGTATTTGATTTTTTTTCCCTACTTGAAGGATAGAAAAAACTTTTCAAGAATTTTCTAGTTGCAAGACCTCTCTTCTGTAACTGAGACAAGTGCTAAAAATCTCTTACTAGCAACATTTGCATATCAGTCTGTTCATTAAAAGGCAGAAATTTGATCTCCAGCCTTATCATTTACTATTTTGTGCCATATGTAGCCAATTAAAAAAAAGTAAGAAAATATTGCTTGCTTTTTTTTTTCTATATAAATAAATGGAAGTGAGCATAATAGCAGCCAAAGGAAACATTCCTCTGTGATTGCAGCAAGGTTTGTCCAAAATAATAGGGTTTGTATTTTGTAAATGTTTGGTTTGCCTCTGATGTTTAACATTTTAGGCTCTTTTATGTATGTGGGTGCATACCAGGCTAAGTGTAAAATTTCAAAACCCATTGGTGGAAGTCTTGTAAAACGGGACCACCTGCTGTGTTTGCTTGGCTGTTTCAATTGCTCTGTTATGCAATTTCTTCTGTTGCAAGCTGAGGAAGATGGAGGAGGCCACTTGGTTAAAGTATTACTTGGCCTCAAGTGTCTGTGCTGGTCACCGTTTTCCTCATTTGGGAACAAAACGTTTTATACAGATGACTTCTAAGTCTTTTGGATCCACAGAATGATGGATCCTTCTTTATGTGCATTCAACCAACTGGCATTTTGTGCATATTTATTCTCAGGTTTTAACACTGAAGTAGCTGTTGAGGCTGTGTATGAGCTCTGTCACTCTAGTCATAGCTGGTTAATGAAAATTTTAAGAATAGTAAATTCTTCTGGTTTTGTAAGTGTCTTTATGTAAGTATTCTTGCAGGAATAGGGGGCACTTTGTTATAGAACTTTAGGTAAACCATGCAGAACTGTATGATAAAAAGCATCTGAGTCGGCATGGGAGATGATGAGAAAAATTCCTTTGTGTTGATTGAGAAACTTTTCTTCAAAGGACTTTTCTTGTACTGAAAGGACAGTACTGATCAGCATACTCCTAGTTTCACAAACAGCTTTATGTACCTGTGGAAGAAAATCAGATCTGTGAATGTATTCCAAGTTTTTTAATTTTCTCTGTACTGTATAGTCACAGTAATCAACTGTGACTGTTGATTAGACCAAAAGTGTAGTCAAATAAGAACCTCCAGAGTTCATAAGCAAAATTAGGTCTTACCCTTTGTCCAGTTCTTCTCTGTAAAACAAAGCCCCTCAAACCTTTGTAAGTACTGATACTCATACTGAGGATGACTCATTGATGTTTGAGCCATTTAAAAAGCTTCCTTCTAGCAGCATTTCAAACAAAAGCTGCCTCAAGGAGTTGTTCTCCAGGGTTAGGTGGTGTCCATGTGGGAGATCCAGAAATCATCCTATGGGAACTGCTGTGTGCCCTCTTAGCCACAGTTAATGCTGGGCAAGTACTATGAATTAAAGTTTGCCCCTTACAAGATGTAGTGAGGAAATCATGCTTTAATACAACTTAAAGTATTAAGATAAATCACAGGCAATTTAATGTCATTTTAGAGGCTACTCAAATGCCTTCTGCCGCCTGAGTCTGTCACTTATGTTGTAACATCCTGGTAACAAAAGCACTGCACTGAGCACTTAGTAATGGAAAAGCAGTGGGTAAAGAGAATATAAAATAAAACCTGTATGTAAGAAGCCCTGTGAATGTTGACTGTTGAGAATATTTTTAGGTTTAAAAGTCTTACTTTGTCCAACTCTTAGCTGGGTTCATATAGGAATGATAGTTTGAGTAAATCCATCTTGAATCAAAAAAATTAACACATCTGAATAAGAGGCATCTTCAGTTTCCACAAAGATAGGATCTGTAGCTCATATTTTTTCACACTGAAAATAATGCTGCCTAGTTAAACTGGACTTCTTTTGCAACATTAATCAGAAAATATTCTAGTGGCTAGTGATGTGGGTCAGTGCTAGGATGGGTGATTTAAAAGCCATTAGCTTGTGCATTCCTGGTTGTCTTTTCATAATTTTCATCACTCCTTATATCTGAAAATCTATCTGAAAATGGGTAACAAAAAATGAGATGATGTCCAGGTTTCAATGACAGGAATTAAGGTGTTAATCTTTCACAGAGATAATTTTAGTTTAGTTTTGTGATATTAGTTTTTTCTTTTTTTTTCACAGTTTTTTTTCCTGAGTGTTTTTATTCTTCATCTCTTAGTTGTAGTCAGTCCATGTCCTTTCTTCCCAGCCCCCAACTCCCGACACTGAAACGGCTCAAGGTCAAGAATTTGGCTGTTAAAGGAAACTGTTTTGTTTTGCATTAAGATTAATGGAGCTTTAAACTAACTAGGAGAGAAGAATTGTTCTGCTGAAATTATTAAACACATCTACCCTTTTCAGCAGACAGGTTTTTGTCCTCAGTAGTGCTGGAAATAAGTTTTCAACAGATTGCATGAGCAGTAAGATATTCAGTGCAAGTGCACAGTTCCATTTTTAAATTATGTGAGATTGAATATGCAGAAATGTGACAATCACAATTAAAACTTAAGTAGACCCTAGTTCATAGTAGTGCTTAGTAGGAGATAATTTATTTAGAAATAACCTAAATTTCTAGTCCTATGCCTTTGTCCATGTGTATGATTTATGTCTGATTGCTCTAATAACGAGGTACTTGAAAAAGTGAACCATAATCTGTATGATTTTAATGGAAACATGGAGAGAGAATGCAAGGAAGGGCTCTGAGCCTTCCTTGTCTATTAAATAGACATAATGGTTCCCACCTTTTGCTCTAAAAGTCTTCAGGAATTCTTTTGGGGGCAATATTGCAGCTGCTTAAGTAATTATGGAACAGAAAAATCTCTTAAGTAAAAATCAAGCAGAGGTGTTTTGTCAGCAGTATATTATTCATTTATATTAACTTGTGATGATTTTTACTCCCCATCTCCTTGGAGACACACCTTGGTGGGCATTCAGTTTGGCTTGTACCAGCCTTGAGAAGCATGATCAGCAGCATGGCTCATGCCCTCTCTGTTTAATTCCATGTACAGTGTACAGTACTGGAAGTAAAATATGGTATTGCCTGTCTGTTCTGGCTCAACCCTTTATAACTTTGGCTGACTACAACAGGCAATAACTTGCTAGCCTTCCTGTGTTTAGGAGTTCACTGCATGTGTGCTGACCACAGAATCATCCACTGTCATTTTTCACTGAGAGATTATGCAGTCCAGAGATAAAATGTTAATGTTTCAGCCATATATTTCCAAATTCTTGAAAACTTTTTTAGCCAGCTCACTTTCATTCATTGCTAGCTAAAGTGTAAACATCATCCTCTTCTGTGCAGTACTTTGGAACTATGGTTACATATTTTCATTTTCTCCCTTTAAGACAGGTGATAACCTTAGTGAGTATAAAGCAAAGACTGACAATTGGGGTTTTTTCCTGAACCAAAGTTTTCTAAAGAAAATAAATCAAATCTGAATTTGTACAGGAATGTTTGCCTTGCATTCCACACACTGAGTCAATTTATCTCAGGGGCTCTCTTTTTCCTCCTTCCCACCCTCTTTAAAGGCTCGGTGACTGGAAAAAAAAAAGGAGGGGTGTATGGTAGATTGTAAAAAGAGATTTTTGTAGCCACTGGTGCCAGGAATCATCAAGGAATGCTTAAGTAGTGCCTCTTGTGACAGCATCCAGTCTATTGGAAAAGCATCATGTGCCATCTGGCTTCGATTTTGACTTAATTAAATGCATGCAGCTGTCTTTAAGAATTCGGCTAAGATTCAGCTGTCTTGACGTTTTGCAAAGAGCTAAGATTTTGTTGGGGAAGCTGCAATAGTCACCTGATTTATGTTGTTTAGTTCCCTTTCAGTGTGGTCCATGCAGTTTGCTGGTATTTGAGTGACAATTCTGTTTAAATAAACTCTTAAGACTTGCTGACTCTTGGAAGCCTAATTCAGTAGGGGTTTTCCACTCTAGATTCTGGGATTCTTCTTAGAACTGCAGTTATTGTGGATTTTTTTAATAGCAAAAGGAGTTTCTTAAGTTCAGCCAAGTAATTTGTCTGGGAAAAGGCAAGCTGCTTTGTAACAGTTTGGTTACTCCACCCAAAGACTCTATATCAATGGGATTTTAGCTTTGTGTGGGGTGGGGGGGTAGGAGCAGAGTAGGAGCAGAATGTGTTCTTTGCTGTTAGCCTGTTAGCCAGTTATTCTTAATGCAAAGAATAGCAAGGAACTGCTTTTCATGGGCAAGCAAACCATTTTGCACTCATGAGAACCTATTGTTTCATCTTGCGTCTTCAACAGTAGTTTACCTGTGTGGATGAAGGACATGGAAAAAAAATGATGCAAACTTCTACCCGTGCTGTTATAATTTAAAAAAAAACACCTTTGTTGTTCTCAGTGCTAAGTATCTTCATTTCTGAGGTTTTATCGCTTTGATCTTTAAAATGTAGAAAAAAAAAATCAAGGGAAAACAAATACACAAATAGTATCTTTATTTAGCATCTAGGTGAGTTGAACAAAGACTCAATCAAATTGGCCTTTTCATTCTTACACGTTCTTATCGAATTTTATCAAGTTGACTAGTGATTATGTTCAAGTGTTAATTTAAAACAAGTCTTCTACCATATTCCTAATACTCCCAAATGGTCAAGTTTTATCTTTTTCATCCAGCTATGAAGGATTTTTTCATTTTTTTTCCTTTCTTTTTTATCATTGGAAATGTTATATTCTTGGAAGGCCCTTCAGGAAGAGGGAGTATTTTAAATTTGCAGTATTATCTGGCCCTTTTTTAGTTCTATATTGCAAGAAATGTTTTTGCTTTTTAATCTTTCTAGGTCTCTTATTTTTAGCAAGTTATCCTTGGCCCATTGCCACCCATTGTATGAATGGAATTCTACAGTTCTCATTATGAACATCAGTTTGCTTAGACCTCTTCAGCTGATTCACTAAGTACAATATCCAGATCCCTCCTGCTGTGTCTTAACAGCTGTGCCGCAGGCTTGGGTTGAACACAGCCCCGGCCCCCTAACCTGTCATAGGCACTCTGGCCTTCTTGTTGAAGAAGCTTTAGGAGCTGCTTAGTTTACCTTCCCATCTCCATTTCCATGTACCCCATTCATGTTCGAAATCAGGATTAATGAAAAACGAGCTATTTTGACAACCTTGGTGATCGGTTCACTATCATCTTCATGATGAGAAAGCTGTCGAATTTCCTCGTGCAGTGCTGCTAAACATGTCTTAAAACTGCCCTTTAGAGCCTAGGGTTCTTTAGTTCCCAAGGGTGAGCAATTGCCAGACTTATGCTTTCATACATGTTGAATTCTTGGCCTCAGTTTTCAGTTGGCTGAACGAGGTTGCAAATAACATATCTTGCAAAGGAAGCACTTAGTAGTGATAAGGAAGAACATCTTCCTTCTAATGTTAATCTGATTACTGAGGACTAATTGACTCAAAGCAGTTGAGAGTCAAGGAGCTTTAATTTCCTATTGTCCACCTGTACATGTAAACATCAAGATAAGAAGAGACTATGCATTTTTAAAAGTTTGGATTGCTTGGATTTATTTCTTAAAAGCTGGTATGCATTGCTTGTGCATTGTTATTTATATTTACTGCTAAGTTAAATACTTGAGTTGAGAAGCCCTCCTGAACGTTCTGGTTGTTGGATATGAATTGATTATCAGAGCATGAGTCTCTTTCCCTGCATTTAGATTGATTTGCTTGTGTTTGTTGTTTAGTGGGAATGGTGCATCATCTTGGGGCTTGAGGGTGGCACTATTGTAGTGGTAGACATGCTCTTTTTTAATTTTATGAAAGCATTTGTTCACATTGCTCTAGTTTTGGAGATACTTTAGAGGTGATATAATATATGCAAACAATGATGGATTTACTTCCCGTGAAACAGGTAAGCAAGGCAGTGGAAGTTGGAACTAAATCCCCTTCAGGAAAGCTGTCTGATTGTTCTGCCTGTTTCCTCTGTGTCCACATTTGTTTGAAGGAGACAGTAAGATAGAAACTCAAGCCTTAGTTAGGTTAGAATAAGACTAGGGGAAATAATTCAGGCTAGCCACTATTACTCAGTTGAATTGAAGTTGGCCACAAGTTCCTTTGGCACCTCCTGTAAAGTGGGATTGTGTGGCATCCTTTGAAGACCCCAAAAAATTACAGAGATGCCTGAAAATGTTGCTGACCTGTATGTGCATCCATGCTTGGGAGCCCTTTCACAGCTGATGGGGGTAGCAGAGGAAGCGTTGCAGTTGACTGTACAGATCTGACAGTTGATTCTTTGGATTGATGTGTAGAGGAAGTAAGGACGGGTGTAAAGCAGCTGAAAGCACCATTACTTGGAGTAAGAATCTCTCTCTACACTTCTATTTCTACACTGCTCTTGCATGAAAGGTAGGGAGCATACCTTCTCTAACCTGCTACTGAGTTATTTGTACTTCACCTGGAGTTCTAATTTCAGTTTCATGCTTATTCTAAGATTTAGCAAAAATGTTTGCTTGTATTGTATTGTACTTAGCCTGATGCTCCCTACAAAGGATGGAACCAGTGATTAGAGTTCAGGTGAGTCACTGCATTTTCTTGTGCCCTTCAATTCTAATTTCTCTGGGTAGAGAAACAGTCACATTCAGCTATGTTGTGCATAGCAGGCTTTCATATTTGACTGGGTGTCTGAAAGACCCTGGTGCAAGCTTTTCATTGTTTGTATAGTTAACTGTGTTTCTTATCTTTGGTAGAACTAACTTTTGAACCTGAAGATACTACTTCTGTTTCAGTTTGCTTCATTTGAGGCGTCTATAAGCACATGCACATAGTTTGAAATGGGGGAGAAGGGCCCCCCAGGTGAAGATATTCACATAAAGGTAATCTCCATTTTCCCTTTGTGTTTCAAAATGTGAAACAAACAATTACTTAGAGGAGAGAATTCTGGCCAAATAAACAAATAGAAAAACATGAGGTCTCGGTGTCCAGAAGCCTGACCACTACAAAAACTACAGAAGGAAGGAGCTATGCAGCTGATTTTTCTAGAATTATTGATCTACTTTCATACAATGTAATTTGTCATGTGAGAATTTGAAAGACTTTGTTTAAAGTCATTGACTACAGTTTAAATTTTGTTTGGAGCATCAACACTGCATCTTGTATTACAACTACAGCTTGTACTAAGAAGAAATTTAACGTCTTTTATGTGGCACAGTTTACTTCGTTATGATTTTTAAAAGTGCTGATTGGAAGACACAAGACACTCACTGAAAACTGGAAGTTAAACTTAGGTGGAGGTTGAGAACAGGAAGAAAAAACCTTTTTCTCTCTCTTCACTTTTTCATTTGACTGCTAAAAAAGAAAGAGGAGGTCAATGCTCCAATGAACAGTAAGGAAAGGTTTTTGAATTAGTTCTCAAATACTTCCTATTTTCAAAGAATATTTGCTTTTAGGTATGTTTTTCAAGTAGAATATTTTGAACAGCTTCAGTTTTATGCTTTCATAATTGTTGAGAATTTTAAGGATGGTAAAAACAGATTTCAAATCATTAGGGTTTTAATAAGCTTTTAATAAGGAGAATATCTCTGTGAGAAAACTGAGGTTAAAGCAAGGAAGTCTTATTTCTTGTTAAAAGTTTGGAGATTTAGACTTAAGAGAAGAATGAGGCTTCTGTCCATTGTGGCTAGGCCTTGAATTCTGTGGATTTTGTTGATTGAAACCTGTCCTTAGACACATAGGATGTGTGAAGATAGATTTTGCTCCATGGGCAAAACAGAAAGTAGAGTGTACCATGTCACCTGAAGGATGTAGGTGTGTTTGTTCTGGGCAGACAAATCCTGAGACTGAAGGGTGTTCTTCACAGCACTGAGTTCCACTCCAGCCCTTGCATCTTTTACAGGCTGCAATACAGGTAACTGCAACTTTAAAAATATTTTTGTATTTACAAAGCAATGAGCACTGCAGGAAGTGCAATCTCCTCTGAAACCATACAGCCCATGTATGTGTTTTGTGGGTAGGAATCTGGGCTGCAGTAAACTCCTTAAGTTATGTTGCTCAGATAAGAAAGCAAAATATAGTACAGTGACAATAGTTGAGTGTGCATATAGTATATAGATCCCTTTTAAAATATGGGGGGGCTATGACCTTGCATTCCAGAGGAGATTAAGTAGAAAGCATCAGTAAAAGCCATCTGTAATCAGATTCTCTGCACAGTTTTTCCTTCAGTGCTTTTGATCTGAGATGAAGCCAGTGAGTGATGTGAAAGTTGCCTTAGCAGAGCATGAAACTTCTGAGCTTCATGCATTTGGCACATGTTCAAATGGCTCTGTGTGGGGTCAGTTGTACTTCAACCTTGAGCTTTAGGCATGCTGCTAGAGAGTTCAAGCACATTTATTTGTCCTCTATTTTCCTCAGTTAATATATTCTGTCTTAAAAGTGAAAATATTTAACAGAATGACTTTTTTTTTCAGTTTTTACATGAGTCAGATGTTAAATGTCACGATCCAGATAGCTTTTCTTTTTTTTTTAACCACTTCCAAATTCAATTCCAATATTTTAGTTTGGGAGCTGGCCAAAATTAGCTGAGGAGTTTCTTATCTAGCCTTGTCATTCTTCAAGCATTCTCTTAAAACTCTCCTTGAATCCAGAGAAATGAACTGGTAAAGTCTTGCTGTGTCTCAACTCTGCCTGCCCTGCATCTTGGCAAATGATGAATTAATAGAAATGTGCTTTAGCATTAAATATTTTGGCAATGATCCTACTTTGGTGTTGCTCAATGCAATAAAGAAATAGTAAATATTTCACAGTATTGCTTTCATGGCAATTAAAGCAATAACTAATATTTGTGGTTATTTCATACTTTGGGACATAGCTGGTTATGATAACCTGCAGCAGTGTTGCTTGTTTATCCCTACGTACAATCTGAACAACTTCTAAAAATAGTTAAAAAAAATATTTTGATTTGTGTTATGTAGCAGTTGCCCTGAATCTGAATGAAAACCTGTTAAAGGCCTGCATGTTTAGGCATTGCCCTAAAATAATTCCTTAATGCTCTCAAATGTTACCAGTGTGCTCATTTAACAAAGAGGTGTTTTGTGTTTTCAGCCACAGGACAGCTGCTCACAAGTGCACCTCGTCTGACTTGGTTTTTTTGCTTTCTTTCATTTTCCCCAGTTGATTCATTGATTTGGATTTTTTTTTTTCTTGGCCCAGTACTCAAGTGCGAATGGGTGTACAGTCATGTTCATACAGTCATATTTTTTCATGCCATGAAAAAGCTGGCTTTTTTTTTTTATGCAAAGCTCTTTAAAAATGCTCTTTTGCACTTTCCTGCCATTGACCAAGCAGACAGGCAGACTTTGAAGGCTAGATTCTGCATTTCATCCCTTCCATCTATCAGTTTGTTCAGCCTCTGGGATGTGATCCTTGGCAAACAATGCACAGCCATTACAAGGCATGATAAATTTGTCAACTGCAAACCAACAGAGAGAATACCTAACTCAAATTTTATACATTGTAACTTAGCCCCTCCCCCCAAGACAAGCTGCATATTTGATTAGCTTAGGCAAAACCCCCCATTTTGACATTATTAGCATTGCAATGCTGTAAATATTTCAGTGCAATTTATACTTGAGATACTTCAGATAAAGGCAATATTCAGTACTGTGCAGAGTGACAGTCCAATGTAGAAACTTTATGCTTGAAAGCAAAGGGAAGGGTCTTTATTTTAGGGTGAAAAACTGTGATCTTACATGTTCTTTAGTTTTTCTACATTGTGATTTCCTAGACAAAGCTAGAGCTGTGTTTGACAAGGGGAATGACTGGGGTGGGGTGGCAAAGGCCAGGTTAGCATCACCTGCTCAGTGCCTTGTCAGCTCAAGCAGGAGTCCCACGTTTCCCTGGGACCTCCGGGCTGCTCCAGCAGCCTTCCCTGCTGCGTCCCATGGGCCGGTGGGCAGGAGCTCTGGGAAGGAGGGAGGTGGCTGTGGCCAGCAAACCTCACCATGGCCTCTCACTAGGGCCAGTTCAGCTTTGCTTTCTGGTCCAGTGCCAGGAGACTGCTTTGACTTGTACATTGATGGAATTGCACTTTGTTTTTCTGCGTTTGGTAACAGGACAATGTATAAGTAAAATAAAACTGTCAGGTAAGGAAAGATTTTTCTTTAACATTCTATTTCCCTTTTTATTTTTCTATTTTATTTTTTCCCCTCATTAAAATGAGAAACTGACTTCTGGAACAGCTTATAGTGTTGTAGGTTACAGGTGATGCTACTCTGTGGAAGAAAGTTGACTGTTAGGGTTTTTGAGTTAAAGTAACTTCTTCCACTGTGTTCTTCAGAAAACTGACATGTTGCAAAATGAAGTTGCCTTAAAAGTGCTTTTTAAATATATCATTTACTGTACTGAAAATATCTGTAATGTTGGAATTGACTAAAAGGTGACTTTTCCTATTAGTTTCATTTTGCATGGAGTTTGTGCTGATAAATCTTATGTATAATTTTTATATCAGCAAATGAGAAGCCTTTTTTTACTTGTCTCTTCTGATAGAAGACTAATTTTCTAAATGAATGGGGTTTTTTTCTGGCCCTGTGCTGCTTACATCTTAAATCCTCTTGACAAGCAGAGCAACTGTTGTGCTCCTTCTGCATATGTATAATTAAGAGGCTGATTATATTCCCTCCTAATTTAGATTATCATCCTGAAGAAAAAAATGTGTTCCTTTCGCAAAAAGGAATGGTGAAAGGCAGAGGTGCAACATAATACCAGCATGGAGGAAAGCATTACCAATTAATAACACTTATCAGGAGAAGTAGTATTGTGTTTCTTATCACAAGACCATTTTAAAAGTTGCACAATTTGTGAAACCCAGCCAATTTTACCTTGCTTGCACTTGCAAACATGTCACTGTAAGAATCCTGAAAATGCATTTTTGGTTTAGCGTGAAATAGGCAATGTTTTTATCCAGGTTTGAGTCTTAGTTTCAAGTTTGTGGAAAACTTTTAAAATTACACTTTTAGGGCTTTAAGCCATTTTAGTGAGTACATTGTAGCCCTATTAAGTACTCTAACTTAGTGGTTTGTTCGCTGTTTTGTGCTAAGCTCTTGGAAAATTGATACTGAGGTAGCAAGCTGTAGTTGTGACAGCCGATGATACAGCTGGCTCTGTGGCAGCACACTGTCTGGTCCTGTATCTTTTAGAAGATCACTGTAGAGAACTTATGTCCAATAGAATTTATGCTCCTTGTATTCCTCTGGAGATTTGCTTACAGTGAAGTAATGAATTGGGAAAATTAGTAGCATTTAATGCCGCTCTAGTGGCTCTGCCAGGTAGTGCTGAGAGGGTGAACTTCCAAAGTAGAGTGAATACTCTCTGTACAGAGTTCCTGTTTTAGTCCCACAGAGTTGCTGAACAACATAGCTGTGTATTGGACCCCAAAAGTGCTTCATTCACTTTTGTCAATAACAAAAGTCTCCCAACTAAAAAGTCTTTTTATTGCACACTGGGCCTCACTGATAAATAGGAAATATCGCAGTTCCACTATGAAATGTAGTACAACAGTATTTCAGAATTAGTGTGTGGATATTTCTCTGGATCACAGCCTTTTAAACTTCATAGAAGAACCACCATACCAAAAAAGTTCAAAAATAGGAATGGTAAAACTGAAGACTCCAAATATTATGTACTAAAAGTATAATGCTTTCAGAAAATTAATTCAAATTTTGAAATAATATTGAAATACAAATAATAATTATAGTAGATAACTGATAAAAGAGGGAAAAGATTTGCATTTGAAATGAGAACTATGAATGTAAGACAGAAACTTGTGGTTTGGATAACCATATGGAAAATGAAGTGAAATTTTATCTGTAAACTTAAATTGGATGATGCCCAGGCAAGGAAAAACCTATGACTGATAACAGTTATGGATCTGTTTTAGCTCTAATCCTGTATGTAGCCAACCTGTCTCTCCAAGTAACTAGTTAATATTTCAAAGTAAGAAAATTCCTGCATATTCTGCACAGGAGCATAAACCAATGCTTAGAGAAGGAAGGAAGAGGTACTGTCTAGCAGATACCCCATGCTTCCTTTAACTGAGTGTCCATGCACTTGAGAGATCTTAATGAAATGTTTTTACTTAGAGTTACTTCACGCAGCTCAGAAAATATGTGAACGCAGCAGGAGTCTCCGCAGCTTTCCTCAAATAATGAAATGGGAATTCTAGGTGTTTTACTGCGGAGTTATCTAACTTCCTGCACTCCAGTCTTACTCACGCTCCGGAAACTCCCTAATGTAAAAAGCTGTGGTTCTTCCCTCTCTTGAGTGACTCAAGAGGTATCAGCCTCAGCCCACTGCAGCACAATTGTCACAGCTGCCAATATCTAGCAATGTGGTGTGGAGCCAGACCAACTTAAATAGACTATTGGTAGCCCATCTCTGCCTTCCTGTATCTTGGCAGGCACAAGCGTGTTGTTCTCCACAGTTCACTAGAAATTAAGTGTTCAGCTTAGTGGGAGGCAGCTGAGAGTTTTGGGATGGGCTCCCAAAAGGTGCATTTGCACCTCCATCAGATGAGAAAAATCTAAGAACACCAGTGCAACTTTCCTCCAAAATTCCTATCAGCTGCATGTCTTTCTGGTGTATCTGTGTAGTGTTTTTCAGGTGCTTGTGAAGGTACAGACCCTCGTTTCTGAAAGATGAGATGAACATAAACAGGAGGAACTGAGACATGGGAATTCAGGCTTCTCATACTGCTTAATAGTTCTTGAGGTAAAGTAACAAACAGCAACACAGGAAGTATAGGAGTAGCTGTCTAGTAAAAACACGTTGGATTTGTACTAACTGACCTGCTCAGTAAAAGGCTTGCAATACATTCTTAATCTCAACAGTCCTTAATGTTTATTTATTAATAATACACCCTTTTAATACTAAAATAAAAGCAAAAGTTCCAAGTCTACTTTTAGAAATATAATTTATTTTTTATGTTAAAAGGAGAGTTGCAGTTATTAGTAAAGATAGCAAGGTTCATTATCAGGAGCTGAGACTGGACACATACTTCAAAATAATTCAGTAATTGGTCTTCAGGTCCATAGCTAGCTGAACAAGTAACTCCAGAGGTTTACAAGTTGGTCATTATAGTGCCTGATGTTTAGTTCCTAGAAATGGATATGCAGTTTTAAAGTAATTAAGTGCTTGAAATAGGTAATCCAGAAACCTCCCTGTTAAGCAAGGAGCTATTTAAAGGAGTATCTCAGTATGAACATCTGTACAGAGAAACAGTCCAAATTCTCCCAGGTTAATTCAGAGGGGAGAGTCAGTAGAAGGTTCCCCTGTTGCTGCTTTAGTCAAGCCTTCAACTTTCTTTTTAGTATGATAAATAAAATTTTATTAAAATGTTTCCCTGCAATTTGGAGCATAAAAATTACTGATTTGGCAGATAATTTAAATACAGTACAAACAAAATTTTTCAGTATGCCACTGTTGTTGCATACAATGTACTATAGTATGTGACTGAAATTTTTATCATTCAGAAAAACAGATTGTTTTTCTGATGTTTTTAGTGATTGATATCTTTCTAGAACTTAAGACGTAGCTAAATTCTGTACTATTCCTAGTTTATAATTCAGTCTCAGCCTACATGCATAGCTCTTAAGCATAAAACAAAATTCAGTGTTTTTGTCTAGGGGGTTCTTTGTACTTCTACCCTTTGAAGAATCAGGTCTCTGCTCAGAACATACTTTTGAGGAAAGGCAGGTTGTGGTGACAAGCTTGAGAAGAAGAAGCAAGTTTTGAATGGAACTCCTGCTGGCAGTGGGTAGGCTCTACAGAAAACCATGTTGCTTTTTCCCTGAATATGGTCATAAGAACATACCTGTGGAAAATTGTTAGGACTATTAAACAGTAGTTTAAAATACTGCTTTGCTCCCAGCTCTTGCATGCTTCGGTGTTAGGCTTTTAAGATGTGTCTTCTCTGAAAGAAAAGCAGCTGTTGCATCACATTCATTAATAACACAGTATTTTGTGGGTTCCACAAAATACACAAATTCCTTGCCCTGTTACTGACTTTTTTCAGGATGTCAATACAGGCAGTCTTTAAATGGTCTGTCAGTTATCAAGATGAGCAAGTACAAAATCTCCTGTGCAGTGTGGTATTTAAACATTCAACCCCCTGCCAACACTGACATCCTAAACTGGTGTGCTCAGACATGAATTTTTCATGAGCGTGGTTGCGTGCTGCTGGAATACACGTTCCTGAGATGCAGTCATGTTTGCTGGCATGGGCAGCAGTGGGAGACAAGAAGCTCTGTATATGATGCTTGTGTGCACGTACAGTGGTACCACCACCAATGCCAGGAAATAAAGTGTAATTATAAATTTTCCTCTATGTTGCAAGAGTTATCATACAGACATTTTTCCCAAAATTCCACTCATACTTGTGTGAGTGCTGCACAGTGAAGTTGCAAATTGTGCTGCCTGAGCAGAATGTGTCTTATAGTAAGTGCATCTGCACAGATGACAGATACTTTTGCCGAACAAAAATACACATGTTTGTCAAACTGAGTAGTTTTGTCATAATTAAATACACATTTTTTAGTCAGGAAAAACAGCTAATTGTGTGAATAATGTTTTGATATGTCTATTTTTTAAGTCTTTGAAGTAATGTGCCTGCTCCTAGAGCAAAGTTAGGCCAGTAACATATGTAATACAATAAAGTTTTTGAAAAAAGGCCTGCAAAGTAAAGCCAGTTTGAAAATGTCCATTTAGAGTAGTAAGCATGCTCTAACTTCAGAATATAAGAATTCTTGAGTACTACATTGTAATTTACTATTAAATCCATGCTGCTTTTTGAAGTTTCTATTTGTGTAAATTTACAGTCTGTGGTGATTTTACTGTATTTATTGATAATTCACAGAACAATCCTATAATTTCTTAAGAAAAAACAATCAAAAATCATTGACCCAGTACAATTACCTTAATGGGTAATTATCTCTCATTAATCCTAGGAAGAATTAAGCCTCTGAAATAGAGAAAAGGTGGCAGGATACTCATGGAGATGCCAGAAATGGTTGCATATCTAATTCCTATGGTGAATTTTTTCATGAGGAAGGAACTACTTCCAATGTTTTGTGATGACATAAAATAATGAGGTTTTAAGTAATGGTATATAGAATAAACTACACAAAATGAAGAATTTGAAGTTATGAACATCTAGACTTGTTTAGAAAAAAGGAAAATTTATTTTGAAGGAAAATTTGGCTTTGCTGTGGTAGACAAGGGTTTGTTAGCCTTTTTTTATTGTTATTGGCTTTGCTTGGTTTGGTTTGGTTTTTTGTTAGATCTGAAATATAAGGTAACAGAGTACTGATGACTAGAGGAAAAAGGGCAGGGATGTCTGGAGTGTAAATTGCTACAGGTTAGTTCCTCTCCACAGAACTGAATGTTGCTTTTCTCAGCTTCCAAACTCAGAACAGACTTAAGATTGGTGCTTAACTCTAACTGCATGAATGTTTTATCCCCTGCTCCTCCAAGTATGTGCCTTAGGAAGGCAGATGAGTATTATTCCATCTTGTCAATAAACTGCATAAAACACAGGTGTTTTTTTTATTGACATGCTCTTTTTATTTCTGGAGCATCATGAGAGATTTACATTGATGGTATTAACAGTCTGCCTCTAGAAAAGCAGGCCTCTCTCTGACCGTACCAGGCAGCTTAGATATTGCAAGCTGGCAAAAATGGACCTCAGCAAGTAAAAACTGCCATGCAGTCTTTTGCAACTTCCTTTGTGAACTGTGTATGGTAATTTTAGGAGCAATCAGATTGCAGTTCCTGCCCTAGAAAAATATATTCAGTGCTGAATTTAGTGTTTGCTGCTTCATCTTTTCATGTTTGACTTCTGGGTCAAAGTGGAGTGAGGGAAGTTCTCTTCCTTTACTGAGGCAGTAATAAGAAAAGAAGATAAACTAAGGGCAAGGTTACCCAGACCTTTTTTGTTTCTATACTAGTATGCTTTTTTTTTTTTTTCTTGCGGGTCATCCTACTTGCTTCCAAGTTTTTATTTCTCTAAGAATGAAGAATTGAAATGGTGTGCATAGTGCACAGCAGAAACATGGCTTTCATATAGTGGGAGCAGATATATGCATCTATTTAGTTTAAAGCACTACATACTTACAGTAAACAGGGTTGTATAAATTATATAAAGGTGAATCAAGACAACTTTAGGTTTTGTTAAATAAACACTGTTTTAGCACTGGGGTGGGGGAGGAAAGGATAAACGTGTCTTCTTCTTTGAACTTGGCTTTAAATATTTGAGTTGTTGAGAAAGATGGTGGTAAAGGATGGTTTCAGTCTGTAATTTGGATACTCTGTGAATGTGCATATGAACTCTGAACAGAGATCAAAAGTTAATGTAAAGAACAAATTCTGTTAAAGTTTAAAGCACTCAAATTTTAGGAAGAGCCTGACCCTTCTTTTGAAGTCTTTTGTTTGTTTTCTTTGCAGAGGAGTGGATGAGGGAATCAACAAAGACATACTTTAAAATTCAGCACCTTACTGAGCCTCTTTTTTCTTGAAAGTTGAATAATTTTGCAAAGCAGAGAAATCTTGCTGAAGAAATTGCTATCAGTTATTAAGAGAGTAGGTCATTCTCATTGTTTGCTAGATTTTTGTTTAGATGTGTAATGTTATGTTTTGTTCATAGTAGTGGGTTCTTAAATACTTCTCCAGTAACTATTATAAATCACTTTTACTTTTGGGATAAAATCACATTTTCAGGAATGTGATTACAAGAATTATAGGAAAATGTTATACTTTCTCATTGTCTCAGAAGTGAGCATTTGTGCTATCACAAAAATGGAGGATCCCAAACAACAGCTGTGATTAAAACCAAATGATGGTATAAGTTAGTCAAGATAAGCATTCTGTTAAAAATGGGCTGTTCAAGTGAAAGTATTTAAAATGGAAACCTAACACTCTGTGAAATTCCTGTGGGTTTTGGCAGACCCATCATAGTGCTTTTTGAAACTAACAGGTAGTGAAGCAGTTTTTTTCTCTTGCTAGGTCTTAATCAGAACTACCAGTGTCTGTGTAGCTTTTTTTTTTTTTTTTTTTTTTTTTTTTTTAACCACAGCAATCTGTAGACATAGGCATAGATGCAACTTAAATTTTTGTAAATGGTCACATTTAGTCTGATAGACTGTATGAAATAGCTTAAATTTATTTTTGGTAAGTAATACTGTTTCCATCCACTAGGTCTTTCAATGTCTGTTTCTCTGACCTTTACAAACAAACTACAAGTTGATGAAACTGGTCTTTCCCTTTTTTAATTAATGCACAGATGATCAGACAGATACATTCAGGGTTTTTTAAAATCTGATTTGTCAGTAACGCTTATTCTTTCCCTAATTATGCAGTGGTTTTTTTAGGTTGCTGGATTGCATTTGGTCTGTTTTTAAGGGTGCATTGGCAAACGATGACATTATTTTCCTGGGATGGACAGGAAGGCAGAAAGATAAACCAGTGTTGTTGAAAGCATATGATAGTTGCAAAGTAAAAAGACTTTGAGCCTTATGATCAGAAAGATTACTTTGTCAGGTCATATTTTTCCTCTTGGAAGTCTGTTCCTGTTATCAGTTTAAATAGATAAAATACAAGTTGTTTCTAGGCATAACCTCTTATAAACCATTCTTATCATTGTTCATAATAGCTGAAAGTACAAAAATGTAGACCTATAAAAATGCTTTATGTTAACTGCACAGATTGCACACATAAACAGCCTATATATATAGTCATCCATAAGTAAACTCAGACAAGTAAATATGGATAATCCAGCTCTATCAAACTTCTCTGCTAGGAGGTTTGTTAGAATAAGTAAACTGCATCTAGAGAAAGCAGTTCTCTTTGGTCAGCTGGCTATTTCTTTTCACAGCACAATTTTTCACTCCATTCTTATACAGATTATGTTGTCATTTGGAAGGAAAAAACAAAGATAGCAAAATATGTTTTGAAACAGTGTAAGGCATCTGTGGGTACAGATGGGTTCCTCTGGGGTGGATGTGCCATTAGCTTCTGTAAAACACAAAACCAAACTTACAGCTAAAAGTAAATGGGAGTTATTTCTCAGTAATTTTTTAACAAGTTGTGTACAGATTATCTGAATGAGTGCTGTACCAAACAGCAGTAGGAAGGTGTTCAGATGTTGGTGATGTACTAGGAAAAAAAAATAAATCAGAATTTAAGCTATGCTTTGCAAGTGTTACTTTGGTATGAGGGAGGGATAGCACTGGAGTTGTTTAGTTTCAGGATCAACACTACACTTCTGCCATCACCCCTGCTTCCAGAACCTTCACTCACGTCAGTCTTTTCCCCTCTTGTCTTGGCCTTATTCTTACTCCAGGTAAGCTGACTCTGTTTCGGCTTTGCTCTGGCCTGGGTGCCAGTCTAGAGTTGTGGGGCTGTAAGAGCTAGGGAGCTTCCCTGAGGATCTTGTGCTGCCCTAGGGGAGCTCTTGCATAGAAAGATTTCCAAAGGCTGCTACAGTCTGTGTTTAGTTGCTTTGTAGATGTGGAATGTATGCAGACATGCTGCTCTGGCATATGGGCAAATATTATTTAGAAGCTGTAAAATGTAATGAGTAAAGCTCAGATACTAATGGCAAAAAAAACAGCTAAGTCCTTGACACTCAGTCACCCCACTTTTATTTTTTTTTTTTTAATCAAGGGTTTCTGGGGCTTTGTGGATTCTGGGTTTTTGGGGGTTTTTGTTTGGTTGGGTTTTTTTAAATATTATTATTAATTTATTTCTAGTAGAATTGTTCAGCAATGATGAAGTTTCCAACTTCTGTTGCTGAAACAGTGGAATCACTTTGAAAAAAAACTTTAAAAATAAACATCTGTTGTTCAGTTTTTTAAAAGCTACAAATCTACATGAAGTTTCTCTTCCTGATAATTTTCATCTGGAAATTGTTATCATTAGTTTCTTGGGGGAGAGTTTCATTAAATTTTTAACTTCAAGTACTTTAATTGGTCTTCAGTCCTTAGCAGCCCTGTGTTTTAAAGAAACAGATATTATAACAGTAACCTCTAGAAATAGTGGCTGATGATTAATAATTAGAAAGATTTTCTCACAGGCTTATGGTAGGTATTATTTTGAATGTAGGTTGAACTAAAATATTTGTGAGTTTATTTATGAATTGTTAAAGAGGGAAGTGGTGGGTGTGTTACCATCCTTCTTAAACATTTCTGGCATGATGAACTCTGAAGTTAGGTTTCAGCCTGGAGTCAGTTTTTACAGCTCTAATAAATCCCCCACAAAAATGGCCTGTTCTAGTGGAAATGACAGCAGCCCTTTGTCAAAACAGTGGCATGGACACCATTATAAAAACTGAATAAATACCTGAACCGTACCAACTTTTCAAAATATTATGCTTTTTTCTAAGCAAAAACCAACAAAGGAAAAGATTTCTTGGTAAATATTTAAATACATTAAATAACAAGCAATTAGAACATGATTAGAAATTGTGATAGACTGTGTCCTGTTACTGAACTCTATCCTTTAAAAAAAGTTTCCATTTTGATATTTAAGAATCACTTGTTGACAGAAGGGAGGGCTTCTGCCAGCTCAAGGTCTGTGCGGCACAATGTGGGACACTTTGAAAGAGCAGCTGGGTGAGGGGGATTTCTCTGCCTGTTCAGTGGTTTTGTGACAGTGACCATGAACTGTTTCCCTTGGGTCTGGGGAAGAAACAAATTGCTGTGACGGAAATACATTGTCCTGGACTAAACATTCCTAAAATGTAATGTTGTTTGTTGTAATGTTTAAAGATAATCTCAGGGAGAGCACTTATGGACAGTGGCTGTGGGGTGTGCAATTATGATACCAGGCAAAAGGAAATTCTGGCTTCTGTGCTGAGTGTCACCAAATGCAGCAGACACCCACCTGCCTGTTCAAAGTGCAGCAATTGCCAAGTTAATAATATTGGATAATATTGCGTGGGCACAGAGTTTGCAAGTAGGTAGCCCTTCATTAAGTTGTTTTTTTGTGGCGGTGTTTAAAGTTCGTGTTGAGTAGTTAATGTTAGTTGTTAAACCTGCAGTCTGTGGGAAGAGGTGGTTCAGGGTTACAGGTACCCTCCATTGATGTCAAGGTTTGTATGGAAATTCCTTGCTTTGTTGCAGTCATGCTGCATTGTTTAGGGCCTTGTTTACATATATGCTTCTGCACCCATCTGTAAAATGGGGCTGGAGTTTCTTCCCTGCCAGGTGTCCTTCCAACAGTCTCTTTCCAAGTCCATGTCAAGTGGGAGAGATGTATAGCAATGTAAAGTCAAATGCATTAGCCTTGCCCAGCTTCTAGTGTATGCATGCCTGTGTGTGATGCCGTACATATACACACACCCATTGTCTTTGGATTAGTTAGGTCCTGCTGGAGTTTGCACCCCACTTTTATCCTTCCTCAGCTTGAGCCGTGCGTGCTGCTGGTGAATGCAGCCTTTGCCACTCAAGAATGCATTTGCAGAATGTATAGCTGGAGTCAGACCTGTTACTTTTCTGCTCATTTCTTAAAGTTACACAAATGCCAGACTTGAACTGTAGAGCTTCTCTTTTATTTAACGCTTTGCAAATCAAAATAATTGACACTTTCCACATTTTATTTGATCTTGATGGTTTGGTTTGTGGAAAAACTGTATTAGATACTCATAATACAAACAACCACAGAAACATTTCTTGGCTGTACAAGAAATGAATTATTGTAAGATAGTTTATCACAGCTGATAGCAGAATGCTGATAAGTGGTGCTGTTTTTTCCTGTGTTTGTCTTTGGGTTTGGGTTTCCATCCCGTCTCCCACCCTGTCCAGAGAGAGCACAGACAAGAAACTGTTGGCTTTGTAAACAAAACTAGATCTCTCATATGACACAGCATTTCCCCAACCTGTCTCCTGCTTGTTTATACAGGTGCCTATAGAGGAATGTGGGTATTTTAAGTAAAGCATCAGACCTGATAAAAACATAAATGAAGAGGTCACATGCTGGAATTGGTGCTCCTCATCAACACTGCAGCAGTTCAAAGCTGGAAAGATAGGCCATTATTTTCCCCTTTCTATTTATTACCAACAGGGGAATACAGACTTGTAAATATCCTTTGAATATGTTTGTGTAGCTAGCTGTTAGATATTTTCTCCATCTTTCAAGCCTCTGTCTTCTTTTTACAAGAAGAATTTTGCATACTAGATTTACATATATGTTGTTTTCTCATTCTTTTTTTTTTTTTAAATCCTCATATCTGCATTTTGAAATCAGTGTTTCTTCCTGTTTTGTGGATGTGATGTAAGCAAAAATAAATTTGGGAAGATGTGACAATTAATATAGATACTGTTATGATGGCAAAGTCTGCAATCACAATCCTCCCTGATGCAGAGATCCTAAAGTTTGCTTTTACTCTTGGCTGTAAGGAAGGTCATCAGGGACAGCAGGGTGAGAGATACTGTCTAAGCAGATGCTTTTGGTCAACAAACATCCTTTTCATCTCCTTTTGAAACCACTTTCTTTGGTAGCATACCAACATCACTGCTAAGGATAGGAAGTCAACATGTTTACATTTGTTAATTTAGCATAGTATGAGGGTATGGATTTTTAATACATAACAAAAACATGGTTTGAGGGCGTTTCTAGAACCCTTGCTCATTCAAGATAAGCTGTGTAACTATATATGTTTGTTGAAGGATTATGCCTGTTATTTATAAGAAAATGAGGTGTTGATTGTTTTTCTTCTATGTCTTTTGTTTCCTGCTATTGCTATAAAAATGCTAAGATGTGTGTGCTTATGGAAGTTCAGTTCCTGCTGGGTTACATCCAGTCATATCTGCCAGCTGACAGTGACTGAGGCAGATCTCTTCTTCCTGACTGTTCTTGAAAGACTTCATCTTAAAACCTCCCTCTGCATTTTCAAAGCTTTATTTTCAGCTATTGACCTAGCTTTTCTGGACACCTGAAATCCTAAAAGAAATTGATGCTAGGTAGATGAGTAATACAGGCTTCAGTCTTAAAAGTTGGGCTTAAATCCTGAACACAGCATAGCACAGCTGACTCTGAGGATAGTGAGTGAAATACATTTGTGACTGAGGTGTGACAATGATATTTTTGAGTGTATTTGCTAGTTCTAAAATGTTCATGTATTTGGTTGGTATTTACACTTAAGGTCTGATGAGATGGAAAGTTACTCAGTGGGTGAATAAATAAAGACAATAAGTGTTAAAACTAATAGAAGAAAACCTGAAGTAGAAGCTGGAATGGCATTGTCCAGTTTTGCACAAAGAACACAGGTTAATATAGCAGTATATATGAAGAGGGCCTCTTCCTTGTTGATATTTTTGGCTGTGTTTCTTTATATGTTGCAAAGCCTAATGTTTTTAGTTGTTATGACTAAAGGAAGGACTTCTAGTGTAACAGAAGAAATTGTATTTTTCCTGTCTAACTTTCCCATTTCCACTTAAAAGTGTATTGTCAAGTAGAATCATATCTGTACAGCCATTTGGGGATCTGAGTATGAAAGGTTTAAATTTAGTCAGATTGAAAAGACTTCTACCGTGAATGGATGTGTAGTTTTTATTCTCACTACCTGTAGGTGATCTGAAGACAAGATCTTAAAGTCATTTGAAGTTTTCATGAGGATGGCTTCAGCTTTGTGTTTCAGGTTTTGATTTTTTAAATCAAAACTTTTTGAGGTTTTTTTGATTAATGTTGTTTTTGACAGCCAGAGTCTCTTTGGAAAGCTTGCTTTGTGTGGAATGTGTAGTTTCCCTGATGAAGTTAAAGCGCAGAGGGGGTAACTGAATACTCCCTGCTGTCAGTGCATTGCCAGCCTGAAGAAAAAACAAACATGCTTACTGAGAACAATGAACATTCCTTCAAACCCTAGGAGACAGATTTTTGTCCCCCCCCTTGCCCCCCCCAATCCCTCTGGGCCCAGGGATGTCTCATCCTGTTTTGGGTGCCTTGCTTGGGGCATAAGGGCTGCAAATGGTTTCACATCTACATTTAGAATTTAGAGCGTCCTCCAAGATACTTCCACTCTGTGCCCCCTGCCATGTGGGTCCCTTCCCAACACCCACCCCTTGCCTTGACCTTCCTCCAGCAATTCTAGTGATTTAGCTCTGACTTTCCTTAATGTTTTTTGTACCACTTTTCTAACCTACTTGGTCTTCAGATGCATGCCCAGGCTGCCTGTTCTCTTGTTTTGCTCACCCTGATTTCACTGTCCTTTATAGGGCAGATGCTCTACACTTGATATCTCAGAACTGAAATCTTTACTTGCTTCTAAGCAATTTCCACTGCTGCTCTCTTGTTTCCAACCTAAATTAAGGTTTGCAGTGATAATTTGGTATTCTGGTAAATTCTTGATGCTCGGTGGTTGTGTGAGCAGGTCAGAGGGCAGGTCATAACTTGAAAACTAGATGTATGGGGATGTAGAAACTTGCCCTGTCTTTAATTATCTTGGGTTTTTTTTAAGATAAGAAGTTCTCTAAATAAAGTTTCTTGATTACTATTAATAATGAGTGGTTTAGAATGGGATAGAAGACTAAGCAAGAATGGGATAGAAGACTAAGCATTTTTCATAGTATTCTTTTTGGCTTGGGTTTACAGGCCTGAAGATTTTTAAGAACATTTATTATGACCTTACATAAAGAAAGCTTTTACATGCCTGCAATGAGATTGAGTGCTTTCTGAGATTATCCTAAAGTACTTTCATCAAAAGATATTGCTTTTTTTATTAGGTTATTTAATTTATATTTTTGTTGCTGGACTCTTTCTAAAACCTGTACTGTGAGCTTCAGAATTCATGAAGTTACTTTCCTCTGGATTTATCTCGTTGCTGATTGACTTTGGTGCCTCAGAAGATGGCAGTTCTTTATGAAGCTGTCTGCATTTGGGGTGATTACAAGGAATTGCTCTTTGTAAATTTGCTGGTATTTAATAATGTGGGACTCAGAGATACTGTAGTCAATGTAAAATTTAATGAAGACATAAATTAAAGTCTTTGAAGATAGTGTCAAATGTAAAGGAAGATGTGAGTTGTGGATTATGAGCAAGTGAGGGAGCAATAAAATTAAATGCATAGATCACAAAGCCAAGCAACTCAGAAGCCAGAGGCTGTGTTGACAGCAAAGGAGATAGGAATACACTAGAAAGCCAAGGGATTGAATGGCAAAGTGTTCAATACTTACAGCTTAGAATCACGGACTTGTTTAGTTTGGAAAATAGTTTTAGGATCGTAGAATCCAGCTGCTAACCTAGTTCTGCCCAGTCTACCACTAAACCACGTACCTTAGTGCCCCATCTTTTAGAGGGTGGTCCCCACACATCCAGTGAAGGTTTTCCTTAGCCCTCTATTGCTTGCTTATGTATTTATGAAAATAATTTTTTATTGTCTTTTACAGCAGTAGCCAGATTAAGTTCTAGCTGGGCTTTGGGCCTTCTAATTTTCTCCTTTCATAACCTCATAATATCCTTGTAGTCATTGTTTGAAATCAGTTCAAATTGTTGGTACTTACTAATCTGTTTGATCAAGCTCTTGAGATCTGTTTTAAATTTTGAAAATGGGGAACTTGTTATGTGGTGGTTTTTAACTTCGTTGGGGTGAGAATTGCAAAAGTCTGAATCTTTAATTTATCATGTGCTTTTTCCACATGTTATGAACAGTTGCATAAAAAATTAATGCATTTAATGCCTATGGCATCTAGAAAAATATTTCAGTGAATTTTCCTTACTATCACTGTGTTTTTAAGCCAGAGCTGTTAATTAGCTGTAAGGATGGTAAATTTTCAGGTATTTTCCTAAATGTTATGTTCCTGATGAAAATAGCTTCATTTTCTAGACCAGTCTGTTAAACAGTATTTTGGGATTTCATTGCATGCCAGATCTTTGGAGTTGGCTGTGTGTTAATGTTATTGACAAAATGGTCAATATCATTGGCTCCCTTCTCTAGAGAACCAACCATATTTTTGCATGCCTGCCCAAAGCTCTGTTTGCAAGTATGATTACTCTGTTCAGTATGATTCACATAGGTCAAAATGACAGATGCTTTTTACAGAATCACAGAATGGAACAAGTTGGAAGAGACCACGGTGGATCATCTGGTCCAACCTCCCTGCTCAGGCAGGGTCATCCCAGAGCACAGATTTGCATCCAGACAGTTCTTGAATATCTCCGATGAAGGGAGACACCACAACCTCTCTGGGCAACCAGTTCTAGTGCATGCACAGCAAAGAAGTTCTTTATATTCCCAAATTTCCCTCAAGCTTTCTAGCTTTCTCAGGAGGTTTCCTCTCTTGTATTTCTTTCCTATTCTAATTGTCTCAGTATATAGTGATTTTTAATGTGCCTTCTAAATTATGTCAAGCACTTAATTATTGTATTAATTTTTGTTGAAGACGGTATTGAAAGCTCATTAGCTTATTTTAAAGCTGGCACTATGCAACATATATAATTCTACCATTTGTTACACACATTTTTTTTCCCCCCCTAGATAGAAGATGGGAGCAAAGCTGCAGCTGTGGACAAGTTACTGGCTGGGGATGAAATTGTTGGCATCAATGATGTGGGCCTGTCTGGCTTCCGACAAGAAGCAATCTGTCTGGTGAAAGGTTCACACAAGACGCTGAAGCTTGTAGTGAAAAGGTAAGCTTGTGTTAACTGGAACGCCAAGTGTGTTTCAGCCTATTAGCTACTAAGCAACTAAATTTGCCAAGATGTGGCAAGTTAATGACTTTCATTCACTGTTATAAATGTGCATATTATGTGGTATTAAACTCCTCCTTAAACACAGACCCTTTAAAGAAGATGATGTGGAGAGAGGCAGCCTATTGATCGGAGCAAAAGCCAAGGCAATACACTGTGTGAGTGCTTTTGTGATGTGATCAGTCAGGACACTGCCTGTGTCCTCCTGAAGTGCAGTGCCCAAAGCAGGCTGCCAGCCCTGCTTCCCTGCCTTTGGTGTGCAGACACAGGCAACGCTCTTTAGTGCATATGCTGTGCTGGCCAGTTGTGCTGTGAGGAGTGGCTTACATGGGAAGCTTTTGAAAAAGCATTTTCCCACTCTGAAAATATTTGAGGTTTCGAGCATTTCATAAATGGCTTGAATAAAGAATACTTTCAGTTAGTTGTTAGTGAAGGGGGAAAGTGAAGCAGTTTATCAAAACAGAACACATTTTTGGTTTGAAAACTTTTTGTTTTGTCATTTTGAATCACAGCTTTTAAGGTCACACTACTTTTACTAACTTGAGTTTAAAATCATTTTCATAAAATATTTTTGTCAGAAGTGAACCAGTGTTAAAGTAGGCTACATCTTGTAATTTCTGGAAAAAGTTGCGACCCAGAAATCTGAACAATATGATCTTTGTTAGTAATTTCCTTCTCTGGTGTATCAGAACTTTCTAGTTAATTACTTTTATCAACTTATACCAGTCAGTCTTTAATGTGAGAATTTGTTAGAATCAAAAAAAGAGTTTTGATGCAACACAGAAAATGCCAAGAATTTGAGTTTGACAGGTATGATGATCCAGTCCATAAATATAATGACTGCTTGAGGCCGTCTCAAATAACGACAGTCTTTTGTGAAATAGCACTGATAGGTAAGAGAGGTACAAAAGCATGCTTTTCAGCTTTGGTTTTAGAAGGTGTTTTTGATAGAAGAAGTTATGGGAACCTGGAGCTCTTTCACAGCTGCTAGGTTATATCCTCAACAATAGCTACTTCTAGAAGCTCTCACCAAATTTTTGTAGCATTGAAGCTAATAAATGCAAAATAAAATGCATTCACAACTACCATAAATCATGCTGATGTTCAGCAGTTCCAACTTGCATTGGCTATTCCAGTAAAAGCACTTGTTAGTAGAGGTTACATCGGTTATTCCTGTCAGAGAAAGAGAGAATTTCAGGGTTGAGAAGTTTTATACGCACTGAAGAATCTGCCAAGACAGCAAGTCTTAATTACCAGGAAAAGCTTCAGACCAAATAGAAAGATTCCCTCTCTTGGTGCTTTTCAACTTTGACAGTGATTTGCTTAGAATCTGTGAATTCTGATCCATCTCTGGAAATGGCAGAAACTTTGGTGCAGAAATACCCTCATGAGAGACACAGCTGTGTCATTCTTGGTTCTTCATACCACATCATGCTGTATTACCATCTGAAAGGAGGTTGCAGTGAGGTGAGGGCCGTTCTCTTCTACTCTGATAACAGTGAGAAGACAAGAGGAAATGGCCTTAAGATAGGGAAATCAGATTATATACTAGAAAAAAATATTTCACCATTAGGGTGGTTAGGCATTGGAATAGGTTGCCCTGGGAGGTGTTGTCCATCCCTGGTCACCATCCCTGTAGGTGTTGGAGGTGCCTGAATGTGGTGCTGGGTGTTGTGGTTTAGGGGTTACCATGGTAGTGCTGAGTGGACAGTTGGACCGGATCTTTTAAAGGTCTTTTCCAACCTTGATGGTTCTGTGAGTCACTCCATGAATGTGATTTTGGAGAACTTTGCTACAGCTAATCAACTGCTGATCTGCTGCTGGGGATTTGTGGCCATTCTCTGCAGGCAGAAGAGCCCTATTGCTGTACATGCCCTTGAGCACTTTGGTGCAAAACTGATGGATTTTCATCAGTCCTTTATCATCCCTTCCCTTTTTCTATCCTTAGCGTGTGTGCAATAGTCAAAAACAAGCCAGCTGTTCTAGCCAAGAGGCTGAAACAGTGGCTGTTGTTAGAGAAAACATTATTGTCTGAAATTTATTAAAAACTTCCATAGCTTCCAAAAGAGGCAATAGCCCTTTGGGTCATTGACAAGCCTGCATAATATTAGATACAATTTCATAAAACTTACTGAATTAAACTAGCTGGGGCTTTTGTCTTGGTTTTTCAACTTTGCTCTTTCTCTTGGAAAGTTGCCTTAGGATATCAGTCCTTTGATGGTCAGAAACCTTTTAACTTCCAGACTCATTTTATTCTTGGCCAGCTTGTTCTCATGCACTGCTGTTGCTGTGCTGAAATAACTTTTCCTGTTGGAAGTTCAAATGATGCAGGTTTTTGTAAAAGCCTTGTTGCATGCTTTCTTTCAGAAGTTATGGTTTGAACAACAGTATTAGTTTTGTTTTGTTTGCCCTAAATCTTAGCCTGAATTTTTGTGAGTACTTTAAACAGCCGTGTCTTTAAGCAAACTGGTTGTTTAGTCTTTGTGTGAGCAATCCTGCAGGTCTGGATTGAATTGGATCAGGGAACTGATCTGACTACAAAATTACTTGAGTAAGTAGGTTTTCAGCTGGGTAGAACCACCACTTTTCAGAGGTAGTCTGCATTTTAATCAATTGTAGCAATCTTGCAATGGCTAGTTTAGCCTTTTTAGACTATTTCAGTCTTCAGATCCACACTTAATGTTCCCTGGGGAGTCTGGGGATAGTCCCACAATTCCCTTTCATTGTGTTACATATAAGATGAAGTATTGATCTGCAAGTCATTTTAGCATCTTTTTGTCTGCTTGCCCTGTGTCCTTTGTCTAGCACTGTGATGTCACTGTAACATTGTTTTAACATTTTATTCCCTGTGGATGTCAGTGTTATAATCTGAAATACAAAATAGACAGGTTTGAAGTTCAGCTCAATCCTGAAGTTTAAGAGAATCTTTGTTTTAATCATGTTGTTGTTGCTATCTGTGAGAGTTAATAGCCAAGATCTGAATTTTATGTGGAAAACGTTTTTCCTTGGGGTCATTTGTCTTATCTATTTGTGTACTGATCCAGAAGTGAAAAGCAAACTTTTAAAAATCTATGTTAGGAAAAAATTACTTCTTAACAAAATTCTTTTAGAAGGTAGAGAACTTTCCTTGCTATAATGTCAGTATAATTAATCAAGGAAAATAATATTTTATTTGTCACTGCTGAGAAGTATGTGCCTGTAAAATTTCTTCTCAAAGCAGTAGAGCCACAGCCTGATCTGATGTTGATCTAACTGTATGTTGGAAATGTATGTTTTGTCTGTTTAGAAGTCTAATGTACCTACAGTGAAGACCAAGGGAAAATGTTTTAGTGAGAGTAATGTGTTTCATTCACAACAATCACTTTGTGTCTGTGACAAAAGTTTCTTAAGGGGCTTATGTTGTTATGTAGCAGTAGCTGGCTTCCAAAATATCATATTTAACTGCCATTTTAAAATATGATTCTTGACTTACACAGGGAAAATAACACTGGTTTCTAATAAAATGGTCTGCAGTACTCAGCATAAATGTATTGGCTATCAGCATACACAGTTTTTGCTGTATTTTCTGGAGCCATTGCATAGTTGTGGTCTAAACCAAATCAGGACTGTGCAACTGGCTCAACAACAATTTTGATATGATGTTTAAGTGGCTTACATAAATTGTTGGTAGAATAAGTGCAGTGTACTTTTGGTCCTGGATTAAAATAGGATTCAGGAGGCTTCATATATTTTTCTCAAATGAATTTGTAGAAACAATACATCTTAATTGCATGCTAGTTCTTTGGTGTAGTACTGAGTAATTTCTTGGGTAGATTCCTTTCCTAGGAAAATGGCAAGCAGACTGTGTTCAGGACATTTCTTACAGTAATTACATGTGAATTTCTTTTGTTTGGAAGTGATGTGCATATCTACATACAAATGAACTTGGTCTCAGTGTTGATACTGAATATTGATGTTGAGGTGATTGCCATATTCTGTGTACTTTAATTATTTTGCATATACTTCTAACTTTAATTCCTTTCTACTTATTACATACAATCTTCATTCCTTTGCATGTGTTAGACATAAGCATATATCACAAATCCGTAGTAATTTTTCACTATGCATTCATGAGATATATTAAACTGTTAAAAATTGGTGCATAGGTGAGGCTTTCATGTGTAATTTATTCAAGGCAGGGTGAGATTTTCACCTCTGGGAGTCGCCCTAAGAAGTTACATGGGTTGTCCCCTTGGCTGCTTGAACCGTCTGTTAGTGGCAGTTGAAATGAGTGGGTGAGGGAAGGAGCAGCCTCTTTTCCACAGGATCTGCTAGTGATGAGAAGCTTTGTTTAACTTGGCTAACTCTGCAGGTACTGTGAGTGCCTGAGAACAAGCTCTAAAGTTCTGGAATTTGGCCACATTGTGTACATATGAGGGCTTGCTGGGTTTTTTCTTTTCTGTAGCATTTTGGTGTTGTGCCTTCATGTTGCTGAAGTGCGAGCTCTTTTTGCAATGCTGAAGGAAGTCCCTTGTTAAAGGAAAGGGAAAGGGAGTGGGAGCAAACACTTGTCGTCAGAAGCATAGTATGAATACTGACATTACTGTGCAAAATCCTAACAAGAGAAGTGACTTGCATGATACTTCTGCCATAAACACGTAGATATGGAAAGTTATGATTATCTTTATTTACGTGGCACTTCATGAAGACAGCTAACTCCTAGTTAAAGCACAGAAGGAGGAATTTTTAATGAATCTCCTGAGGGATGTTCAGAATGTACAGTACTGTTTCTGAGACCTGAGCAGAAATTGTGAATAAAAATCTTGAGAGTCATTTACGATGTTCAGATGGAAGATCACTGGAATTTGTCACAGTCTGAGCAGAAACCTGCTGAACACTACCAGTGACCTTTCTGTAATGGGTTGTGTATAACTTAGCAAGGAGATCTATTCTTACCTATTTATGACCTGTAGAGTAGCTACCTGTGTGCTACATGGCTCCTTGTGGCTGCAGAAATACTCTGTGCACCTTGAGAATATCAATCTGTGAGAAGACGTTGAAAACTGAGGGATGTTTTTTTGCTGCACAGTTATGAGATACAGATGGAGGACTGTGAATTCTGTCTCTTACCTGTGTTTGGCCTTGATACTTCTAGTTTCATAGATACCAAATGATATAGGAACCAATCTGAAAAATTACATGTGTTTTTCTACTTTTAAACATTTAGTGTGCTCTTTTGTCCATGGTTATGGTTAAGCATTGCTCAATAAAAACCAAATGCACTTGTGGAGAACCACTGTTGATTACAAGTGAAATCTGTTTTGTCTTTCAATGACATTTCATTTCTTCTGGAACTGGGATTTCTTATGGCAAAACAAATAGCAGTGGTTTCTCTCATTGCCCTGTAGCCATAATTCTTCCTTTTTAAAGATTGACCATGACCTTAACTGACCAGAGTGGATTTTTGGGGTTATTTTGTGTGGTCTTCTTTCTCTTGTTAGATTGTTTTTTTGGTGTGTTTTGTTTTGTTTTGTTGGTATTTTGGGGTTTTTGTGTGGTTTTTTGTTTTTTCTTTTTTGGGGGGTTTATTGGTTTTTTTTTTTAAATTCCTGTATTTTCAACCAGACTTCAGAAACATGAGAAACTGTAGTAGGGTTTTCCAGGGCTGTGTCTGCATACATGTACCATTGCTGTAAGAAGCAGGCAGGTGTGCTAGCCCCTTGCCACCCATGTTTCTCAGAACTGACAGCTGTGTAACAGGATGTGCCACTGCAGATCTTTGGGAGTGGGTATTTGTAACAAATGCACACAGCTTTCAAGTTCATGGCATGAACATTTCTGTGGGACTGCAGTTGGCGGAAGGGCTGGGTTCTTTTAAACTCCCACTTTGCAAATTGACTTGAGAAGTGGGTTAGTACATTGCTGGGGGCTCCCTCTTTTGCTCTGAGCAGGATGGCCAGGTGTAAATGTGTGCCAGGTATGGACACATACGCTGCTCCCAGCCAGGTCTGGTGATGGACAGGGGAATAAGCCACATGTTTCTGGATATGTGACATGACAGGACCAGGCTAGAGCACGTCTTTTTCTCCTTTGCTGTTGCCAGTGAGCTACCATGGCTCACAGTGGGGTGGCAGAAACCAGATAGACACAAACATGGCATATTACATGAACTACACAGCACCTACAGGCCCAGATCAGGAGAACGTTGGTTGGATGCCCTATGCTTTAAGGGCTGTCTAGTAATCCCAGCAGGATCTTTCTATGAAGGAATGCTTAGTGGAGCATCTGCCAAATAAACCACCCTGTACACATATGCTCAGTGGGGATGCACAGAGTAGGCCAGCCCATGTGGAGGTCCCTTCCTGCTCTGATCTAGTTTGCCTTCCACCTTCTCCATGGGCAAATGCGAGGCTGGCTGAACTTCCAATGTGCTCCTCATCCTTCATCTGTGTGATCCCACACTACTGATGGAAGGCTAATGGACATGACAGGAGGAGGAACACACACTTCCATCTTATATTTTCAGCAAATAATACCTTAGAAAAGCCCTGATGAGGACCATTTTCCCTGGTTGCATCACAGTCACTTAACCCAACACATTAACAGTGTGAATCCACATTCTCTTTGCTGTAACTCTAGCAGTACCACCCAAGATGATTCCCATGCCAACTGCCTTTTTGGTGGGGTGTACATTTAAAAAGCACTTTTATTTCTTAATTTTTTTTCCCACTTCACCTGCTTCTTAGTTGCATTAACATGATTTGATTCATGCTGTTAATGACACACTGACTGATGCTTGAGGTAATGGTAAGCTTTAGTTCCTCCAGTTGATGGTGTATTGTCCCTGATTTCAAAGAGCAAGTGGTTGTCTTGTGATTTTAGATGTTTGTCTTAAACAGCTGTCAGGCTTCTCTCAAATACATGTCGTGACTGATATGTTTTTGCTTTCTGGCATCTTCCATAATTTACAATACAATAAATAAATAAATTATAACATGATCATTTATAATATGATAAAAGAAATAATTTATTTATTCACAAATCTGAAAAATTTGCCCTGTAAAGCTTAAATAATAGAAAGCCAAAATTACAACAGATGTTTCAGTATTTTACCAAGGCAACTCTGTTAGGGCAGGGTTTGAGCTACTAGGAAGGCCATAGACATTTCCTTGTAGGTAAAAGGAACATACTGTAATTTGAATATGCTTATTCAGAAGGCTACTTGTGGCAGTGCTACTCAGTTTTTTTAAGTAATTACCAAAATTGGACAGCATTGCTTCTTTTCTGGGATGGGATATCCATCAAATGGTAACAACCTGTGAGTCATGACTGGGTTTTAGTAGAGATTTTTTTTTCCTTCAGTCATGCATGCACTTGTCAAAATGGTTAATTTTGAGCATGAGTAGTCTCATCCAATTTAGTAAGAGCACTCACATGACTGAAGATAAAAAAAGTATACCAGTTCTTACAGGATCTAACCATAGCTTTTTACAAAATGGTACATTGGAGTTATTCTGAAAACTGCCTTCCACTTGTGAATTTCAGTGTAGGTGCTGGAAACTCTAATATGTAGTAGCCCCTTGGGTGAGAGAGAGGGAAACAAATGAGCCTTCTGAACTTTGGGGATCTGAAAACGTACTCATTTCACATAATACTTTCGCATGCACACACAGCTGATTTTTTTATGTATTCAGTAATACTGTAGATATCTTCAGACTCCTGACTGAAACAGAGTTATAAACCCACCCATTAAAGATCAAATGACTAATGTTTTTATGTCAGAGATGATCTTTGCATGTTGAAAGCATGATTCTGTGTAAGTTCTATGTTTTGAAATAATTAATTGTTTGGGATTGCTTTTAAGCACTTAAGAGTTGGGTTTTTTAACACTAATGAATGATATTGAAATGCATGTGTCCAGTTTCAGGAGAGAAGGAATAATACTCCCATTCCTGTGTGTTGCAGTTTTCTCTTTGTGGAAATTTTATTTTAGGTTACATATTTCACACCCTGAAGATTAAATGATTGAGAAGTTGAAGAACTTGGCACTTACATGTTTCAGCATCAAGTATCTACCATATTGAGTGTAGAGATTTTATGCTCTACTTGCTCAAGTAACTACATGTAACACCTTCCAATTTGAAAAGATTATAAAGAAGTTTTAGAATAATTTCTGTATACAACCCTTAACTTCAGAAATGTGACCACTTCAAAGAAGGACAGGAATGCAAGTGTGTTGCAGACTTGGTTACTGAATAACTGAAGAAATTTGCATCTTATCTCTTGCACAAGAAACCCAGAGTATTTTATGGTCGATTCTACTGAATCTGCATAATACTGGATCACCTGGCAAAACAAAGTCTGGCCCAGAGTCTCAGCTACCACACTGCTGAGTTATACAGCCCATGTGCTTTTAGTCCAGATTCACGCTGAGTGCAGAGGAAGGACAGAATGATGAAAGCTGAAGTTTGGGAAAATTTCTGCTGGGTCACAATCAAAACCAGAGTCAGTTCTTTGATCTGGCTCATGGAGCAGATTTGCCAGCAGGTGGGCAGCTGAACTAGGGCTGGCATCTGATGGGGAAAGAAAGCACTCTGAGGGATGGTGACTGGTCTGGCATAGGTCATGTCCAAGCAAAATAGCTTTCTCAGGTAAAACCTGAGCCATACCAGCTTGTGGCACAGTTCTTTGTGGAGGCTCCATAGTTTGCATCATATGGCTATAGCGTTTTAACCAAGATTGAGACAAAGTAGGGCTGGGCTGTCACCTGAAATGCCCTGGGACAAGAGGAATTCCCTTTCCCCACTCTTTGTTTTTGGGTCACCTTGGACGTGGTGAGGTAAATTACAGCTGAAATTGGTTTGGGAAAACACCACACCTGTGCAGAAAGACCAGTATTTGGAATGTGGTTTCTGAGGAAGCTCAAGTTGGGATGGCTGTTGAAGGGTAAGCTTATTGTGGTGAGTGGCTGGGAGGCAAAACACACCCATTGTGTCTGGCCACAAGCAGCACCAGGATTTCTGTGGCTGTGTGCCCCAAGGATGTGGCAGGTTCCTTCTTGCTGAGGGCAGTGTTTTGGGCTGGTGCAGGCAGCCGTGTGCTGCTCTGGAATTCAGTCTGCCCGTCCTGGGCAAGGATGGCAGAGGGGAATGTGTCTGGATTGCTCTGCCTCCTGCTCCTTCACCTCAGCCATGGTAAGACAGCCTAAAAGCCCCCGTTTTGACTCCTGCTACTGCTGTTAGCATTAGCCCTATCAGAGGCTGTGTTTTTCTTCACTGTTACTGGTGAATAATGCTTTGTTTGTATTTACCCTAAAGGTTAATTTCTTTGGCACTTTACATGGCATAATAATTTCCAAGATACTTGAAAATAAATCCTGCCAGAACCAATTTATTCAATGTGTGAAGCACTTTAGATGTTTCCTAATGATAAATATTCAATTAAAAATGTTTTATTATCCTTCTAAGGAATTCTGATAAATCATGGTAAAAATTGAGGTAAGAAGGTGACATCAGTAGTTTAATGCTATCTAGCCATCAAAAGGTAAAGGAATGTGCAAAAAACAAGGATGAGGGAAAAGTATTTATGTAGCTTATATAATATACCATAAATCCCAAGGGCAACACTTTTATCTCAGACATCCAGATGTGTCTGTCTAGTTCCCCAAGGCAGAGCAAGGAAAAACAGTTCCACAATATGAGAGCTTTATCATGGTAGTCTATTGTGAATTCAGAAGGCAGGAAGATTTATGATGTTATACCTCATGCAAATTAATACCTCTTTGTTGACAGTGCGTGTCTTATTTATAAATGAAATTGTTGTTCCATCCTGCTCAAGCCTATACAGTTGGGCTGAGGAACAAGGAAAACCTGAGCAAACTGTGATGGTGAGATCCTGATTTCTTCACATTAATGACTGAACTTTTTAAGGTTACTAGCATTGATAATTTATTTGCATTTATTTATTTTCACAGAAAGAATCAGAGCATTTTGCAAGTCTCTTTAGTTTCTTTTTATGTAAAATGCAATTTATTAGAGTATAGGGTAGGAGCTGCTGTGCTGTGACAAGGTCATTCTGCTTCCAGCATGGCTTCCTTTAAAGGAGTCTATGTTGGCTGAAGTGTGGTGTTGCTGTTTGCTACATTTTTCAGGTGTAGGATGATTGTCAAATGGGAGGTGAGACCAACTGGTTACCCGATACATGAGAGGAGAATGCAAAGAGCAGTGCTACAGGCCTTATAGTCTCGCCATGGTTGACAGCAAGGCAAAAGGCAATTGTGTAGACCTTTGTGTGAGAATGATCACTTAAGGTAGAATATGCTGCTTTGCTGAAATTTTAGGGATTTCTACAGATACCCATATAATAGAATTCTGTCAATAACTTGTCTGTCAAAATATTGGTTCAATTTGCCATTCTAAGAATATCTGAATATTAATAGGTTGCTTTCATTACTGCTTTTCTCTTTTAGAGCCTCTCCTTCCCCCTAGAAGTCCATTAAGTTAAGTATGTGTTTATATTTTTATTTGATTGTTTTTAAGTTCTAGGTCACTTCTTTTTTGGGGATACTTTTTGGAAGTTATTTCCTTTTATGATAAGATACTAGAAGCTGAGATTGCAAAAACAGGAACTCCTTCTGTTTAGCATGGACAAAAGTGCTGCAGTTCCATTTGCTGCTTCCAGAAAAATAGGCTGACTTTGTTGTTACAATTTGTTGGCACTTTTCTTGAAAAGATAAGTAAGAGGGGAGTGCATGGTATTCAGATCAGTACATAGAGATCATAAATAATAACAAAGCCTCAGATTTGTTGTTTTAACTCATTGCATTGAGTTTTAGTCAGCTACAAACATTCAGGAAAAAACTTGGTAATATTAGAAAACCTGTTAATTTCAGGTGTTGGAATGGGTCATTTTAAAGATGCAAAAATTCAAAAACTGCTGACTAATCTCCCTTTGAAACAAAGAGAAACAGTCATTGCTCTATTTCGAATTCCACCTTCGAATATTGAGACAACCAGAATATTTCCTGACTTTGGAAGATCACAGCTGTAGGAATTAAATGTCTGAGGTCACCTTTTAGATGTGCAAATGAGGCAGCCTAACCACAATCTTTTTTTTTTTTATTACTCTGAATAGGTTAAAGTCTGATTTCTCCCTGTGACTGAATCCTTTGCTGGTAGCGCTCTCTTGTGGCTGTTACTTTCAGTTAAATTACTTAAGGGATTTCAAAAATGTATATTATTTAGAAATTTCTGCCCTAGGACACAACAGTCTGTATTGGATAAGCATTCCTAAATTAAATATGGTAATAGATACTTTAATAATGCAGGAAGGTCAGTCTAGGCAAAAGCATCCCAAGTGTATTCCCCAAAAGATCTCAAAGGGACAGGCATATTGAGCATTCAGGTTTTTAATCTCTTTTTTGCTGTATTTTTGGTGAAAAGCTATAAGCCTGTGGACAGGCGGGGGGAGGCTTGGAGGGGAAGGAAATCTGCATTGGCAGTCAGTCAGGTGGAGGAGAGACAAGGATGAGCAGCTTCATTAATTGCCTTGACTGCAGATGCTGCTGTTTTTGTGGTGTTGCTCTTGGTGATGAGCAAGTTACTTTCCACAAGTTTGGCTATTAAAATGAACGAAAAAAAAACGATTTGGGAAACTTTTCAAGTGAAACTGATATATGTGTTCCTGGTGAAAGCTTGAAAACTTTTCACCCTGAATCTGTATTTTCTCATTCTGGAGGTGGGAAAGGAGAAGGTGGGGGGATAACTCTTGACCTATTCTGTTTTTTAATACCAAGTTTTTAGCTGATGTTTAAATTTTCAGTAAGGAGGCAGAGCCTTCTGGAAGCTCAGATTGTGATGTGCAAGCCTTTCCTTTGAATTAGGGACATACGGTTTCCTCTTTCAAGAGCAGTTACTAATGAGCAGTTGCTTGGTACTGCACAGACTCAACATTATTGGAATTGTGCATCCAGTGTCATAGCTTCGTGAGCCTGTCTGCATTATTAGTATCCAGTGTATGATGTTGATGTAGGCTCTTTTTCCTTCTACACTGCAACCCAACAGCAAATGGAGTAATGATTCCAGGTTGTTTACTTAGTTGTACTCCCTTACAGAGGCAGGTTTACGCTTGAGATAACGCTTTGAACGAGAGGGATCTTGGCCCTTGACTGAAAAGTCTCTATTCTTCTGTAGGCTGAACTCTTGTGTGTGGCATTTGTCTGATACCCACCTTCATTCATCTTTGGATCCTGTATGTCACATAAGAACTGTAATAATCCTAGTTCTTTCAGGGATATTTTTTTAAATTTCAACTAGTCTTCTGGGAAAGCTTTCATAGTAGTTATGTGACTGTTTATAGCTGTTTTCCAGCAAATGTACTGCCATACCCAGCAGCCTTTGAAGTGAAGGTAAGGTGAGCTTGTTTGCTGTTTTGGCTGCAATCTAGCAGGACAGCTCAGCAGTATCTGATTGCAAATTAAGACTGAAAAGAGGCTTTTTAAAGCAAATTAAAAATCCTATTAGTCAACTGTATTTTGAGGCTCAGGTTTTCCTTTTCTTTAAACATAAAGAAATACTTAGTTTTTGTCATCTCTTACCACTGTATAAATGTAATTCTCATCTTTTTTTCAACAGCAGATTCAGTAGTATCTACCCTATGCAATTTATTCTTTTGTTATGTAGAGTGAGGATGGACTTGCTGCTGGAAATTCAGGAAAAAAAGTTTTTTCCCTACTTGAATTTTACTTCTCTGTTTTTCCAAGTAAGTCACCAAGAATAATATTTGTCAGGTCTGCATCCTCATTAACACAGCAATAACTCCATGGCTTTTAGACTCTTTCTGAAACATTGTTAGAAAAGCGAGCCATTAAGTCAGAGTTTGCCTTTCTCTGGGCTGAGTATGCACATGCACACACAGGCATGTGTGTTAATGTTACTAAGCGAGGCATTATGCTAGGTTTAGCTTACTTTTATTGAAGGCTACTTCCAAAAAACCTCATTACATTAGGTTTAACATCTGTGAGTAATCTATACTCTCACCTTTATATGAAGTGCAGTTATTTTAAAATTGATAATATCAATTTGGCTGAGAAAATTTTAGCCAGACACTATCTAACTTTCCAGCAGGTTCACACAGTTGAGCTATTGGACTTCTTTGTAATTTGTATTTCTGTCATATGCTATATTAACTGTATTTCTTATTAAAATCCAAATATGTATGCCTGCATAAAATGAGACCACTTCCTTGCCCTTTGGCCAGTCTCCTTCCTGAAGTTTGAGTATTTCTGTAAATCCATAAACTTCCAGCTTTTCCTTTACAGCTGTAAATGCATCCTGCTTTGACCTGTGAAAAGCTGTTCATTTTACACATGAAGGATGGGGGTCAGTTGGTTGGAAAGGATGCTGTGATGCAGTCTGCTCTGTTATTGAACAGAACCAGTAAAAATGTACAGTTATTGTTTAGTGTGATGGGTTAGGGAACCTAATATGATTGTGACAAATAGGCCAGTGTGCAAGAAGAAAATGTCTTTGTTCTGCTGTGTCGATCCTTAAGGGTGCAGCATAATAAATCTTCTTCATTTCCCCCCAAAGAAACTGTGCAGCCTGTTACTGTATCCTTTATATCCTCAGGTATAATGATGGTCAGCAACCATCAAGCAAGCTTACATTGCAAATCTGGCTAGCAGAAGGGGATTAATTGTGTGACCATGGGATAAAGCTTATTTTTTAAAGAAAACTTTAAAAATAAATTATCCTTTGAAAGAACTCCCCAGTATTTGTAACATCAGTCTTCTTGGGACAGGGAAGAATGTACCTGCCACTTTTTTTCTGTAGGTGATGATTTCCAGTGCCTGCATACTGAGGTGGTTTATTTCTAGGGATGTAACAGGCTGCCTCTCTTTTAGGGGAAGTGCTGATCCCTGAGAAGACTGTCTGGTTGTCTTTCATGTGTAGGAAAAGCGTCTGTAACTCTCTGCTACCATTGATAGTCCATCAGCTCTTAAGAGGTTTTCTTTTAGCTTTGTCATTTCATGGGTGACATTAACTTCTTTGCAATGCGGTGCCCCAGACTCATCTATTTACCTGTCCATGTATTGGCTTTGGAGATTGGAAAAGGATAGAACAGATCAAACAAACAGTTTCAGCAGCATAATGTCAGTGCGTTTTTCATGCGCCTTTGTCCAACACCACTTCAAACGAAAACTAGAAATCCCCCTTCTTCGTCCTCCATCAGGAAGAGTCCTCTGGATCCATTTTTTGGGCTCCGCTCAGCTTTTCCCCGCCGAGCTCTGGGGCAGCGTTCAGCGGCAGAGTCGTGGGTCTGACTAATCTGAAGTGCTCCGGCCTCTTAGCGGGGAGAGCTGACAAGGCTCCTTTGTGAGTCTAATTATATCCCTAAGCTGCCGGCCGCAGATTAGCGCAGGGCAGCCGGTGGCAGAGGGCTGAGGAGTCCCTGCTCCGTCGGCATCGCCCGTGTCTGCCGAGGACAGAGCCCAGGAAGGTGCCACCAACACCCCCGGTGCCGCTTCGCTCTGGGGCCGGTCCCGCTCCATGACGGGAGGCTGCTCCGCCAGCCGCAGCTCGGCCTGGGCCCGGAGGGAGGAGGCACCGCCCAGCGCGGAGCCTGGGTAGGTACCCAAGGCTGTGCCGGGGCAGGAGGCTTCTGCCAGGCTGGACGGGATGTGGGACACTCGTGAGTTCTGCCATCTCCTCACCCTTCGTTCCGTTGTTGGGATAAGCCGGTGCCCAGGGTGCCTTTCTCTTGGCTTTTTTGTGTCTTTTATAACTTCTTGGATGAAAGGGATTAAGAAAATGCATTGCTGTCTCAAATGCATCGGATTAAAATTTCGTTGTAGGATTGTTGAAGTGGAGTCGGCAGGTGTGGAAGAAGGGGAGGTGACTTTGAAAAGAGTATTTTGTTATTTGCTTTCAAATTGCCTCCCATTTCTCAGGCAAACCTGGCTTCAGTGTGCATTGTCTTGCTGAACAAAACCACTCATCTCCTGGCTGGGCCAGGCACTGGGGTGGTTTGCAGTCACTACTTTCTAAGCGCTCTGCAACCAGTTTTCTTGGGCTGGTCTCTTCATCCCAGTATGGGATGGAGACAGATGGAGTGTGCAGAGCAAAACTCAAGGTGTCAAGGCATGAGAGTTTTTAAGCCTTGAGCTTTTAGTGGTATGAAGAGAAAATTCAGTGGAAAAAGTTTCCCAGGCTATGAGTTGTTTGCCAGCATGTGCAGAGCTTACATAAAGGTGAAAGGATATTTTTTTTATGGAAAAGAGCAAGAGGAAATGAATATGTTGATAAATGTGAGACCAGAATTGTTTGTTCCTCACGATAAATCTAAACAAAGGGATGTGGGATTCCTCCTTTGGAAGGAGAGGAATAAGAGGTTCTGAGCAAAAATGGGGGAAAACAGCTTAATCTTTTAAATACACTTGTCTTACACAATTTGGGGAAGGAGGAGGGAGTGTGAAATAATTAATTTAGGATTTTTTTTTCACTGCCAGGCAGTCACTGCTTCCTGCTTTTTCAAGAACATATGCTATGAAGGTGGAGTGCTGGAGCAGCACAGGCTCAGGATGTGTTTCTACCTTCTTAGTGGTGACCAGACAGGCCAGCCACCTCCATTAGAGAAATCCTTAATCTAGTGAGGCTAATGGACCTTCTCACACTAGAGGGCTGCTCAGGTAGGATCTGTATTTGTGGGGAAGAATTCCAGAAGACTTAGGATCAACAGCTGTAGTTTACTGTTGCTTTACAGTAACACATAGTAATATCTAACAGAGCACTGACCCATGAAACACATCACACATTTCTGGTGACTACACTGAACTTTGAGTAAAGCTATAAAATATTAGACTTCCATTAGTCACTTGAGGCTCACATATGGTATTCAGTGTGTCTCAGTGATTTTCTTCTATATGAAGATATTTCTGTTCCTTGAGGTTATTTAGACATCCCTGTGCAGAGCTCTGTACAGCCCTAGAAGGAGTGTTAAAACCTAACTTTGTTTCCCATCTGAAGAAAATGAAATGTAGCACATATATTGCAAACATCTGAGTACTCACTGTCAGAGCCGTATTCACTGCAACAAGTTTAATAATAGTGATGTAGGCACAATTTGCATGTGAATGTAATCATAGTATCTGTGTGATCTCTTGTGAGATTGTCCATAGATAGATACCTTAGTTTATGCAGGAAGAATGCATGGATGAATTCAGTTTTTAAAGTATTTGATCATTTCAGAGGGATGCTGATACTTTCTGCAGCTTTTTAATAAACAAACTTTGGCAGCAGGAGTAAGTATTTAGGAATATTAACTAGAAACTAGCATTTTTTCCTTTATTTTATTATCAGTTGTAACTGATCTGGACTTGGGAAATTTAGATAGTTTCTGATTTTATTTCCATGTATCCAAGCACGCATTTCCTATGGACAACCTATGGACATTTATTATCCTATTTTTGCCAGAGTTACTCTCTTGTAAAACTTACTCTTGGTGATAATTAGGGTGGCTAAAGATTGAGATCTCAAGGGGTGGTGTGAGCTGGGCTTGAAGAAAAATGATCTGTTGAAGATTTGTGTTGTTATTGCTGTGACGTGATTCTGTTTTCAATTTTGCTTGGATAATAGCTTTTATTTTGCTGTGAAGTGACTGAACCTAGCTTTCAAATCTAATGATGTTAAATTGGGTGCACATCTTGGCACATTCAGTTTCTGTGAAATAAGCCTAAAAACCTAGTTCCCCAAGCAAAATCAGTGCTGCTCCAGGAATGCCAGAAATGAGAGCTGTCTGGTCATTATTAAAGTTCTAGCTCCAAATGATTGTGTTCTAGGGCTGCCATATATCTACTCAAAATAAGGGCTTGTACTTTTTCCCAGTGTATCCAAATCAAGGGAAACCACTCGGATTCTTGGAGAATGAAATTTCAGAAGATAAACACAGGACACAGAACCAGACTCAGCAGAGGGTCCAGCTTCTTGCACTTGCCTTACTGCAGTCACCATCTTCCCCCTAGGGATGGAGGGTGGTGGCTTGCATTTCTCAGGGTCAGGCTCTTACCCTCAGGGTGGTAGGGAGCTCTGGGACAACATTTTACCTACCCATGCAGATTCCCTCTACTTGCATTAAGAGTCTACACAAAACATATTTGGCCTGAATTAGTAGAGGCATAGGAGGAGAGTAGCTCATGCTCCAAGAAGTTGCAGGAAAATACCTGCCCTTTGCCAATGGAGAAATGATAGATGGATCCCTAAGTTTCAAATTATACTGCTGCATGTTATAATGTTGTCATGGCTGCAGTCATCAGCTGGAGATTAAGAACAGGATTTAATTTGGAACTAACAATTAGCTTCACCTGAAACTTGAGCTGCCCCGGGAGGTAAGGAGGGAGAGGTTACCTTGGATGATTGTGCAACTGTAACCACCTTGCCTTGGGCTTCCTACGCGTTAAGGCAGCTGAGATTTTCTGCCCAAATTACCAGCTCTGTGATGTGTCAAAACTAATGTCTGTTTCAATCTGAAAATAGTTTTTATTACAATAAAAATCCTTTTTACAAACCGTGCCATATATCACAGAGTGATTTACAGTTTCATAGTTCCCTCAATTCAGTGGAAGAGGTGTAATTTTTTACATGGGCTTGTATGTGTAATACAGTAGGGGCTCCTCAGAAGAGGTTTTCTTTTTATCTCTTTTTGGTTTAGTTTTGTTTGGGTTCTTTTTGTGGAGTAGTTTTTCCTTTCAAATCTATATTGTCCTTCTGAGACCAAGATGCCTCAAGGGAAAATATCTACATGAAAAACTTACTTCTTTATTAATGTGGAAAGTACTGTAATTTTTTAGGGTATTGCACTCATCTTTTGTCTCAGTTATGGCTAAGCCAGAGTAAATGGGTCCTGGATGCTGTCTGATGTGACCAGTATTTATTTGGAAGTTTACTTGAGAATTCCAAGTGTTGTGAGAATAGGCTGAGAAGCAATACTAGAGTTCTTAACAAGTGCATGCTCTTAAGTTGATAAGCAAAAAGACTTTATGTGGGTCTGAGTTGGTTCTACTTCTTATTCCAATGGGGTTTTTTGGATGAAAATAACTATATTGTTCCTAATGGTGATCAGCAGTATTGTTCTAAATATTTACTTAATTAAATATTTCATTAAATGTTCCTGCAGTGCATCTGATTTAACCGTTCCTTTTGTGAACAAGCCAGATATAAATCCAGACAGGATTTAGCTTCATCTGAAACAGAGTTCTATTCAGGCATTTTTTATATTCAGGGAGTGACCCTGAAAGAAAAGAGGAGATGGTGTGTGTTGTTTTTATAAAGCTCACTCCAGATCTGCCAAGGTAAAAGGCATGGCCCTAAAGTACTTGCCATGATATTTTCCATTGGTTTTTGGGTTTGTTGCTCACCATGAAAAGACATTTTACGCATCTCAAGTTTAATCTCCTAATACAAAGTGAGGGTATAATATCTCGACAGCTAAAACTTCACATCCTGATGTTTCTGCCTCATCTGGGGAAGGCCCTTTTATTTTTTTGTATTTTGGAGGGGCTAATGCGGTTACTACATCTTCTGTCCTTACTTGAAAGGATGTTTAAGGCTCTCCTGGATGGACAGTCTGAATACTGGCACAGAGGGTACTTTAGACAAAGCATTTAAGTTGCTGCTGTCTAGCCCCAGGACAGTAGGAACTTGGGGGCATCTAAGACTGAATCTGAGGGAAAGGCACGAGGAAGGGGGAGGAGGAAAGGAAAGGAAGTGTCTGAGGCTGTGATGTTCTAGAAAGCAGCAGAGAGGTGAATTCATAAGTGATTAGTGGGACAGGTTTTAGCAGTGCTTCAGTGTATTCAGAAGACTAAAAAAGCAGTGGTTGGAGTGCAAAACCAGCAGAAAAAGAAAGAGAAATTGTGGGCATATTTTGCAACTAGAAAAGCCTAAAAACTCACTTTGCATATATATATATATATATGCATGTATCTATATAGATAGATATGTGTGTGTATATATCATCTCTATTGGATATGAGTGACAGGGAAGGTTTACTTCAAAATATATTCTGGAAGTTTTTTTAATTTGGGAAATCCTTTAATATACAATTTCTGCATGGAAATTTTCAGGGGGGGTTTCTGTGTTTTTCTTCCTTTTAATATTTTTTCATAGACACATACCATCCTCCTTCCTTTATTTTTTAAATAAATGAAAAAATAAAGCAGGAGACTGTTCAGAAAAAATGTTCCACCCCAAGTTTTGGATGCTTTGCCCTCCGTTGGTTTGCTGTTGCATCCAAAGATATAGATATGCCTTTATGTCAGGAGACAAGACAGCACTAAAAATGGCAAGGGGAAAGGAGCAGGGAATCATATTGGACTTAATCAAGAACTTTTTTAGGGAATTGATAACAACTGGTTTAGCCCAAATTAGGGTAACTCTTGAATGTATTTAATTGCTGAGAATGACACAAGAAACCATTCACATTCCTTATAGAGTTTTGCTGCTGGGCAATAGCTTTTTGCCAAATTTAGGTAATTTCCATATTTCCCTGACAGATAGATCTACCAGTGGTGACTAATGTAGCATGAAGTAATTTGAATTCTATGAATATTGTTGTCTGAGATAGATAATACAGAATATCTTTGTCTGTATAGGATGATGACTCCTTTGGTATTCCATAGAAAGGAATGTTTGCCTGTTTTAAAGGGGGAGGGTAAGAAGAAAGATCAAATTAAGTACTCAAAAAAAAAAATAGTCATTTTAGAAAAATCATCCTGTTGTAATCATGAGCACCCACGTCAGGGAGTTGGATAAGTTCTTCAAATCTGCAGTGACAAATACATATAACAGCTTCTGGAATGAAAAACAGTTACATTGTCAATTGCTTTTTGAGGCCCCTGTGGGTAACTGCAGACTCATGGTGGTTTTTAGCCTCCTTTTTTTCCTGCCAAGGATTCAGAAGACTAGCAAAATCCGAAAAATGTTTTTAATACATTGAATAAATGATTTAGCAGTTCTTTTAAAGTGGCTTTTTACATACCCAGTTAATTACATTATATGTTGGTCTTCTAGTGTGTTTTAATTTACTGAACACAAGATTGATGAACTGCAAAACTTCGCATGAATTGGGAAGACTTGTTCCCCCAGCATATACAGATTTACTAAAAAAAAATTGTTAATGAAGTATTGGTATGTCTAGTCTATTGTTATTGTAAGGGGGGGTGAGAAAGCTGAGAACTATAAAGCTGGGATTTATAAGCAAACAAACAAGGGCACCTGCACTGTCACTAGAAATTTTTGATATTTTGTCTACGTGGAGTAAAAAAAAATAATGTGTGAGTGGCTTGCTGAGGGTGTTCCATAAACTGAAATGCTCCTAGCCAATTTGCTTGGCTGGCACGAGGCAGCAGTGTTTTTAACTGGTTGTCTGTTTCTTTAGGACAAACAAGTGCAGCATGGTTTGGTTTATTTGGCTTTGAAACAATCTAAGGGCACTTTGTGAGCTGTACCTCACAGTATGTGCAGTGCTCGAGCGTGCTGCTTGTTTGAGAATGCCAATGAATTGTGCACTTGACCTTTAAGTTTGTGCAGGTTTCCATTTTATCTCAGGCTGTGGCCTTTCTGCATTTCCTTAGCCTTGCATCTTTGGCATGTCTTGTAGCCAATTACACTGAGATTAGGCCAAATTTCTGTTCTAGACAAGGTTTAAAATGACTTCAAGTACTTTGGAGCTCCTGCTGCAACTTTGAAAAAGTGAGCTTGGACTATTTTAAAAACAAAGTTTTTAACAACACAGAAAGGCTTTTCTGCACTGCTGAAAAGCTGAGTTGTGTTGTGGTGAATGGAGGGAGAAGTGTTATTTTGACAGCTGCTCTTCAGCATCACTACGTTTACTGGTTCCCAAATTCTGGTGTTTGTACCTTGAAACATGGTTTACAGCTTTCTGTAGAAACTAGTGACTGAAAAGGGAATATATGTTTTTTAAGAAGTTTTTAATATCACTACAACAGTTTTCACTCAGAGATTTAGGGCTGACAATGTGTAACAGTAAGAGTTAAAAAGAATAGATGGGATTTGTTTGGGATTTTTTTCTGTTGTAGACTCAATTCTTACTGAAGCCACTGCCTTGTCCATCCTTGTACTTGTGAAAAATTCTTGTCTAAACCCATGTTTTATTAGGGTGAGATCTCCACTTTGAGTACTGTGTCCAGCTCTGGCATCCCCGGTATGGGAAGGACCATTGACCTATTGGAGTTAGTCCAGAGGATACCACCAAGATGATTAGAGGGTTAGAGCATCAACTCTTAGCTATGTGAAAATGCCAACAGAATTGGGAATTTTCAGCCTGGATAAGAAGGCTTTGGGGTGACCTAATAGCAGTCTTCCAAGACCCAAAGGGAGCCTACAAGAAGTTGGAGAGAGACTATTTTCAATGGCATGTAGTGATAGGACAAGGGGGAATGGTTTCAAATTGAAAGAGAGTAGGTCTAGATTAGATGTTAGGAAAAAATTCTTTGCTCTGAGGGTGGTGAGGCACTGGAACAGGTTGCCCAGAGAAGCTATGGATGGCCCATATCCTGAAAACATTCAAACCAGGTCAGATGGGGTTCTGAGCAATGGTCTGGTCTAGTAGAAGGTGTCCCTGCCTTCATTAAAAGGGTTGGAACAAGATGATCTTTAAGGTCTCTTCCAGCCTGAACCATTCTTTGATTGATTCCATGATTTATTTCCTGTCGCAGCAGATACAGATGAACAGTGGGAGACACTGCATTTGCCAGGACTGGCCTCTAACGCTCCCTTCGGGTTAGATGTGCTGTGGGAAGCCCTGGCTGTCAATGGTCACTGCCGATGTGGAGGGCAATTCTGCAACCGCCAGGAGAAAAGCCACTACCGTGTGGTGACAGCAGGGTGTGCGGCTCTGCCGGCTGTGGAGGGCTCGGCGGGGGTGAGGCGCGCTCCCGGCGGCAGCAGGAGCAGCAGCAGCAGAAGGGGCAGGGACAGGAGCAGCAGCAGCAGCAGCAGAAGGGACAGGGACAGGAGCAGCGGCAGGAGCAGAAGGGGCAGGGACAGGAGCAGCAGTAGCAGCAGAAGGGGCAGCAGCAGGGGCAGGAGCAGCGGCAGCAGCAGAAGGGGCAGGAGCAGGGGCAGGAGCAGCAGAAGGGGCAGGGGCAGGAGCAGCAGAAAGGGCAGGGGCAGCAGCAGAAGGGACAGGGACAGGAGCAGCGGCAGCAGCAGAAGGGACAGGGACAGGAGCAGCAGAAAGGGCAGGGGCAGCAGCAGAAGGGACAGGGGCAGGAGCAGCAGGAGCAGCAGCAGGGGCAGGGACAGGAGCAGCGGCAGCAGAAGGGGCAGGGACAGGAGCAGCGGCAGCAGCAGAAGGGACAGGAGCAGGACCAGCTGCAGCAGCAGAAGGGACAGGGACAGGAGCAGCAGTAGCAGCAGAAGGAGCAGGAGCAGCAGGAGCAGCAGCAGCTGCAGCTCGTCCGGAGCCGCTGCTCCTCGGGCCCGGCAGGGGGCGCGCGGGGGGCGCGCGCGGGGCAGGGAAACTGAGGCCGAGAAAGAAGGGAAGAGCTCCTTTGGGATGGGATAAACAGCCAGCTTGGCTTCAGAACAACGGCACGTCCAGCCTCTGTCCTGTGTGGCTGCTGCTGCTGCTGGCAGGGGAAGGTGTGCAGCCTCAGGCTTTTGAGGTGTGTGCCAGCAGTCAGGCCTTTGCTCGTTCAGCAGGGGGCTGGAATGAAACATTAACGGACAAATTAGATAGTAGGAGGAAATTTTTTACCATGAGGGTGGGGAGGCACTGGAACAGGTTGCCAGAGAAGTTATGGATACCCCATCCTTGGGAGCATTCAAGGCCAGCCTGGATGAAGGCTGTGAGCAGCCTGCTCTAGTGGAAGGTGCCCCTGCCCACAGCAGGGGCGTTTTAACTGAGCGATCTTTAACTGACTGATCTTCCAACCCAAACTATTTTATGGTTCTGTGAAATAAATTCTAGCAATTGGTTTGCACCTGGATGCAGGCCCCCCCCCGTCACCTTTTTGCTTTGGTTACTCCAAATGCAAAAGAATGTATGGCAGGGTTACAGCAGAGGTGCTTTTTGGTAGATGAGAATGATACCATTTCTGTTGGAGAAGGTGGTGCTGGGGAAGTACATGCTTCTGTTGTTGTATCTGCTGGCCTTTTATCTTTTTTCCTTTGTAACCTATATTCTATACTTACAAATATTTTCCTTCCAGCAGCTTCTGTAAAAGCGCTGGTAGAAAGACACTTTCAGTGAGAAGCTTTTAATAATGCTTCCATTAATGCTGGAGGTTTTCTGAATTGTAGGTTCAGATGATCTCATTCTGTCACTCAGAAGTAATAGCGAGGTATTACATTAGAATATAAAAGCTCTGCTTCCAGCTTCTTTAGTTGCCTGCAAAATATTCCGGTTTTGAATATTTTAATATTTTCTTTCTAGTTCTTCTATCCATTTGCTGAGTTTTGGATTCAATATTTATGTTGCAGTCCACTTTTTAGGAAAAAAGGTTCCTTGAAGTGCAGGATGGGTACTCACCATTTAATTTCAGTTGCTATCAGAAAGTACTGTTGACTATGTACAGTGAATTAATTTTAGTCTTGTTGTGAACTTCCCAACAAAAGCAGGTGTCTATGTGATTCCAACTTCTAAGTATCCCACCAGTATTTTTAGACTGTTCAGACTATTATATAAAAAATAAACCCCAAAAACAACAAAGAAAAAAACAACCAAAAAAACTCTTAAAAATACTGTGTCCACAAATAAAGAAAATTGAACAGAATTTAGAAACTCTTGTCCACTTGACTTGCCTTGCCTTATGCCACAACTCAGTCCAGTCTCTTCCTCCCCTTGCTTGGCTGCTCAGGAAGATGAAAGTGGTGGTGGATATTGTAGCACAGAAAATGCCTTCTGAAAATGACATTCATGTAGCAAGGAATTATCTTATCAAGATCTTGACAAGTTCCATGAGGTACAGTACTGACTTTGTGTGCTTCCCTTCTGTTTCTTCCCAGTGATTGGATTCCTCCTCCCATTTGTCGAGCCCAAACTGTCGCAGAAGCCCTCTTCCCAACCTTCTTTTCCTTATCCTCCAAACACTGCCTGTATTGTGCTAGTTTCCTAGTCTTGTGTTTCCTTAGTGTGGTACATCATAGAAAAATAATTGTCTCATAAAAGATAAACCTTTTCCAGATAAATTGATGTCTAGGAGGTCTATTGAATTTGCCTTAACAGATATTTGTGGTTTGCTGAGTTGGTATCCATACTGTTAAAGGCGAGCAGTGGAGGGGAAAAGGACATGTGATGTTCTGTGCAGCTGAACAGTGGAATCATAGTTTTTTACATACTTGCACACAGGCTTGGAGCAAGCAAAGACTCTCTGGAGTCCATCATCACATGGCTGAGCAGAATCTTTTGCACTTGTTTGCACTAAGAGTACTGGGGCTTCTCCACTCTTTGAATGTCATGTCCTACCAAGAATGAGCAACTACAGATGCTCTGCTTAACTATTTTCTCTTTTGTCATGCTGAGAAGAGTAGGCTTTTTGTTTATGGAAACAATTGCTTCTTTTTTTAGTGCTAGTAATGATGCTGCACTTTATAGTGAAATTACAGTTTCCTTGTAGAATTGTTATTCTCCTTTTTTTATCCTGCATGCAGAGTTTGGAAAGGCAATTCATCACTGATTTCTTCAGATCTTCCTGAATGTACTGTGAAAAGCCACATAGTCAGAGCTGACCTGTTTTGAAGATACTGGCTTTAGTTTTGGTCTCTAAATGCAGTGGCTGCTTGATAACAGACAAATTTATTAAAAGGGGGAATGAGTAAAAAATTGTAGAAGTACCTTTATGATTCAAATTGGAAACATGGAACACTTTTTTAGTGTAGCAAATTACTTCTGTAACTCAAATTTCTTAAATACATAAATGCATTAAAAAGTCTTAAGAACTACAGTCCTGTAAGCATTTATTTTGGACTCAGACTTTGAAAGATTAGATCTGTCAAACCTCATACTGCATCTAAATTTTAAATTGCACTTCCTCCAAGATGAGCCAAGGAGAAGGGTGGGACGAATTACTTTCAAAGAAGATTCTGCTTCATTCCCAAGTGACTAATAGGGTCTAGACAAATGGCCTGTACTTGGCATCTGCTCACTGAAACAGAAGTAGCTGGATTCCACCCAGAAGGTTTATTTAATCTTAGGGAAAAAGAATGCGCTTACTTCATGAGTGCTGAGAGGTGTAGCAAACAGCAAGTCCTTGGAAGGCAGTACAAGCTGTAGTTACTAATTCCTAAGCAGAAGGAAGGGGGTAGAGGAGTATGGAGCAATTTTGCAAAGCGGTTTTTAAGGTAAAGCTCTGACAACTTACTGTTGTACTTCTTAGAAGGGATCTCTTCTGTTACATGACCAGAAACATTTGGAGGTGATATATAGTAGATATTTGGGGACTTAAATGATTCACTGAACTGTTTTTGAGATGTATTCTTTAAAAACAAACCCAGAAAACATCAAAACAAACAAAACCTCCCTGAAGATCTGGGATGCTGAGAGCTATTTCAAGAGCTGAAGCAGAACTTCCCTGGAGTTAATATGACTGCTTGTATCACTAACTTGCATGAAACAAAGTACATGGCTTAATCCTTCCTGTCATTAACTTGTTTCTTCCTAGCTCCTCCCATATGCATCTACCTACAGTAAAATCTTGCCAAAACCCTACTGTTGTCTAAGAGACAACAAAGAGTTCTAGGTCTCAGAATTAGCTTTAACTGTTAAAGCTCTGGATATGTGTCAGGCACTTTAAAATTTATCAGTCTCTATTTCTTGTAAAAAATACACATCTCACCATCCATTAAAAAAAATAAATATTGGCTTTTCACTGCATTTTAAAGAAATGGTGATGTCTTTTCAAAACCAGCATGCGTGTAGAAAGTTTCGTTGTCATTTAAAGTCATAATGCCTCTGTCCTATCTGTGAAACATTTTACTGCTGCCCTGGTAGATTTTTTGCTGCATATCACTTTATTGAACTGTTTGCATTAAAGTAGCACTCTCTGCCTCTGTTGTTTTCAGAAGGAATGACCTAGCCTGCAGGCCGCACTCCTGGCACGCAACCAAATTTACCGAAAGTCAACCTGAGGCAGCCACGTCACACCTTCCCTCGTCTAATGCCTGCGCCTCCTGGCACTCGAGCTATCATGCAAGGTGAGTCTCTGCTTAAGTTACACACACTCGGCCCTTAACAGCGAAGCAATGGAAATGGAGGTCATGTTGTTGAGGGTTTTTTTTTAAAAAAAACAAGCAATGCAGAATCGTGGTTTTATACTTCTTTAGAGTTGCCTGTCCTTGCAGTGCATGAAGGGGGAGTTGGGGAAGTTTGACGTATGGATGAGTGGATTTCTGAAACAGTTACTGATATGTGCATGTGATTGAAAGGTAAGAAACTAGCTTTAAAGGTAGTCACAGGGTTATGCTTCTTGCTCTGCATTTCCTTTCAATGTCCACTGGTAAAATCCTATGGCAAAGTAACCATCAAAATTAATATTGATAAAGTGAAATAGAAAAGGGAGAAGAAATTAAAAATACTGTTTCAAACAATTAAAAAAGCTTTTTCTAAAGAGAGGGTGCAGAATGCTTTTCTGTTGTCTTTTAAGGTATTGCTGGTTTAATTAGTTAAACTGTCTTTCTGGAATCCTCCCCTACATGTGATCTTGCTGGTCTAGAGGTAATCAGACCGATGATTTTCAGTTGCTCTTTAAAGCACCTTAATATTTGTCAGGGCACATTCAGCACTAATGGAGAAAGGCTGACACCCAGGCAGTTTTAGCTGTGAAACTCTAAACCTTTAGGTAACGCCTATTTGTGTCTGGTTACAGGTTCTTATTTGTTTCCTGCTCCTAAGTGACATTCTTTATCAGATATTTTAATGAAATATTTTCTTGGTTCTTGGGGGGGGGGGGGGGGCATGTTATTTTTTTTGTCTTTTGTTACTATTTACTTCTCAGTTCCCATTAGGCCATGGTTACAGCAAGCATTAAAGAAAATGAGTCTAGTATGCAGTCCTGGCTTGGGAAGTAGACTTTGGTTTTCTGTACCTAGTGTTGTACATTCTCTGCTGAATCATTACTTTTTGAGATTAGTGTTTTGTGCTAGTCAAAACAAAAGAACATTAGTACTTCAGTATTTTATTTCATTTTTAATCTATTTTTTACAATTAGATGAACATTTAAAGTTGACATTAGGTAGAAAGGGCTTTTTTGAAATGTTTCTTGTAATACTTTATTAGTAGATATTTTAATAACTTTTGATTACAATTTCTGCTATTTTACACTGATTTAAAGTTTGTATTTAAATATCATGTAGATGGGATGATTTAGATTTATAGATTTTAAGATGGTAAAAGTCCTTGTACATAGACACAACATTCAGAAATTTCTAAAATCTTCTATAGAATTCCTCATTGCAATGCTATAGGTATAGAATATTTCTATTATTAATGAGTCTTCTACACTAAGCTGTAAATCATTATATACTTCCTGCTCTTCCTGGTGGTTGTCCTTGTACCTTGTGAAAGTAAAATACTACAAGATGTGTCTCAAGCTGTGTTTTGATAGGAGCTTGATAGGAGCTGGGTGTGTCCCAATACTTAAAAAAGAGAAAAAAAATGGTTCAATGCCAGTTTGAAATGAGGTTTGGTCAGGCAATTGTGGGTGTAAAGGAAGAGGGGGATAGAGCAATTCTCTCCCCTATGTATCAGAAATAGCCACAACCGCTGGCAGACACTAATATTAATAAAAACGAGATTGTTTTTCACATGCAACTGAAAGATTTAGTGGCCTTAGCACAGTCTAATACCGCAGTTCCCAGGTCACTGCCATACTGAACCCCTTGGCTACCTGTGCTGCTCACTTAAAAGGTGATGTGTTTGGGACATTTTTCAGCTCTGGTGTCTGCTGTCCAAGACTTTCAGTGGCAGAGCTGCTTTTACCATGTCACTGCTGGAGGAGGCCCAGCATTCTCATAGCGGCAGCCCTAGGATTTTGACATTTTTGGGATCTCAGCTGCAGAGTGGGGTTCTTTGGGCTTGCTGATCTGCAAAAAGAGGTGAGCAGCCTCAGGGATTCCCCACTTTGCAAATACTTATCACAAAAAGCTCAGCTGATGGGAGAGCACAGCAATCAGTAGCTGAAAGCAGCAGTATGCAAGCAGATAATGGAAATAGCCCAGGAGGGGATATTTCTAGCCCAAGCATCCCATTCCTGGGTTATTCTATCTCTTCTGAATGTGTCTTACCTGCATTCTCTCTGTGAAAATCACTAAATCGCTTGTTAAACATGAAGAGTTCATTGGAGGAGGGGACGACAACACTTTTTTTGTGTTGGTGGAGTGGGGCATAGCTAGCCAAAACAGCCTCCTGAAGACTGCCCATACTATCTACTGCTATGTTAAGGTATGGGGCAGTTTGATTTGCTTTAGGATTTTTTCATTGGTTAATTTTGCTGGGGCTTTCTTTTTCCTGGCCTGATGAATCTGAACATTTGAGAAGGTGGATGAAGCTAGTGGAAGACAGGCTAGAAGAGGCTGTACCAGTATATAGGAGAGAGGGTGATCCTGGAACCCAGCCCTCCACATCCAGCACTATATGTATTTTTTTTTTTTTTTATCATGTGACTTCAATGCAAAAATTGTAAGTTATCTTGGGAGCACTAGGCTAGGTCTAGATGCCTCTCAGGCTAGAAAGCTAGAACCTGTAAAGCTTTTGGTGTCTTCATTTCCCTGTTAGTCTTCTGTCTTTTTGACAGAAGTTGCACCTTAACATGTGCAGACTTTTTTCCTGGCCCATCCTAAACCAAGGCTGAGTGCACTTTTCTGGTAGAACTGTAAGTGAATTATCTTAAGTTTCAGAAAGTTTAAACCCTGCATTTTCTTGCAGTAGGATATACTATAACAGAGGAACCTTCGGTGTTTTCTCTATGTCCCAGGTTGTGCAGATGAACCCAAACACCTCTTCTGCTTCATTCTGGTATTACAGGTGTGGCTGTGGGACAAGTGTGCTTGGAGAAGCCTACCTAAACTGTGGTTTTGGGGCAGTTAGGGTCATGTACATCTGTTCTGTAATCCCATGCAGTTGCTGAGATGAGATAATTTCTGTATGGGTCAGGAGCAGAAGCACATATCCCTGGATTGGGAAGGGTGTTTACTAGCCAATGTGGCCAAAGGATGGTGTTTGTAGATTATTCCTGGAATTCACCTACCAGACTGACCATCAGTGTAGGTGCTTTTATGAATCTACTCCAGAACAGCCATTGAGAGAATACTATCATGGGATGCCAGGTTCAGGCAGAGAACTGGCTTTTGGACTCTCTTCCATGTCAGAGTTCACAGGAGGATTGCCCTGCAGTTTAGGACCACAGGAGGCCATGCTTTGAAGTAACATACCATTAGAAACCTTCCTGTCCTTCTTTAAAGTGTTTGCTGCTTCTGCTGGGTTTCCATTAAGCATTTTCTAGTAGGACTTTGACCTCCTATGCTGGTGGTCTCTGCTTCACATTTGATACCAGCAGATTTACATGAGACTTGCAAATTGAGGCTTTCTTCCACAAGTGTCATCTTTCTTTTAATTAATGCCAAGTATCTGTTTGGATTTTATGGACTTGTAAGTCTTTTCCTACCTTAAGGGTTCTATGATCTCCTTAGTGCTCAAGGGAGTGGGAATATCAGCAATTCTTAGTAATATCTGGCTTACATTATTCTTTGACAAAAAAATCCTAGTAATGACCAAGATACTTTTTACATGAAACACAGTATCAGCCTAAGATGACAATTAAGACCTTTATAAGGATTCAGCAAGATATTTTAGATGCTGAAAATAAACGAATGGAAGAACATAGAACCCCACAAGATGAGGCCATTGCTAGTGTATTTTGTTGATAAAATGCTTTTAGAACATAAACATAAGGCATATTTTCTCATTCTTCGTATAAATTGCTTTTGACCATGTTGTGTAAGAAAAGAAGTTTAAAAGGCTGTAGCAGTAGAGGGGGGGAAAAAGCAATTCTATTAGTATTGGATTCCAAAGAACTGTTGAGTTGACCTTTACAATATTTTTGACAGAAGAAAAGACCTATATCACTCTTTGTATTTTTTTATGTGGACTAATCTAATTTCATTGTTAGCTTTCACAGGTCTCTTTACAGCACAAGATGCTTCATATAATTATAGCTACAGGGAAGGGCAATTCTGGGATTTCTACCAAGGGGCTTTGCATTCAAAGGCAGGAATTTGAATTTGGTATATAAAAGCAGGAGAAGCTGCCAGTGAAGTTCAAACAGGGAGATGTGATGAGAATAATTGGAAAGACTGTCATCTCAGCATCAATGCGTTGGATTGACAGGAGGTGGGTAGTGTGAGAGAGGAAAGAAATGAAAGAAAATTAAACAAAACTCATGGGGTAGGAAAGTAACAGAAGCATTTTGGAATAGTGTCCTTGGCAAAAGACCTGAAGAAAGTACAGTGTCAAAGACAATGTTTTTATAGAGGAAAGAGTGGTAGAAAGAAATTGGTGGCAGTAAGAATTCTCTAAGTTAGAAGTTTGTCTGGCCATGCAGAGCTTATTTTGCTTTGGCATCTCCTCCTGAAGTTTTCCTGCCAATGTTGTGGAACTGGGTGGAATTGAATGTTGTAAGAGTGTCAGCCTGAGAGTTGTTTGAAACCACACTGCTAAGGTGCATGTGCAGGTGGTATTTGAGACAAATGCAAATAGTGTGTCTCTGCTTAAAAGTTAAAACATCAAATGAATAGACAGATGTGGATATAACTTTTTGGGCGTATCTTATTGACAAAGGAATAACATCATGGGCTGAAGAAATTTAGAGTCATATTTCAGAGATGAAGAGAGAAGTACTTGAGTTTCATAGCTGTAAGAATCTGGGTGCCTGGAAAATAAGCTGAAAAATAAGTTTGTGTTCATCCTGGGAAAGAGGGAGCTAATGGAGCTCAAAATTTTTCTAAAAGCAAAGTCAGCAAAATCAACCATTTGCAGGGGGAGAAGGGACCCTCCAAGGAGATAAATGCATATTACTTACTGGCAAACTTATATAGGGAAGCATAGTTAGTTACTAAGGTTTCAAGCTTAGAATCAGTGGTGGAGTATAGAGTCTGGAGCTCTGACTTCATATTCAGACTTTCAGTTTTGTTAGATTGTTAGTCTTCAATTGTTGTGCAGATGTATCTTAACCAATATTATTAAAATGTGTGGTTATAATTACGTTGGGGCATTTTGTGACATTTTTTATATTTATTCTGACACTTTTTTTTTTGTTTCCTTCAGTAGTTGTTCTTCTCATGACCTGTCAAACTCATGGGATCAGTCAAGTCTATATCGTACTTCTGACCAATTCAGCTCCTTGGGAAGTATGGACAGCTGGGACCACACTCCCCAAGTAGCCCAGTATGGAAGACTTTCTTCTGCAAGGTCTAATAGTAGCATTGATCATCTAGGGATCCAAAGTAAGCGGGATTCAGCCTATGGGTCTTTCTCAACAAGTTCTAGCACACCTGACTACACTCTGTCCAATGCAGACACTTCTTCGACAGAGAACATGCTTTACAAAGTGGGCCCCTGGGAGACAGCTAAGCATGGAAGCAAGTCTGGCCAGTTTCTGAATGACAGCAGTGGAACAGAAGACAAAACTGGGTATTTGCCAGCTCCCATCCAATATGAGAACAGCAAAAGTCCTAGATCAGAGGAACACCCAGATGGCAAGCTCACTAGCTCGGGAAGATCCAGTTTTGGACCTGTCTGGTATGTTCCTGATAAGAAGAAGTCTTCATCTCCTCCCCCACCACCTCCCCCTCTTCGTAGTGACAGCTTTGCTGCCATCAAGGGCCATGAGAAAGTCCATGGCCCTGTGTACTCAGAGGGTGCCAACACACAGCACTTTACAGCCCTGAGCAGATCTCAGCCCAGGAGTGACTGGAGTTTGGAAACTGCAGAGCAGCAGCGGCGGCCCTCCAGAGCATGTGACAGGAGGATCAGCAGCTCAAATTATAAATTCGATCTCAGTGCAGAACACACTTTTTCTTCAGCTGGTGAAAGATACAGTAGTAATGCAGGAACTGTGAACAAACTGCAGCCATCCTTGTCCAGCATGGATATTAGGTTTGCACAGCCTGCTTACACTTACCACCACCAGCACCAGTACAGCGATGAAAGCACCTTTTATCACAGTGCAAGAATATTAGCTGCACCTAAAGATCAGCAACATTACCTGTCCTACAGTGGCATTCAGGAGTTAGCTACAGATGATTTTCATGGCTACAGTCCAAACCAAGCCAGTCTGCTCAACACTTCCTCTTTGAACAGTGCTGCTGAACAGAAGGTGGACAACACTGGACAAAGTCGATACTATTGTGTGACAGCAAAACAGCCTGCTTCAGGAAACTCAAAGCCACTGCAAGCCAAGGATGATAGCTGGAAACCTGCAGTGGGAACTGATGCATCACTTGGACCTCAAGAAAATTCTGCAGTTATTGCAATGGCCCCAAACCCAAAATACTATCTACCTCAACAATTTATTGAATCTTCACTGACAAGGTGTGAGAACAGTAGTCATTACCCAGTAGATAGAGAGGGAGATGCTAGGTGTGTTGTAGTAGAAGAATCCAAAAAACCTAATCATACCGAAAAGTCTGGACAAAAGAAAAGCTGTGAGAACAGTTCTGAGGAAAGTGAAACTAGGCACGGTCAGCAGGAGTATGTAAAGGTCTGTGTCCTTACCACTGAAAACAGATGTGCTCAGAAAGATTTTAGGTGGGGGAAAGATGAGAGTAGCAAGATTTCTCCTCAGAAGACACCAATGTTGCACTCTTTAGCTCAGGAAGGGAAAAAACAGTCTGACAACAACCCAGAAACGGTAACAGAACGACAGACCTCATTTGACACTCACCTGTCTAAACAGGCACGAAGGAGTGATCGTTTTGCAACAACCCTCAGAAATGAGATCCAAATGAGAAGAGCAAAGCTGCAGAAAAGTAGAAGTACTGCTACACTAGTAGGGTCATCTGAAACAGAGGAGTGCAGTGAGACCTGGAAACCAGGTGCAACAGAGAATGTCACCACCTCCCCAGACACAAACTTTACCAGCACCTACAAAGATCATCTCAAGGAAGCCCAGGGCAGGGTTCTGAGCATGATGTCCTTCAAACGTCAGGACTTGGAGCCCAGCCCTGCTGAATATCTCCCGAGGTTACCTGAGCGGAAAACTGGTGGTTGCAACTCTTCATTACTGGCTTTGGTTTCTGAAGACGTCTCTGGATTCCTTGAGGCTACACAAGCCAAACCAAACTCTACAGGGAATGGCACTCATCATGTTTCTCGCATTGGAGCCAGGAAGAGGTTCACAACAGAGCAAAAATTGAAGTCATACTCAGAACCAGAGAAAATTAATGAGGTGGGCATGTCAGAGGATGAATGCCATGCTCATTGCCGTCCAAATATATCAGAAGAAGCCCTGGGCTCATTTGCAGACAGGTGGAAATTTTTTGAAGAAACAAGTAAGCCTGCATTTAGAAAATCATCACAGAAACCAGGTACCCATGGTTTAGGAGAGGGACAGCTTGAGAGGCCAGATAGGAAAGCGCAAGAAGGAGAGGAGCTATGGTATGAGAGAAGAGGTCGGGTAGCCTCCGTTGGACTTGAAACTGCTCCTGCTTCAAAAGATAGTGTCCACTATAGCAGCAGCAGTAGGGCTGCTGAGAGGATTGAGAAATCTGCACAGCCACGGCGCCTGGGAACCTTTGCAGAGTATGAGGCATCGTGGAAGGAGCAGCGGAAGCCAATAGAGCCAAGGGGCTCAGGAAGGTACCATTCAGCCGATAATATCTTTGATACAGGCCATGAACAGCATGGAAAATCGCAATACACCCATGAGAGGTCTAGATCATCCCCTTCCACTGATTTCTACAAACAGGTACAAGTGTCTTTTGCATCATCCTTTAAATTGCCCAAGGTGGTGGGGGACAGTAGAGGAGTGGAGGGGAAAAGAGAATTTTTATGAAAATTTCCAGTTTAGGAGCATTGTGTAATATGGTGTTTGCCTTTTGTCAGTAAAGGAGTAAATGTTGCAGGTAACTCTCTTAAGTAAAATGAGGAAGGTAAAAGTTTGTACTGCACAAGAGCAGTTGGATCAGAGTAGTTCCTTGTGTCTTGTAGTCAGATGGAAAAAAAACATGATTGATTTGCTAATGTCCTCTTTTTTGCAGTAGAGAATTTGAAGTTTCAAAGCAATTTTCACCCAGACTTACTTTTTTGTTGGTGTGGCTGTTTTCTCTTTTTGGATTCTCTGAAACCATGAAGAAAAGTGCTCCAAGTGTAAATAATACATACTTTTGTCTAATTTTTTAATGATCTAATAATTTCCATGGATTTCCCCTTCTAAACTTGCTTAATGCAAAAGCTACATAGGACAAAACTTTTGTCTAATAAAGTTTAGAGACTACAAATATGCCTGTTAATGTTAAAGCCACAGCAACAATGAAGGTGTTCAATGTTTTGTTTTATGTCAATTTGCTTGATTTAAGATGTATACATTTGTTCCTTAGAGAGATGCCAAATGTCTGTTCAACTTGCAAGTAAATACTACGTTAATTTTTAACAGAGCAGGGCCAGGCAATGGTTGGCAGGTGGCACTGGAAGTAAACAGAAACCAATTCTCCTTAGTTCTCTGTTAAAAGATGTTGTTCAAGCTACTACAAGATTTCATGATATGTGTAAGGAGTCACCGTGTGTTCAACCTGTGTTGAAATTCACCTTCTGCAAGAACAGAATTGAAGCAATGCAGTTGTATATTATTTTTCTTTATTTTTTCCCCCTCTTGTTAAAAACATTGCATACACAGGTCACCTGTGTGTCTGTGTGTAGAAGTGGAGTAGAATGAGAATAGCTCAAAAAGAAACAAAAATGTTCATCTATAAAAGTTGTGGAGTGTCTTTCCATAAGATTTTGTGTCTTTAATTTTGGAAAAAGTTATTTTTGAACTCTATGTGCATACTTAACTATGCAGATAATTTACTAGGACAGAGATTCCAAGCACTGAAAATACTCACCTGGAAGTTATTTTGAAAACTAAATTCACTAAATTATTAAATAATTGCCTACCCAGCAGAAAAAAATCATATAATCTATTCCCTGTATGCATTTCTGGCTTATTAGTCGATGCCTTTAAGTTCAGTATAGGCCTCCTGGGGCAAAAAGCAGACACCTGTTTAGGCACCTGGAAAATATGGTGATAAGTGCATTGAAGATGCTTACAACAGACTGAAGTAAATAAAGATGTTGTTTTGCATATATGATTCAGATAATTCCAGTGCTAATGCTCAATTAAATTTCCAGTAGGTTCAGTGTTTGTAATGCAAAGTTATGCTTTGGGTGGGGTTGTTTGAAGATAGTGAGATAATAACATTCGTGAACAGCACTGGTGGTGTTTTACTGAGAAACTGAAGTACACACATAGGGATTCACAACCTGGTGCATACTTTCATCTCCTAAAATGTGAGCAGCTGTTTTGCATCTTCCATGCCTTTTTTTTTAATTTGTTTTTGCCAAATGGAAGTTGCAAATGTTTATATAAATGTTAAGCTCTTCTGTAGATCAGCAAAGCAGAGCAGCAACACAAGCACAGCCAGGTCGGGAGTGCTGTGCAGGAGGTCACAGAGCACACTGTACTGCTTAAAACATGCTATGCTGTTGACTTCATATATATTCAAACAGAGCAAACCCACAAATAAGAGGTTCCATAATCATAGATTTTCTGGGAGTCTGAAACATGATGACTTGGTCTCTTACTTGTACTATAAACCTCTTTTAGGAAGTATCAGTTGAAGTAAGGAGACAAGCAGAGGATTTAAAGGAAGATGGGGAGTGTATTTTCTCTCACATTAACAAACTGGATGAAAGGAACTGCACTGTAAGGTAAGTATAGTATTTCTTAAATTATTTCTCTAAAAGATTTGGTTTTGATGAATCTTTTTCACAAATTTCTCTGATCTGATCTTTTTCTGACTCAAACTGCAACTTCTGCTGTGATGATTTCAAGTTTCTGCAGTGCCTTTTTCCCTTATTTCCCTCCTTCTCCCCACATACTTCAGTGTGCATGATTGAATTAATGTTGTGACTGAATTTTTTTGCAACTTTAAGGTGAGCTTAAAGAAATTGTTGAGTGTTTAGCATAATATAGTTTGTTCAGAGGCAGTTGATTCTTATTTGTTTGCATGAAATGATAGTTACAGGTTTTGTGGAGGTAGGTGGGGCCCTGAGGTTTCCCAAAAGAGATTTCCAGTATTATTCTTGGCAAAGACAGCATGCTGCTGAAACATAGTAAGTAGTGCTGTAAATTGGGCTTTCCTTTTCTTGTGCCTTTACAGAATACAGTACATGAATAGAAGACACTAAAATTGGTTTTACTGAAGTGCTCTGATTTTCTGTTAATTTATGTTTTAATCAGTGTCCAGTGTTTTCAAACCTTTTAGAAGGTGTGGCTGTATGTGTGGTGTAGTTAAAATCCTTTAAACGTCTAACATGCTGAGGATTGTCCTCGTCCTGGCCCATAGTGGTGTAAGCAGTGATCTCAGCAATCGCTGATTCTGAGGCTGCTGAAGCCGAGCTGAGGTTGTGCACACGCTGCTATCACCACGTCTGACAGCTCTGGGTTTCATAGCAGAGGGAACTCATGCATTGGAAAGAAGAGCCTGTATAGGCTTTCCTCGGTTCTGTAAGTGGTATTAATCTCTCAAGGGAGAGGCAGTTATAAGCTGTAGCAATTATACACTCTAGCTGTGACCATAAAACCTTGTAAAAAGTTTGTATTTATTTCTGGGTTCCTGTGATTGTATTTTGCATTGCTTATGGCTTAGCTGAAGAGACCACCCCCTATTTTCCTAGTTTCTAGTAGCCCTTTGTACTTAGCACAGCGGCTCCAAAACGAGCAGCCCACGAGGGCGCGAGTGTGCGCACACGCGTGGGGAGGGAAGGAGGGGGAGCAGCCGGGCTGCTGTGGGCGGGCAGCATCTCTGGACAAGTGAAATGATTCCCATCTACCGGCACTGAAGCCGAGTCACAAAAGCATGTGAATAATACTCCTACGCCAGCATTTTAGCTGTGTTTGTGCAGCACAATTCTTCCTTTATAACCATAGAATCCATGAAAATCACATGACTGGGCACCAGCTGCAGTAACTTTTTTTTCAGCTGGAGCCTATGTGACGTACTATTTCAGATGTAGTATTTGGCCATTTTACCACGTTACAGAAGGTTTTGTGAAATGGTCTCTCTCACAGTCTTTCTCTCAACATTGATATGCAGAGGGTTGATAGGCCTTGTGTATTCAAAAAACTAACAAATTAAAACTAACTAATTAACTAATTAAAACTAACTGGGCATTTAATTCCTGTGTTGCGGTCTACCACTCTGTGATAATGAATGGCCACCTTATGGGAAAGAATATATATTTCCATGTGCTCCTTTTTTAACAAGGCATTGTTGTACTCAGAAGGAACTGGTCTCATGGCATGGATTGATTTTATGATTTTTGAGCTGTCCTAAAGGCATTTAGTTTTCTATTTTTAAAATCCAACAATCTGCAAATGGCTAGCAAATCTACCTAATTCAGGGTGAATTCTAGAACATGAATAGTAACCAAACCTGAGGTCTTCCTTATGGTCATATTTAATAATCTCTTTTAAAATTTATGTTTGGATTAAATTGCTGGCAGCTGTTATTTGGTGCTGCTGAGACCTGTGTGCTATGGTTGCCATTGTGCTTCCAAAGTCAGTGTGGTGGGGCTGAACACAGGAGTGGCCCTTCTGCATTTGTGGGTGTGAGATTTTTAGGAACCCAAGTTGAGAGACAGCTGTGGAGTCCATGGTTGCTTTCTCCAGGTTAGAGACTGTCCTTGCACTACAAGGTGCCCCTGGCCTCCCTCCCCTACAGTTGTTTTGAGAAAAGAAAAAAAAATTATGAACTTGAAATAAACTTTGATTATTTACTACAGCTTTCTTGATTATTTTCCTCAGAAATACAAGTCCTTTTAATGCACTGAATCTAGAATGAAAACAGGGTTAGAATATTGTAACAGCAAATGGCTTTTTAAGAACAAACAAACAAAAATAAAGATGTTTCTGATATTTTTTGATTTTTTCTTTTTTCTCCTGAGCTTTTTGCTACAGTATTTTTGTGGCTGTTCTTTTTTTTTTTAGCACACAGTTGTAAAAGCTAAATTAACACTGCTTTGAAAAATTTAGTGGGGGGGAGGGGGGCTGGTGTGTGAATGTTGAGTTGATGAAGATAGTTTGTGAACCTCTTTCATCTTTGAGATCTGTTTTTCCCCTCTGAGATTACTGAGTGCTTCCAATGAATTCAGGTTGTTTAATCTGCCTATTTAAAAGAGGCAACATGTTCTTCTGACCTGCAGTATTTAATAGTTTAGGGTATTACTTATATAGGAAAAGAAAATAGTGGTCCATAGCAGCCATTGTCATCTCTTATGGAAGAAACAAGCCACTCTTATGAATTTACAGGGATGCAATAATCTAACATGAGATGAGTATTTTTATACTCATGAGGGGTTGATGTGATTCTGTGTATGTTCTTAACTTTAGGACAGCTTAAAAGCATTATACAATTCTGCTGATCTGTAAAACAAAAAATTGTGCGCTTTTTTTTTTTTTGATGCCACTCTATTTCAAATTAGTTACAAAAGTTTACCTTTTTACAGATACAAAGTCTGTGCTTCTTTAAACATGTCTCTCTTTTTCCATTTGTAAAATGACTTATCCTGGTAGAAATTGTGGATACTTCTACAAGAAAGGTAATTATATAAGCTGAAATAGACTTGCAAAATGTTAGAGGGAAATGGATGCTCTGACCAGTAGTCTGTGGCTTCCTGCAGTATGACATGCACACAGAAGTTATTCTGCTTCAAAAGAATAATGCTTTATGATCTAGTTCTTAAGAACCTGCCATCTACTAGACATGTTTACAGACATTATCTTTATTTACTTTCTAAGAATATTTTACTCCTAGCTCTATTAATTTGTTCCTGTGATGCCTATTAAAGTTACATAACTTCAAAAAGTGAAAAAGGATATTTGAGATCACAGGCTGCAGAAAATATTTCAACATTTAATGGGTGTCAAGTCCAAGAGCATATGCATGTCAAGTGTAGGACCACAGTGTGAGTCAACTCTAATTAAACACAGTAAAGTATTTCTTTCAGTGTTTTCATACCTTAGTAGTTATTCCTATTTGAGTTGAAGTCTTAAAGATGAGGAACAGCCTTTATGATGCAAAACCGACATAAAAACGATTTGTTAATCCCTACATCTACAAATGCCAAAGTTCTAGAAAAATCTTTGATAATCCAGAAACAGGAGCCTATAGACATGTTCCCAAATTTTTTATTAGGTTCTTTATAAGGAAGATTTTTCAACACCGTGTGAATATCTAGGCTCTATGCTCACCAGGAGCAGCAGCAAGGTATTTTTCAAGGAAGCAGGAGGACCTTCAGCAGTACAGGAATGTGAGTTACCTTATGTCTTCTGAATTGAGTAAGATGGAAAAGAATTTTAAAATGACCAGTAGTCCATTTGTGTATGTGTTTATTTGTATCATGGTTGTGTGTGTGTGTGCATATATATATTCACAGACATATAAAATATACATGTGTATATTTATAGTTCTTTCTCTTAGCTTTTTCTGATTTGTGACCATTATAGAGTTTACATATCTATGAGGACTAATTAACGGTAGGGAAAAAAAAAAAACCAACAATCCATAGTGGGACAAATTAGTTCTTCATATTTACAATAGTAGATGGCATAAATTGGTCATTGGAAATATTCTTAGAAACTACACAGTTTTTTGTAACTCCAGAAATTTTAAATTCTATGTTCTGTTTGAGTTTCTTTCACTGTGGTGTTAAGGAAATTAATGAAGTACCAATATACAGTGTTAGGATCAGCTTAACTAGAAACTGAGCTACTGAAGTACAAGACTTGAAGGCTTGGGAGTTTTATATGTAGCAAAGGGTTTCCTTAATTACTGAGAATGTTTGTTGCCAGCATTGTGTAGCATAGCTATTTTAAACTTCTTTATTAAGAATCATAGAATCCTAGAATGGTTTGATTCAGAAGGGACCTTAAAAATCATCTAGTTCCAGCTGTCCTGCCATGGCCAGGGAACTTTCCACTAGATCAGGTTAGTCAGAGCCCCATCCAGCCTGGTCATTGACACCTCCAGGCATGGGAGATCCACAGCTTCTCTGGATAATCTGTTCCAGTGCCTCACCACCCTCACAGTACAGAATTTCTTACTAATACCTAATCTAAACCTGCCTTCCTCCATCCTAAGGCCATTCCCCCTTGTCCTATCACTACATGCCTTTGTGAAAAGTCCCTCTGGTTTTCTTGTAGCCCTCTTTACATACTCAAAGGTGCTGTAAGGTCTCCCTGTAGCCTTTTCTTCTCCAGGCTGAATAGCCCTAACTCTCTCAGCTTGTGCTCAATGAGACATTCCAGTCTTGTGGTCATAGTAGTGGTCCTCCTCTGGACACATTCCAACAGGGCTGTGTTTTTCTTTTGGGAACCGCAGAGCTGAATACAGTAATCAAGGTGAAGTTTCATAAAAGCGGAATAGAAGGAGAGAATCCTCTCCCTTGACCTGCTGGCCAGACTGCTTTTGATGTAACCATTTGGCAGTTGGAAGGGCACACTGCTAAGTCATTGTTGAGCTTTTTGTCCACAAACACCCCCAAGTCCTTCTTTCCAAGACTGGTCTTTGTCCACTCTCAGCCTAAACTTCTGCTTGGGATTGCCCTGACCCAGGGAAAAACCTGGTACTTTGCCATGTTGACTTTCTTGAAGGTACTCATTTATTGTTGCAGTTAAACAGTCAAACTGTGAGTTGCTTTTCCTGACGGAACATTGCAGGACAAGTATGTCACAGGCACTGAAGGACTTTCCAAGATATTACTAGAGCTATGTAAAATTTATGTAGTTTTCACCCTTTTCCATGTGAGGAAGAAATAGTATGATCTTGTGCAACTGCTTCCATAGAAATCAGTGGAAAAATTACTTTGGCAAACATTTCATGCATGTGTTAACAAGCTCCACAGAGCTTTCTCTTCTCCAGGTTGAACAATTCCAACTCTCTCATCTTGTCTTCACAGGAGAGGTGTTCCATCCTTCTGATCATCTCCCTGGCATTCCTCTGGACTTGATCCAGCAGGTCTATGTCCTTAGCATTTCTTTATCATGAGATACAGATTATTAAGGCATTTCTCAGACCAGTTTTTTTGCCAGTGATGTCATCAATGTGTATCATATAGCAATGATACAGTACAGTCTGGGCTGTTATAAAGTTTGCATTTTGTCTGAAATGGGAAAAACCTACTGTAGCTCTTCCTGTGCGTACAGAGGAGAGTGAGTCTAACAGCATCTAGTCATATATGAGAAATCTCCTGTAACCTTTCAGCTTCCTGAGGTTTCTGTGAATGCTTGTACAAGTGTCATTGCCATGAACCATTATGTCCTTTCAGTGTACTAGTGTATGTGGCTGACTAATAATAGATATATGAATACCATACTCTGAGACAGTGGAGCTTTGAATCACTGGTACATGATGGCAGCTGATGGATGTTGATTCTTAAAAGCAGACCACAGGTCTACCTAGGCAGGTTTTTTTCTCTGTGTGAGCCAGTAGCAGGTGCTTGGGGAAGAAACAGAAAACCAGGGCAAACCAGGAGTGTAGTGGGTATCATGCAGCTGGGTATCTTGCCAAGCCTCTGCTGGTCTATCTTTGAGCTTTGCTTTATTTTGGGGGTTTTGTTTAGTTTTTTTACTGCTGTGAAGTATGAAGATTGTATGTTCATAGAACAGTCTGTGAAATTCAGCTTTTCCTTCTTGTAGTTTTCCTTCGTAATTTCTGTTGTACATCATTGTATATGTACAAGAAGTCTCTCCTGTGGGTTACTTTGTATTTATTAAATCTGAATAATTTCCTCATAGCAGCAACTGCTGCCACCTAGTTTTTCACCCCTTTTGTGAATCACCTATATCTAATGAATTCTGATGTGAATGGTGTGATGACATGAGTGAGGACTGTCTCATGGGAGTCACATTTTTAAGAGCCTCAGGTGAGATAAAATTTAATTTTCTAACTTATCTAAAAAGCCCAAGTCTCTGTCATCCAGATCACTCTTGTCCCTATGCGCAGTGACTCTTTCTAAGATTAGTAGCGCATCCAAGGCACATCTTTTCTACAAATGCCCAAATTACTCCTTGTCATTTTTAGTCATTAGTGCAGCTCCTGAATCTCTTAATAAAATTTCTGCTTTTTTTGCTTATTTCAGATGTTGAGTTTCTGATTCTGAAGTTCTCCAGTTCATTTTATCAATGAGCTTTTTTTTTTTTTTTTTTTTGGCTTTCTTTCTCTTATTTTTTTTCTCTTCAGCACCCTCACACCCTCCCTCCCCAAGCACTGGGTGTGTCACTGTTCTCAAACAGCTGACCAAGAGGAACGGGTAGCTGTGCATCGCAGATCCCAGTTCAGCAATTTCCTGTGGAAGTTTCAGGTGACTGTCATATGGCCCAGGTAGCTTATGGCTACCCGCTTCTAATGGTGTGCAGCATCTGCAAATAGTTTCTGCAAAGGCTATTCTTTGCTGGTGCAGTTGTGGAGACCATGTCAATTTTTTGCTGCAGCCTTATTTTCTTTCATCCATATAATCTGTTTGGCAGATATCTGTGTTTGAATAAGTGCCTTTTTCTCTCTTTTTTCTGTTGTTGTTGTTTCTTGGTTTTTTGGGGGTTTTTTTGTCCTAACACATCCTTAAGGATTTGTACCTCAGCTTTTCTTTTAAAATTTCTGTATTTACCATATTTTCCTTATACATCTGCTTTGCTAGATGAGTTCTGGATTTTCCTTATTTGAGTAGGACTTAAGTTCTCTGGTGGATGTTCCTTTTAGTTGCTATTTAATTCAACCTTTGGAGGGGACAGAGAGAGGGAAGGAAGAATGGTGGTTGGGTGTTTTGGTAGGCATTACACATTTCCTCTGAGTTTCATATATTGTATCTTCAGTTGCATGTTATCTCTTAGCATTATACCATCTGGCTTGTTCTTTTAAAAAATATTCATCTCATGTATGTAAATGCCCTTTTAAAAATTAAATACCAATCTGTGGATTCTTAATCTTTAAAAAAAAATATCTAAATGCATATGGCCACTGGCACAGGGTAGCTCTTCAAATAGCAAAATGTTGAACCAGATTCTTCTCATACTTCAGAATCAAGGCAGAAGTTACATGATAAATTGCCCCACTTGTACTCTTTTTCTTCCTCTTGTCCATTTTAAAACTTTAAGGCTGGTTGAGCCAAGAGATGTGTGGGCATCTTCATAAGCAACACAAATGCATTATTTTGGGATTTGGGGGTTGGTTGTGGCTAAATGAGATTGTTAAAACTTGCAGGCTCCTGCCACTGCCTCCCCACTCCTCACTCTCCTGGCAGCACTCGGCCGGCAGCTGTCAGGTGTTCATCCTGCAGATCGGTGAGATGCTCCACTCAGGCTCACCAGCAACTGCTGGATCTCATTAAATGGGTGCTGGACTGCCTCCAAAACCTGTGCTTGGTTTACAGTACACTACAGTAATACAACCCTGTTGCTTCCCCCATCCAATTTGTGCATTCTTCACACCCTTGAAATTGTGGACTCTCCCTCTGCCTTTATTAGGTGAACTTTGAAGCCCTGTTTCTAAACTTGAGGGTGGCTATCCCATCTCATATATCCCTTTTTTTCTACTTGCAGCTTCTTGCTACCAAGTAAAATTATTTTTGCTTTAATTGCTCCTGGCACATCTGTTCTCACTGTGCATGCAGTGACAGCTTTAGGGGTATGCGAGGCCATCAGGGGCTGATGAAATGTTGGAGTGTAGTTTCTTCCTAAGTTTCCTCCTCTGCCCCTGAATGTGTTACTAAGCATGAGTAGCTGGAAGAAGTCCTAATGATTCTGAAATTGGGAGTGAGTGAAAGAAAAACACACTAAAGTGTTTGTGGAGAGAGAAACAGAGATAAATTTGTATGCATTAGTTCATTTTTGTATTCTGGTTTGATTTTACTGCTTTCCCTGCAAAGAGGATTAGAATGAAAGATGTGCATTTTAGTGTCATTGCTTGAAATCCAGCTATCTTCATGTAGCCCTGTTGATGATAAGAGCAGTTGAGTATGGAGGTTGAGAGCTAATATAAGATACAGTTTCCAGTGATTATAGTCATAAAAGCATCGTGTGCTGATGCACTGTAGATATTATTTTCCCTTAAGTTACTTGATGAAAAGCATAATTGGAAATAGGTGACTGATTTGTCTCTTCATTGCAGCAATTCATACATTTCTGACATATGGAATGGCTTTATGGTGTTCTGGTACTAAAAGCTAGCCTGTGAAATGCTCACTTTCTGCTATAAGCCTTTAGGCAACATGGTTATGGTTTGCTGTCATGCAGGAGACTGTTTATGTCAGTAAATGTGAGTGAAGTTTTGTGCTAAAAAGTAGTGTGGCAGCTATAGCTTCCATTTCTCTGCATGGGCCAGCCAGACTTGCTGCAGTCTGTTAACAGTTGTATTGTATTATGTAAACTGGCGTTTTTTCTTTCAAGCATTCTCACTCTCTATTGAAATCATACAGGCAGCTTTGGGAGGCAGAAGAATTTCAGGGGAGGTTATTAACTGGATATCTAACTGCTCTGTATGATTTTGTGTGCAGTTTAAATAACATTTTCCTCTTAAAGCAGTCATCTTTAAAATTATCTTTTCATACATGTTAAAGCCTTATCCACAACTTCTCGATTAAGTCTTTAACGTGTTATTGTAGAAAAATTGAAAGGAGCTGGAGCTTTGCTCTGATGAAAGCCACTATACCTTTTAAAGATGGAGCGTGGGGGTGGCAATGTGCTCATGCAGCATGAAAGCATTCAGTTCTTTCCCTGCAGAATCTCCTGCAAGAGAGGGCGCCTGTGCACACAACACATGCAAAATAATTCAGGCTGGAGGGCTGTTGATGAAGACTCTCCTCAAAAATTAAAGACTTGGTTATTTGAATGCTGTTCAGAAAGGAACCTAGTAACACACTGATCTTTTAAATCATTGTAAATAGTTGTAACTTGCAGAGCTGTAGTCGTGGAAATGCAGATCATGATTTTCACAAATGAAAACTCATAAAAAATTAAAGGACTTTTAAGTTTTGTTTTATTTTTTTTCTTTAATAAGAAAATCCAGGGGTGGGGGTGGGGGAAAGGAAAAGCTTTGAAGTCTCTGAGATCTTTTCCCTGAGGTCAGAAGTTTCTGGTGATGTAACGTACAATACAGACTAAGCCTTCACTTATCAAGGTTAAAGTTGACAGAGCTTGTATGAACTTGTCAATCATAGGAAGCAGGCAAAAACAAGCCAGCTGTTGTGAGGCATGGCTTTGAAAATCCTCTGTGTTACAGTAAATGAGACGCAGAGGTTGAGACAGATTCAGTTCTGCAAGGCTTTCAAACTGGCTGGCACATTTGCAAGGATGCAAAGCTCACAAATCCAGTGAATATGGATAAAAAGCTGTAAATCCTGGTAAGATTGTCTTGTCCTTAGTGTTAAAGCATGATAGAAATGGTTAGAGGTGTGTGCCTTATGTACCATTTTTTGTCAGTTTTGAACAGAAATTTGCAGTGTTAATTCATACAGTATTTCTTTTGTTCTTCAGGTCTTTGAGCACAGGCTGCATCTTCTGCCTCTATCAGCAGAAGCTACAGTAGCAAATTAGCAGTGATGCTTGGTACAGAATTTTATAGAATTTTATTTTGCTTAGTGCAATTGACTGCTCTGTTCACTGATGGGTTGGGAGAATAGGGGGAAAACGTGAGTTAATTCCAGCTAAGATGCTCTGTGTGCGTATGCTCACACACACGTGCTGTTTTTAGCAGCTTTTGTTTTCACAGTTGGCGTCGTGTACACTGGAATTAGAAGGCAGTGCCTTTCAAAAATACTTGTTTTCTGCTCTGAGGGCTGCAGTGCCGTTGTTGTGGCTCAGGGTGCCAGGCTCAGGGTTCCTCTCGGCTAGGGGTGGTGCGAGAGCTTTTCATCTTGTTATTTGCCTGGCAAGCCTGTTACTGTGAGTACAGGCTTGCACGAAGACCCTTTCCACAGCAGCAGGAGCTATTAGCTGGGAGTGTAAGAGAATTGGATGTGACTATTAGAAGCAAGCGGTGAGTGTGGCTCAGAGTGAAAAGATGGCTGTTGAAATGTGTGCATGTGCATGCTAATTAATTTAAATAACTGGTTTAGGAATTTTTTTTCTTTAGAGATGAGCTAGCTATGTGTTCTTTTTGGTGAGAGAATGCCTGAGAATCCCAGGTGACCTAGTTGTTATTCACCAAGTGTTTCATTTTATAGCTTGTCTTCTGTTACCTAATTCTTGTTCAGCTGCAAGCAGCTGTTTTCAGTAGTAATAGCAACAAGAAAATAGCAACAGCATAATCAGGAGAAAAAGTCTAAATGAAAAAAAAAAAATCAAAAGGAGTGGCAATTGGAATGTAGGGGTTTTTTTAGTAAATTGACAAAACAATCATTCTTCTTTGAGCTTTTATTTTTAATGTGACTGTGATTTCCTTGTTAGCGGTGTTGGAAAATACTGTCTTTTGTCTCTGCAATGGTTGCCATTTGTGTAGTATGATGGTTCTCGTTATACTGTTGGGATATTCTGATTATTGAATTCAGTGTGTAAGTACTGAACACATTAACTGGTTGACTTGAGAAGAAGTAATTTTAATTCCATGCAGGTAATCCCTGTGTGCTAGGAGAGGCATGCAATAGATAAAGCAGTAAGAATACAGCCATAAAAATTATCTTTTATCGTTTATTTTTGATGTGCTGCAGAATGGAGGAGGGGCTTTTGTTTTCTGAACTAAGGAAAGGAAAGCATCCCTCCCTCTGCCCTTTTCTACTAGATTCTTCCCTTCTGCATAAAGGCCCTTGTGCTGCTCTAAGAAACATAAATTTAATCAGATTTTTATTTTTGTTATGGGCCTGTGTCTTTTGCTGTTACTCATGACTGGCCTATATTCATCCATCAACATAACTTTGTTTATTTACTGCAGAATTAGAGTGGATATGTTCTTTGTTATTTATTTATTTCTTGTTTTCATGGGGAAAGAGGTAACATTTTTAGAGACAGAATGAGAGATGAAAACACATTGCAGTGTGTATGTTGCCACGCAGGCAGGACAGGAGAGAAATTCTGGTGGGATCAATGGACTGGCAAGCAGTGTCTGTTATTGTATTTCATTCTGTGATAAAGCCAGGTGATAATACAAGGGTTGTTAAGGTAGAGTGACATTTTGCTTTATCACATTGGATGCAACAACTAAGCTGTATTTAGTGTGACTAACTAAACAGATAGCTGCCATTGAGGTGCAGATAATGTTAACAGGCTTTCAGAGACAGGACTGAAAAACCAAGACTCGCACCATGATAAACAGGTTGTAGTGTACCAGTGATGTGCTCTGGGATATACTTTGTGAAATATCTTCATAGGTTTGTACCTTCAGTTGTCTTCTGACAGGCCTTTTTTTTTTTTTCCCTTTGAGAGGGAAAGAGTTCCCTCATCATTCAGTATTCATTATTCTTTTCACTGTAACACATGCTTTGGTTTTAGAACTGTTTGCTTCAGTAGTGCTTCTTGGATGCTAGTTGCCATCATCTGTCTCAGACCAAGGCAGTGGACAGCTCTACTTCTTTGTAGTAGCTTATGTGCCTCTTCATGGCATGACTGCTACGGTACAGCCATCATGGTTCTTTAGAAGGTGATTTATTCTGTACATTTATCTTTAAAGATTTCTAAGTAGTTTCATAAAGCTCTCATTTAGCATATTTGGAATATGAATAGTGTGTACTGTACTGACTCAGTAGTGATAGCAGATAGAGAGCTCATCAGAAAAATGAACTACTAATACTTGGCCTGGTATTGCATGTCCAAATTGTGTTGTTCTTGTGTTGTGTTGTCAATGTCTCCTGACTATTGCAATAGTAAAATGAATTTAAGGGCTTAAGAGGTCCTGGAGCCTCTGGAAGGAAAAAAAAGAAAAAAAGGATATAGACTCAGATGAGGATTCAGATAATTAATAGAAGGGAGACATCTACATGGAAGTGAAGTGCTGAGTCAAGTTGTAGTCCACAGAGAACTCAGATTTAATTCTAAGTTAATTCTTTAGTTCTAAGGCTGAACAGTTGGCTAAACACAGGTATCTAGTGAGACCTGAGAAAGCCCAGCATATCCCACTTGGCTTCCAGCTGCCACCTCTTAGGGGAACTGATGCCTCTGAACCTTTAAAGTTTCTGAAATCATGGAAGACACCCATCATGCATTAGTTAATGCTTATCAATATGGATTAAAATGTGGCATTAGACCTCAATTTTTTTCCTGAATTTCCAACAGTCTTGCCGTATGCATCACATTCTAACTTCATAGCATTGTGTTGTCTCGAGCAGAACTATACTGGATAAAAAGAAAGCTACCCTTTATTTGTGGATTATTGCAGAAGTGCTTTTGGATGCCAGTGTGCTATGCGCCAGACAAAGACACAATGAAAACATAGTTTCAGCACATAAAGTTCATAGCTTAAAAAGTATTGGTAGGAGCTGTGCATATACACAGGATTTTGTCATATGCAAAGACAGTATTTTCCAATTGCTTTAAGCCACGTAATTACCTGTTTCAAGCTGGATAAAGTCTTTGATCCAGTTTTCTGTGGGGCTGTACAATTCCTACTACTCGAATGCTGAAAAAAGCAGGAAGACAAAGCACAAAGTGTCTAAGAAGTAGTCTGCCTCTTCTGGTAGAGTATCTGCATAAGGTCACTTTAAAGGGACTGCAAAACTGTGGCCTTGATTTTGAAGTGTTTGTTTTTGTAGGGTGAGGACTTCCATGGAGGAGTCATTCTCAGGTATGAAGGGTTTTTTCCAGTGTAGCTTGTAGTTCTTGAGAAGGAATTTAAATTAGAAACAGCCACTCCATTTGCTCTCCTTTGCCAGTGAGTTAGTGCAGGACATATCATTGGTTACATAACCATGCTTATGTTTTATGGTGAAACTTTTGTACAGAGGTCAGGTCTTTAACGAGTGATACATTTTTTAAATGTTGGCTAATGCATTTTTGCAAAGCTTATCTACTCTGGGATTTTGAAGTTGGAGCGTCTCGTGGCACTGTTTGGGTTGGCCTGAAGTGTTCTCAAGAAACTGTAAATCAGACAGATAAAAATCAAATGCATAGCATTTATTGAAATCACTTTCATTTATTGAGGTACAACATTCAATCAGATCATTCTATCTCTCTATTCAGATTTAGGTAAGTCTTGAGTATGGGGAAAACGAAGAAAGTGATTTGGAGTTATTTTTTATGGCAACCAGAAATGTTATTCTTCTGATAGGCATCTATACATGATTCATTTTTGTAAATGCTCACTAACTCCACTCCAGGCTCTTGTCAGTGTATGTCTATATGGTTTAACTTTCTTGTAAGAATTCACATTACTGTTACCTCTCTCTGGTTTGTTAGAATAGCCTGTTGTAATACTACTGCTCAGGGGACTAGAGGCTTCCAGACTGGGGATGAGACTTGGGAGTTTTTTGTCCAGCTTAGTCTTTACATGGCCTTTACATTTCAGTCTTAAGTGTGTATGCCCCAAACTAATGGAGCCAGAAGAAAACTGAGAGATGTAGTTGTCCATTTAGGTAGAAAATACTTCATGCCAGAATGGCGATCCACATTCCCACCCCCACTGCAGCAAGTGATGCTGGTGTGGCTGTGGCCACTGGGAAAGTACAAGACAGAGCAGAGCTCCTCCTGCATGTGCTGCTGAGTGCTCAGCCTCTTGTATCTCCACAGAGACCCCCTCTGGGAATGCTGAGCCCTCTGCTTAATGAGAGCTTCTCAAAAACGTGGAGGGCTGGTTTGTGTAATGAAGCAATTCCTTCTTTTCAGTTAGAAGCATACTTTGGTTTTCTGCCTCCTGCCATTTAGCTATGAAAACTCCTACAGCAAAATACTAAACACAAGTGCAGTAGAAAAGGCTCATGTTAGACTGCTGGACTAGACTCACCCTTACTGAATACCACTTTGTAGCAATAGCATAAGACTCTTAATTACACTTCCTTTGCAGCTCAGGTTAAGTGGCTGGTGTAAGTTGTCTGACAGTGCAAGCTGTAATGTGCCGTGCTGGGATGGGGAATGTGGTGTGAGCCTTCCCTGTTGTCTCAGAAAGGCTCTTGCAACTTAGGTAATTGTGGCATTGTATTATGGGGGTGGGGGAGCTTTGGTTTTGAAGATAGCTAAGAGTTTAATGTTTTTGATGTTGGCTGGTTTGTTATCTAGAATGAAAATAGTAATTAAGTCAATTGTCATGTTTTCAGATGGTTTAAAACTGTTCTCTGTCTCTCGCTTTGTGATGTTTGGTTATAAATGATGAGTTCCTTTCAGTGGTATGTTATCTTTGTATAATCTTACAGCCTCATTTCCAAACCAGCTGTATTGTTGGGCATATTATTACATGATGCACTGACAAATAGCAAGCAGCTTACTGGACTTATCAGTATTGATAATAATGTAACACCTTTGCAGGTTCTTGCCACTGTGTTCTCCTGGGGCTTGAAGCTTGTTTTCTTTCCCTCCTTTCTGACAGTAAGCTTACATCTCTCCAAAATAATGTGATGAGCATGTTTTGCATGAGGACGCACTCACACTGAATGCAATTTAGCTTCAGTGTTGAATGTAGCCACCACCTCGCCTCAGACCCATTTTGTGTGACACTGCAAAATTTTTTGATTAATTTTGTGGAAGCTGTATGAAGTCATGTGTGTGATCTCTGAATTTTATCTCCATGTTTGCAAATATGGCATCTCCAAATTTCTCTCTGTTGTAATTCTTTGTCCTTTTGCTCAGTTTTGGAAAGTGACAGGACTGCTAGAGCATTCATTGCTTCTGAGCCAGAATACACCAATATATTGGTTACTTGTTTTGGATATGCACATGTGTCAGATTGGTGGTGTTCTCCATCCCGTTTGCTTCCACCAGCACTCCCAGTCCTGATGTGCATGCAAAGTTCATGGTATACTCTGCAAAGTGGCTGAGATAATGCATGTAATTGATGTCTTTGCAACATTTTGTATCATACCCTTGATTTTTCTGTGCACCTGAGAGCGTCTGTTGCACTGGTTTTTGTTATGGCTTATGGATGTGAAGGTGAATTGGGAGGCCTGAAGAACTTTTGCATGAGTTAACAAGGAGAAAATTGTGCTGTTCATGGGTTATCTAGACAATGAAAAATGCTGGTTTAAACATAGTATTTCATATGTAAGAAGGTCTGCAGTCTTCATTTAGTAAATATTTCCATTAAAGTTACTGGATCTATTTACTGGCCTGGCTCTGCTTACATTGAACTCACTAGGGAAAATGAGCTGACTCTTGAGATGCCGAGATGGCATGTAACCAAATCAGAATAGTGGTGGTCTTTCTGGCCATTTGTCTAATTTTTTACTTCACAAAACTGTCCTTCATCTACTGCTAAAAGAGGGGTCAATAAATACTGTTTTGTAAATCAGGCTTGACTCTGAATTTGTCAGACAACTTCAAGTTGTCTGAACCAACTGCTTTTAGGTGAGCATATGAAGAGACTTGAATGTCAGCGATACTAATCTCATTCATGTTAAGTTTAAAATTTACCAGTTAAAGCTGAATTTTAAAGTATAACACTTCACATGAGAGAGAGAAAGTGTATGTGACTTCTCAGGAATCCACATCTAATCAGTTGTCTTTCCAAGAATACTTCCTTTTAAATATTTGTTTTAATTTAATTAAAATAGTAATTCAGTGTGCAACTACTCAGTTTTATTTTCTTCTTGAATTTATAATAGACTTTAAGCTAATAGTTCTTTTATATGCTTTTTATCTCAAATTTTGTTTTCCTACACTCTGGTGTTAACTGCCTCTAGACATTCTCAAAACTAGTACAGTGATATTAATAATGTGTTTACATTGAAAAATTCAACTAAACCTTATTTTACAAATAGGCTAGGAAATACGCCTTTTTCACGGTCACCTCAAAAGAAGGCTTGGGCAGTGCATGACTACAGGATTACTATTTAAAAATACAAAGACCAGCACTGTCAGCATAACTGAGATTAGTTGCTCTCTGAAGCCTTGACTTGTTTGTTGCAGCTTGTTTTCTAAGCTCATAGTTTTCTCTTCTGCCTCCTTTAAAGCAGAGGGCAAACCTGTCTCCTCTTGGAGCTCCAGAAGTACTTTTCTCCTGCCTTCTGCTCCTTCCCCAATTTGTCTTTATCTGGTGAGCACAAATGTACTATGTGTCTCGTGGCAAAGGACAAGCATGGAGCTGTGAAAGGCTGTTTCCTGACTAGAGAGACAGAGAGTGGGAAACTGGAATAAACCCAAAAACATTTAGGATAAGATAAGGCCTTTTTGGCCATTTTTTTGTCATTTATGCTGACAGGACAAAAGAAGTTCGGCCTTAAAATAAGTCTGACTGGAAAAATGCTATCCTTTCTAAATTTCCTTTTCTGCCTTAATTCGGGAGATACTCATTTTCCCTTCCTCAGTTTTTTAGCTTCAGCAAACATTTTGCTTGCACTCATTTAATTTTTCAGCAGATACACAAAATTCAACCTCCAGATTCATAAAGTTCCTGGTATTCAGTTCACATTCAAAAAAGTTACTGGATTATTGTACCTAGATAAGAAACGTGTTTCAAATGCTTTGTTACTGACTTTGTAGAAAGATAACTAAATTTTAGTATTGGACTTCCTTTTCTGGAGTCAGTTTTGTTTTCTACCAACATTTGGCCATTTGGCTGTGTGTTTAACTAGGCTGTGCACACTGCAGTGCCTCGGGTCACCCAGAGGTTGTCGCATCCTGTGGTGCTCCACACCCTAATTTAGCCTGACATTGTTTTGTCTCGTCACGTTAGATTAGGTGCACCATGTGTGCCCATACATGAGAGGATGTTTTTTTGCCATACAGTTACCAGAGATTGGAGGAGTTGGTGTTCAGTGTTGGATATGATCTCGGTGTTCAAGCTGCCTGGGTTGGTGTGTTGGCCTTGCACCGAAGGAAATAAATCAGCAGCATACTAAAAGCGTGTTCTTTTCTCTAGGCAAGCCGATACAGGGGCCCTGAGGGAAAACGCACGAGAGAAGAGCAATCAGCTGGACCAGAATTTAGGCCACAAGTGGAAGTCTTCTGTCAGACCTTTGCACGGGCAAGAACCTACAGTTCTGCCTCACGAGAGTCGGGGCAGGTCTGGGACATTGCCTAGTGACTACCGATACTCTCAGGAAAATGTGAATGAGAGGAGCAAGGATTGTAGCTTGCCTCACCTGCCCTACTCTGAGACACAGACCTTGAACGAGAACCACTCCTGTCAGTCCTGGGGCAAAGGAGAGGAAAACCATAGAATAGAGCCAGTGCTGTTGAACAAGAAGCGTGGGCCTGCTCCTCAGAGGCCACCACCACCTAAAAGGGATAAATACAAGCGACCAGATATTTCTGCACCATCGCTCGGCACCTCTTCTGAATCTCTGCTGGTAGCAGCCAGCCAGCCCTTCCTGTCCTCATCCCCCAGCTCCACTGAAGTCTTTTCCAGTCAATCCTCTCTCTGTCAGAGTCCTGCATCTTTCAATGGAAAACTGAAGAGTGTTAATCCACAGCAGCCCCAGCACGTGTCATCCACAGAGAATGTTTGTCAGCACTTAGAAGGAAAAATACACCTTAAGTCTGAGTCTTCCAAGTATCGGTATCTTCAAAAACCTGGCATGGAGTCATCAAGGTCCCCTTCTCCACAGTTTGCACCACAGAAGCTCACTGATAAACCTCCTGTGTCCCTACAGGATGACAACCCAGCCAGGTACTAGATGTTAACTCTTTTACTATTTTATTAACACTTTTTTCCCAGTTAGACCTTATTATTGGTTGTCTGTTAATTTTTTTTATCCATCCTTCAAGTTCATTAAGCATTGAGCCATTGCAGCATATTTTAGAGACCACAGACTTGTGTAAAATTCCTTTTGGTACCATTGATGTCCTTCAGCTGGTCTGTGGTTTCTTTTAGTTGACTTGTGCTTCCCAGGTGCTACACCTGGTAGTTAGCAGAAAATTAAAGAGAAGGGTTCTAAGGGATTTTCCTCTGAAAGTACAGGCAAAGTCAGAAAAATCCCTGTCATCATTTCCTCTACCTGAGTCTGTATATAAATATGAATCAGAGTAGGGAGGGACAAAGCAGATGTGGGAAGGGAAGCTGGATCCTTTGTGAAAACATGTTTTGAAAACACACAGAGTAATATACACTCACCAAATCGTGACTGATATTATGTTGTTTTTACAGCGAAATATTGCACTTCATATTGTCGATTGTCCGTGGAGAGGTTCTGAACACTTTATGTTGACAATGACTGAACACTCATTAGGAGATTCAGTCCTTTCCCAGGGTAGATAAACTCTGAATTAGACAACTGACTGAAATTAATCGCTTGCTGCATCTTATGATGCTGCTAGCATTGTAAAAGGTTATTCTCCCACAAGATATGAGCTCTTCCAGGAAGCTCAGGAATCTTGGTTTTCATAAATCTTTCAGCACTATAATTCATGGTTAAAGAAGGAAAACAAAACCTCTAAGCTGAATTCATGCAGAGGTTGCTTCTCTGAGCAAAACCAGTTGGCATGGCTTTACTCTACTCTAATGTAAATAGTTGAACAGACTCAGGCTGTTTTCCATTTTGCCTTATGACATGAAAATATGAATCACTTTTTTTCCTAAATAGGCCTTGATGTTTTTCCTCTTACAACTGGAGGAAAAAGTGAGGTTTCGTTCTGCAGTGGTTTTAACATGAGCTAATGATATAATTTACAATGAAAAGTGAGATATGTCATGTGAACCCTAGAATCCATGTGCTAAAGTAGATGACAGTAATGACTTCCTTTATATTTTGCTTTAACTTCCTTAATGTATTTTATGAACAGATATGAAGGATGTCTAGAAAGCCAATTGTATTTGTCCTTCCAATTTGCTAAGCTTTAATGCTGAAATGTGCACTGAGGTGTGCCTGATATATGCCCATATTTGAATGTTAAAATACTTACCCTGCGAATCTTCTGTTAACATTTAAAAATCTTAGGCCCAGACAGCTCTTGTTTGAACACAATGTATTGTCCCCGGTTAATAATGAAATTACTCACTAAAACAGGTTTGGCCAAAAAGGGCAAGCATGGCAGCTGTACCTCAGAACTTTCTATATGGTATTTATTTCATATGAATAAAATATGTTAGGTAGATTTATCTTAATACATAGTTAATCAGATTTGCCTTATTATTTGTATTGGCTCCTTGCATATGGGCTTTTGGACATGCCACTTTGCATGCTAGGGGCAGCTAATGTTTGATGATGGTAGCTTATAGCTTTTGTACTGTTAAGAAAAGTGTCTTGTTCATCAGCAGGTATGTATAAAGGTGAATGTGTGTGCCCACAGTGATTTAGGTTAGAATAATGTGTTTGGGGCAAATACTGATGGTGTACACAACACAGCTATTGCCACAGACAGCTGTTTAGCAACAGCAAAGCTGAGAAGAGTGCATCAATAGATTTGCACTAAACCTAAACCCAAGTCAAGGAGGGACTGGGTTTGTGGTTGGGTTGAAGCTTTGGAATATCCACAAGTACAGTTGCTTCAAGTCAAAATTTCATGCTGCCTTTCCACAAATGGGAAACCTTCAGAAATCAGGAGGGTAGTGATTGCAGAAAAAGAATTTTTGAAGTACCTGGTGTTGAACTGACTTTGCTTTTCCTGAAAGCAATCCATTTAATGATGCCTTAAGTTTCTGAAAAAATCTTTGACTAGGCTGAGAGGAATGTACTCAAAGTCTCAAAACAGATGCTGAGCATTTTAGGTGAAGAATGGCACTCAGCTCACTTCTTTTGCAGTTGCCCCCCCATACATTTATGCATTCATCTTATATTTCCCCCAAATTCCAAAATACGTTCCTCTTAACATTCTAGTGGAGTTTCTATTAAAGCCCAGCATGTGGGCTTTAATTAAAATAAGCAAAATAAAGGGTTGGGAGGTGGTGGCTTAGCACTGCCCAGCTCTTCTGCAGTCAGGAGAGTCCCGGTCTGCAGGTGGGGAGCTGGGTCTAAGCAATGAGCACAGAAGTGAGTCTTGAAAATGATAGTCCCCTTGAATGAAAACAGCCTGATGAAATGGGAGCGGGGAGGTTCAGCATGGGCTGGAAAACCTGCCCCAAGTTGGATCACTATGTCCACAAAGCACTTGTGGAAAGTAAATATCTACTGGGGGGCTGCACATGTATTCAGAGGCAAATATACCTTTAAAATATCAGATACAACTTCTGAAAAATGTCAAGTCAAACAGATACTGCTGTTACCAACAGCAGAAAAGTAAAAGTTTATTTTAGGGAAAGTGGCACACCCACACTTAGAGAAAAAGAGATGTAGTATGTCTTGGTCACTTATCTGAAAGGCGGCATGCCTACCCAGCCAGATGAAAGCAGATATTTTAGCTAGTAGGCAATGTTCCTTTCCTTGCTGTAGAGGTTCCAAACCCACATTATGACAATAATTTTAAACTTTTTGCAAACTCAGAACCGCTAAAGTAGACTTTGGTTTCTTATATGGTTTACATACAGTACAGATGTTTCTGAAATGTTATTTAACATGTTATTGTCCAGTTTAAAATCTAAGTTAGCCTCTGCTTTAAGTAGCTTGTTGAATGGCTAAGGAGGCCTTTTGTGCTATGCAGTACAGAACATTTGCTACAAGCTTCTCTTAAAAAGAATACCCAGAATTGTATGTTATCCTCTTCAATGACTAGTTTCTCCTCTTTAAGTGGAATACTAGGACACTATGGTGGAATCTATTTATTGAGCTTCTGTGTCATGTGAAATTTTATAAATTAAATTTTCTTTTTTTTCTAACCATGTAATTAAGTTTTGAATTATTTCCAGATTTCCCATGTGTGATTCTTTGTTATTCTTGTAGCTCAGGAAAAACCTAGCCTGTGGGATGCTCCCATCTGGTCTGTCGTCTCTTCCCTTGGAAGGGCTGAGAATTGATGTGAGGGCATCACAGACTCCCCAGGCAGCTCAGCTGCCTGTTAGGCCAAGAGGCAAGGCCACTGTTAGATCTGTGTGAGGCAGTGAGGGTGGGCTGTGGGTATGTTTTCCCCTACTCCCGTGGCAACAAAGGGGTAAAAGGCAGTTCAGCAGTGCTGTTTGAAATCTGGCGTCTGGCTGCTGAGATTGGAGCCTTGCGTTCATGGAAACTAACAGAAGTCCTGCATCATGAGTATTGCACAAGGCTGATGTTAGGACACCTTGCAAATGAACTAATAATATCATTTCAGATTCGTGGGCAGAAAAGAACATGTAGATTTAGGGTCTGAGATACAGTGCTAGCAATAGTCCATTACCTCACTCTCTTACCTGTCTTTTTGGACTTCCCCTCTGATTTGCATATATGAATTAGATTCAAGGTTATTCCATTTCTAAGGATGAATTTTGTTTCTTTTCCAGAATTGAAAGGGTTATAGACAACAATACTACAGTGAAAATGGTTCCCATCAAGATAGTTCATTCTGAGAGCAGCGCAGAGAAGGAGAGTCGGCAGAGCCTTGTCAGTACCATGGAGCCTCCTGCTTTACCCAGTGGTTTGGAAAAGGACCAGATTAAAACACTCAGCACTTCTGAGCAATCCTACTCACGATTCTGTGCTTACACCAGGCAAGGTGTAGAGCCAGAGCCAGAAGCCAGAACCAAACCAGTTGACCCTCAACCAGCTGAAGAACCTGGGAGCAACTTGAAGGACAGCAGTGCTGCCACGCAAGCATCCAGCTATATAAAGGCCAAAGAAAAGACTTTTGAAGACTGGAAGTCAGAAGAACTTGCCAGAGAGATTGTGGGAAGAGATAAATCCCTAGCAGACATACTAGATCCTAATGTGAAAATAAAAACAACAATGGATCTGATGGTTGGTATATTCCCTAAAGATGAACATCTCCTAGAAGAAGCTCAGCAGCGCAGGAAGCTTCTGCCAAAAGTTCCCTCTCCAAAAATTTCAGAAGAGAAGTGAGTATTACTTTCTGTAAGCTGGTATATCCTTATAAGCTTCTATCTAGAGTGTGTCAGTATCCCATGGGGACTGGAGGCGAGTCTTCTTTCTGCGGAGGGTGTTTACTGAGACTTCTGTGATAGTAGTCAAGTCAATATACTACTAATGATACCATTAATGACAGAAACAACAGTGTTGTACAGTATGAAAGATTTCTAAGACCTGGTTGAAAGCCAGTTTTTGGCAACTTAAGAAATAATTAACTTTCACCATTTCATTGTGATTGCGTGTTTTACCAACGTCATCCAGTCTAGTAACTGGAGAGAGAAGGAACAATATTCTTGCCTTTTTTATGTGATAAAAATTTACAAAGACTACTTGAAGCAGGCATGAGGCATATCCTACAAGTGAATGAGATCAAAGAAAGAAAATAATTGAATTCCGTCCACGTTGATGTTCTGTGTTGTTTTGTTTTCTTGATACAAATTATTTGATAAGTTGTATCCTCGAGAAGTTTATGATTCCCAAATAAAAAAGTTACATACTTACATTGTACTATCGCAATCCAAAAGGATACTGTCTATGATGATGAGGTTTTTTTGCACTATGTTGTAAAATGTAACTTTCCATTTTGTTTCCAGATGCAGTATCTTTGATGCATTTCAATTCTTGTAATCATGTATGTTCTGCATGATTTCTGTTTTAAGTTTTGCTGAGCATGTACTGAATTCATACAGATTTTATTCACAGTGTTTATTTATCTTATTTACATAGGTAATGGTTTTCTCTTGAACCCCCTGCTTGCTGATGAAATGATGGCTCTGAAATATTGTCCTTTCTTTTCATTGATTAGTGTGTCAAGGCAGTTAATGAAAGTTTTGACTTTTTCCCAGGAAAGAGGAGCAGAGTGCACCATCTGCCATCTCCCTGACAACCAATTCTACTTACTACAGCACATCTGCACCAAAGGCAGAGCTGCTGATTAAAATGAAGGACATGCAGGAGCAGCAGCAACAGCAGCAGAGTGAGGATGATTCTGAAGATGAACTGGATCATGACTTGTCAGAGAAGAAGGTAAAAAACATTTCTGAAAGTGTAATGGGTGGCTCTGAGTTCTGTTCATTACATTAAGTGTGAATTTGTTTTACTAAACACCCCTCGATAAAATGCCTTCTAGAAAGTCTCAAGGAGAGAAGTCTTGAGGAGGTTATTTTAAAATACCATTTTCCATTTGAAGTCCTTCTCTATTTCTCTCTATGTAAAAAGAAACAGCAGGGCTTATGTATCCCACTGGAGCTGGTGGTGGTTTTAGTTGTTCCAAATTTTTGAAATATAGGTCCAGAATTTTGGTTTGTCTTGAGAGAAGGAACATATACGCACACCTTCTTCTTTCTTATTTTCCTCCCACATTATTTTCATGAACAGAAAACTCTTTCTCCTGCCTCCCAAATTAATAATGATTGTGGGAGATTACTAATTAGCCTGGTGGATTCAGTGGAAGTTGCTTGTCATACGGGAGAGAGGCAGTCTTCTTCTTTATTCCCATCCTTTGGTGTTTTATTTCTGATCAAAGGTCATCATAATTCCCTAGATACTAAAGTGATGATCTGACTTTTGTGTGGTTGGAGAAAGTGTTGTCCTACAGTAAAATCATTGCATTGATCTCATTAGTAACTGGGCACAAAATATTCTAATTATTGTTCCCCGTATGGATAAGCTGGAGGAAATGTTCTGTTTGATCAAGTAAAGTGATGTAGTTCAACTCTGTTTACCTAAGCCAGTAATGCAGTGGTGTGCAAACCTTTTCTGTCGCAGTCGACTCTCTGCTTAAAAATCAGCTGCCAGGGTGCACTTGATAATCCAGTCCCAAAGAAATGATTTTAATTATTAGGGCTATATTTAGTCACTAAGAATGAGAAATTTCCACCTGTGGTTCAGAGCAGGTGTTCAGTACAAGGCACTGCATTTGAGTGGGCTTTCTGTTGTGTTTTCTGTTAGCTCTGTGTTGTTTCAGCCTCCCTCTGCTGCCTCTGCATCGCACGGTTCAGTGTGCTGTGCACTGCCCGGGCATGCTGTGGCTGCAGCAGGCGCCCTTCCCTCACCCTCATGCTAGACAGCAGATGAATCCAACAACTGTACTACTTAGACAATTGAAGGATTTCACTTCATTTTAAATGATTTGGTTTTATCTGGTGCCACACGTGATTGTCACTTTCATGATTTTGCTAGAATTAGTTTCATTCTCATTAATTACAGAGTAGGAGTGAGATAAAATTAAACCTTTCTTGTTTGCCCAACAAACCAAATACTGCAACTTTTAAGAACAAGAGGGCCATTTACTTTTGTTGATTTCTTAACAGGAAAATCATGTTTACCCTTTTCATACTTCTCTATCCATCCCCCAGCTTCAGTATATACCACTAATCATATGAGATAGGAAGGTTTTCACAAAGGGCTTTTAGCAGAACCTGCCCATCTTCTCCTCTAAGTGCACTTGTTGTAGCACACACACCCTGCTGCTTGCTTTTCTCCCTGTTCTTCCACATGGAGATGGAGCACTCAGTTCAATGGGCTTTCATCATGGATTGTGTCAGAAAACATAGAAAACTCCTTGTAAGTGGGTTGAGGAATCTTTATTAAATGGATGGAAGATACAGCTTGGCCCAGCTTCTCATATTTGGTAACAGTTTAACAAGGAATTGTTAGGGACCCGAACATTTTAATGGCACACTTTATGACTTCAGTAGTTTTAGATGGACCATATGCCCAGAACCTGTTTCTTGATTCCTGGAAACTGGTAGTTCTGTTATGAGATATCTTAATTGCAGACCACTGTGGAATGATTCCTGTATTAGTCATTCTCTGCTCTGCAAGCCAGAAACACGTGGTGATTATTTTCTTATTTTGAAATAAGTATAGGAATTTCATATAGGGTTGTTAATACTTTTATTTATTATTTTGATTTTTTGAGCCAATCCCTGTATTCCCAGCTAGCACAAATGGGATGTCTGTGTCTTATGTACTGAGTTTAATGTAGATGTACCACAATTATAAAATACTGATCAGATTTTGAAGATGCTGTAAGAATGTTTTTTGTAATAAGGAAAACCCATGTGTGTCTGTCAAGGAAGTTTCCCTTTGCCCTTAGGAAAATTTCAGCAACTGCTGAAGAGTGTAAAAATAATAAATGTATACCAATTTTTATCTGGTTTGAGGCTTGAGTTCCTTAGGAATGGGTTGTTGAGCTGAAAGCAGAGTATAATTTATGTAAAAGCAAGCCAAACAGTGAGCCACCCGAGCAGTACTCTGCTGAGCCACCTTCCGTGTTGCTAGTCAGATCAGTAAGAATGACTTTATTGTTTTCTTGTGTACTGGTACAGAATTCACAGCTATAAATTATTCATCTGCCAGTCTCAAGATGTAGATTGCAGCTCTTCTGGCTCAGTAGATACTGAGCATAATACAGGTTTTCTGCTGTGGATATAGTGAGTTCACAGATGCTGCATGCAGAGGGTGCTTCATCTGGGTATGAAGCAATCAATAATCATAATCCAATTCTTAATAGATATGACAGTCTTAGTATTTATGGTCTTCTGACCTGAAAAATGGTTGCTTTAGAGGTTAGCTTCAGCTGCTTGGTATGTTACTAAATAGGATGTTACTGGGAAATACTGGAAATGGAACTGAGGTAGCTGATATGAACTGGCAGACAGATCAGTAAATGCTGAGCAGCCATGTGGCTTTCTTTTATAATTGAAGAAAGTTGCAGCACAGCTACAGAAGTGAAAAAGCTTGAGATAACACAGAGCACCACAGTATCCTGCTGTGTTTCGACTGGTGAAGCAGCAGCATAGTGCATGTCATCTGAGGGAAATGAAGGCGTAGCACCGTGACCTACATAATCCAAATCAAACTGCATTTGCATTGAGAGAAGGGGGAAAAAATCAAATCCTGCAGATTAATCAGTCAGTAAAGCAGGCATCTGTAGAACTGCTTACTACCTTAATCTTTTGGGCACCAAGGCTAACAGATAACCCAGATCCAGATTAACCTGGACTGAGTACATTAAATCAAAAAGGAAAAAAACAGTATGGATAATCCATGGGTTGAATTTCTACTTTAAAAAAAGCTTCTACATTTTCAGTATAGTTGCTTTCTGTTAAGATGGCAGACTTTGTTTTGTGTTGGTTTTTGTTCCTAAAATAAATTGGCAATGACTGTTCAGTGGCCTCTGTGAGCAGCAGCTGTTATCAGTATGTTTCTCAGTAATCATGAAGGCTTGTAATCAGATTTGCATTTAGAAAGCAGACTTCCTAAAGAATGTCATGACTAATTAAACAAAAAGCTAGGGGTAGTGTGAAATAATGACTATTTTAAAGGATGTAATTTTCATTCTGAATTTGCACTGAGGTGTATGTTTAAAGAATGCTTTGGAAATTTTTTTTTTACCTGAAATGAGCTGAATACCAAATAAGCACCTACATTTAACTGAATGAGGCATTTTTAGGGTGTGAATTAGCTCAGAGTTGGTAGCTGGCTGAACTAACTTACACCACTTGTGCACCAGTGAAAGGTAAGAGGCACATAAGAAACAAGACCTCTTGCCCAAATGCAGGAAACTAGCACAGGGGGACCAGAGGTGTGATCAAAGGAGATCTGGATTCTTGGTCTGGTTTCTGGTGGTTCTGCCCCTGACATGCTTTTCTAAGGCAGTGCAAGTGCACCTCAGGCAGTGGGGACTATAGTTCAGAAGCCCCCCAAAACTTGAAGTAAGGGTGTGTATTTGCTTGGCCTGGGATAGTGATGCTTCTTTGGTCCTTTGGCAGAGCTGCTTTGCACAGAGCTGCTTTGTACAATACAGTAGATTTTGTTCCCTGTGCCACAGGGATTATGACTACCCTGCAGAAATGTTGAAAGGCACTGTTAATGCTAAGATTTTCTGAGCATGGAAGAACTGCTATTGGAGGAATGCTAGTATTATGCAGGAAGGAAAAGAAAGCTTGACAGTGCCCTAGTTTTAACTGCATCATGTGGAAAATACAGGATTGTTTTTCTAGTACTGTGTATCTTCTTAAGTGTAGCTCTTCAGCAAGGTGTTATGGACCTGATATTTAGAGACACAGGCATGTGCTTGCTGTACTTTCTGCTGTTCATAACAGGCTTTGAAGCTGCTCAAAGCAGCAGCAGGAAGGCTTGATGGGAGGGTGAAAAACCTTTATATTTTTCCACAAAGGTAATTTGCTTTAACACAGGTCTCAAGCTGAGCATCATGCAGCTACATCCTGAACCTTTAAATGCAGAGGTATGGACCTTTGACACAGGCATGTATTTATTTGTCATGCACTCATTGTCGAAGTCTCATGGAAGTTTGAAATGTATTAAAGTGCTAGCTGACATGACTTGCAGAAGTAGGGAAGAATGTAGTAGTGCTAACAAATTCTTACGTCCTTTATTTTCCACAGCAAGAGCTTATTGACAGCATTAGTAGGAAGCTGCAGGTGCTGAGAGAAGCACGGGAGACACTTCTGGAAGACATCCAAGCAAACAATATCCTGGGGGAGGAGGTAGAGGCCATTGTGAAAGAAGTCTGCAAACCAAATGAGTTTGACAAATTCAAGATGTTTATTGGTGACCTTGACAAAGTGGTCAACCTCCTGCTGTCCCTGTCTGGTCGTCTGGCCCGGGTGGAAAATGCCCTCAATAACCTGGATGACAGTACCTCTCCAGAAGAACGGGTGAGAAGGACCAACAGTAATATTCCTGCATTTAGGGAAGCTCGTGGGAGGGGAGGTTTGCTTGGTTTTGTTTATCTAAATTGCAGTGCTCAATATGAGGGATAATATGTGGATAAATCTCGTAACACCTTTTTTTTTATTTCTTGAAACTTTTCTCTTTGCCTTCTTTTCTTGGAATGTGGCTTGCTGAGAAAAAATAGGTTTGGGGTGCAGCATACTAGAAAACAGACTTCTTGGCAAAAGTTTAAAGAAAGAGGGAATCTATTGATAAGAGCATAAAAAGAAGGCAAACAAAAATATTGTAACAATTCAAGATGTGAAAAGGAGTGTTTGCTGTAATACAGAAAGATTGCAGACTTCTCTATACACAATGAGAATCTTAATACAAATCTATAAGGTTGTTACAAAGACAATGCTTCTCATCTACTGCAGCTTCCTTCCACAATGACTAGTGAGGAGCAAGAGCAAGAAACAACAGAAGGACAAACCTTTAAAAAAAGGGGGGATGGGGAGGGGAAACAGGGGGAGGCATAGCAAAAATAATTTTTCAGTAGAAAACATGTTTTATCCAAGCAGAATAGTAGTGATGTGGAGGACTCCCAGCAGAAGTGAAAATTTGAGGAGCAGGAGCAATTAAGGATGCTCTTAACCTGTTGGATCTAACTTCCGCTTGCAGCAATTTAACTTGTTTAACTTAACAAATTCCATCAGGCCTTACCTAGGAAGGAGATACATAGCAATACAGATATGCACCAATGGAAAGATGTAGATATGTGTGAAACTTAGGCTATAATAAATAGAAAGTGGGGAGGGGGGGTGCATGTTTCAAGTGAGTTTGGCTTCTCGGTTAAATGAATGTGAAGGAGGATTTTTGACTTGTAGCTGTGGATTGTGGATTGAAATGCCAACAGTCCACCTAAGTGTTGTAACTGAATTTTTTCCATGGGCTGTGGTTTCATGTTGTTTCTTCAGCCTCTTACATTATTTCACACTTAAGATCCAGTAAGTGCTGGGACTGATCTGAAGCTGTGCTTTTGCTGTTTGGACCTAACATACTTGATTAATGGCTGTTCAGCTCTCTCTGAGTGAGGTGGAAGGGAAAGTATTTGACAGTTTAATAAATGGCAGATCAAAGCTTCTGACACTTGGAGAAATTTAATCCTTCATTAGACATTTTTCTAAGTGTGGTTGCAGTTGCCTAATGGGGAAGGAGCTACCAAATGATGTGTGCACATAGGAAACACAGTTTGAGAGCTGTGATAAAAATAGATTACTGGCTGGGTGTGGAAAAGGAAGATAGTGAAGAGGTGTTATAGTAAGGACAGTCAGAAATTGTCTGTGTATTTTGATATCAAATTTATACTGACAGAACTCCAAATCCCTAACATATTTTAATCCCCATTTATCTTCACCTGCACTGACACCAGTCTTGCCATAGTTAACATCAGGAGAGATCCATCAGGACTGAGGTGAGCCCAGTCAGAGGAAGTGACCTTCCTCTTCCAGGAGAGGAAGACTTGGGGGTGTTGGTGGATGAAAAGCTCAACATGACCCAGCAATGTACGTTTGCAGCCCAGAGAGTCAAACATGTCCTGGGCTGCATCAAAAGCAGCGTGGCCAGCAGGCGAAGGGAGGGAATTCTTCCCCTCTGCTCCTGTGAGACCCCACCTGCAGTGCTGCATCCAGCTCTGGGGAACAAAACACTAGAAAGATATGGACCTGTTGGAACACTTCCTGAGTGAGGCCACTCAGCTGATCAGAGGCCTGAGCACTGCTCCTGTGAAGACAGGCAAAGAGTTGGGGCTGCTTAGCCTGGAGAAGAGAATACCAGAGAGTCTTAGAGCAGCCTGCCAGTACCTAATGGGGGCTTACAAGAGGGCTGGAGAGGGAGTTTTTACAAGGGCATGTAGTGATAGGACAAGAGAGAATGGCCTTCAGGTGAAGGAAGACAGATTTAGGTCAGATGTTGGGAAGATACTCTTTCCTGAGGGTGGTGAAGCACTAGAACAGGCTGCCCAGAGAGGTACCTGCCCTCCTCCCTGGAAATATTCAAGACCAAGTTGGATGGGGCTTTGAGCAACTTGGCCTGGTTGGATCTATATGATCTTTATGGTGCCTTCCATCCCAAACCATTCTAACATTCTATGAAATATATCTAGAAGTGTTGAATTTAGACTGTGCTTGTGGCTTTTTTTGGTTGTCTTCTAGTATTTTGTAGGTCAAATGATAATATGTGGTGAACCACTAATGTACCATATAAACAAAACAGGATTTTACTTCCATTGTTTGGGAGCATATTCCCAGTGACCACTGTTTTTTCTTTCCAAGATGATACTGTGTAATAAACATTGCTCTGATAGCTTTCCACTTTTTAGGGGCCAGTAACAGCTTACCAGACTTTCTCAATAAAAGCAGTCAAATAATGACTGCTGAGTTAATACTTTGACTCTCATATGCTCTGCTATAGGTCTTTTTTTTTTGCCATGGGGAACAGTATCAGGTATTTCAATTTCAGCTTCTGAAAGGGGCTTCATCTGAAGAGCTACCAGCCCCATTCCTCTTACACAGCAAGGCCAGTGTCTTCTCATTACTTGTGCTTTGTGTCCATGTCCTCTTGCATTCATCAGATTCTGGCAGTTACTGCTGCTCAGCATGCACACACCTACCAGGCTGCCCTGGGAGCACACTAACCACACTCCTGAGTTTAAGGCTGTCTGCTACTTGCCCTGGTGAGTTCAGGAGAAGTGTTAGTTCCATCTCTTTGCAGCAGATAATTCTGCTTGCAACTTGCAGTGGGATTTTTTTCCGCTCGCATAAGTTGAAGGGAAGATTAAACTGGTTTTTTCTAACAGTGTGTGATTTTTCTGACTTGTCTTCCATATCTGTCTTGAATCCTGACTTAATCTAGGATGTGTATTTTAAGTACATTGAGAGCACAAATCTGAAAACATTTCACTCTTGAGTTTTGGTCTGTCTTTAGAAAGAATCAGCACAAGATGCATGTGCAGTTCTGACAGGTAGGTTTATTAAAACTCACTGGTCTGTAGCCCTCTGTCTCATACTTCCATCTTGAAAAGACACTTTCATATCCTACAAAAACACCTCTCTGTAAATCCTTCAGGCTTATTAAACAGCATGTGTGATTTAACAGAAGGTGCAAATTAAAAAGATGGACACGTTTATTAGAACAGACTGAGGTTTATTTGAAGACAGCTTCTCAAAGAAAATTAATCTCTGAAGCAAAGCTAGAAGTCATGGATTGGTACCTCTTAGGAGCACTTCTTAGTTAAGTTCAGGCATCTGTACAGAATTATTGATGTCAGAGTAAGCCAGCCATACTCTGTCACTGGAAAAAGGCAATCACTTGTAGGCAGACATCTGAAATAGGTTAGATTAATGATGCTCCTTTTTTCTCTCCATGTACCATCAAAGGAGTTTAGCTGGGTGATTCAGGTGGGACTGCCAGCTGTGCAGACAGGTGATGCTGGGGGAGAGGGATATAGCTGCTGTCTTCTGCTGTCCTCTTCCTTTGTGTACTCCTCCATTCAACCTCCCTTTCCCCTATTCTGTCTCTTGTGAAGGCACAAAGCAGAAAGCTTACAGCCCTTTTTGGAGAATAACATGTTTTTGCTTCCCTTTTGCCCTTTTGTTGTCTTGCTTCAGCTTTCACTCTTGCTTATGTCTGAAGACCACAGGACTTCACATGTCATCAGGAAGGCTTGTGGATGCAACAGAATTGCTAAATACAGTGTCAGGAACTGTATAAGAACAAATTGCTCCAATAATTGGTCTCTTTCTGGGTTCTGTAACCACAGCTGTGCCAGTGCTGTGTATGGAACATGCAAGACAGCTGAGTCTTAATTTGAAGAACTATTCTTCTAAGGCAACTATATTGTATGCAGCTATTTGTAACTATTAAATAATAAAGGAGTCTTTGAAGTAATGCTTTTGAGGCTAATAGAAAGTAATGGTGCATCTTTCATTGATTTACTACATTTTTTATCAGTTTTGTTAATGCATTTTATTAGTCTGAATTTTAAGAAGCATTCTTTTTCCACCTTTCTAATTATTCAGGAAGGTCTCTGTAGGGAAAACAGACTTGAGATTTGAACAGTGAAGCTGTTGTCCCAACCTAGTGAATCCAGTGAATTTTTGACTTGTTTTTCTTTTCTCCTAAGCGGACGTTGGTAGATAAGCAAAAGCTGCTGACCCAGCAACATGAGGATGCAAAGGAACTGAAGGAGAACCTGGATCGTCGAGAGCGCATTGTCTTCGACATTTTGGCAAACTACTTGAGCGAGGAGAACCTAGCAGACTATGAGCACTTTGTGAAAATGAAGTCAGCCCTCATCATTGAGCAGCGAGAGCTTGAGGACAAGATCAAGCTGGGGGAGGAGCAGCTGAAGTGTCTGACTGACAGCCTCCAACCCGAGCGGCTCAAATAAGGGCACTGAGTCCAACCAACAACAACGGGAAAAATGGGAAAGAAGGAAGGGATAGGGGAGTTTTCAAGTATACAAATGAGTATCTTGGCTTGCTTGAGTGTCTGGTAGAGAAGCAAGTGCACAAGAGAAAAATAGCTCTCACAACAGCAATAATGCTCTCTTTCTGGTTTTTTTTGAATGATGTATTTAATTTTTTAGAACACATTTTTATTGGTGGACTCTACAGCTGTTCCTCATTGCTAAACTTCCAGAAAGCTCCACGAAAGAGGAGAGACTCTTAACCCTTCTGCTCAGTATGTTCAAAGTCTGTGGCAGTTGTGCATGCAAACAATGGTTTTTAGAATAGGTTGTATACTTTCTTTATGTTCAGATGCTGCACAATCTGCTGGAAAACCCCACAGCAATTCATGAATGCACATACATTTAGAAGCTCTAAATTTAGTGGGTTTTTATGTTTTTTAAAGACACATTAAATAGGGGAAGCATGCTTCTTATAGCTAATATATTCAGATTGGTGAAATGCAGTGTCACTGATCCCGTGGCATCAGACACTTTTTTGTAATATTGTATATAGGATAGCACTTTCCCCTTGCAGAAAACAACATTAAAATCAGTCTAGTTAAATGCTTCTTAAGCAGCTTGCAAATCACCTAATGCCTACCTTGATGAAGATTTTTTTAAATTATTTTACAAGACATATTTGTAGACCCTCTTAATGCAATGCAAACAATTTTCTTTACCAAGTCATACTTGATTTAAGAAATGGGCTGGAAGTACTGTGCTGATTTTGTTCAAAACATTTTTCATCTAAATTATTTAGAAGGCTCATTTGCTTTTTTGTGCTTTTTTAATGCATGTTTTTATTCTTGTCCCAAACCCACTACACTTTATGGAAATAAATGTAGATTAAGGACACTGCTTGTGTTTTTCTTCTGGTTGTGATGGTTTTATGTAGACGAGTTATACCGAAGTTTACCTACATAATGCTGTTTGTTCCTCTTTTTCAAACTACCAAATGCAATAGAAACAATTCTTCCATGTAAATACTGTGCATTACTTGGAGCAACTCTGTGTTGTAACTGTGAACATAAGTGGGGCTGTTTGCTTGTCTTTTCCATTAAACAGCGATAAAGGAGAGGATGTTAGTTCACAGTATCAGATCACTGCTTGTGTTCTCCTAATACTGCTATTGACTTAGATAATTTTCAATAGCTCTAAAAAGAGGTGCTAACTCATGTTTGCAGTGCAGTAATGGGATATGCTAACTTGTTTAGATACCCACAGTGAAATTCTGTAGTCTTAAGTGTCAAGTTCTATGTTAAGATAAAGTTTTGCAGGCAAAGAAAGTCTTGGAAGACTTTGTGTATATGCCATTTCCATTGTAGTAAGGAAAAGATTTCTCTCTCCTCAGACAAATAGGTTCCCCAGCCAGAAGCCATTTTCAAGGCTGATGTGAATGCCAGTCTGTAGCTAAGCAGGCTGAAAATACAATCGGTCAGTTGTTGAAAAGAGAGAAACAAATTCTTCCCACTACTCCTGCAGTATGGCAACATTCACAAGAGTTTTTCTGTCCTTCTTACCTGAATCCTCTCTTTTGTGGGGAGGGAACTGGAAAGGTGCTGATCAGTGAATTCCCTGTGAGTTGGGGAATTGGGGAGCAAAAGTCATCTGGAGCCAGTTCCTTTACAGACAGGTGCAAACATTAAAAGGACTGTTGTCCCTGCACACACCCTTATCGTGCACTACTTTGTATACCTGGACCAAATTTTGATTGAAATGATGTTGATGTGCATCAGTTGAGGTCAAATGGAGCTCCCATTTTACAAGACCTACAGCTGACCTTAGTTTTGTCCTCCTAGTTCAGAAATGTAGTCTTCTGGCATCTCACAGTTATTTGCTGCTATGTTCCTAGGACAACTGGTCCCTTTGTCCTTAAACCTATCCCTTAACCATAACAATCCCAAAACTAAACATAAATAAATTATGCTTGTCTTTTAGCTTGGAAAAAAGTGTGCATTGTTTTATCTGTGGGATTTTAAAAATTTTACATATTGTGGTTACTCTGAAGTGTGTATGTGAAATGTGAATAATGCTATAATTACAGTGTGTTTGTATACAGTACTTTGATTTAGATCTCTGTTAAAAGGTAGCAATACTGTGAAAGCTATATCTATTATCCCTTTCACAGAACAGTTATGTAGACACAATTATCTCCTTTCCTTTTTCAAAACTGTTGGAAATCACTCACCCTGGAAACGCCTCCCAATGTTATATGTAAATCTGTAAATAGCTGTACTGTTGCTTTTTGAAAAAAATCTGGTGCTAATGTTTTGCCTTTGGCTTCCTGGGGATGGCTGTTTCTTCATCCTTTGTTGTTCTCAATTCTAGATCTCTTTGTATAGTGAAAGATTTCCACAATGCTTCTCCAGCTGTTTGGATCCTGCAGCCCAGAGTGAAAATGTACAGTTTTCCTGCCTGACACTTAACACGTACCTACTGACAAATGGTATTGCTTGACTTTGCGAAAATAAACTGTATATTTCAATGTAGAGTTATTTTTTGTGTACAATGTTAATGTCAAAAGCTACTTCTTTGCTTTGCTGCTTTGCAGTGTTGGCCATCTCGTGGTGCCCATCAGTAGTGCTTTTCAAGGCCAGGCCAGTTATCTTGTGGTCTGAAGTAGTTTGTTGTCTTTGCACAGCTTATTTAATGTGTTGAGTAATCAATCATTCTCAAGTTCCCAGTGTAAGTACCAGAAATGTGTCCATGTCTATTTAGTATTTTAAGAGTGTGAATATGAGATGGCAGAAAGGTAAAATGTGTTATGAGGTCGATAAAATAAATGGGTCTCTCACCACTTACAGAATATGTACCAGGGGAGCAGTTTAGATTTTCCTGCTTGGGCAATTCCACTGTTTCAGCTTCATCCCACGTTTCGAATGGATAGTTCATATGGAAGTATCTAAAGTCAGTGGTGTGCAAGATTTTTTGCAAGAACTGATGACTTGTGAACTCTCCAACTCTAACAGACTTTCACAGAAACTTCATTTTAATGGGGATTCTCAGGTTAACTGCAGAATCTTGTGCCTTGTTGGGAAACACTGGCAAGTATGCACAAATTTATAGTGAAGGTGACCACAGATCACAGAACCATAGCTTCCTCCTGGAAATTAATTGTCTGGGATTGTCTGTGGAGGTCTTATAAAATCTGGGGAAAAGGAGTTAGGGAAAGAAAAATACTTGGGTACCTGTAGGATTTTTCTAAACTTCTTTTCACCCTTCTTCTCCCTCTCGCTCTTTGTACATGGACCCACCTGTTTGTGCCTGTTTTTGTGAGCATTAGGTATAATCCAGGATGGCAGCTCTAGAGGAATAACAGTCTAGTTTTTGTGTACTATTTGAATTTTTTTTTAATTGCCTTTCTTTAAACTGAAATTCAGCTCTTTTTTTTTTTTTCTCATGGGGTACTTGAGACCCTCAGGTTTCAAAGGAGTCACCATTTCATGACATAATTTCCTAATGAAGTTCTAGTGATTGATTTTGGTGTACTTACTTTTGTTTCAGCTTTTACACCTGAAGTAACCTGTTGGCAAATAGTTCTAGCAAGGCCTTATGATATGCAGTAGAAAGCAACTCCTATTTTAGTGGTGTCTGGTCATTCATTGCAGCAGTTTAAAGGCCTGTTCTAATTAAGGGCTTCTCAGTTGTGCAGGTTTTTTAGAGGATAAGTCAGGGTTTTTTCTATATGCTTCATCAGATCATGCCCACAGAATGTTATGAAAATTTAACAATTACAGCTTTAAGCTGGATTATATATTGTCAGTTGTCAGCAGTGGTAAATTGGTCATCACATTTACTTATCACAGTTCCATTCGAAGTAGGTTAACCTACTACTTTCCAGAGGAAAATTTGAATTGAAATAAATTGGGTGCAGTTCAGTAGCAGGAGGTAATTCTCAGTCAGGCTACAGTAGCACACCTACAAGCAGAGCAAGTATCACTTCAGGACAGGCTACAATAAACACCTTTTTCTTGGTTGTAACTGTGTGGGCCAGTGGGCTGTTGTGTGTCTTAGGCTGCGTTTTATTTTAGTCACAGCACTTCAGCTTTTCCTGAGCACAAGGCTAGCAAAATGCAAATTTTTTCCTCATCTATTAAAAATCCTCACAATGGTTTCATTTTTAGATACTTTGATATCTGTCTTGGAGGCAGGCTCCTAGGTTTTGCAGGGGGAGATGGCCTTGTGGCTAGGATGTGCCTTCCAGTACTGCCCAACAAGTCAGTGTTAGTCAAGCCTGTGTTCTCCCTTCCTCTCAAGTCCCCTCCATGCATCAGACTGCTTCCTGGGAAAGTTAACAAGAGATGTATCTCAGACTGTCATTACCTGTTGCTGGTGCTGGCTGCTGCTGGGGGTGGGATACTAAGAATATTTGTGGTGAATTCTGGCACCTCTTCTGGGGTGAAGCAGAAGTAGGAATTCTGTGTATCTCCTCCTTTTTAGGTGTCATTTGTTAACCTACAACAGTGCCCCTAGAGAACAACCAGATTCCCAATGCATTTCATCTTTCGTTGGAATCTTTTAATTTGCTGCTTGTGATTGTCTTAACACAGGAGAGATTTTAATTAGAGCAAATGGATTTGTGACTGTGAAGCTGAAGAGGTAGTGGCAGATACAGAAAAATAACCGTACTTACTTTCAGTAACATAATATCTCCAGCAAAATGGCATCTAAAAAGTTTGCATGCTACATGTCCCAGGTGAGAACTGTCAAGAATTTTAGGTCTGTGTTCCTATATTTTAATGGAATTGATGAAAGAAAGCCTTTTCTTAAGCGCATACCAAGCTGCAAGTGTATTAACTAAACTATTCATTCCAAGGAACTTGTGTAAGACAAGCCCGTACTGGCTCTGAGGGAGCTGTGGTCTGATGTTACTAGGAGTTGTTGATTTTGCTGCTGTTCCTTGTGACAGCAGCATTTGCTGGGCTCCTTATGGAGAACATGTTCTGGAAATGGTGTAATGGATGTCTGCTTATAAGAGTTTTACCAAAACATTGTTCCGGTGGAGCTGTGAAGTCCAAAAGCCTGAGAGGAATTAAAAAAACCTTCATGATGACAATCATTTAGTTTCAACATCTGTTTCACTTCCCAGCTGTCTGCTGTTCCATGGTGTTTGTTACTGATGAATTACACTTGTGTCTTTTCTCAAAGCCACAGAGAAATAGAAATACAGTGAGCAGTTGCAGGCTAAATATTAAGCAATGGAAGGAAGATAAGATTGTTTATCTCAGTATCTAAATATGAAAGGCATGAGTCCTGTGAATACTATTCATTGCCATTCCCAGGAGTTGCAGCTTCAGCAGCTTTCTCACACAGGTATGGTTCCTCCAAAGATAAAATGGGAAAACAAGCTGTGATGATTGAAAGTGGCCAACACTGACTGGAAAGAGGTGGAGCAGCCATTCTCTTATTAATGGGGTGATAAATATCACAAGGAAGTGAAAACCAAGAAACCTGAAAGGATCAGTGCCCTGAAGGAAGAAAAACTAAACCAGTGGTAAAGTGCTTCTGAGCTGTGAATTTCCTGTTTTTCTTTCTCCATACATGACATGGCAGAAGTGTTCTGTCTCCATGTGCTAGGGCAGGCTTTTTAGTTACTATAATGTAAAAATACCTTAAAGCATCTTTGAAAATTCAAGTTATGGGGAATAACTCGGAATTTCAGATCTCACTGTGTAAGACCATCATGTTCTGTGCATTCACTGACATACACTCCTTTCTTGTCTCAGGGGTCACTGGAACAGCTCTCTGGCACTAAGGAGCCTTGAGGAAGTTGCCCTTTGAGGAAGAAATCATCTTTCTGTGTGGTCATCCTAAAGTCACTAAACATCCCAGCTAGCTGCACATGCTGAGATGCTGAAGTCATACGAGCTGGGAGCTGAGGGTGTTTACAGCACAACACACATTTACAGAATGAGTGACCCAGCTGGTTCTCTGGGGCTTTGCTAACCTTACTGCCACCTGTTTGGAGCTCGATTTAATATCAGGCTTCTGGTAGGGCAGAGCAATACCCAATTCCTGTTCAAGCTGGATCATTGTGTTCTGCCAGAAAAGCATAATTTAGAGAGCAAGAAGCTGAAGATCTAAATATTCAGCCTTTCCATCAAAAGGGAGTAGAGGATCTTGGGTTTCTGTTCCCAAGACATTCTTACATAGTTCATGGTAGGCCATCAGTGAACTTGAAAGCTGAAGTACTCCATGGATAAGTGTGACCAGAATGTGCCCCATTAAACAATTTTAAAAACCCAGCAATTTTCTTCCTACTTTTACACTATAGGGAGGAAAAAACCCCGGGTGAGTAAACTTCATTGTCACACTGGTTTTGCAAAGGTGGAGTTACTTAGACCAACATTTTTTGCAATGGGCAGTTCCACCAAACCAATAAAAGATTATTACAACAGAAGCCCAGTGATAATGGTCACTGTTTGCAACATGTATAGCAAACAGTGAAGAGGAAAGTTGCACAGAAAAAAAATTGGTGGCTGGGTGTGTACAAGCAAATTATCATTTCATATGGTGACATGCAAAGCAATTAATCAAGGAGAAAATGATGGTGATCACGTGAACTAGGCAGTGACACAGACCAGGCTCTCTGAACTGTGTGGGATCACAGTGAATGATCAATTCACATGAGCTCTATGCTCTAGGAAAAAGGCTGGAACACAGGAACACAGGAAAAGTAGTAACTTGTGATGCAACGTTGCTGAAAACTTCATATTGTGTCTCATCCCACAGTCTGTATCCAATGAAAAGGACAGGAAACTGAGAGAAGAGACTCACATAAATTATTAGAGTTATATCATAATATAACAAACTCACTCACTGATCAAAAATGGGATTTAAAAGTTGTCGTGTGTGCTTTTGAGCATCACATACAGCATGAAACTCGTTTGAGCAGAGGAAGCCCTGTCAGGACCCAGGGAGTGTAAGACAGATTCATGAAAATAAAAATTAGGCACAAATGTTCAAGGGTGTCAGGAGTGATGTACTGTTGTCATAAATGATGGGGAAAGTGCAATGTGAAGTTCTGCCATAAAGTCTCTGAAGTCAGGAAACTGGGAATGAGAATTTTATGGTCACAATAAATCCACCTTTTGTGTTTGCTGTTCTTACATTACAGTCACGTACCAAGGTGTGACTGCTTCAGTAAATATTTAGATTGCCTACAGTTTTATAACAGGGGTCTTTAAAGAGCAGCAGTAATTATAACATGGCTTTGGAGCTGACAGGTCAGAAAAGGTGGGAGTTTACAAGCCTTTGGCTTGTTAATGGGGCTTGAGCACTACAGACAGCGTGGCTCAGACAATTTTTTTTCTTCCATTACAGGCCCTCTCCACACATGCATCTATAGGAACTGCCTTCTCCTTTTACTGGTTCAATTAATTACTAAGTTTGCTTTTGTTTTCTCTCCTGTGTTTGGGGTTTCCTACCAGTACTCCTGTGCTGACCAATTTGGCTACCCATAAAAGCATTCCTCTCTTCATCAGAACCTTCCAGGTTCTGTGGAAATGTGGGTTATCCCCACATTTTGAAACTGTTGCAGGCTCCAGCATGTGCTGGAGCATTTATGACTTTTCATCTCTGCCTTGTAAGCTGGCTATGGAGGGCTTTGAGGGAAAGCAGGGACAGTGTGACACTTCTTTCCCCCATTGCCCAAGTAAATGACAGACCAGCACAAGGAAAAAGTAGAGCTGTCCTGCCTTTGCATTGGAGATACTGGAATAAAATGCTTTTGAAAAGCAGCTTCCCTTCACATATTTAAGGAATTTGCCCTGTCTGGAGCTCTTTACAGAACTGCATCCTTCTGTTCTCCACTGACATCCAGCTTGTGGCTGTTTGAGTTTTCATAAGAAATCTGTTTTGCTTTCTGCAATATCCTTTTTTTACTTGGGTACTGGGTCACCAGAATATTTCTATCTACTTCCTACTGCATTAATCTAAATAGGGTACTGGTCAGATGAAAGATCACAGTCATTGTTTAGCTATTGCAGTAGCCAGGAATTGGGGCAACGGTACAGAAACCCTTTTAGGGTGTCAGTAAAGATCCTAAAGATCTTCTACCTCAGATCATGGTCATGATCAGCTAATGAACAACCAGTTATTCATGTGGTCCTCCTAAACTACATGCAGGGAGTTGCTTTGTAAAGCTGTTAAATCCCCATGCTCTGTTACCAGCTAAAGGTTTCTACTGATCTCTTACTTTCATTTCCTTTAATGAAAATTCATTGGTATTTGATTTCCTTGTCACTTCTAACAGCTGATAAGAACAAGCTGCTAAAGCACTCCAGTGAAGTGACAGAAGCCTGGTGTTGTAGCACTGCAGCTCTCTCAGAAACATGGCCAAGGCAGAGTGAAACCCCAGTGTGACATGTTGATAACGTTTTCCCATCAGGAGGTCTTTTCAACTGGCTCTAAAATGTCAAGTCTGAGGGAAATGTCTTTGTTAAGCTTTGAATGACCTACTTTTGGGTATCTGGGAATAACCAGGAGCCTACCCAAACCACAAGAGTGCATCTAATTTTAGCAGCCTTTCATTTCATGCGTGCCAGCTTTTGTGTTCTGCATCTCCGGGAAAAAGCATCAATTTCTTGCTGAGCCAGAGACAAATTTCATTGGTTTTAAATCAGCCCCTTGTCAAGACACAATCACAGTGAAATCATTCCCCTTAAAGTTTTTGAGCCTGTAATAGTCATCTCAATTTTGCTTCAAAAACTAATAGTGAGCCCATTCCAATGTATCTACAGTTGGTGGTCTCTGAAGAAAAGGTCTAAAGAGCCCATGCTGGAGATGTTCCTCTGTTTAGATGGGCAGCTGCTGGGCAGCTGTGTTTGGTGTGTTCCCACTTCACCCAGGTTTTTAATGGACCAATAGTAAAAGGGTTGGGTTCTCTGTAGGAAGTTTCTGTGAGTCTTCTAGCTCAGTTGTAAGGGAATCTAGGGAAAGTTAAGGACAAAAACAAAGGGATGTTAGTGTGCCAGCAGGGGCTCTGAAGACATTACTAGTGATGTAAATGCTGGACAAAAGGTCTCTGACATGTTTTGGATGGAAGAAACACTAAAGAGTATGTGACCATTGTTAGGGATATCAGTGCTGTGCAAGATTGAAAGGAATTCAATTCAGTCAGATGTGAGCGAGGTATAGTCTCCCTAGCTTGTAATACCTAAATTGGACATTGAACACTGTTTCTCTTGCTGGGAGGGATAACATGTAATCCCTCGCATATAATGTCAGAGTCCACTGTAATTTCAGACTAAAACATGTGTTTAAATCCCACCCACACTGGACCAGTGGAACTAACACAGAGAATAGTAGGGACTGAGTATTGTAGATGTTTATTTGGAACTTCATAAAACAGAAATCAAGGCTACACAAAATAAAATGGCATAATCACAACAAACCTATTAGCAAGTTCTCTGGAGCCAGAAAACTTCCCAGCCGATGGGATTAGCCATAAGAACAAGCAGCACCTGCTGGCAGCTATAAACGGGGTCGGTGTAGTTTGGGATTGAGCTGAGTATCTGGTAATGTGGAGTCCCTTGAGGCTGGCAGTGGGTTGCCTCTTCAGAGGCAGCTGTTGACAATGTATTTGTGATCCCTGCTTGAAGAGGCCTGGGAAAAACAGGCAGAAGGGCTGGGCTGTGAAGCACTTAATGATGAGAGATGTGTTGAGTTTGGTAGAGGTGTTTGTCTCAGGACAGCTTGGTTTGGCCATAAAGGCAAACAGTTAGGAAAGGTGTTCATGGAAATACTTTCCTTAGACTCAAGTGGTGGTTTAAAAGGCCCGTGTTTAGGGTTAGTGTTGGATTTGGAGAGTTTCTGGTCTGATGATCTGCTGAGGACAAGCAGGGAGTGACCAAGAATGAGGATGCAACAACTCTAATCCCCAGTTCACTGATCACAGAGTGGCAAGCTGCTGCAGGGACTCTGCTATGCTTCCTGGAAGAAGTAGCCTTTGTCTCAGAAACAAGAAGTGAGAAAATATTTGTACCTGAGCCTCCGAGCTCTTCAGGGGCTCTCAGCTGCCTACGTGGTCCCACTGGGCAGTGGATCTTGCACTCGTTTTCAGTGTCTTTTTTTCTGACTGGTTTTTCAATGTGTAGCAAATACAAGGAAAAATAACTTGAAACAAATATTTCCTGTTCTGTGGTATTTAACAATGAAATTGTAAACCACAGAAGAGATTGGGCTTGATCTAAAGGTCTTTGAAGTCAGCAGAACTATTTCCACTGATTTCAATGTGCTTTGGGTCCAGGCCATGGAGGAAGAAAGCAAATGTTTTCTGCCTCAAAAAGTATTAACCATTGACATTCAAGAAACAATAAAGTCTTAAGTTTAAAATGTCTTCCATTAAATAAAGTGTCAGAAACTTAGTTAATTTCTATCTTCTTCCTAATAATTTGTCACTATTACACTAAAAAGGAATATGTTTATAGAACCCATAATCATACACTGAGAAGGAAAAAAACTTAGTACTGTCATTTGTTTCCTATCTTCTTCCATTCTGTCCTGAGTGTATTGTATTTCTCACTGATGTAATGATGCTTATGCTGGCTCTTATCACAGATTGAGCACTGTAGATTTCCAGTTGAACTAAACTTCACTGTAGTGATGGTGACAGACAAATATATGAAAATATATTTTTCAGTATAATCTCTTAAACTTCACGGTGGGTTTGGTTTTGTTGTTGTGTTGGTTTTGTTTGCTTTTTCTTTTTTTGTGAACTGAGAAGAAATAGGTCAGAGACAGAGAATTTGGTAAGAATTGTTCTTCTGGGAGTGGTGTAGGGGATGCCTCTCCTATCACAGGAGGAGACAAATAAGGGTGTGGAGCAGCTTCATGTGTAAAATCAGCAATGGTTTTGCCTGCAAATTTTGTCCCACACAGCTATTAAATGCAAGAAAAGGAATCTATCTGCCAGCTGCCTAGTGCCCAAGGATGCTGTCCTTGTGAATCAGCAGCCCTGTCAGGATGTCAGAAGGCCATCCTGAGTCTGGCAGACGACAGCAGCCCACCAGGGTGTGTGTGCTGGGCTTCCTGTCACGCAGCAGCAGAGCCTGAGCAGCTGAGTTTGCCTGTGCACCAAGCCAACCCCATCCAGCTGTGAGCAGCCAGGGAGGAGATCCCAGCCTGGAGAGCTGCAGGAGAGGACAAGACTCTGTTGTCATGGCCAGGCTGCATTATCTGCACAAAGAACCAGTGAACTGGCATCAGCTGGAAGATACAGCAGGAGAGGATTAAAGCTGATGCAGAAAACAGGAGAATATGAATGAATGACATTTTTCAGCTTTCTTTAGTGATGGCAATGACCAGCCATTGTGCATGTTACAATGACAAGAATTTTTCAGTGAGAAGAACTTTTCAATGAGACCTTCACATTTCAGGGTACTTCTATGAAATAAACTTGTCTTTTGATACCAAGCTTTGAAATGTCACAGAATCACAGAATATTCTGAGTTAGAAAGGACCCACAAAGATCACTGAGTCCAGCTCTTAAGGGAATGGCCCATACAGAGATCAAACACACAATGTTGGTGTTGTTAGCACTGTTCTGTAACTAGCTGAGCCAGTGCCTCATTTGGAGTTTATCAGAGTTTAGAACAGAGTTCAAAGAGAAGAAACCAGGATGGAGTTAAGAACTTTCTTCCAGTTTGTAAGAGCCATTGTTTACATTCATGGGAATACCATGAAGCAAGGCAAACATCACAGAATTTTAAAAAATGTGTGTGTTTTTCTAAGCATCTGATAGCAAGCATAGTACTGTTTGTACTGAAGTATGGGTGCTGCCAACCAGAGTCTGTCAAGAGAACTGTTCAGCTTGAATTTTCTCCTTAGAAAAAGTCCTCTTTCTCCTCTATATATATTTCTTCCCTCTGCAGAGCTGCACTAATTCAAGTTGCATAAATTGCAACTTAACAAGAAAAGAAGAAAAATCTAACAAAGAAAGGATTATTAAACCATTTTGTTTTCTTTCAGATGAGAATTCTGGGTCCTTTGGTCAGTCTGGGGCATCATGGTCTTAAGCTGAAAAGTCACGTAATCAAAAATGTAGATTTTCTGAAAGGGTATCTTACAGAAGACTGTCATTTCCATGGGTTATATCTATGTTTTGGTAAGTGTTTTAAAGCAATTAGAATAAATGGCATATGGCAAAGCTTTCATATTTTTATATATTAATGATTAACTGACTTCCTACCTCTTTGTTGACTTAGTGGGAGAGTGACAAGGAACTGAGAGGTACCTATTTGGTAGCGTAACAAGTTGGACAATTTGCACGGGCATTTTTTTCCACCTCCCTTTTGGATCTTGCTTCATCCAGCTGACACTGCTTCAAAGCCTTAGGCAGCTCTCAGACTCAGAGAAGTAAGTTCCCCCTTTTTTTTTTTTTAATATTACTTATTTTATGAAGTGCTGATAGAGAACAGATGGGGAGAGATTTAAGTATTTATTTCTTTTCTATAAAAAATGCTTTCCTAACTGGGAATTGAAGAATTAAGTTTTCAAGCATTAAATCATAGAGATATTGCTAAGAAGAGACCTTTGTAATTACTATACTGTTGGGTTTTTTTAAATTCCCTTTTTGCTGAAAGACATTAAACAAAGGATTTGGCTAGTAAACCAAATAAAAGTCCAATAAAGCTGCATCTAGGCTATAATACTTTTCAAAAGCAGGATTCGAATGAATTGATTTAGAAATGCCTGTTGATTTAGAAATGCCTGTGATGCCTGGCATCATCTAATTCAAAAATATTTGCTTAAAACATGAAATAAGTGAAACAATTTAATTTCTGCTTACGTGGGCTGGGAAAAATAATTGTATGCTTATTTTATATAAGAAGAGTTTATCATGAACTTTCCCTTTAAGCCAGTTACAAGCTGCAGTAGAATTCCTAGTTTTTTGGCAGGCGAGTGGGTTCAGACAGGGAGACTCAGACATCCAGTGTTGGAACATTTTTTAGTGTATTTTATTTTAGCTGTGCTATCATTTACTAGGAAGCAAGTATAGTCTCCTATCCTTTTGGAAAGCTCTCCTTGCACCCACTTCCTCCCATGTATGAAGGAAACCTCACCAGTAGGTTGCTGTGAGCAGGCTCGGTGCTTTCCCCCTGCCCCTTCCTTACATGCCCTTGGCTCAGGGGATGCTCCTGCCTCCCAGCCACTGCCTGTGCAGTGCTTTCAGGCTGACATTCAAGTTTCTTCAGGAGTTCTAAATTTCTCCTGCAGCTCCAGGAAGCTTTAGTTGCTGTTTTTTTGGCTGGGAGGTGTGACATCTTGGGTGACATCTTCCCATGCCCCGGGTGTGTGTTCAGTGCCCTCATCTTCCCAGTTGTGTGTGAGTTCTCTGGGACCTAGATGTGGTTACCTTATTTACACTACTGAACCCTTTTGCTCTTTTAGCTGTGCCAGACACCCAGAGCAGGCAAGTTTTTGGGTTCCCTCTGCTTGCTGAAGCTTCCTGAAAGGATCCCATCTCAACACAGCCAGGTTATCTGCCTTAGTTTTTCAGGGGCTGTCATTCCTGGAATGTCTCTAAAGTGTTCCACTTTGGCTCCAAATGGAGCTCCCTTCAAGACAGAGACAAAACAATCTGTAGCAGCTCTGATAATATGGGGTCATCTGGGTCCATCTCACTGCCTACCAGCCTCCAGTTTCCTTATGTAACAAGAGTTCAGGATGGGCTCAGCCACAGAAAAGCAAATTAGGGTGTGAAAAAAACAGTGAAAATATATAGAAACTATCAGTTTCATTTTGTTCTATTATCAAAGCAAATAAAAACATTTTCCTGAAATAAGCAAAGGACTTTTACACAGCTAAGTTTCAATGTATTCTTACTTGATGGAAGAGAAATGAAGATTTGGTTTTGCTTTAGCTTTCTTGTTCTGAAACATAGTGAATAAATGGAAGCAGCAGAGATATAACATTGGACACTGACATTTGGAGGGACAGGGGACATAAGGCATGTTAAATCTGGACATACCCTACAAATCTGGACAATGACTTTTAAGACTCTAGACCCCCCTAGTTTGTCTTTTTTAACTGAAAATAAGTATGTGACAGCTAAAATCTAAACATGAGATATCAGAGTTCAAGACTTTGTGAATGTCAGGGAGATGTATTCAAGGAATGGGTCATACATAAATGAAGCTAATTTTATTTCTAGGACAATAGGAACAAAAGAACTGCCACAGTGTCTATTTGAAATGTCTGTTAAAGAAGGTAGGAATAGACTGATTTGTCCAGTGGTGGCTGATTTATCCTGGACCACAGCTAGTAGATGGCTTTAAACATAAAGCTGTCCTTCGGCCAGAGCTGTGCTGAAACAGTGGTGGCAGAAGGATAAAAAACATTTCTGAAGCTCTCTTCTACACACATCCAAACTCAAGGATCCTAAGGCATGAATACAGTCTTTGAATATCATGTCAAAGATCATGCAATTTGTGTAAGACTTCCACAGATTTCATGACAAGACCCAGCTCCATCTCACATTTCCCTGCAGTTCCAGTGTTTGAGATCTTATGTTGGTGACTGGCCTATCCAGCTCTGCCTGGTCCCAGAGGGTAGGAGACACTGCAGAGGGGATGCTGCTGCTGGGGAATGTATTACCCAGCACACACCAACCAAAGGACCTCTCCTAAATGGCAAACTCCCTTCAGTGCCTCTGAAAGCTGCAGCCCTCTTGTTCTCAACCCATCATATGAAATGATGAATTTAAAGACAAGTCTGGTAGGTGATTGTGTGGCTGGGGACACTTCCTTATGCCACCCTACCATCTGGACATTTGTCCCTGGCACAGGCCTTCATCTCCCCAGGAAGGAGCCTGAGACCCAGTAACCTGAAGGGCCTAATTATATTTAAATGCATGAATTAAGAGAGTTTGATAGCTTCTTTTCTCTCTTGCATTTACCTACAGGGTTTTAAGTATCTGTTTCAGGAACAGGGTGAGTTTTAGAAAGCAGATCTGAAACCCAACAGATGCATATAGACTACTGAATGTAATTAAAACAGCTTTCTGGAAGACACAGTATTAGAAGTGAAATGCATGTGGTGTAAATGAGGTTTCTCTACCCTCAGAATTGATATCACAGCCCCAATCTTTTGTTACTAACAAGTACTGGAAGTAAAGAAGTGTTGACAAAATTTCAAGTTTCTCCATTTCTCCATTTCTGTTTTTTCCTGCTGCTGAGAATATCAGGAGGTGGGACTGTGGCCACAAATAAATGATCTATTCAACTGCAACATTTTGTTTGTCTTTTTAAAGGTAAGCCTGAAGCACAGATGACCCAAATCCCTCTCTATGAAACCACTTGGCAGTTGTGAGAGCAGCTTGCTTTTATTTTTTTCTCCTAGAAGCAAGCTTGCAGCTGTAGAAAAGTCAACATGTCTCTCAGGCATCCTCTTCGTTTCTTGAAGCTAGGAGTGGGAAACTCATGCTTTTCATAAAGAAAAAGAGCTACTCACTGTGCCATACTTAATTGAAGTAAAATCAGTAATAAATACAAAAGGATCCTCCAAGTTTCTATTTTTGGATGAATACACTGACATGTATCATCTTTTACTAGTAACTTCTGTCTTCTCATTGCAAATTTGCATTGAATGCTAACAAATTTACATTTAATATGCACCCCTATGAAGACAGGCTGTGAAAGTTGGGGCTTTCAGCATGGAGAAGAGAAAGTTGTGTGAGGAGCTCATAGCAGACTTCCAGAATCTGAAGGGAGCCCACAGGAAAGCTGGACTCTTCGTCAGGAACTGTGATAGGACAAGGGGGAATGGCTTCCACTGAAAGACAGTAGGCTTAGATTAGACATCAGGAGTAAATTCGTTATGTGAGGGTGGTGAGGCACTGGAACAGATTGCCCAGGAAAGCTGCAGACTCCTCATCCCTTGAGGCATTCAGGGCCAGGCTGGATGGTGCTCTGAGCAACCCGGTCTGGTGAGAGCTGCCACTGCCCATGGCTGGGGGATTGGAACAAGATCTCTTTAAGGTTCCTTCCAGCCCAAACTATCCTATGATTCTGTGATGCTGTCTTGCTTTTACTTTAGTTAAAAACATATATGTGAAGGAAAACCCTTCCAAATGAAGGAAATGAAAGATATATTTAGAGAGAAAATGGCTGCCAGGTGAGAAGCCTGTAGAAACAGTTCTCTGTTTTTTAGCTACTGTTTCTAGGCTTTCCAAAGACAATCCCCAGAAGCTGCTGGGCTGCTTGTTGGACTGAACTGAGTAGATTTTAAATGAAAGTACAGATGAAATCATGGGACACTGAAAGATGCCACTCAAAACTACTTCTCACTTCTTTCACTGAATAGGGTTTTCAGTCAGGATTTTCACCCACTGACAGACGCCACACAGACCTGGCTTGTTCCTGCTGGCCAGGTTGCCCTTGTAGGCTGACTCCATCCCGTGAAGTCTGCAAAGTTGGAATGCTGAAATCTGCAGCTCTGAGTGAGCTCTTGAATCAGGAAATGCATGCCAGTGACAACACCTAATTACTCAGAAGATCTCCTGTAACTGACTGAATATGAGTTCATTTGCCTTGGGACATTTCATCTAGTGATTGTGTTACATCATTGTATTATTCAGACCATATAGGTAACCCTACTACACCAATTAAATTAATTCAAAATATTTATGTAATTACTAAAGCATGAAACTAGCCAGTGCTGTCTGTGTTAGCACAGCCTTTGTGACCTGGGCTTTGAACTGTTTTATCCAATATAGCTCAAACATGCAGGGACTGAGCTTTCACATTTTTCTCCCAGAAGGCTGAAAAGAGCATTTGCATGGGGACAAGAAGTTTTACTCCAATTAAAAAAAAAAAATTAAAAATTAAAAATTGGTTGTTTTTTGTTTGGTTTTGGGGATTTGCTGGCACTGCTGGTATTTGAGCCAGGTTCAGCACCTGCATCACCCACCTGCTGTGGATACAGACTTGTGCAGGGTCATCCCAAGGTCCAGCTGAGGCAAAGGCTGACAAAGCCCTGACCCAGGCCCTGTTGTAAATCCCAGCCTGTTATGATCTACCTTCCCTCCCTCCTTTCTTTCCTCTTGAGCTCTCACAGCAAGGGAGTCGCTGGAATGGCTGAAATCCTGGAGGACGACGCCCTCTGCAGCTCGCTCCCAGTTTTATTTGGCATCTGCAAGAGAAAAAGTCGTTTGGGGATTTTTTGGAAGTGCTTGCCACTGTAGTTCTGAAAAATCAATGTATCTGTCTACACTTGGGAGAAAAGGAGTTTCCCTGATCTTCTTTGCCCAAACGTTTCCTTTAAAATCAATGCTTCTGACAAGTGATACATACCTGTTGTCTCTTCATTATGACAGCAAAACCTGTAGTATGTTTATTAGTATTCATAGTTATGGACTGGAACCAAGAACCAGAACTTTTTTGAAAAAAAAAAAATTAACATGTCTTCATGCATAAAGAAAAATCCTGTAACTATTTTACCTTGATATTTGGTCCTTATTTTCATGCTGAAGCTCAGTACCAGGAGGTCATTAAGTATAGACTTCTGTTTGACTTTCCAAAATAGACAAGTATGAGAATTTTAATTTAATTTAATTTAATCATCGACTTCAAAAGTACTTCTTTTGAACCTTAGTTTTTCTCTAAGTCAGTGATACCAGGCTAGATCAAATATGTTCCAGCGGGCAGGGTGTGGAGAAATGAGCCAAAATGAATCATTTCCTACATAAGCAATTTTTTGTATGTCTAGACACCTGATAACTCATCTAAAGCCCATCTTGTTAGCTGCTTGTTCTTCAGTGTTCTCAGAACTTTTCTATAAGCCTTAAGTTCTTTCATTCCGTGTGTTTGATTGTTCTGTGTTTTTTTGAGAATCATAAAGGGGAAAAAAGATCTTTCCCTAATTTTTAATTTTATAATGCAATTCTGGACATGATTCTAAGTATCTCAGCACATGCAGGCTTGATAGTGGGCTCAGAATTACATTTAGTCTCATTTAATTCTGTGAGCAGACAGTTGGGTACATTCAACCAATAAAGTTATATGCTGATAATGCACTCTGAAAAGCTCTTGATGATAAGGATTCACCTGCTGACATATCTTTTATGACCTTGATATCAGCAAGTTGTTTAAATGAATGTTTATGATGTACACAAGAAGTGTTGCAGACATATGGGCTCTAGACAAAATGTTATCTTTATGTGGTTTGGCTTCTCTCTGATGCACTGATTCCAAGAGAAGCCGAATGGAGTCAGCACAGGACTCCTCTGCTTGTGCTCTTTCCTGTCCAGCACCTTCCTGTCGCTGGACAGGAACAGAAATAATTCTATTTTGAGGTGGAACTGGGACAGAAAGAGGGGCTCCGGTGCTCCATGCCTGGTAAAAACATTTAATTAGAAAGAGGGGTTTATAATCATTTTGTAAATGACCCAGCAAATTCATGAAAGTGTTTTAATTGGTTTCAGTTCAAGTAGACAAAAATACAAGAGACTCTTCCAGAGTAATTTTCTCCATGCTTGAGAAGATTAAATGTGCACTTGCAATAATGGAGATTAATATATCCCACAGGAAATCAGTCCTATTGGAGATACATAGATGAACTGATAGGCCAAAATGATAAAATTGCAGATGTTGCTGTGTTTGTCTGGCATCAAAAATAACTCTGTCCCATCCTCTCATGGCTGGCATCACCTTCAGGACTGAAGTAAGTATGTAGTGGGTACTGGTATGAGAAGATAGACACTATTTGCTTAAGGCCTTATTGTTATGAACATATTTCTTTTTTAAGATTTCCACAGGTGGATGCAACTAGATTGTATTGCCAGCTGATTCTGGTTACCTTGAGATCAGTAAACAGAAGAATTGTTACTTTAGTCTTTAATGCTCAGTGGGCAAAACATGGTGGCAGACATATCTTATTAGAATCAACTTGGTACAGTATTTCTCCAGTCTTGAATGAAATAGGAGCAGTAGAAGAAGTATTTTAGAAAACTTATGAAATACACAGATCCCTAGAACCTGTCAGATTTACATAAATTAGGGGCCACATCTTCACTTATCACAGATCATTCCTATAAGTATTCAACAAATTGTATAAAAGACATGGGCAATTAAATGTTGATTTGTTTCTTCTTTTTTCTTTTCTTTTTTTTTTTTAATACAATAAAACCCTAATTTGCACTCAGAATGTATAGTCAGCATACAAATCTTAAATCTGAATAAAATATTTTCCATCACAGTTTAGGATGATTAAAACTGGGCAAACTGGGAAATTTATAATAATTATAATATTATATATATATAATTTATAATAATTATAAGTGGGATTTGCAAAAAGGAGATCTTTAGGGGGGCTGTTTAGAGATTCTTTCTCCTCAAGTGATACCATGACAAATACAGAATTAAAACCTGTATGTTATTTGTCCATGGATATTAAATTTCAGCAGTTCATTAAAGTTGGGGAAAGATGACTACCATCTTCCCTCCACACAAACATTTTCTTTTTCACTGACAGGTTCACCTATTTACCCAAATAATAATTGCCTCTGTCATTTTATTTTTTGTTTCTTTGCAGTGCCTCTCTCTCTTCACATGGCGACTGTGTCTGTGACAGAGCAGGAGAGCTGCAGAGGATGAGCTCCCTGGTCAGCACCTCACACCTCCAGCTTGCTGCCTTTGCTCTGGGCACCATAGGCTGGATCCTGTGCACCGTTTCCATGGGAATTGTGGAATGGAGAGTGTGGCACGTGGACAACACCACTGTCATCTCCTCTGGCATTGCCTGGGTGGGGATTTGGAAAGTCTGCTTCATCAGTTACCTTCATGTCTCACCTGGCTATAGAGAACAGTTTTGCCATAAATTCAGTGGCTATGACTCCTTCGTCCCCTATGAAATTTATGTTGCTCAGGGTCTCATGTTGATTGCCATGTTCATGGGCTTGCTGGGACTGGCTGCTACAATATTTGCTCTGAGAAATGTGTATATGGGAATCACTCACAAAACTCTCATTGCCCCTTTCTTCCTGGTGGGTGGCTTCTTGTACATATTTGCTGGTCTGTGTGTCCTGATTCCCGTGAGCTGGAATTTCTATTCTGTAGCTCACAACCAGAGCATAGCTTTTCCTCCTTCTTACTACATGCCTTCCAGTCCAGAGGCACAGGAAGCTGGTGCTGCCATTCCTGTTGGGATTGTGGCTGTCATCCTCCTGCTGCTAAGTGGGACATTTTCTCTCTCGTACAGATTTCCCATGACTGCCAACACTATCATGAAATCCTGACAGGACAAATCTCCCATGCTATTTCAGAACAAGAGCATAGTCAAGAGATAAGGACAGCAGCATGAGTGGTTGTAAAGTTAAGGAACTGCAGATTTTAATTTTATTCTATAGTAGCCATGCTATTTTCCTATATGAACCAGTTGAGTCGCCATCTTAGTACTGATTACCTATTACCAGAGGTTTGTTTTTGAGATAATTGCTGTTGAGCAGCAAATGTGATTAAATTTTGCCAGTCGTCCTCTTTTGTATATACAAACATTACTGACTAATTTATTTTTTTGGTGTAAAATACTATGCTAAAAGAGCTGACTTTGAACTGTCCTGTAAGAAAAATGTGAAGTAACATGTATTAAATGTGAATTTCTTTCCTTGTGGTACAAAACTCTTTCGTTGTCTATTTAGTTACATCTGTAGCAAAGTATGTTTCGTGACAAGTCAAGACTTTTAAAACCAATAATATGATTTTCATCATGGTTGTGTCAAATGACTTTTCCCTGAATTGTCTTACAAATGTCTTGCCAGATTCTCCTCTTCCTCTAGGGCACATAAAGAGCCATTCCTTTATTGCTTCTGTTTTTCTTTCAAGCTATTTGCATTTTATGTTGCAACATGTTTGCCTGTGGGGAAGGTGTGCTCCTTAGTTCCTAACTGAGGCAGAGCCAAAAAGTCTGCAAGTGTTTGCTTCTTCATCTGACACTTCATTGAATCTAAATGTATTGCAAAAGACGGAAATAACTTGTACAAGTTGTTACAAAACCAGTGTCAAAATCAGTACTCTCAGTAACCAGGAATACTCAGTGCAACTTTCAGGTATGATTCATCTGATGTAGAAATCTGTCAGTCACTTCAGGTGCTGTTTATGATCAGTGTAGAGACAAAGAGTGCCTTCTTCCAAGATGCCTAGAATGGCTGGGAGATTACATGCTCCCTAAAAACCTTCTCTTAACTCACTGTAATAGCCATAGTAACCACAGTTGCTAACTGTGGCACATATAACCAAACTTCACCCAAGAAAAAAAGAAAGAAAAATGGTTCAAATACTGCACTAAGGGCAATTTAAAAAAAGAAAAAAGTTTAGACATTTGGAGGAATGAACCAACAGTATTGACAAACAGATGATCTCTTGAAAGAGGTCCTCAAAATATTGTTGCACTTTTAAAAAATGCTACAGAAATCTAAGTAATTTAGTCTTACTCTTTTAATTGTCCTCCATTTTTAAAAAATACTCATGGAATCAGAGAAAGAAGAAAATATTTTTTTTTTTAATGTAATAATTTTTGCAAGAGAGGGCAAAATGCCAACAAACAAGGACATCTTGCTGGTGGCTGTTACTACCCCAGCTTGTTCTAAAGGTCTGATTTTTCCTACGCATCTTCCCTTGGGCTTGACTTTGCTGTACTGTCTGACAATATAGAGACTCCACAGCACTTTCATTTTCTCTCCAGGCCCTTCTGAAACAGCAGATTTTCTCATCATTGGTACTGTTTTCATTGCTGCAATGAAATAATCTATCTTATGACTTTTATGATGTTGTAATATAATTTCAAGTGATGTTTCAATGAAGGCAGTTTAATAGCTCATTTCTTATATATTGTTTCCAGTTTGGTTCCTAAAGTACATTCTTTACAATGTTGGTAGGTTTTAGTCTTAAAGGTAAAAATCAGTAGTACTGTCATCTCTTCCCTCAGAGCCTTCAATAATATTAGATTATATCATATTATATTTGTAAGGAAAAAGAAAAATATCTATCCATGTTTATGCCACTAGTAAACTTATTACATTAGTAAACTATCAATATTCCCTGGCAAGTAATTACAACTTTAAGAGAAAATTAAAGTTTTTTGAGTTAATATATGCACAGAAATATCAGCAACCCCAACTGTATTTGTTTACTATATTCACTAAATCATTGGGTTCATTTGGCTAAAGAAAAAGGAACAAACATCATCAGGGACATGCCAAGTTTCTGTGTTGCTGCTACTGCTGTTTCCACTGGGAATTATATTCATCTGTACCGATGTGTGGCTGTGAAACGCTGGTTGTGTGCTAAACACAGACTAGATGGTGAGGAAATTCCTCAGCTAACCACTGGAACAGATTACCTAAGGAGATGTGTGGATTCTAAAATAAAGTTTTATCAAAAAAAGTTTACACAAATAGTGCCAGGAAGACTGTAGGTGTATGAGTGAGCCCATCTCAGGACAGAGGGCTTATCTAGATGGAACTCTTGGCATCCTTTTCCAGTCTCTCCATAGTCACATTATCCTGATTCTATGTTGATATATGTTAAAATGTAATTATTTTCAAATGCTAGTATTTATTAAAACTCCAAGTCCCTCTCTGAAGGAAAGACAGGGGAAAAAAAATCTTACAGAATTATGGAATCATTTAAGTTGGAAAAGACCTCTGAGATAATTGAGTCCAACCTTTGGTCATCACTTTGTCATTGGCACTTTGGTATTGCTATGTCCAGCTCTTCCCTGAACACGTCCAAGGATGGTGACTCCACCACCTCCCTGAGCAGCCCATTCCAATGCCTGACAACCCTTTCAGTGGAGAAGTTCCTGCTGATGTCCAGCCTGAATCTCCCCTGGCACAGATGTTTCCTCTTTCCCTGTCACTGGTAGCCTGTGAAAAGAGATTGACCCACATGGCTACACTGTCTTTTAAGGGCGTTGTAGAGAGTGATCAGGTCACCCATGAGCCTCATTTCTCTAGGCTAATATTAGGTCACAACAAAGGAGAGGCAAAACTTCCATTGATTTAAATGCATAGAGCCTGTCTTACCTTGATCCATCAGGGCAGTGTGATTCATTAAATGGTGAATGTTTGTGTTCATTACAATTTTGATATTGGAGGAAAGTAGAAGCTTTGAGCTTTTCCTTCACCAGCACGGTGGCATCGTTTCTTAGTGTATATTTCCATGACACATTTGTTTTAGATTTGTGAAGCTAAGTTACCATTCAATAGGTCAGTTTGTTACCATATCAGGTGTACTTAGGGATACTTTCAGGGGTTGTCTGTAAAATCAGGCAGCTGAAATGGTTTTAGTTTAAAACTCAAAAATGCAAAATTATTTTGGAAAGCTATTTTTAGCCTAGACTGCTTTAGGAACCTACTCAATAGCCTGGCCCCACACTCATTTGTAGAAGCACAATTGAGGACAGGCAGGAAGCTATAATGTAGGCAGGAGTGAGTTGCCAGGGCTGTGAGGTAGAGAGATAAGGGGCAAAATCCTCCTAAATAAATTTCACCACAGAATAGATCATATCGTGAAGCTCTGTCTCCAGCTTCAGTGCAAACTGGGACCTGCTCCCTCCCCAGTGACAGCACCGCTCGCCTTGTGGGCTCCACCCTGTCTAGGAATGTCTCCACACTGGCCTCAGTCTACACATAAACCAGTCTCGCTTTATTTTTTCTGAGCTGACAATAAACAAGTACCTTGTGATTCACTCACATGTCTGAATTCACTGCTGGGAGAATAATTTGAATACCAAGGCTCCCTTTGAGTTCTTCTGGGTGATAATGATAAGGCCCCCATCTTTGACCTCCATAACCCACTCCTTGGCATTAATCTTCCACACAATGCATTTTCTTAATTTTATTTGCATGTACCATCTACCTCACCTGTTCATTCATGGCCACAGACCAAAAAAATACATGAATATACTTTCAATATTCCTCTAGGATGGATGATGAAATAGAGAATGGAGCTGAAGAGTGCCTAACAGAAAAACAGACCCACAGCACAAAGCCTGCTGAGATTTCCCCCCCAGATGAATATGTAATTCAGAACAACTGTCACTTGTGTTCAGGTAAAGGAAGCAGGATGAACTGGAGACATTGTAGTTCAGAGTAGGTCATTAGATTAGTCAGGTAAACAAAACTTTTATTTGAGTCAGCAGTTCTATGTGAAGACAGTCTCAGTTGCAAATTTAGCTGATTAAAAACAATGCTGGGCTCAGAAAGAAATGTCTTTGTTGTCACATGCCTTATGGTATATTACAATGATCAGAAGGAGGGTGTTTTCTTTCTCATTTTTAGACCCTCAACCAATTTCCCCTTAGAATGGAAAAACTGAAATGTCACAGGAAATTTCCTCCTCCTTGAGCCATTAAATACTTTAGGACAAAGAGGTTTTGCTTAAAGAATGTAAGTCTGGCTGGCATAGTGTTAATGGCAAATTGTTTTCTTAAAAAAGGAAACCAATGTACATTAAATTAAATGTCCCAGAAGAGACATGTTCTCTGTGAAAAATATACCTTTTTCAAAACTGAACTGGGATTCTTTTCATTCTTGCCAGCATCTGTATTGTCCAATCCAGTATCAGCTCATTAAAACATATTTTTCAACTGACCTATTTCCTTTCCACTGCTCAAATAATTTACTGTTTCCCTTGCTTGAGAAGGTTCAATAATTAGCTGGGTTCTTTGGAGTGTGCTGGTTGTTAATTACTGTGTCAAAACCAACTGCATGCCAAACAAGACAATGTAAGTGAATCTCAGAATTATAAACCAAATAAATACTGTCTCAAAATTTGGAATGCCATACATGCAATGTTAATACCCAGTTTACAGAATGTCACATCACTGCCTTCCTCTCAGGCTATATGCTGTAAAGACCAAGTATGAGGTTAATTCCCAGGATGCTATTTTTGAAGAAGCTCATACATTCTTGCTGTCCAAGGTTACTTCATTGCAGTGCAGGCTGATTTTCAGCAGCTGAATACATGGCCCCATTATAATATAAATAGGGAAAGGTAAAAAAAATAGATCTTGGTCTGAATTAACATTACCAAAATATTACCAGATATCCAAGATCAATTGATGAGAAAAGTTTGTACATGCCCACCCAGTTTGCTCCCACAGCCTCAGGAATGACACTGCAAGTAGGTGAGATAGCATGCGAGAGACAGAATGTGAGGCATTCACGGTACCCACAACTATGTAGGTGCATTGCAGCTGCCAGCTGGCTGAAATTGAGGGGGTGTGGGGGAAATCCCTTCAACACCAGAAGTGCTTAAAAAACTCTGAAGACTACAGAACTAGAAATGAAGCATTCACTGGTTGGGGAAGAGATTTGAAATATTGGTGTTATTGCTGAACAGTTTGAAGGTATGGGAATAAAATGGTCTCTTACAGAGACAGATGAAACACCTCCACAAAACAATATGGAGATGTTTCATCTATCTCTCTAAGAACTTCATAATACCCAGTAGCTATCCCTGGCTAAAAAAAAGGACTAGATCTTGAGAGAATTTGAAATTGTTTAAAGCCAGATCCCTATGATCTATATGATCTCTATATGATTTATCCATATAATGTTTTTATCATCCACTGACTTGACTTTCAGAAGTCCTACTGAAAAGCTTCATTGGTCTGCATGCAACTTTCACAATAACTAATTTCAGTGGACCACACATCTGAGCTTTAGTATTCCAAATATGCATAAGATCTGACACACGATTTTTCCTTATGACAGTTACCCATTTGTAAAATAAAGATAGTAGCAAGTCACAAAAAGGAACAATAATGAATACATTAAAGTTTAATGATTAATATGATGGAAGCCACAGGAAGTATTACAATAGATCTGCTGAACTGCTGGTTTTTGTTCATGCTCTGAAGCCGAACTCCAGGATGCAGGGGTCCCCTGGGTGCGTGATGCTGCCTTGTTACCAAAAGAGCAGAGACAGAAGAGGAATGCTGTCATGCAAGGCAAAGGGGGAAAAAACTGGGACAGCAAGGGAAAAGAAGGAAGAAAGAGAGGGAATGAAAGGGAAAAATAGGCAGATTGTAAGATGCTTTAAAAATAAAAAAAAATATTAGTGCTGATTGACATCATGATAATGAATATTTGACTAAAAAGTGAATTTGTCAAAACTGGAAAAAAGGATAAACAACAAAGGAGGAATCATGTTTCAAAGACAAGCCAGAATGAACAAAAAAAAAGTCACATGAAAAGGGAGGTAGATGATACAGACAGTAACACTGCACAAGAGCAGAGAGGGGTTCACCATGCCCACACCTAACCACAGCAGCTTTGGCAGAATCCTCCTTGAGGGCAATGACTCAGATGGGAACTACATCCTTTGCAGCACTATGGACATCAGGGACTCCACTGACGGAGTGCCAGCAGCAGCCATGTGTGCTGAACCCTCCTCTGCTGCCCAGGCCAGAAAGTAAAATAATTTTCTGTACTTTCCTCTACCCCCATGTATCCATCCTGGATGTGCTTGCCTATGGCACAGCTGTGGCAGTTGTCAGAGGTGTCTGCACCATGCTCTGTTTGGTACCACCCTCAGCTGGTCTGCATGAGGTAAGCTGGGCTGGATGCTGGGTGTCACCTCCCGTGCAGTGCCGAGCATGGCTTACCAGGGACACCTCTGTCATCTCCTCCAGCACTGCTCTGGTGGGAACTGGGAAACTTGAGTGGTCACTGCAGAGTCTCCAGGGACTTTTCACAGAGTTAGGCTCTGAAGACTTTACCCCCTGGAAACCCTGGTAGTTCAGAAGTTTTCACTGGCTGCTACAGTTCTAGGAGCACTAGTAATGACCTACTAGATATCTTCTAAGAAATAGTTATAAGGGCTGTGCACAAAGTCCATATATGAGCTTTTTCCTAGCTGGAGGGATGTGGAAAATTATCACTGGCCTATGTGTGTTAATCCTTGAGAGCTGGTCTGCAGTGTAAGCCATGGTGTCTCATTTCCCCCTCTGCCCACGCCAGCCTGGGGTGCAGGAAGCCACTGCTGCCGCTCCTAGCGGCATCCCTTGTCCTGCTGCTCGCAGTGGGACCTTTCTTTTTAACATAAACATGCCATTGTGCTGGATGCCAAAGCTCCTTCTGATAAAACAGGCCTCAGATGCCTCCGAGAAATGTGAGGCAGGGCTGCAGTATAAACATAACAAACCAGTGACCTCATCTGCCCAAGGAGCTCTCTGGGTTCAGCTGTGACTCTTCAGTGACATTCATCCATTGCTGTCAGTTCATTCAAGGGAATGGAAATATACTATGTGACTAATTACTTTCAGCCAAATAATTATTTTTTATTAGCTAGCTTTGAAACACTGTTGTGTTTCATATGGGTACCTGAGTTCACTTCAGTGTTGCTGACATGCATTATTTCTAAAGTGATCTTCTGCATAGGTTGCACTTTTGTTTTTCACAGATGTCTAAATTCAGTGTTTATTTAATTGAATTTTACCTGCTACAATACAATGCTGCATCAATGATTGCTTTACCAAAAGGAACCTAAATGATACTTTTTAAAAAACATTGTTTTAGAATTAAACCACACTATTTAGCACAGAGATCATGGTCTGCATTACACATGATATTTGTCCTGGCTAAGTACAGATTTAAATATTTTAACCTATGCTAGGAATAAAATGGGATTGTTGAGGTCAGTGTATGTAATGGAAGGTTTTCAAACTAACAGGTATGATAACCCTCCAGCAGGAAGGCACTGAGCACATGCCAGTTCATCCTGTCTTTCTGTGAGGACACACCATGAAAGCATACCCCATGAGCCTATCAATGGGATTAGTCGCAAGAGCCTTGATACCTTATCTTCTTTCTACTATTTCTCAGAAACGTTTGTATCCACCAGAACATCTCTCTATAAATAGCTTCATTTCCAGTGATAACCCACAAATTCTGAGACTTGCATTTTGCAGCTGTAAATAGTAAACATTGCTTGGTGTGCTAATAGTCCAGAATTCCCAAATGGTCCTGGTGATATTGAAAGCCAATCCTGACATTCACCAAAATTGCTGGTATCTTCAGTGCTTCCAGGGCCCTTCTACCTGCCATGCTCAGTCCAGGCCTCAGAACCTGCTGTCACCTGCTGCTTTCTCCTTTGAAATGTTGGTTGTCAATTCGCTTGAAGAATGAATCAACACTACCCATAGTCTATGTCAAGGAGGAGTTTGGTCCACAAATTTCACAAGCTTTGACGTGAACATTTAAGCAGCAGTCTCATAAAGATCATTACTTATGGTCAGAAAATGTTGCTTATGAAAGAAAGCATTTCTTGCTTTTCAGAGGCCTGGAAGTGCTTCAAAAAATCTGTTCTGTAGATGAAACTTTGTATTTGTGGCAGCAAATTCAAAGTAATCTGGAGCAGACATAAGCAAAACTAACCTGAATATGAAAAAACAATTCCGGCTTTTAGCCTGAAAAGTGAATCTTATAGGAATCTGATGATGGAAGTCAGAGGGAATTTACAGAAGTACTCAGCATCTTGCAGGACTGCTTTTTAATTTTAGTCTAAAAATTTTCGCTCTGATGTGCAAAACTGCCTAAGGATATACTGTAAAAACTTGGTTTAAACTAAACAAAAAACTAGACACTTTGAAGAAAACTATCAGAAGTCCATACCACCTGAATTCTCCATTATTCTATTTGCAAATCATGTCTCTAGAAAATCTGACAAGAAACTCCAATTCTTTTTAAATAATCCTTATTTTAATGTCCACTATGATACCTTAAGAGGTATCAGGAATTAGAGGTATGAGAGTCTAAGACTTTTTCTTGTCTAAATAACCAGTGCAAACTGGAGATCACACAAGAATATCAGCAGTGAAGTACAAGCCACTGGAGGCATCGTAGAAGAGCAACACTGGACAGAGGAACAATAAAAAAAAAAACAAAGAGGGGTAAAGAAGAAGAAACTTGAGTGAGTCAGTGAGGACAAAACTGAGAGAGGCAGGAAAATGTAAGCAGAGAGAAACAGGGAAAATGAGAGGCAGGTAATTTAACAGCGATAGGGAAGAGTAGTGATTAAAATATGTATTTGAATCATATTAATCATCTGAATTCAGAATTCAACCTGAAATCATTCTTCTATTCATAAAATGAGAATGGACATTTTAGGGATTCAAATTCAGAAGGAAGACAAAAAGAGCAAGTTACACAGAGAGAGATGGTGGCTGGCCTGTAATTTCATGGCTGGCAGAGTACCTAGCACTCCAACCTGGAGAGCATAGGCCAGGTACATGTGACAGTGAAGAATGCAAGCAACTGCAGGTTTATATAACATGTATAAAATATATCTTGTAGTACAAAGGAGCCTTAGCAGTTCCTGTCCTCATATTAGTATTCATCTGCCTAAGCTTTTCTCAGGAGTTAACTTCTGGAATTGCAAGAATTTGTAAACTGATGGCAAACATCTTATTTTAGATGATCAGCATCATCATCCTGAGAAAGTATATCCAGTACTACCAGCTAATAGCTTTCACTGGCCATTCGCTGATGATGACTTATGCTGCAATAGGAAGATTTAATCCCAAATCCAGTTTAATCCTTTGTTTACATAAAGTCTTAGAAATCATGCTCAGTTACTGGAAAGCCAGCAGAGGAAGTCCACATTAACACAGTCTTTTACAAATGCTCTTTCTGATTAATTCAGTGCCAACAAATAAAGCAAAAAATCCCAATGAAAAAGAGATCCTTGTCTTTTAAAACAAGAACAGTTTACAGTAGAATGGACAGACCAGATAGAAGGAACTTCTGCTTTCAAGCTTTTACTAATCAATAACTTTTTTGTATCAGTCCACATTGGCAGACTGGTATTGGTGACCAAAGTCTGGTTTTGGAACCGCAAAAATGCTGCTACCTAGCTCCTGTGGTAAGTGATTTAATCTATGTGCAATGCTAGACACACAACTGTTAGGAGATGCTTTCATGTCTGTAGCACTCAGAAAATTGTTTGCATTGCTCAGACAACACCTGGGTGCCTGAATGAAGGGTCAGTGATTTAATACCATTAAAGGTAAGCAAGTAGCTACAGATACCAGCTTGGTTTTAGGACAAGGAAAAGGCTGCCTTTTTGCTGATTCATCACTGGGAAAAAATTATCAACTGACATCATAAAATGAAACCAATTAACATTAGCTGGGAAACTGAGTCTTGTTCTGTAATAGATAAACAAAAAGATTAAATATTCCTGAAAACTTTACGAACATTAGTTCAGCCTTCTTGGAGTAACCATCTGGCCATGGGATTATTAGAAAAGACCCCAGCATGTTGTTTATGATTTCTGTGCTAGTCATTTGAATCATAAAACTTAAAAGAAGATGATCTTGTCTGAGAAACTTTCTACTCCCATGGAAGGCATGAAAGAAAATATTTTCTTACAACTTAAGCAAAACTGTTTAAAAAGAAAGATGCCTCTTTAAAATAATTTGGTCACAGATGCAATTGCAGGACTGTTCACTTGCAATGACCATCCATGATGCATTTCCTTAAGGGAAATCATCATAAAATAGTTTGGCTTGGATGGGATCTTTAAAGCTTTCCTAGTCCAACCCCCCTGCAAGGAGCAGGGACATCTTCAATATGATCAGGTTGATCATCCAACCTGCTCTTGAATGTTTCCAAGGACGGGCATCCACCATCTCTCTAGGCAATCAACTGTGTTTCACCACCCTCATTGTAAAAATCTTCTTCCTTATCTCCAATCCAAACTGATCCTCCTTTAGTTTAAAACCATTACCCCGTGTCCTAGCATGACAGGCTCTGCTAAATCTACCTCCTAAATTCTCCATGTTGACGAAGTTAAAATTTTCCAGTTAAATATCTCAATTGAAATCTTAGGATAGTAATTTGAGGATTTTTTAATAGGTGCAGCCCACTAGAGTAAAAACAAGCAATAATATGTTATTATTAACTAGTTATAATGTACGGCTGCAAGGTTCTGAAATTATTCCTTTGGCTTTCATGCTGGAGGCCTGGGTTGGGCTGAGGAATGAGTTGGTGTCAATTTCAGACAAAAGTCTGGATGCTCAAGTGTTGGACTCAAAGATCTTGGAGGTTTTTTCCAGCATTAGTAATTGAATGATTCTATGTTAACATGCTCTATTATGTGAATTTTAGAAGCCCAGAAATATTTCATAGCTTTTTTCCCCAGCACAGTGAATGAAAATTGAATTCAGTATTTTTCTTTAATCAGATATTAAAAGAAAACTTACCTATAGACCCCATGGAAAGAGTAAAATACCACACAGGGTTAAATGTCTGGAAACTCTGGGGACAGCGTGTTCCTCTGATCCTTCTGCTTTTAAAGGAATGTGTTCTTCTGATAGAAAATGGTGATTAACACCCTCACAAAGCATTTTTTAATGGCTGCCACTGCATGTTGTGAAGGGCTGAATCCATTAAAGCTTTGCAGGATACAATGTAGACTTCAGGTCACCCCAGAACTCAGGCCTTCCTTTCTGTAAATTCATACTGATGCCAAGCATTGGGTTTTCAGTGAATGTTTAGCTTTCTTCATGGCCAGCATTGCACCTGACAAAGATGTGACAACAGGCAACCAGCTTCAGTTAGCAATTTCCCATCCATCATTTTTATCTTGCCCAATTGGAACTGCCTTCCAGGTATTAGGGTGGAGTTTGTATATAGTATTAATGCTTCCTATAGAATGGAAACTGTGGTATACAGAGGTCACTACGTTCAGCTTGTTTGTGGATGTTTCATGGTTGAGACTCTGGAAAGTCCCACATTATTTCAAAGAATTTTTCTAAAAGCTTTTGTCATTTGCTATATAATCCTCCTGTCTCTACAGGAATTATTGCCCACCAAGACTGCCCTATGAGAGCTGCTGCCATGGAGATAGCAAGGATACTGTTGGACCACTTTGCTCTGTGAGATATCTCCAGCAAAGAGTTTCAAAAATATCTCATTTTACCTAGTGTGCGGAATCCTAACCACCGTCCGTATCTACTGTTTCAACGCCAGTAATCTTGCATTCCATTAGCATTTAAAAATCAAGGCATTTCTTTTTCTCCTGAATTCAAATACTCCTCCAGCCAAGGGGGAGGGTTCCTTCTCAGGCAGCTGGGGATGTTGTTTCTACCTCCTAATGTCCCACAGTTTGGAAAGCAAAACTTGCTGTATAGATTTTCTTGTGGCCATGTCAAGCATTTGCAGGATTTTAGGTTATCTGTGATTTCCATGGCTTAACTCATGTGTATGTCCACTGTTATATGCCACAACTTTGTGTTTATATACACCTTTCAGAATGTATGAGGATAAGAAAAAGATTAATAATCTTTGTCTGTCTGGGATTGTCCTAGAGTGGTTTTGTGCATCACTACAAAGATTCTGTTGTTTCTTTGTGGCTGCCCCAATGGCATGGGAAGGGTGCTGCAGCAGAGGGTACAAGGGACCTGATGAGAGAGACTCACGGGGCATCCGTGAGGCCTGCAGTGAGAAAACAAAGCTTTCCTGCAAATAGCTTCAAACCATGTGTAAGGCTGGGAATTGGGATGTTCCGTCCAGGCAAAACCAGGTATGTCTGGGAGAAATGCCGACGGAAAGGGAGCAGTGTGAAATCCGGGGGCTCAGGCTCTGTGAAATCCGCAGCACCCTCAGCATCAGCCGGCTGCTCCCTCGGGCCGAGCGCCGTCATTCGCTGAGCGCATGAGGCGCTGCAACGCCGCAGAGCGCTCCGGCCGAGGAACAGGGCCTCTTCCCCGCTCCTCCCCACAGAAAGGCACCGGGAGCTGCGGGGCCGGCGCCCCCGGCACGGCCCATCCCATCCCGGCCCGGCCCGGCCCATCCCATCCCGGCACGGCCCATCCCATCCCGGCACGGCCCATCCCATCCCGGCACGGCCCATCCCATCCCGGCCCATCCCATCCCATCCCATCCCATCCCGGCCCGGCCCATCCCATCCCGGCACGGCCGCGGCGGGCGCGGGGACAGCGCTGCTGCTGGCGGCCGGCAGAGGGCGCGCGGGGCAGCGCCGCGCCCGCCCCGCCCGCCGCAGGGCGCGTGTGCGCCGGGCAAAGGCGCGTCCCCGCTGTGGGCAGCGGAATGCCGGTATCCGCGGCCTGCCCTGCTCAGGCCCCACAGAACAGTACGGCCCCTATGGGATGGAGAAAACTTCTTTCCTCGGGCCAGCTGGCAGTGCCGGAGGCAGGCTGGCCAGGAGGCACCGGGAGGCAGAGCTGCGCCTGCAGGGAGGGTGCGAGCTGCCCCCTTCTCTGGGGCCTCCCCGCTCGCCGATGCCCACAAACACACGGGGAGACCAGAGGCCGTCCGGACGGAGGTTTTAAGGTGATTCATTTTCACCACACCCCCGCAAACCTATGAGGAGACAAGGCCGGGCAGCATATGGGGGTGCACAACCTGAGGTGTCCGGGAAGAGGCTTTCAGAAATCATAAAATGGTTTGGGTTGGAAGGGGCCTTGAAGATCCTCTAGTTCAATTGTCCTGCTGCAGACAGAAACAACTAGACCAGGTTCCTTGGAGCACCATCCGACCTGGCCTTGAACACTGCCAGGAATGGGGAATCCTCAGCTTTGGGGAATCCTCAGCTTTGGGGAATCCTCAGCTAATGGGCAAACTCTTCCAGTGCCTCACCAGCCTCACAGTAAAGAATTTCTTCCTAATACCTAACCTAAACTACTCTCAGTTTGAAGCCGTTTCCCCTTTGTCCTGTCACTACATGATCTTATAAATGGACTTTCCATCTTTCTTGTGGGCTCCCTTCAGAAGAGGCTTCTGGAAGATCCCTTGTCTTCTACAGAGTGAACAACCCCAATTTTTTCAGGCTTTTCTTGTAGTAGAGGAGCTCAATCCCTGTAATCAGATTGGTGGCCCTTCTCTGGGCTTGCCCTAACAGGTCAAATGTTCTTCCTGTGCTGGGGACCCCAGACCTGGATTCATTTCTCATAAGACATATGACCAAGGTGCTGGAAAACTGGTTTTGCCACCTACATCCCTTCAGCCCCTTTTCTCAGTTCCAATTATTTAAAAAAACATCGTACTTGGTTTTTTTTCCTCACATATTTTGTCCTATTCCACTCACTTTGAAGTTCTAACACTTCTAGAAAATCAATTTCAGAAATTCATCTGACTTCATCTATAGCGGGCTGAGACTATGCAGGATTTGAACCATGCAGTGCTGGCATGCTGCATGAGCTAGAGCCCTCCTAGAGTGCTTGCTCTGTTCCCACACTGCTATTCAAAATGATGTTAGTGTCACTTGAATAACCCATGTTCCCGTATTTTAAGAGATGGTATTGCAATGTGTGAATCACAGGGCAGAATTACGTGTAACGCTTTCAGGGTTCTACTCTGTTACATTGAGAATGAAGCTTAGAGGTGTGGGTCTCACACAGGAATAGTACTGTACCTTAATGCTTGTTTAGTTCTTGTGAAAACTGCATTTGAGTCTGGCAACATGAGAGACTACTGTCTGCTGCAGCCTGAGCTGGGACAGTGACTTGCATGATAATCTATTGATGCAGCTATGAAGAATATGCTCATTTTACAGCAACAATGACTGAATTATACTACTGTGGCAAAAAAATTATGATTATTTTGAAAGACTTTTTTCTTTTTCAGTTTTTATGGCAGGCACTCTTTGTCTTCTGAAGACCTCATCTCCCTAATGCCAGAGAAGTTTTTCTCCTTTCTCTCTTTAATTTTCATGGTCCTTGACATTGTTTGGTAATTTCCCTTCAACAGCACTCTTGCATCTCTAACAGTTCAGGAGATCAGACATTACAAAAATTGTGTTCTAAGAAACACAGTGTGTATCACATGCCAAACTCTTGCGGATGTTTCAGGTTACTCACATTTGAATCTATCTGATGAAGTTAATCTGGAGGAGGGCCTGGACAGGCAGTGATGAGATGTTTGGATTCAGTTTCAACACAAACCATCAAATAACATTTCTTATGCCAGTAAAAGGAAACCAACCTGAGGAGCCTTCTGGTAAAGACTTCCTTCCTTTGGGGAATTTATAGAAAGAAAACAAAATAAACCTAGACTTTTATTTAAAAATAACTTTTGGTTCTCTCACAGACACAACTAAAAACAGCCTTGACCAGGTAGGAAACACCTGCTTTTTAGTATAATCTCTAATTTAAATCTATCATTAAGGTGTGTGGCTAGCAGAGTATAAAATCCACTTTAAGCTCCACAATAAACATTAGGAAGGATTTATATCATTAGATATTACAGAACTAAGATAACATGATGGTGCAAAAGTCTTACAGCTATCAAAGACAGCTAATAAGCTGTCCTGTGCTCTGCCATTTAAACACATACTATTTGAGCTGGTGTCATCCCACACTGATTTAAGGAAGGTGGGAGAGGGGGCTAGCTGCACAGTACACTATATTCAGTTTGGGATGGGATTTTTCAAAACATTCATGGGTAATTGATCCTAAACTCTTTTTGACCAGAAACTTTCCTTTTTCTTGGACTGCAAGGCAGTATTGGATACCTAAATATGTAAGTTGCCTTCCACCCCAGCTTTAGGATTTTAGCTATAGTAATCCTTAAGACAGAAAGCAAAAGGTGGATATGCAAAACTTATTCTGCCCTCAAAATGAATGGTGCTACACATACTTTAAATGCCATGACAGCTCTCATTTGTATCAGCACTACCCATAAATTTGCTTTCTAATAAATATCTACAAAGACAGAAAAAAATTGCAATCCTGTGCAGTAAGAGGGAGTGTTTGCATTTACACAGGTATGTGTTGTGCTCTGACTAGTAGCATAAACATTTTTTCTGGCTAAAAATTTTCATGCTTGGTTTGGGTTCCAAAAGAAGAGATGGAGATGGAAAGAAGAAACTTAAAGTTACGTGAATTCCGGGAAAAGATTTTACATCTATACATAGGAGGCTGTCAGTAAATATAGCTATATGAAAGATGACAAAACACATAATATGAAAAACAGAATTAAAAAAAAAAACAACAAATAGAACCATGAAATAGGTAAAATTTATATTCTTTGCTCATAATTTTCAAATATGAGTTGGTTACCAAAATGCATATGCCCTGTGAGTGGGCAAGTAAAGTTCTCCTTGAACAATTTTTAGGACTGTGAGTGATACTGCAAACACATAGAAAATATTTTCTTTTCTTGCAACCAAGAAATAAATGCCCATAATCAGTAAATAAACTGGTGTATTTTTATGTGGCTTATGTGTATCAATTAATGATAATAATTATTGTGCTGGTTTTTACTTCAGTACTGCCATAAGTATCTGCTTGGCTGTTTAGCTTTCATAGGGGCTTCTGAATGTTTCCTTGCAATACAGGCTATTTCCTTTGGACAGATAGCTACTTACTGTGCTGGCTCTTAACCTGCAGTACCAGGAGCAGCCAAACTGGAGGCTGTGGTTTGTGAATCATACCTCTATCTTTGCCTTCAGCATTGCTTGAATAAGAATATGGAAAATCTGTTTCCCTAAGAACTAGAGGCGTCTGTGGAATTTAATGTAGTGTGTTGCCTTGATTTTCATGTCAATGAAATAATTCTTCCCTCTAGAAATGCATTCATATTCTGTGCATGTTTTGTGGGAAGATTAGGAATACTTTCTTGCTTCTTCTCCTGGAAGGTATTTATGAAGATGTTTCTCAAAACTAGTTGGATTTGAACATGTGATGGGGAGAAATGTCATTATGCCTTCTCAGGCCTCTTCTTCTGGTCTCTTTGAGTCGGAATTTCTATTCTGTTGTAAACAATGAAAGTATCTCCTTTCCTCCTCCTTTCCGCCTGCCCTCCATCCCAGCCAGGCAGGAAATAGGGTTTGCTCCTCCTCTGGGGACACTGTATGGTTTTGTGTGGCTTACATAGGAGATCTTTCTCTGATAACCAGACAAGTCTTCTGTGGAGATAAATCCTGTGCTCGCAGCACCTTTGTTATTGATCAGTGGGGCACACTCGCTGCCAGCAGCTGGTTGCAGGAAGTACTTTGGCCTGTGATCCTGTGTGGATAGGTAATATTTGAGTTAGTTAAGAACAAATAAAACTGATGGCTGGAAGTCACAAAAAGAAAACTTGTTTTTGCTAACCGGCTAGCATTTGCAGGGATTTGGCAGTGTGATTGCCAGCTGCTACAGCTCGCAACTGAGGTCACCTTCTCTTTGTATATAAACATTAGTCATTTACTAAAGAATGTAAAAAACAGGTGTTCGGTGTTCATTGGTAATGTGTTCTTTCAAAGGGATGCTGTAAGATAGCACCTGACATAGAACAATTCCTTGTATGCCTGTTATTATTAACATAAACACACTTGTACTGTTACTTAGACAGTGCCATTGGTATGCATAGTACAGAAAAGATAAACAAAATGACAGATGCATAAGCCAGATGAAATTACAATTAACATAATGACAGAAAAAAATGAAGGAAGTGTGGCAGGAAAACATGAAAGAACATAGAAATCATTGCAAGCTATGTTTTTTTTTTTAACGTTGTTTTTAAAGAGGCAGTTCTGCATTTCTTGGCCGGCTGGGAATAGAAGACTGAAGCTGCGAACTATTATCTGTATGGATTTTGAAATGCAGGAGTGCTTTTTCCCTTTTTCCACATGATGAGAGAAGATACTAAAGAAGAAGAAATTTGCAGGAAAAAAGGGAATTAAGCTGTAATCTGAAGTCGTTCCCTCTGGAATAATTTTAAATTTAACCTTCCTATCAGCTTTTAAACTTAACCTTCCTATAATCTGTAAAACATAGCAGGACTTCTGATGCTACAACCCTGTCTACACTCAAATCTACATTTAGGTTTACCTGACAGGAACAGATTTCATTAGATCACTTCAAACTCATGGGTAGAGAAGTCCAAAATGTAAGAAAGCATTAAAATAAAATGCATCTAAACATGAATGTATTAATAAAAGTTATCCATTCTTCTATGGTAGGCTTTACATTTCTCTAAAATCACAGTGATTTTTACATTTTGCTGCTTTGGCAGAGCACAGACTTACTAGAGGAAAGTCAGGCCTCCATGCTTTCAATTCATGGACCCACGGAGAATGAGATTCACCATCCAGTGCTGCCCCACCTCTTGTAGCTCTCACACCCAAAATGGCTTTTGGTTCCCCACCTCAGCAGTGGGACACAAGGTAAAGGGAGGGGGGAGGGAATGTGTCAGCAGGGAGTGTTGCCTTTCTGCATGGTGCGGGTAAGAGGCTCTAGCCAGAGGGTGTTTTATTCAGTATGGCATCACTGGACCTGCTGCTGATCCTCTTCCCTTTAGTTAGAATTTAACAGCTGTGACTAAGGAGTGATTGGTTCAAGTCCCATCTTCACATGATGTGAGACATGGACGTTCCATGTATGTTGACTATACCCTAACAAAGGACAGTCCCGTCTAGTGTTAATTCCAATGGGATTATGTGATTTATGGCACCATTGCAAAACAAAGTATAGCTCTAAACTGAAGACACTGGTCTTTTATTCCCCCATGTAAAGAGGGGATGCTAAAAATGAGAATGAAGAAACTGTGGTTTCTATTTATTCTAATTATGTTCTCCTATTTAAGAATGGTAGGAGCCTGTTTTGCTGAAGAAGAAACTTGAAAGGCCAAGAAAGATGTATAAGATGTGGTACAGTATTAGCCAGTATTACACACAGCACACTGTCAGTCCAACTGCAGTCTGACTTTGTGGAGGTATTAGCAAATTGTGTTTCAAAGACTAGTGGGGTAGCTTTGAAGATGTTACTGAAGCACTTCTTCACTTCAAGACAAGTTACACTGGAATGATACACATTCAGAAAAAACAATGATGCCAATGCAAAGTAATCTCAATTTTCATTCAGGTATGATGCACAACTACATTTTTTAAATATAGGAGACAGACATCTACCAAAGAGTTGCAAATTTTTAAAAAGTTAAGTTCTTCCAAAAGAGTGTGTATCAGTGGGGTTGAGCAGAGAAGCAGCACCCTAGGAGAGCTAAAGCATTTTTCTGCACTTGTGACAGCATCATTTTCTTTTGTCACAAACTATCATAGCCTCCCAGCCAAAATTGTTGGAATTTTTTCCATTGTGCATGAAGCATTTTTACACAATAATTCCATCTATTCTTAGTAAGATGTTCTTTAGTGTAAATTCTATCTATTGTTAGAAAATGTTACTGAGAAAATATGATTCTAATCTTGTGACTTTTTGCCGTGATATCAAGAGAGTTACTGCCAAATATGCAGTCATATCTTTCGTTAATAAAAAAAAGTTACAGAATCTATTAATAGAGTAGTAATAAATAAAGATGTTGCTAGGGGGCAGGATTATATCTCATTTTACTTCTAGTAAAATGGTACTCCCAAAGGGTCATGATATTAGGAAAATTAGCTGCTGTTAACCTAGTTCATCTACAGACTCTCTCATAGGAAAAAAAAACATGCTGGAATAACCACTGTGGAAAGGAAAATGCCATTTATAAGTTTTTCCAGCCAAAAGAAAAAAAATGCTTTTATTTCAGCCCTAAAGCATACACTGACCTCTGCTTCAAGAGACATCTTTTGTACACTTCAGTCCTGTGACTTCATCATAATGTTGACTAACCACAGCGAAGAAAGAAACCAGTCAGGAAAGTCACAACAGAAAAGAGAACAACATCTGAAGTAGTCCTTGCTCATTTCCTAGATTTTCCTTTATTCTCACAGCAGAACATAAGACATCCTAAACACGCTGACCAAAGCTTCAGCAGAGCTAGGGGTTATAGAAAGTGCATACTAATAATGTATGTCAGGTGAATGGCAACAGGAAGATCCAATGGACTGCCATTGCTTTCATGCACATGATTATAATGTTCTGAATAGCATTGTAAATGAATGCTTTCTTTTCTGATTTAATTTTCCTTTTTCCCCTCCCCTGTGACCTCTCTGTTGTCTTATCAGTTCTGATGATGAAATTAAAAAAGCATAATGTACAATCATCAATTCAGGCATAGATTAAAATTATGCCTCACCAGACTTAAAACACATCATATACACTATTCCATTTTGAGTTTTTTATGATTTGGTTTGGTTAGGTTTTTTTGTTGATTTAATTCCAGGAAACATTTAATGGCCTACAGATTTGTTTTCTCCCAGTCATGTCAGTTATTGGCAGAAGTGGTTTCTGAGACCTACAAGCCAAGCAATCATTTAGCAGGCATCTTTAGGACAGCCAGGCATGGAAGCTGGGCATGGCAGCCTCCCTTCCATCATTCCACTGGATGTCTTCAGGATGCTGGCAACTGTTAAAAGGGAAAAGAAGCAGTCCCTCAATTTTCCCCCATGGAAATTTCCCTCTGGCAATCTCAGTGTGAAGGTTCTCAATTTGTGAAGGAAACACATGCAGCCCTTAGACCTGCAGCCTGTTGTCAGTGGCATTGCTCAGTACCATGCTGGTCATACAGGAAGCCTCTTCAGCTGCATACTCAGTGTCATTTTAAACCTTTCAACTTGGATTTTCATTGGACTTTGCATTTTTCCCATCTGTGTCCCAAAACCTGGAAGTGTTTAGTGCATGAGGCAAGACACTGTGAAGAGAAAGTCTGGTGATTAAATCAGCTGCTTCCTGTCCCAGAGAACTGGATTGCAGCCCTGTCGTTGCCACAAAATTCTTCATTCTTTGTGATGATGGACACATTTATAACAGATATGTGGCAACAGTAATTTATAACAGAGAAACATTCTCACATATATGAGAATATACCCAAAACTCAAAGGGTTAGGTATCTTAATTATCTGCTTAGGCAATTCATGGTGTATAACTCAGTTATAAAAAACCAGATCTTCCAAAGCAAGAGTAGAGTCAATAGAGAGGAAAATACATTGACTTTGCTGGAGGAGCACGGAAAATAAGTTCCTTCTATTTGGAATCAGACCAAATCTGCAGAGTAATATTTGCATGATACAAGGAGAAACAGCACAGCTCTCTCCAGCATCAAACTGTTTGTAGGGTGCTGACTTTGACATAAGGATTTTTCTGTGCTAATGAGGCATTGAATAAAAAACCAGATTTTTAAACTTGTGCCAGATCGCTGTGTTTAGCGACAAAACTCATTGCTGGACAGTGGTCTTAATTCAATATTGTGAGTTCAGCAGATGCTTTTCTTAGGCTATATTACTGCTATACCACACATATAGCAATATGGTTTTTACAATAGGCATTACAAAAGCTTGCTGCTTTTCCTATTATAAAGGTAAAATAAAGAAAAAGTACCTTTATTTTACAATTCTTTCAAAGGGCTTAAAAATCTTAGATTTTGAAAACTAATTACAGGTTTTTAAACACTGGGAAAAAATTTCAAAGCGGCCCATATGATGATTTAAACTTGGCTTAATATTATATGTGATCCAGTGAAAATATTAATGCACCTATATTTAAAAATGTAATCCCTGGGGATCAGTTTAAATTTATACATTCATGTGAATTTGACAATAACTTGAGGATATGTGAACTTCAATGGCTCTCAGAGCACACTGAAGTCTGAGCAGGTAATTTGTCTAAATAGTTTTGGTGAGGAAATACTCAGGGATGATGTAAGACAATAAAAATTTCAAAGGATGATCATCCAAATAATTTTGTTTATTTTTATTCTGCTGGTTTTAACCTTCAGTCAAAGGTTGGACTTGATGATCTTGGAGGTCTTTTCCAACATTAATGATCCCATGAAATTAAAAAGATTAGAAATTCTTTGCACACATATCCTACATCTAGCAATGATCTGTTACACTGCTACAAAATATCACCTTGATTTCTGCATGGGCTCTTGGCTTAAAAGAAGAATATACATCCAAATGGGTTGGCAGTGCTGCCCAGAAAAAATTTAAATTAAAACAACAAAAAAAACTAAACTAAAAAAAAATCCCTGAAAAAATATTGATGACTGCTATATAAGATGATAAGATAAGGAATTCTGCTTTTCAGAACTTAGCCTTTGGAGGTTCTGATACTCAGCACTTCTATGCATATCCACAGCACATGAAAAATAGATTGAAGGCCAAAATTGACCATTCAATTGCATTTTTGCCCTTATTTCAGATAGGACAAACTAGTGGGGACTATTATCCAACCCTGTTTTCTCATTTGTTAGTCAGCCATCATGATGAATGAGGGGCAGTGATTACTTCAGTCCAATTTGCAAGAAATAAAGATTTCTTCCTTCATAAGGTTGGGAGTATCACAAAACCACATCACAGTGAGGATGGGTGGGAGATATGATGCATCTCCATGGAGAAGACAGAAAATCATTGCAGTTTCCTTTAGTACAACAGGTAGGAGGCATCAAACTGTTAACAACACAAAGGTTCAAAAGACACTTCTCCAAGGGAATAGATAAAGATATCTGCCATATATATTGTGGATGCTAAAACGATTTGATGAATTTAATAAAGAAAGTCTGTTGGAAACTGTTGAATACAGGGATACTGGCTCTGGGCAAGAACATCCTGAGCTGGAATTTGCTGAAGATTGGAAGACAGTTCTTGAAAATGTCACTGTAGGTCTGATTTGTCCTTAAACTCCTCTGGGCAGCTGGCACTGGCCACTGTTAGAAATACAGTAGTGGGCTGGATGGCCTTTGGTTTTACTTGCTAGAATATATTTATGTTTATATGTGTATGTGTGTATTTATGCTTCCAGTATCCAAATCACAACACACATTGCCAATGATACTTGTCTTGCTGAACTGGAATGTGTACTTACTGAAACACATGGGAGCTGGCATGTTTCTTTTAGATGGAGGAAAAAAAAGGGTGTTGCTGGGGGCTTGTTTTGTGTTGTTTTTTGCTCCTAAGAGTAGGCAGTGCCACAGACACCTTTTGATGAAAATGAAAGGTGAACTGCAATAATGTGATTGTGTAAAATAAAATTGGACATATTCTGCACAGCAAACATCTTATGTTGGAATAAATGTTTCTCTGGTGATGTCAATGTGAGAACAAGCACACCAGTGTTGTTGAAGTAATTGGGAGTCGCAGAGCAAATGTGCTCGGGAATCCTGCATTAAGTCTATATATGGTAATTTATCTAGAATGTTCTCTATTTCTGTTTTGTAAAAGCTTTATGCGGGGCAGTGACTACATTTACCATCTTTAAAACTGACACAAGATACACACCAGTCTTCAGGCCTTCTCCTGAGCACCCTGCCCAAGGGGTGGGCAGCACCAGCAGCCAGGAAGGCACCCCCTTGTCATGGGGTGGCACAGCACCACACTGGCTCCAAGGTCAGGAGGCAAAAAAACATCTGTTAGAGCTAGAATGCAGTGGGCTGTGGCCACTGGGTGTATAAAATGCTGATATGAGAGGTTTTATTGTTAAATCTAACAGGACAAGTAACTCTCCCTTACTTTAAGTATAAAGAGAAATTAAATTCTATAAAATAACTTGTTTTCCTCCAAGTTTAATCTAACTATCATTTGAAAACAAAAAATCAAGCTAACTTGTACAAATTTTTGTAGAGAAGTTGCTTCTAGCAATTTATGATTATACAATTAACACAAAATTGTCACTGCAGTCACTGAAGTTAGTATACAGTACAGTAAGACTTAAACTGTAATCTCAGTTAGTTGAAATATATTTTTCTATGCTGGAGTTCACAATTGTCTCTGCTAACATTTCCACAGCTCCTCCCTAGCACCCACCATCTTGTGCTCCAGCTTTTTGAGTACTCTAGGGTAGCTTCACCCGCTCTTTCACCATCCCTTTTTATTTTGGGCACATGACGAGTCTGAGTTCAGACTTAATCTGTTTCTTCACGTTAATTTTTAAATAAAGATTAACAGCAGCATGAATGGTGAAGCAAAACAAATGATAATGTGCCAGTGTACAATCATATTGCAAATGATTTGAACCATTAAAATATTCCAGGTCCCCTGTGGCCAATTCCAAAGACCTGGATGGAGGAGGAAAAAACCAATTGCATTCTACCAGGAGAAGCTGTTAAATTCCTGTGACTGAATGTGGTCCTGACTTAATTACCACTTCCAAGAGACTATTTATAGTTGTCTGGGAAAGCACTTAAGTGAAATGGGCTTAAGTTTGCAAATAGAGTAAGTGTGTGAGTATTCAGGGTTAAGACAGAGTTGAGAGAGGCACTGTAGGATGACTACCCCCTACCCTCTCACTCTGTGGTGGGATGCTGGAGCAGGAATTTTATACTGACTAAACTAGCTTGATAACTCACCAGATCTCTACAGAGAATTTTAAAAATCTGAAATTTAAAATACTGTGCAGTTTATATGCAGCACTTCATGATAAGCTTCAGACTTGAACATTGGCTGGGACGGAATGTACCACAGGAAGGCACGTGAAAAATTTCTTGTGTCACTATGGAAAAAAAGAATTAACAATTTTTCATAGCTATAATAATCTGAAATGTTTTAATAGATAAAATGCTGAATCTAGGCATTTAAATAGTTTGCAAGAAGACATGTAGCATAAAGAATGGGATTTGTCATGGGGACCATGATCAGTGGGATTTCCTAAGTAGAGCACTTATGCTGTTTGAAGAAAATACTTACAGCTAATAAATAAATTGAAATGTTATAATAGGAATGATAAAGAGAAATCATATTCATATTGTCTTTATCCCAGGCCTTTCAGAGACAAATGAGTAGGTGCCATGGCAAAGATTAGAAAGGAATATGCAAGCTGAATGTTAGCAGGCTTGCACACTTAGGGAATTGATCTATATTTAAATCTATTGCAGCAGTTGTTTAATATCTAACTTTTGTACATTTCATAAATTTTCTGTTTGTAGCTAATACAGTCTTATTAAGCTATGAAGCCTAGATGAGCATCATATCTTTCTATTTCTACATAATTTGGTTTATTTAAAATTTGCTCTTCAATAATTCATCCTGTATATGGTGTATTAAATAAATGTCATAAAATAAAAATTTTGGCATGCCAAGAATTTCGAATGTGCATTATAGAAGCACATTATATACATATTTCAGTGGTTTATGGGCATAATGATAGGAGGAAAAAATAGTTGTGTATACATTTCATTGTGGTGAGTATGTAAGCATTTGAATTGCATTTATTCAAAGGCAAACCACAGCCTTAATGCTTGAAGTAAAAATAGAGTAAGAGAGTATTTTCTTAACATGCCCAGATGTACTGTCCTCTTTTTCATCTACCTCACGTGCCATCTATGCACACTATGCACTATGGAAATGCAACTCTTTGGTATTTCCCTACCAGGAAGTTAAGCACCAAACAATAACTTGTTATTATTTATTTCTTCAGTTGCATGTGGACTACTGACCCAAAGACTCTGACTACAGACCCTCCATACTCCATTTAAATAGAATTGCTATGGAGAAAACAAGCAGGGGAAAAATATTAATGATTACAAAAGGCTCATAGGATTACTTGTCCTTTTCTCAGATGACTTGCTGCTGCAGAATAAATGCCTGCTGATAACACACTCTTGTTTGTGAAGACTTTCAGTAATACTTCATATTAGATTCAGACTTATCCTCTGTGGTTTTTTGATTTGGAATTTTCAGTCTACTTTCCATGTGGAAATACCCTTCCTCACAAAAGTGCCAGATGTGCTCGATGTATGGAGGGAAAGACTTGCTTCCTTCACATGTACACAGACACAGCTCCTTACTGGGTAACCCATACTGAAAGCACTCAGAGATTTTACATTCCTGTGTTGCTTCCTGCCACCCTTCACACCTACAGCTGAGCCAGAGAATGATCAACAGACCCTCCATGCTTGGAGCCCTGCTCTTGGGTGCTGACAGCAAGTGAGAGTTGAGAGTTTGGTACTTTTTGATTCCTCTGAAATGGATTGACTGCTATACACTGTATCTGTCATCTGTTACACCATCCCTGAACCCTATGTAATCCCTGGGGCCTGGTTCTTGTCCAGCACCCCTACCATCTCAATCAGTACCCCTCAGGAAGGGACAATGTCTCACCTTGTTCCGCATACTTAAACCCAAGTAGCAAAACTCTGCTTTGCCCAGCAACCTTCTGAGAGAACTTCAGACACCACACCAGCTCGAGGCTGCAAAAGCAGGGCAGCCACTATAGTTTCCACCATGCTTGCAGATGCTTAAATCTCTGTGAAGCAGCCCAAGGAAAGCTTCCACCTGAGATAGATTTCTCAGCAGCAAAGTCATTCAACCAGCCAGTAGATTGTCATATACAGAGTGCAGATTTGTTTGCTTTGGAGAGATGGGCCTTACAACATATCTTTCTGTGTATCTGTGTACATGTCCATGCGTGTACATATTTCTATGTCCTCTCTATCTTTGCATTTATATTTATATTTTTGCATACATGTGTATGTGTGGGAAACATAAATGATCCAAAGGGACAGAGCTAATTAGAAATTATGTCCCTGTCTCTTATGATTTTATTCTCTTGGATATGGGAAGAGCAGCAAGCCCCAGCTTACAAGATGAGTGTGATAGATGGCCCTAAGGACAATGATGATGCAGGAGATTTTGCTCTGCTGTTTGAGATGACATCTATGATCCCAGAGAAGCGACAATTTTTAATTGGGTGTCAAGACAGTACAAAGGTCCCAGAGAGGTTGGAATATCTGGGAAATGGGAAATAAATTGTAAATAAGTATTCACAATTACAAGATGGGGATGGAGTTGTAAAACACAATGAGATATCAGTTCTGACTGACTGCTATTTCCCAGCAATTGTGAGAAAGAAGTAGAGAGCCAAAATGAGGGTGGGATTTTTATGCAGAGTTAATAGCTTCTGCTGTGGACAGCAATAAAATTAGAAGTCATTATCTACAACCTATAGTGGGAAATAGTTACATTTTCTGTGGAAAATGTTGTGATATCAATCAAGACCTATGTATAAGAGCAGGTATAACAGAGAAGATGTATAGGTAGAACCTGTGATTATAAACACTGAAGATGGCAAAGGAGGGCACATGAAGAAAAGCTGCTTATGTAATTTTGAGTTAATGGGTATAGGTGTGCCTAAGGAATGAGTGAATGTGTGAGCAATGTTTGTGGGTGGAAAAAAGTGGAAGGAAAGGAAAACAGGTGAGGAATGAAGGTGTGTGAAATACTGAAAACTGAGATGTGTATTATGTATATATGGAGAAGATGTGAGACAAGGAACTGTGTAAATTTACATAGTTATCACTTTATATGAAATATGATTTACTGCCATTTGTTCAGGTTGATTAAAATATGCACTGCAAGCATTTAATTTCCTGTAGTGGACTTTTATCTATTTTAAGTCAAAATATTACATGTTCCATACTTTGCAGGTAATTTTTCTTTGGTAGAGTGCTTCTGCAACCCAAATGCAAGATAAGTTGTGTTGCACCATGTTCTTTGTCCGTATTTTTTCTTTTATGCTCTGGACACAGGACAGACATTAAAGAGGAAGGAAAATAAAAGGGAGGGAGCAGCCATGCAGGCCTGGGAGGGGTTCATTGGACAGCACAAAATGCATTGCAAATTAGTACTTTGGCATGGAAACTACAGTGACCTTTTCAGGTTCTTCTCTTCTTGACTTATAAAGTTACTCAAAAATAATCCTTGGCTCCTGAATGCTTTGTTCATTTCCTCACAAGGAATGGGCAGAAGGATGAGGTAACATCCAAGGAAGGGTACTGTTCTGGCCTGGAAAATAATTGAGAGTTCCTGTCTAGCACCTTGGCATGGATGTGCTGCAGACAGATGGAGTTTCAATTTTGGTGAGGAAAGTGTTAGTGCTATCATATCCTGCTGGTTCCCGTAGGCAGCTCTGTGCACACTTGGCTGGACTCTTGGAATCAGGTTTTTCAACACCTTTATTCATGAGTGTTTAAGAAGCTTCAGCTCCTAACTGAAGCTAATGTTCTTTGTAGATACAGACAGCCTAAAAGTTAGACCTGAAGTCTAGGACAATTTTAAATCTAATGGGTTTATTTAGGACATGTTCTCATATTTAGCCTGAAAACTTTGCCCAGGCAGAATCTTGTTCAAGATTTAGGAAGATGCAACCTGTCAGTTGCAGAAGCAGCTACAATGCACCTGAAAATCTTGGATGTGTCCTTTACATAGTAGCATATGCATCTTTAACAGCTTTTATAATGAATCCATGAGATCCAGAACACACTGGATATACAGATCATGTTTTACATGGAACATGTGCATGATAATTCTGCCTGAGAAACCACAGGCCAGCCAAGTCTTTTTCTGGCTCTAACCTGGAGCAATTTGCCAAAGTTAAGACAAGAATTTAGTTGAAGGACCTGAAGGAAATGTTCCACACTCAATCCTGCCAGTTTCCCTCTTGTTCACTGTGTTGAGCTCCCTGCCTCTTTTTTTGCTGCCTCCATGGTCAGTCCCACACTGTTTCTGCAACTTCCATCTACAGGTTTTTTGCTGAAGCTTGATCCTCTTTTGGGACTCTGGGGAGTGATGAGGAAGAACCAGCCCATGTTGGAGGGCAGCACTGCACGTATCCTCTGCAGGGCTCATTAGTCTTGGTGGATTATTATAGCAACCTGGCTGTACTGCTTCCAGGTATTATGAACTAGTCCAGTGTCTTGGAATGGTGCTGAGGTGTGCAGCTATTGTGCTAAGGTAATTTCTACAAAGGCATTCAAAGCAATGAAGGGAAAGTTGAGCTGTGAGAGCACAGTGGACAGCTGTTTGAGGTTTTTCTAAAACAAAAAAAATGCAATTTCCCAAAAGGTTAATATAGACATGGGCCATTTAGAATGCCTACCTCTGCTAAAGAAATCTTCTAAAAATCTAGGAGATGTATTTAAAATAATAGAAGTGGCAACCACCAAAAAAATAGTCTGTACTGTGCCTTAACTCTGCTTTGAAATACTCTGTAGCACAGAAACAGCACCTTGCTCCTGGAAAGTGTTTGCTGAAGCAAACTTTTGAGATTAACTGATCCAAACATAAGATGTTATGCATATGAAGATCAGATCTACAGCCTTGCATTTGCTAAATTTTACACCTTTACCACATTTTAAATCTACTTCACCTTTGCCCTCAGAGCTTCCTACACTACTTTGCGTTCATCACTAAACCCACTTATTACTCTATTGCACCTCATGGCTGACAGTAACCCCGGTAAGAAAACTACAGTCTACTGCTATTGAAATAACCTATGAGATGTAAGTAGAAAGTCAGATCTATTATTTCTGCTGCCTCTCTCATGCACTGCTTTTGGATAACCAGTGTTTTTGGGTTTTTTTGGGGGGGGGGGGGGTGGACAAGAAAGTCCTAAGAAGTAAGGAGCAAAAGTCCTGTAATTTCCTGCATGTATAACCATACTGCAGCAATTAATGTTCATAGAGATGTAATTTAAAACGGTGAATGCAAGTGAAACATAATTGGAATTGCAATATAATCCCCGGCAGGGCATTGCCAATTTCAAGGGACTGAGTTAACTTTGTTTGAGAATGTATTGTTAACCCTGTTCGTAGTTTTCAGAAGCTTAGCCTGCATTATTTTAATGTTAATCTTTATGTCCAGATTTTTAAAGGTTTAGCTGAAGGCAGCATCCTGCCAAGGCACAGAGTCCCACATGCCAGTTTTTAACCCTGTTTTAACAAAGTTCTGTGGAATTTACTTCTAGATGATAGCGGGAACTCTGCGTTGTGGTCTCCAGAAGGCTGAGGTCAAATCAGATACAACTGCTTTCTCCTCTACAGAATGGGGTTAAGGGACTACAGAATGGGGTTAAGGGACCACGTTGAGATGTCAAGCCAACCAGACATATAATTTTCCACCTTCCATTATCCAACCGTGGATACAGCATGATTTCCGTGACTCGTGTGGTCTCCAGGACCTCTCCTCCAACATCTTTTGAGCCTCTGCAGTGGACCCCCATCCTTTTCCCATGTCCTGTGCACATCGAGATTGCTCAGCACCTCCGAGGCATTTCTGGCGGGCACCGGAAAATGGATGACCCAGCGAGGGCCGGGCATAGCTCCTCTTTTCCTTCATTGCCCCGGTCCCCAACGGGCCGTGACAGAGCACAGGCCCCGAGGCAACTCAGGACGGGCCCCGGCGGGGCCTCAGCCTCCTTCCCCCGGCCCGGGCCCGGGGCGGAAGGCAGCCGCCCTCTCCTAGAGCCGACGTGTCTGGGTCTGGGCCCGGCTTCCGCGGCGCGGGGTGCGGCCGGGCCGGGCCCCTCTGCTTCCCCCGTGCCCCACAGAGCGGGCCCGGGCGGGAGGGTTCCGCGGCGTGGGAACAGCCGGGCGGGGCGGAGGGAGGGAAGATGGCCGGGGCAGGCGCCGGGCGGCAGGCGGCGGCGGGGCGCTGCTGACCGCCGGGGCGGGGGCGCTCGGGCCGGGATCGGGGGCTGGGAGCCGGGGCGGTGCGGGGCAGGTCCCGGGCGGGGTTAGGAAGCGCGGCGGGGCTGGTCCCGGCTTGGAGCGGGGCTGGCGCGGGGGAGGATGAGCTCGGCGCGGCGCAGCCAGAGCCGCCCGAGTCCCGCTCCCTGCGGGGCCGCCTGTTAGTGCTGGAGGAGGAAGAGGAGGAGGAGGCGGCGGGCGGCCGCGGCCCGGGCGGGACTGGAGCTGCCCCGGCGGCGGGCGGGGAGCGGCTTTCGGCCGGAGCAGGGCGGCGGCGGCCCGGCGGCGGAGCGGCCATGCCGTGGTTGAGCGGCGGGCGGCGGCGGCGGCAGCAGCAGCAAGCGGCGACGGGACAGGGCGGCGGGCCGGCGGCGGGCGGGCAGCGGGGCCGGGAGAGCTCGGAGCTGCCGCTGCCCGCCGGCTGGGAAGAAGCGAGGGACTTCGACGGGCGAGTCTTTTACATCGACCACAACACCCGGCAGACCTCGTGGATCGACCCCCGGGACAGGTACGAGTGAGATCCGGGGGGATAGAGGGCCCGAGCCCCGTTCACCCGGGGCCGGGCCCATCGGCGACATTTTCCTTCCCCTGTCCACGGCCGCCGGGAGGGTGTGGGCGGCGGGGCTGGCGGGGCCGCTACCGGCGGGGCAATCGGAGGCTCCGGGTCGGCGGCCCAGGGTGGGGGCTCTGTCATACCGGCCCTCTGCGGCCCATCGTGGGGGCAGAGCCTCTACCCCTGCTGCTGATGGGTTTGTCGGCAGTGTTAAACGTTAAATTTGAACCAGAAAAAAAAAAATTGAGGCTTTCTTCCCCCCACCTCCCCGTGGTGGGTGCTCGACTAAACGTTGTCTTAGTGCGGGGGGAGATGGGGAAGCAGGAGCTCTGACACCGCCTGTGTTTACACTCCTCCCGTACCGGAGCAGCCCCGCTGTAACCGAGCGGCTTGGCCATCCTGATTTATTAGCCGGGCTGAACTAATTGGCAGCAGCAGGCTGGAGGCATGCTGGAGTAATTTGGTAGATTACCTCCTCATAAAAGATAACGCTGCGTGGAGGTAAGTAAACCGGGAAATTCCTGCACTTAATTTGACAAATACGCGGTCTGCTGCAAATTAGCAGCAGAAATCTGTAGCTGCGTGGTGTCCGGGGCAGCCTCTGCACGGCCCGGCGGTGCGTGGGGAGACCGAGGTAGGCCTTTTCTTCTCGCTTAGGATGAATAAATACAAGCAGGTCTTTCTGCTTTTAGCAGAAATGCGTTATAAGCAGTGTTTAAGCGTCGTAGCTGAAATCTGGTGGAAGCGTGGGCTCTGTTGGTGCCCGGTAAAAGGACCTGGCTTCAAAGCGGTCGCCTGAAAATTTCCACGCGGAGTTAGTGAACACAAGTGTCAGTATTTTAGGTGTCTGCGAAATAAGAAACATATGTCTCTGTGTATGCTTTTCTATATTAAACAATGTTTTTATAGTAAGTGAAAGTTGGACAAGGGCAGTTTGAACCTCGGCCAGAGCTACCTTGCCAGAAGTATGCCTGGAATGTTAAGCAGGCCACAGAAACATTTAAGCACAGTCTGGGTTAAAGACTAGTAATTTGAGAGATTCCTGTCGTTTTGCACGACAATGCTTAATTATTTAAATGGCCTAAATATTTACCTACCGGATCAAGATGCTTTGTCTCATTATGTGGACATAGTTGTGCATGTACATATTTTTTTCCTGAGATGTTAAATATTTGTTAATATGTGTTGGATCGCACATTTTTTCTACATCAAAATGCATGTACACGTATTTAGGTTACTTCTAATACCGTGTTGTAAAGATAATGGATGTCTGTTGCTTCTCTGCATTGCATCTTTTCCATTAAACTTCAGAGAGTATGTGTTTTTGCCTTCTGCAGTATCTTCTATACAGACAATAGCAGAAAAGATTTAGCCATTTACTACAGTGTTAAAATTGAGTTACTGTTCAACTTATGTGGTATTGCTAATATTATGACTCCATGTTTGGAAAAAATAATTGAAATGCCACACATTGCTTGAAATTTTGTCTAAATATTTCACTCCAAGATTTAAACTTAGATCTATTTTTCACACTGGGTAAGAACAGGCTATAGAGCAGAGATGGAGGCATTTGCATTAGGTCAGGTAGAAAAGAGATGATGTTTTCATGAGCATGTTATCAGTAGTTTGTACAGAATTCAAGTAGCAGGAGCTAGTTCTATGACTGCAGAGTTAATCTCTGGTTGAGAATAGACTACTGTTATTTTAGTGTGATGTCTGGGTTTGCATGGCAGAAAGTGACCGGTCTTTTTGGGTTTCATTGCAGCTATTCAGATTCCCATGGGCAGCATCAAAGTAGGAAAGGATCAAGGTAGTTGTTTTCTGAGGAAGTTTGGGAAAGAAAGGTAAGAGCAGCAGTGAAGTGGTATTGAAGCTGTACTTTTGCAAAAAGTGGTTTAAGTGGAAGGTAGAATAACGTGCTTGTATTAGATGTACCTCAGCATTACGAGTTAGGCATAGAGTGATGGAGTTCAGCCCCCCATTTCTGTGTTTGGGTGGTTTTATTTTTACCCAGAAGGAATAGGACAAAGCTATGAGACATCAGGCCATGCTGCACTTGATCAAGGGCTCTGAGAATCAGCACTTCCAAGCGTTCCTATGGCTAGTAGTCCTTAAGCATCCCTACAGGCTTCTCTGTACATTTAGCTGGCACTCAGTAGTTTGTTTTTTGTTTTCTTTTCAGGACTCCCCCTGAGATTTCTGAGCCTTTTGTACAGTTTGGTTAGTGAATTTGATTTGAAATAATTATTCAATTAAAAATTCCACCACAAAGCAAATTTCCTTCCCCTCCCCCCAGGTTTTTCCCATTGAAGCCAAAAAGACAAAGAAATGCTAATTGTAGAAGTGCTTTATAAAGGAGTTTGGAGTTCAGGAAAGAGAAGACGATGAGGGTAAGGGAGGCAAGTCAGAATAATAAAGACTGAATGTAAAAAGGACTCAGAAGTGAATTCCTTATGATTTTCTGTGGTAAGAAAAAAAAGGAGAGTGCTAAAAGGAGCAGATTTGAGAAGGATGTTATCTTTAGTATCAAGTCGGTGGTTAGGTTCAGGAAAGATACTGTGTTGCTCTGCGTGGATTTCATGTAATGAGTAGATTGCAGATGGTTGTTTAGCAGATCCTGTAGATCTCAGAAGGGAGCCGTTCAGTGCATAAGTTTTCATCTCCTGGTAGTAGTCATCTTTTATCTTAATAGAGTGCAAATTCTTCAAGGCAGGGAACTGCCTTTTTATCTTGTGTTTGCACAGTACTTGCTATATTGAGATTCTGTTTAGTAACGGGCTTGCGAGTGAATTTATAAAAGACTGTGTTTATGGTTGATATTGATGATCCTTGTAGCATCAGAGATGTTATTACTGTTGCTGTTTGTTACAAGACTGTTTTGAAGCGATTAGTTCTTAACCAAAATTCTTGGAGTTTAGTGAAAGCTTTCCAAGCTCATGTGTCTTGCTAGATTTGCTGTATGTGGAAATTTCACCTAAAATACAGTGTTGGTTTTTTTGAATAACTAGGGAAGAGGGAGTCTTTCAGCTTCTTATTGTGAGTAATCCTGGTGGTTTAAAGATTTGAATCATGTTCTTTTGGAGTGAGGACTTCATACTTATAAGGTGTAGGAGTGGTTTTGCATGGAAAAACCACCCATTTGGACCAGTTGGGGAGGAATTAAAAAATCAGGATGGGCTTGGTAAAGACTTAGATTTTAGTAGCTGTGTGTAACTTCCTGCAACATGGGCTGCTGGTACTGGGGAGTTTTTCTGTCCTATGTCCTCATTACCATCCTAATTCTGAGGCCTGATAGCTGAGTAATGTGAGCACAGGAGGAAGTACCTGTCCTTGTAGAAGAGGTGGGTTGGAACAAGGAGTATGGGATCAAATGAGGTTGGCCATGGAATTTGACAGAGAAGGGGGAAAATTTGGTAGGTTTTGAAAACAAAGCAATCAGGACCTAGTGGAAGGGAGAAGGTGGATAGCACCTGAAGTCTGGGAAGAAAAAAGTAGGGGAACTGGACTGAAAACCAGTAGAGCAGGGAGAAGCAGGTAAGGAGAAACTGGTCTGGTGAGGGTTCAGGGAGTGAAGGTGTCAGCTCTTTTCTTGGCTGTTCTTAGGGAACCCTAAGGGAAAAAAAGGAACACTGGGTTTGGATGAGGAATCTTCCAAAAATATCAGAGAAAATATCAGGAGAGGCGGCAGCACGCGAAGTCTAGGTGAAGAAGGGAAGATGACTGGAAGGTGAAATATAAGAACTGTGGGTGAGATGTGAGTATGGGGGTCAAGAAATGTAAGATGTGCTGGACAAGGAGATTGTTGAAAATTGTTGAATTGTAGAGACTGGAAATAAGCAGGAAAGGCTGATGGGTTTAAAACAAGGAGTCAGATTGGCAGAGTCACAAGGGTTTAGGAGTGCAGAGTAGAAATATTTAAGTGAGTACTGGGCAGGAAAGTCCAGAAGTGTGGACTACTTTTTGCTGAACTATTTCAGGACTCCTTATTCTCAATTTATTTGATTTTAGCAAGTGTCTGTATTACCCAATTAGTTGACTTTTCCTGTTGGGTGATACAAAGTCTGCTGCTACTGTTGTTTCCTCTGTTCCTCTGGCACAGCAAGGTGTTTAAACACGGAGTGGTGTGATGCAGCACAATGTGATTTCTCTTTCCCTAGACTGGCTTTATAAAGGAATAAGAAATTGTAAGAAACCTAAATAAAAAGCATATTCATGCCAGATATTCAAATCTAGAAAACCCCAGACTTAAAGTCCCTTAGCTATTGCTTGTTTTGTATTAAAAGAGCATTTTTAGTGACAAATTATTTTCTCGTAAATTTTCTTGCCACTTAGCTATGATGAGAATTGCTTCTGAAGTTTTTTGCCCAAATTGGAAGAGGGGCCTTTAGTGAGGCAAAGGATCTTTTGGCATGCCACCACGTGATAAGGTTAGAAAGCCAGTGGCCTCTTTGTCAAGGCAACAGAATATTTCCTAGAGTATTGGAATTAATCTGTACAGTTGGGAGTATTCAGCAATCCAAAGACAATCATAAGAAACATTAAGTTTTTTTCAAAAATTACATATTTCTGGGTCTGCCTTAAACCCCTACACTGAGAGTTGCAATTAGTGACTTTTATTATTAGAATTCAAATACTTCTGTTCCGAAACATGAGAAAGATGAAGGCAACAGTATAATTAGTACCAGTGCCATTTTTGAACATCGTCTTCAGGTTTGAATATGCTTTCAGACTTTTCTTGTCTACTTCCTGTTGTATTTTGATGTTCAACTGTGTCAACTCATAGTTTATTTTGAGCTAATGCCGTTTGTGGAATGGGAAGAAAACGAAGTGATTATTGATCGTTACTTTGGTCTTCCCTCAGAAAGTATTTTAATGACTGGACAAATTTAAATGATATACTGTATTTGACTGTGATGCAGGTTATTAATACAAAACATAAAATTAAACATGTAAGGTATAGACATATATTTTGAGAAGTGATTCCTTGCAAGTGTTTAAAGTGGAGCAGAACTATTGAAATACTAACTTGGTTATGATTTTATAAATCAACTTTCTAGGCTGTTGTTACCAAGCTCACAAGAGATGAAGAAGCTTGGAAAGGAAAAAAAGAGAATTGTTGAATGAGTATAGATCTGGAAAGTATGCTATCCTATGAGAGGAAGAGTTGAATTTGTTCATTTGAAGAGGTGTTTAAGAAGTGATTTGAGTACTGCTCATAAAAAGAGATGATACCAGACACTTCAGAACTCTTCTTTGGTAGATTTGTAATAACATCTGATAGTCAGAAGTTAAAACCAGAAATTATGCTATGTTTTTAATAGTAGTAGGTATTAGATGTCAGAGTAGTTTTTCCACTCCTTTACTCTTTAGATGGAATTACCTAATTTTTTGCCCAATTTATCAGCTATCAACAGTGACATCTCATTGTTTATGACCATCAATTTTTACTGCCTCCATTGCATGATATATCATTTGACCTGTCTATAAAATATATCTAGCTAAGTATAACTCATAAGGATTGGGCAATCGTCCTTTCATTAGAAAGTGGAGAGCTGCTCTATTTGGTTGTTTCTCTTTATGCACCCAGGAAGAAATCCTATTTATTTCCATTACTTCAGGCATCTTCCATTCCATTACTAGGTCACTGTAGTTGCACCATTTGATTACCTCAAGTTGGCAATATAGTGGACTTGATAGAATTTATATAAAAAGCATTGCATATAAAACAGTACTTGGGATCCAGATGTTTTGAATTTTCTTTGTAAATGTCAAGTCTGGATGCAGCCACAACGTGGATGGAAAAGCTATGCAGACTGCTTGCCTGGTATGTGACTGAGAATACATGCTGCAGGAAATGGTGTTGAGAAAATGCTGCTGTGCCCTGAGCCTCTCTGGGCAATCTGCACATATTTGTACTTTAGCTCTTGATCAGAATTCAGTAATTATGTAATATTCAATGTAATTCAGTAATATTTTTAAGGGCATGCTGTAGCTGACATTAGTTTTGAAATCTTCACAAATACATATTTGTACCATGATAGGTCTACTTCTCTGCCTTTCATGAGGGAGATATATTCATATTTTTTTTTCATCCTGTCTGGTAGACCTTCAAATGGATATTTAACTTCATATTGTTCATGAATCCCATAAAAATGTTTATGATTAAGAATGAATGAAGATACCAGCATCCTAGGATTAGTGTTACTGGGTATTAGGTATGTTCTTCAAGCTGAGTCTTTTGTTTGGTTGGTGGATTCTGATTAAGTGTTAATATGTTACAATGTTAATCAGCTGATTCATGATAAATACTTCTAAATTACTGCTATTCCCCCTCTTCTCCCTTGATCTCACCTCTCTGATTTAAGTGTTTTTAAAAAGTAGCTTGATTTCTTTTCAGATTTATATTGCAGCTGGAAATGCAGTGCCTGTATGAAGTGAGCGTTCTTGTTTTCTTGCAATTTAGCATTGTTATAAATGAGCGCTACATCTCCAGTCACTAAGTAAATGTTTTTACTAGTTTTTCAGTGTCTTGAAAAGTAGAGGTAGAAGGCATCCACTGATTCTTCCTAAGATGAAAGGTTTTCCTTATAGTAAAATAATAGCGATTTATGGTTTATTTAATTGGTACTTACTAGTTAGAATACATATATTTTGAAAATCTGGCTTAGGTAGCATAAAATTTCAAGACCTAATGCATGTGTGCTAAAGCATCAAAGCATCTATTGAGCCACAAAAACCTCATTAACAAAAAAGCCACCACTGTTAAGCTTCTTGACATTTTGTTCAAGGTGAAGGGTTTTTTTTGTGTGCGTGTGTGTAGTTTTTACCTCTTAATGGAAGTATTTTCAGCAATTAGATATGTAATGTAGACACCTGCCTTATTGTATTTGTGTGCAGTCTAGAAAGGACTAAATTGGCAGTTGTGCCTTGAGTGTGTTACAGCAATGTGATGGCACGTGTTATGAGGGCTGTTTCTTGAAGGGTTCTGTGACATGGTATTGACTCACATCTGTGTTGGGTCTTGCAAACTGAGAAACCCTGATCTGTTGGAACTTGTCCATGCTTGAAACTGTCAGAGAAGGTACTTTGCTATTTTTATGTATATAAATTAGTGTGTATCTGAGTTGGTATAGACCTAGTGGTTGCATTTATTGTAATTAAACTGCACCAGACATTGTGAAAAGAAAATTGTGTGTTTGCATTAACATATCATGTAAAGGGTATGGGGAGAGAAGTCTGTGCTTTTCAGGATCTGTATATGTGAGAATGCAAGATTTGGGATGTCAGAAGGCTAGGGCTGGGGTTTAAGTTCTATTATCTAGAGAAAAAAATCCTATTTAGGCTTGGATTTTAGTGATTAGTTTGAGAGATAACTTCATTTTTTTAGCAAATACAAATACAGTAGCAACAGTGTGTAAACATAAGAACAAATTACTTGTAGGCAATAAAAAGCTCTAGAAACTTATCTATAGTAGAGCCCTATTAATAAGCTTTACAGAGGTGCCTGTTAAATGTAATGTTGGTTTATAATTTTGTGTTGTTTGTTGGAAGATAGAGCTAAAGTTGTATGTGAGGCCATACAGAAGTATTTCTTTGACATATTGCTGAAAAAAGTAGAACTAATACTTTTCTGCCTTTAGTTAAAAATAGAACTTCCTGAATTTCTTATCTGCTGCAGATGCGACAGTTCACATTCACCAGCAAAGCCAGCCAGTATTGCAGTTCTTAAGTAATCTTCAACTTGTTTCTGGGTGAAAGAAGCATGCTAGAGAAAACACGCTCTAGGTATTTTTCCTACCTTGTTGCCTGCTGTGGCAGGGCAGGGAACATGCTCAGCAAGGTTTGGCAATACAGTGCTCTTGAGCTAATAATTCACTGTGGCCAAAACCAGTAATGTCCTCCCTGCCAAACCACATGGTCTCTCCCCTCTCTTGCACTGGTACCCTTGCTTATCTGACCTTGCAGTAAGAAAAATGAAAAAAACCCCTTAACCTATGCAGAATTTCATGTATCTTTTTTTGGGGAAGGGTAGTGTTTAGGTGGTTTAGTTCCTTAAGCTGCCTTAACCTTTGGGGCAGATGAGTATTTAAGTGGTTTATGTCAATTAAGTTTGATTCAATAAGGAATTGGATTAGTTTGAGTAAATCCTCTTTGCAAATGGCAGCCATGACTACTCATATTTAAAATACTCCCATAGTAAAACGACACATCTCTAAACAAGCTTCAAGTTATGTTTTAAAAGGAAGGAATCGGTTTTCAGACATAAGATGGATATTGAAAGGCCAACAGAAGAAAAACAGGTGTCAGAGTCAGTTTTTTACAGTAGTAGCACTGAAGTGGCTATTAGGAGGTGAGAGAGCTGCAAGAGCTGATCTGGGGACTGAACTTGTGGTATCGTCACCAGCTTGGAAACACTAAAGACTTGGTGAAGTCAGTGGTGAATGTTGCCATTGCTGACAGGGAACAAAGTTGGCGTGTGAGGGAATTGGACCAAATGTGCATTTGGGAGATGTGTGTGAGGGAAGTGAGTATAAGATCAAGTAGATGTGGGAAGGATCTTGACAGTGGAGCACCTCCAAGGAATATCTGAGGTATAAAAGTGTAGGGTGTGACTGAGGAAGGTGTGGAGCATGAAAAGGCATGTCAAGGTAAAAACAAAAACCACAGAGCAGCTTTTGTCACCAGTGTTTGGAGTGAGAACTCATCAAAAGATCATTACAGTCATCTGGGGAATTTGTTAAGGGGGGTGAATGTGTACAGGTGGAAATTGCCAGGTCATAGAGGAGGAGGCTGTAGTATTTGGATTAGCTGAACAAGGTTTTTATCTCTCCTTATGGAGAGGAGCAGGGACTGTGATGATGTGTTCTATTTCCTTGATACTGATCTAGCATATTTTGTTAGAATAAATCCTTCAGTTCTTAACTAGTCATTAGTAGCAAGGAATGAGGGTGTAGGTTTTGTTCTGCCATTCTTGATCATTTCTTATTCTGTCCCAAATAGAAAAATTAATTTGGACTTAATAAAGTGAGAGTGTGCTAAAAAGTTGGTGAGACATTATCTGTGCCTTTTAATAGCTGATTGAGTCCTTCAGACATTTAATACCTCTGCCCACCTGGTGAGGTTTGTTCTAGGTACATGTTGCATGATCAAATAAGCTGTGATGTTTCTCTACTCTTCTGTGGGTATTGGCTGGAGTAGGAAGGACTTTTGTGTTCAGTCATGAGCTTGGTGGTCTCCCTGTGGTTTGCAGGATGAAGGCAGTTCTGTGCTGTACTGTTCACTCTTTGGCTGAAGAAGCTGGTTGCCATCAAGGGCTGAGTTAGTAAATATCAAAACCTAAAGAAACTACATTTTTAAATTTTTGTTTTCAAAGACTTTTCTATTTCAGTATATTTAATTGGCAGCAGGACAAAAATAAAGTGCAGCGATATCAACACCCTTGAACTAGCAACAGAGAATCAAAGGCTATCTTTCATAGCATTCTGAAAGAGTTATTTTCAAGATGAAATATCTATGGAGAATCTCGTTGAAACTATTTTGACTTATATTGTAATTAGGCTGAAGCTCTTTTGCACAAAAAATGATTAGGCTTCTTTATGGCAAAATGAAAAGTTTGGTATCAAAGCTGAAAATGCATAATATTTCAAAATTGATTTATTTAATATTGAATTGCAGTTTAAACAGCTAAAAATAAGACTTTTAAAAGGCCCTAATACACATAATTTTCTTAGAAAGAGTGACATATCCATGTATGGGAAGGCAGCTGAAGTACTGCATAATTATCTAATTCTAGAGCATAAACAAATTGTGGCCCACTTCTCTAAGGTGGATACAGTCCAAAGTTACTTCATTTGAACAGCAATTCTGTGAGTGCTTAAAAGAGAATTACAGAATAAAAAGTACACTACCTGTTGTTTTTTTTTTGTTTCTTTTAGCAGTGCAGTGGAGATGGAGACGTGTGTGTGTTTGGAAATAACTGTTTGAACACTTGTGTGTCTTTTGCTTCCCCCAGATTATATCTTTCAGATAAGACTAAGAATCACTGTATTCAAGATATGATAAGGCACATAGGTAAAAATCCTTGAACCCCAGACTTCACAATAAGTTAACCACAAAACCCAAGAAAAAATTGATTTAATGACCATCATGCCTGTTGGATCAAAGGTCAATTTTAAATAGCCTTTAACACTATAATTGATGATTAACACAAATTAACCTGATGTTCATCTGTTAGAGATAGCACAACTGACCTCTACTTCATATAGTTTAAAAAAAAATCAGAGGAAGTAGTTGTAGATGAAATTGCAATAGGTAATTTGTCAAAATTCAGTTAAAAAACATATATATTCATATTGTATATTTGCATGTGCTTGTTTTCAACTGTATGCAGTGTACTGATTGACAACATTTGATAAAAAGTGTATGTTTCTTATGTAACTCTGTGTTGGTTTGAGTTGTCTTATTTTTGCTTTTCTGCCAGCTCATAGTTTATTCAAGGGAAAGCCTAGTGGTGCTCTTGAGGTTATGGGTGTACTGAGATTTGTGATAAACAAGCACCCCATGTGCTCAAGACTCTGCAGGGGCATTTGAATACTACTTCTGTGCTTAATGTAGCTGCTCAGTTGGGACAAATCATAGAATTATTTTTTTAGAAAAATGTTCACTAGTACCAGCTTGCAGAAAGATGGTTAAAAATGCTATACTTTGAAACGATGGGCTTGTTTTTTGCTTTTCTTTGAGATTCCTCTCAAGTAATCAAATACAATCCTTGCCTCAATAGACTTACACCTGTGAGCTTCCATGTTTTTCATTTGATAATGTTTTGGAAGCTGAATTTTTATTAAAAATACTATGAAAGTACTTTTTATTAAAAGTACTTTGAAAATCCATTTTAGCCCATTTCTTAATTGCAGATTGATTTTGATGCTTATGTCTTGTCTGTATGGCAAAAGACATAGTTTTAACTAAATCGCCATATTTCACAAAGGTTTTAAAAAATAATTTTCCCCAGAAGAAAAGCAAAAGCATTTTAATTAAGAATGGTAAGGTATTTTTTTATCAGCTGTATTTTGTATCTGGACTGGTTAGCCATCATTTTGTGTTCCCTCTAGGGGGACTTTGGGAGTAAATGCCATGTCATAAAGAGGAATATCTGTTGTGAAGACTTGTTTTTGATTTCATGCAGGTCTCAGCCCTTGGAAATGCAGCTTAATGCATGCATAGTATTAATAGTATTTTATGGTATTTTAATACTATATTAAATTTAATAATATTAATATATATTAATAATATATATACTTTAGTAATAGTATTTTAATGTCATTGTTTATAGCCAGGACTGCAGAAAGAGGCGACTCTCCATTACTAAACATCTGCATTACTAAAAGGTGGCTATAGCATGTGTAGGAGTTCAAGGGATAAGAGATTTTATAAGCGTTTTGTCCTAGTCAAGGTGAGCATGTAGAGAGATGGAATGAGAGGTCCTAGAACTTGTCTTCATCCTTTCTTTTGTGTTGTTTGTATTTAATAATCTTTGTATATTGAGTCCGGTGTACTGATTCAGCTAAACAGCTTCTGGATTTCCCATAACACTGCATAATGCACTGAATATAAGAAGTGTTTTCTTCGATCTTAACAAATGGCTAGTTTCTCCTAAGTTCCTTGGAACTGATCTGCCGTGCTCAGTATGATTACTGTTCTTGAAGTGTGTTACTTAATATCTTCTATTCAGGAAGATGGTGATGTTGAGGGAAAAAATTAAGTGCTGAACCCTGCATACTTGGCTGAAGCAGAAGTGGTAGGTTGGTATTTTTTTGATGTGTTCTCTATGGGTAGGTTTGGTTGTTTTGTTTTAATAGAGTATAGCTACAGTTTTTTCCCCCAGAAATTCTGAAATAAACCCTTTAATTTTTGGTTTAAATAAAATCTTTCTATTTAGTCTGTTTTTGGAGTCAAATGTCAAGAGGTTTATGGTCAAGCTGACTCTTGGATTCTGATGAATTGATGGTGCAATGAAGATACTGTGTTTCCAGTTCCAGGAATTATTTTCTTACTGTAAAATAAGCTACTTGGTAAATTCCTGGTTGTAGTCTTTAGTAGTTTTCTGTATGTACTTACATGAAGTTTTGGTGAAGTGTTACAAACTCTGCAGTTGGACATGATAGAAGGCTTTTGGAGCAAAGAGCATTTTTAATTCATGAGCAAGTATCCAAACACAAATGTGTAGGAAGGAGTATGTGAATGGTCTGTACCATTAGTCATCTGAAATTTCAGGCAATTTACCATCTACAATATTGGTTTACAGCTATAATCTATGCTTCTGTTAGTAAACATAATTCTGATTTTACATCTGGAAGGATGGAGTTGAGAAGCGTTTGTGGGGAGTTATCCATGGAAGGTTTGCTCAGCCATGATGAGTTTTGTGGTGGTTTTTTTGTTGGTTTCAGTTTTTAAAGAGAAGTCATAGTAGTGTTTCCAGTCATTGGCTGTAAATGTCACTCAGAACATCCTTATTCTTTGTATTGAATCTAAGTACTTTGTACGTAAGGATTCAAGGCCTTTTAGGAAATTACCAGCTACCTTAATTTTTAAAAAATTTCCAGAAATGGCTTCTGGAAGTTTTGGCATAGGTTTTGAGATCCCAACTTGTTGTCTTCTTGGAGTGTGTCATGTGCTTAGAAAAAAGTCTTAGGTTTTCTCAGAAGTAAATAGAAAAAAACTTGAACATTTCATAGAATTTAGATATAAACCTGTTTTAATGCTAAGGCAGATTATAGGGTGGGATTTTTTTATTACTTAATAAAACACAAAACAGCAGGTGATTCATACGAAGGGATATAAATGTATTTTTTTTTTTTTTTAAATAGTGTTCATAAAATTTGTAAAAATATTCAGGAAATGGGCTAAATAAAGCTCCAGTGATTGTGGAAAGTAGTTCATTTGTGCAAATTTGTCCCACTGAAATACCAATATTTATATGTAGAGTGATCGCTCTTGTAATATTGTGTTAGGGAAATTATTTCTGGGCGTAATCTTGTATATGTGTCCATGCCTGTTCAGGGCTTCTGTTTGGTTGCAGCGATTATGTAGCTGATGTTGTTCTCTGGACATCTGCTGCTAGGAATGAGATGTGTCCTCTGTTCTGTCTCATAATCTGCCAAACAGCCCTGAGGCAATAATACACTTTCATTACTATTGATGGGACTCAATTTGGATTCTTGAGTTAAAGACTCTCTCTTTTTCTGTTTTCTGACTTATATGAAGATTTTTAGCCCTTACCCATTTCTTTGGGAAAAATGATCTGAAAGGGAATCTTGGTAATTTTTTTTTCTTCTAAAATGGAATGGATTTAGAATTTTTAAAGAAGTTTTGTTGTTTTAAAATACAGCTGCCTCATTTTATCATTAAAACATACTGTAATAAATTTCTGGAATATCTCCTTTAGGAGATTATGTTTGGTATGTGAACATCTGGAGTTTCTGAAGTTTTGCACTTATCACTGTTTGCCCACATGGTTCTTAAGATATTTGTTTTATTCTTTCTGAAGTGGCTTGATAAAGAATATTATCATGTGTTCATTTTTTACTTGAATCACAACTGTAAGTTTATTTTCTTTACATTTAGAATCTATGGAACATTTATAAAAGGCTTTTCTGTTCTCTTTAAAATACAAATTACCCTGTGTCCAAAACGCTGGTTCAATTTGAAACACCCTGAAACTATGGGTAGTGTCCTGACTGTGGAAATTTCCTCCCTTCCATCCAATCCCTGAATATGGCTCTTTAAAATGCAAGTCTTTTGAGATTCTGTGCTCATTTTTTTCTGTCTTTTGTCTTTTTATGTATGTGCTCAGAAGCTTATTTTTCTAAGTGGATGAAGATTTTAATACTAATACCCATATCCAGATATTTCTAGGTTTTCTGTAAAGAAAAAAACCAGATGTTATACAGACAAATAATTACATCTTAATGTAATATTAATACATAATGTTAAAAGTGAATTAGTTCCCTTTATTGTGATTTCTTTCTCAAATTAGGAATACATTTTTTTTTCTCCCCATTAATAAAGATGGTCAGTTGTCCAGATTTTTACAAGAATGATTTCAAAATAGTTGTGAGAGCACTTTGGTTAAAGAATTTTTGAACGTTTTAGGGTACTACACTTTGTAGAATTTAAAATACATGAGCTTTGTTGTGCTTTTGGGGATTTAAGTTTTAGGGGTTTTGTTTCTTTTAGAAGATGGAAATCTGTACTATGAATAGAGTGCTAATACAGGAGATTTTCCTTGAGTTCATGTTTTACTCATTTTATATACTCTGTGTATGCTAGGCAGGCACACTTTTAAAATGTTGGTTTTCTTTTTTTCATGGCAAAAATAGCTTGCAGCTTATTGAAAAACAAGGCAGACCTGTGCCTCCAAATCCAAATGAAACTGCTGCTTGGATGAGGCTCTAAAGAGGGCATTTATATGTTGTGGAATGAATGGCATGCCTGCACTAACTCCCGCAGGCCGGATATTTCCAAAGTATCAGACAGAGCTGTATATACTGCACTTTTTCCCTTTTGGATCCAAAGGTTTCTCCTTTGGCAAGGTCTGAAGGACCCCTGGCCTTTGTGGGGAGGATGAAGTGGGGAGTGGGGGCTGGCAGGGAAAAAGTAAAATGAGCAAGGTGACTGTATGTGTGTGATGCTTTTTTTTTTTTATTTTCCACCCAGACTGGCCTTCTTGTGCTTTGTGAGCTTGTGTTGTTTTTCTAATCATTGTTCTTTGAACAGTGTAGTTAGGAATTTCCTGTTCACGTTTTACTACAATGGTTTGTTTAAAATGATAGACCGCAGTCTTTCCTGACCTAAAACTAGATTAGCCTTGAATGTCGAAAAGAAGTCGGACAAATAAAGAGGATAGGCTGTATTTGCTTATGTCATGGAGAGAGGCCTTTTAACCATGGTCTCAGTTGTATCAAATACCACAAGTCATGTTTCTTAAATATTTATTAAGACAAATAAACATAGTTATTGTATGAACTGGCAGGTCTCCAAATGTCTGTCTCTTTGATTCTCATGGGTGGGTTGCTTTTAATCAGGAGAAGTATATTTAGTCAAGACTCTGATATCTACTGGATTACTGAATCCAGCCATAGCTCAGTTCTCCCCTCTCCTTTGCTTTGTTACATTTTTAAAATGCAACAAAATAAACCTCAGCAAAGTTGAAGTTTTAAAATACTATGCAGCAAATTTTCGGGAAATACATTGGGTGCCTGTGATAAGGAAAGTTTAGTATAGTCTTTGTATGTACTGCCCTATGTTTGCTTTCAAATTTTGGAGGAAAAAAATCCCCCAAGCCCAGGAGTGTTAGATGTACAATGAATTGCATTATCCTTATTATACAATTTATGTTTATTTAGAGCAGCTTCCTTGTATAGCACTGCTATTCTGTGTAAATAGTGCATACCTGTAATGATGGAACAGTACAGGTAATAAGGCTATTGATTTTTATCTGGAAAGAGATAAAATTTTAGTGTTGAAAGCAATATATGACCTTGGCTTTGGGCTTTTACTTTACAGAAAAGTACTGTATCATCAATGATATTATGGTTTGGCACAAAAATTTGTTCAGTTTTGGAGGAATGGCATATTGACCTTCCTGAGTTGGGTACTGAAGTCATCAGTGACAAGCGTCAAGCTCATGAATATACACTTTATGCATTGCTCTTGGGTATTTTTAATGCATGATTGTCTGTGACCATGTGCATGTGAAATGCTGGTAAACCTGATAAATCACTTTTTCAAGATGGGAGATGTCAGATCTGTAATGTTGTGGAGTCTCTAGCTGATATGACACACAGGCATGTCATTACAAGGGTGTTGCCAGTTAAAATACTCAGCTGTTATGGTATTTCCAGCTTAGCATCTAACTTTGTTCCACCCAGCAAATAGTCACATAAATAGGACTAGCTGTGGATTTTTAAAGGAAATATTTAATGTATTTTTAAAGAAAATAACATTTGGAAGGAAAAATATTTGGGTAGTTTGTCTAGGGTAGGGCAGGGAGATGCCTTGCAGGGTACAGAGTTTGATGTGCTGAAGAAGCTCTCAGTAGAGATGTTATATGGAAAGTGTTAGCATTTACAGAAATCAGGTATTTCTATGAATACTAGAACTGGTGAAGCCAGGTTTCCTGTGGGTTTGAGTCTTATGAGTGATTGACTTTGGAGTCACCTGGAAAGGTGAAAGTTCTGTCGGCTGCTTCTTGCCTTTCATTTGGGCTACTTGCATTCACTTACTCTTATTCCTGATTAGATGTGAACATGTGTTTCTCACTTTCCATTAGGCCTCCTACTTTATCAACTTTCCTAGGTATTTGAATTGTGTTGGAGGTTTCCCTAAAATTTGAAAACTTGTCAGTAGAAAAAAACAAATAGACTTGTCTATTAATTGCATTATTAATAAAAGTCATGTATCTGTATTTTTATAGGAGATGGGACTATGAGCCTTTGTTTTCTTTTTTTTTCTTAATGGCCCTGTTGTTGGCTAATTCCTGGTAGCCAGTTTTGTTTGAAAAAGGAGCCAGTTCCTAGAAACCAAGTAATGCTTTTACCTATTAAATGGCAGAAATACATTTTGAGATTAATGCACCAGATTTTGTGGTATAGACTTGGACTTTAATCATTCTGTGTGTGTGTGCAGTGGATGCACTATTCATGCACAAATTAAACAAAGCATTAGATTTAAGTTTCCAGTGTAGCTGTTAAGCTGAGTTGTCTGTGCTTTCAGGTTTGTTTTCCTGTATGCATGAAATAAAAGTGTAATCTTGAGTAGAGAGCCAGAGTTCTGCTGAGGGTTTATTATTGAGATTCCTGCTGTTAATGTATCTCCTGGAGCTATTAGCAGTTGTTTTTTTTTTTTTTTTTCATAAGTATCAGAGATGTATTTTGTAAAATACTGTTAAGGGTAGTGTGTGCCACTGTTTTCATTGTCAGCAAAAATTGTTCCCTTTAGTTTTGACCTTCGCTAAGCACTTTTTTCTACCTGGAAAAGCTCAGTAAGTTAAGGTGTGAGTAAACAGGGCTCTCAGTCTTCCATATGAGTGCTTTTTGTGTAGCAATACAGGTGAGTAGTTTATTCCACTAGATGAAGTAAGTGAGGTGAATAAGGTGAGTAAGCAATTTCATTATGAGATGCTGTCAGTTGTGTCTAAATGCTATGTTGCAAATTTGGCTCATGCTTTGAGCTGGTTGTGAGCCAGTGGCTGTGGTTAATTCATCCCCAAACTTGAGCTAACAAGCCCCATGTAGGCTAGGTTATATTAGATGGAGCTCTGTGCCACACGGAACTAGCTGGAAGCTGTACTCATGGAATCCAGGGAAAAGCTGCTTTAGGTCTGCTGGAAACATCCTGTGTAGACAAATGTAGAAGTGTTTCTGTGAGGTAAAAAACTTACAATATGACTTTACAGTCCCTTTACTGTAATGTTACTTTCTTTACAGGTATCAGTTAATGTTATTTTGTGTAAGCTGGCTCAGCTTTTGTGTAAGTAAGGCTCTAGTTATTTCTTCCAGGGTTGTATTTATAAGTTATGCATAAAATCTGCATTATCATGGGCTGCATCACCAGTGTTAAATGGATTGATAATGTTCTTACCTCTTGATTTGCAGTAGTACAGCATCTTGTATATAATAAAGTTATCTTAAGCAAAGGTCTTTGAAATAAAGCCATGACTTCAGGAATATTTCTAATACGATCCCATCACTTGGAAGGCTAAGTTGAATCTTCCCACTCCTGTGCACTGAAAGGAGCTGGAGGAACATGTGCCATGCTGCAGCACAGCGATGCTGCTGTGGTGCTTACAGAGATGCTGCTGGAGCTGGCCGTCCTTTTGTGGAACAGGCTGGCTGTGGATCTGGAGGGCTTAGACTGCTCCCAGTAAAGTGAGAAGGCATTTATGTGCTTACAGAAAAGAAAAATGGAGGCAGTACTAAGAAAGTGTTTTTGTCATTAATTGCATAGCTGTATATTGGGTACAGTCAAAATTTACACTTACAAAAGTTTGCAATTGGCAGCAGTGTAAAGGGAACAGTGCATTCTGTGCCATTAATATGTTGTGTGCATGGGAGAGCACATGCCTGATCTAAAAGGTGTGTTTGAGAATGCTTTTGTAGTTCTTTTGTTTTGGAAATTGAAGATCAAAACAATGTAGGTTCAAAACAACAGAACAATGTGCTGGGCTTAATTATATAAAATACATGAGGATGAACTGTTACTGAGGGCAAGGCACGTTCATTTTCATGGTTACTTTTGAGAGAAGCAAGAAATTAATTTTATTTTTATGATGGATCTGTGAAGACAATCTTCTCAGCATTGATGTTTGATGGATGCTAAATATTGCCAGAAGAATTTGTCTGTTCTTACAGTGTATTTAATATCTATTACATTAAACTATGCGTTAGAACAAGCTACTATTTAAAATGGCATTTGTGTAATTAGTTTTCCTTTTTAATACCAAGTGGAGTCCATAAACTTTTTTTTGTTTGTTTACTTTTATGCTGTTCTTGGATTGCATAAGTCGTTATATTATGAAATTGTTTTGGCTCAGTTGTCAATAAATTGTTTGTTACCCTTTTAAATATTCAGAATTTATATTATGGCAACAGCAATGTCATCCTGTCCTCTGCTTTTGTCAGTACTCATTTTCTACAAAGAAGAAAAGCACCCCTTTTATGTGTTTGCTGGAATTTTGAGAAATGCTGATTATTCAGTCAGTGGAAATGTGCGTATGTGCATGCGTGTCTGCCCCTCAGCATCACTTTAGTGCCACCTCCGAAAGCAGTGTGGTCCAGAGATGTCTTAGTTAGTTGATACATTGCCTTGCATGGTGCTCTCTTCTCTCAGGTGTTTGGGATTTGGTTTCTGGGAAGTGGATGGGATTGGTCATCTTGCCCAAATCAGCATTCCACTTGAGACTTGACTGATGTCCTAAATTGGTGTATTTATTAATGCTTCTTTGTTGAGAGGAGTTAAGAAGAATAATTGTCTCCATAAAACTAATTTTTGCAGGAATTAGAAGCATTAAGTCATTGTGAGTAAGATGCATTGCTCAATATATGGTCAGAGGGTAGGAGGGGGCCTAGACCAGTCATATCTGTAGAATTCAGGCTTTCACTGAAATGCAGCACAGCAACAGAGTTTAACTGGTTGCACCGTGAGGTTCCTTGCCACAGAAGGCTGTTGTGAAAAATGAATAAAGATGACCGGATAGACTGAAAAGCCTTGCTGCTGAATGGTTCTTAGAAACATCTTGTTAACTGCATGGGGGAGGAATAGATTTAATGCAATATTAAATAATTTAATATTAAATAATTAAATAAATAATTAATTAAATAATTAAATAATTTATTTAACTGGTGGTATCTTCATGGTATTCTAAGAATTTGAGGGTAAAATTGTCAGGGAAGTTAACCTGAGGATATTAAAAATTTCGGTCTTTCAACTAAAGTGAAGAATAGGGAAGGGATGGACCTTTGCTCTTCTGACAACTTCTGTCTTTAGTAATTCCTTGTTGTGCTGTGGCAGTATGAAATCAGAAAACCAAATCCTGTGAATAAGAATCCTGTGGATTTCATGCTGGGAAGAGCAGAGAGTGGCTATGTATGTAAGCATCTGGTTTCACTTATGGGGAAGTAAGGCCTGCAGAAGGAAGCTAGACGAAGGGTGATGGCAGAAGAGAGGCTTTCCTGGCAGCAGCAGTCTAGGAAATGGTGAGAAAATCTCTTCAAATTATTTGTTCAGTTGTGGCATAAGTACAGGATGGGGGAGGAAAGAGGGAGTACTCCTGTTTCTTTTTCCACAGCTGTCTTGGAGAGGCTTTCTTAATTTCTTATTTGCTTAATAGATAGATAATGGTGAAAGATTTTTAGAAAATGACAGAACACGAAATTGTGTGGAGAAGGGAACGTAAGAGTCATTACCATGTTTTTCTGGGATTTCCCTGTCAGGCTTGTACGCTGCCTTCCCGTGCGCCATAGTTTCCCTTTCAAGTTCACTCAGGTTTCCTAATAGCATTTGAGAAGCTGATGGTAAGTTTTGGAGTCCTGCTCATTTAAACACACTTGAGTCACAAATTTTTCAGCACACATCTGGAATGGCAGTTGTGGTTCAGTTTGCTTCATGCTCTCCTTTTACTGGATCTCCTGAAGCATTGCTCATCAGCCCAGCTAAGCTAGTAGGCATACGCCACTTCTGAAAACTGGATTTTTTTCTCTTTCAGGCTACTCAGATGGATTCAGTAGATATTTCAGTAACTGGAAATAGGTAGTATTGTTGGGAAAAGTTTGTTACCTATCTAAAATTTTGCTGAGGAGCTTCTAAGTCTCAGAGACAGTCCTGCCTACCATCCTCACCTCTGGGATGGGTGGGAGGGCTCCATTGATAGTTAGCTCTTGCGTGTCAATAGTTTTGAAGAAAGTAGGTGCATTGGAATCAAAGAAACTAAAACTTTTTATGTGTCCTGTGCTAGTAACACAAAAGGCTGTGAAATGCAGGGAACAGTTACTCTGACAAGATTTTGCATAATTCCTGTGAGCAGATAATTTTCTGTATTTTAAGTAAAGGAAACATATGTCCCTTCTGGTAGAACTTAGAATTCTGATGTCAGGCATAAACCCCATTTCTCTTCTGAATGCATCTATCCAACTTGCTGGTTACTTAGTACCAGACAAACCTCATGGAAATGCAGATGCTTTTCTTTACCTAATTCATTTTTTTCCTGCAATTTATTTAATCTGCATTTCTAATGTCTGTGGCTTTTCTGTGATTGCATGTGAGCAAGTACTTTCTGTATTAGACTTCTTATATGAGAAAAAGAAGAGAAGCTGGGAAAAGATTTTAATTGCAATTACTATGGAAAAATCATTTTTAGTGAGTATATAGTTGAGGATATGACTCAAAACACAGTAGCTTGTTTCCTTCGTACACTTATTTTTAATGATTGCAATCAATCATTTCATGTGTTTTACTAGTTAATTTCCTTAATGAAAATCTAGTTATTTCCTGGGCAGCTCTGCTGTGTGGGTTTGTTTGATGTTTTTTTTTAAACAATGTTAACGGATAATTGAATTAATTAGTTGATTCCCCAACATATTATCTGTGTCAATATTCTATGTTGTTAGGTCTTAACCTTTCATGAACACTGAAGGAAGTATTCATATTGGGGATTACTCTTCCGGGGGGCTACAGTACCACTGTCTAGCAGTGGATATTCAGAGGTGCTTTTGAGGTTTTAGTTTTTCGTTTGCTGTATACTTGAGTTTCTCAGAAACTTTTACAATCGTATGCGTTCTTTCTCCAAACTTCAGAGGACTGTTTAACATATGGATCCTAGTGCCTTAGTGTTCTCTTCCCGAGATGCTTTTGTGATGCATCTGTGTGTTTTTTTTTCATGTTTGTTAAAATTGCATAGCCAAACATAGACCAAGCATTGTAAAATGCCAGAATTCATGTCTGCATTGTCATTGTTGTGAAACTGTCTATGTGGCTGTTCTGATTTTATCTGGATGAGTTTTTTGGTTCTTTCTTCCCCTTCCTGCCCCACAACTTGAGTGAGGCTCAGTGCAAGTTAGGCTAGTAGTTTGTTACAAAGAGTAGATCTTCCTCACCTCGTGCCTTCTCTACATTGCGTCTTTGCTCATCTGACAGCAAAAGAAACTCCACTCAGTATTCATGCGACACCCCCACAAATTTCTACTTTCCCCTTTCTCCATTCCTTTTTTGAAGTTCTGGTGAGTTGAAGCATACCTACACTTAGTTGACTGTCTGGTCAGATGAGTGTTAAAGTAGCTGTGCTATGGAGTGATGGGATTGTGCACGTTAGGGCAGCAGAGTGGGGCACATTGGAAGGCAGCAGGGATCTCTCCAGTTCAGTGGTACCAAGCTGTTAATTGAGCTTTCTTAAAAAACTGCAGGTGGGATTTATGGTATAGTTGGAGTGGAGAGCCCAGGAGAGAGCAGAGCCATGTGCAGAGTCTCAGAGCTGACGGATGTAGACCCTACTTTCTTTCCCCATCCAGCCAGATAGGCTGTGGCCTGTTCACACTGCTGCTGGCCAGTCCCTTCTGCTTGAGCTCTGCTGTTAATATTTCTCCTTGTAGTTATCCTACTTCTCCGTCTGTGCTTCCTTGGATCATTCATTGCTTTCTGACTGCCACTGCCTCTTCTTCCAGCACCTGGTTCCCACGTTCCTCATTCTTTTGTATCCCGGTGTGTCTGCTTCCTTTTTTTCCTCCATGATGTCAAGGTGCTAGCAGGGGTTGCATTGAGACTAGAAGAAGAAACTGACTTCCTCATCTCTTTCCCTGGAAGGAGCAGGGTTGTACTAGTATTGTTTTTCTGGAGCTGCTCCTTGCAAAAAAGAGGAGCTATCCTCTCAGATGTCCTGCAGCACTGGAGTTGAGCGGCTAAGTGGCCAAGAGATCATGAGAAGCTGGCACGTGTTCAGTGGAGATTAAATCTGCAAAGACCTAAGCTTCCGTACTTAACAGTTCTGATGAGCATGTGCAACAATATTCCCCTTTTCAACTCCCTTGTACCTTCACTGGATTTGAATGTTTTTCCTTGGGAATAGTAGGCTACCTACAAAATTCGGGTCCCAGGGCTAGCAGTGCTATGATTATCCAGGAGACTGATACAAGAATTGAAGTAGAGGGGTGGGGAGGGAGGGGGAGCATTTTCCTGTGCTTCATTGTTTCAACTCGCAGAGCTGTTTTAATTGACCTGCTGACAAGAGATGAGAAGGAGGCACACCCTCAGGAGGGAGAACTTCAGCCAAGGCAACTCTCCTCCAGCAGAATAAAAACCAATAAAGAAATTGCCTATGAGGAAATGCCTAACGAAGCACACCAGACTTCCTAATGACTGTGTGGCACTGCATTATAGTAATGTGAAGATGATACAACATCATATTGCAGCAGACTTTAGATACCTGCTACTTTTTGGTTGTTGTGCTTCCAGATAAATTCAGATGCTTATTCTGAAATGTACATTTTTTTCAATATTTATACTTCCCTTGTTGCTATGGGAGTTATGCTCTAGGTCACCCATGAAGTCGGGCTAGATGCAAGGACTACCAGCTAAAGTTTTGTTGCTTGTAATGATGACAGTGACTTTGTGACCTTAAAATATGGACCTGGACAGCTGGGGCTGCCATGGTGGAAATTAGGGGTTTCCTGTGGCTGAGTTCCTCAAAGTCTCAGGGCAGGGAAGAAGGGAGCTGAAGCTGTCTTTACAGCTATTAAGCTTTTCTTCCTAGTAGTGGAGCTGCTTTTGGATATGGGAACTGAGCACTGTGCACTGAAAATACCTGCATTTACTAACTGCAAAAGAATGCATAAATATAGAAAAATATGCCAGTACAGCTTATTCCCAGAATAGGTAACTATGTGGTGCAAGGGACCTTTCGGTGAGGCATATTCAAAAAGGAGGCTTTGGAAGAGATACTTCCCAGTTCTGGAGAGACTTCTCATGGACAAGTGATAATAAAGCAAACCACAGAAGTCAGTTTCCTGAGTTGCTGTAAATGTGTGTTTTTTACACTCCTTTTCTAACACAAATGTAGGAAGCTGGCAAAGTAGCTATTTCAGTGCTCTAGAAAAGTTTAAAGTGAAATAATCTAAGGAAACGGAAGCCTCTATTTTTAACCTTCTCCGTCATGGGAGATGGGGCGGAAGAAGAGGAGGCCATTTACTGTTGAAGTCTCTTCAATATCTTACTATAAATTTAATCAGATTTCCACTGCGGTTTTAATGAAGAGGTATTCACTGATGTACAGTTATGTTCAGATTAAGATCATTGTAGGTCTGATGGCACAGTCAGTCTTCTAGAACTGTGCTTTTTCTTCTGTTGAGTGGTTTTTACTTTCCTATTTTCTGGTATATGTGAAATTTTATACTATAAAATAACTCCCAGCACCGCTTATACTGTTTTATAATTTGATTTATTTTCTTTTATCAAAAATATTTTTTATCAGAGTTCTGAGTGGTTTTTTACATTGAGTTTGAGCAGATTCTTCAAAGATTTTTTTAATACTGCATTATTATAATTCATTAGAAGTTATTTCACTGGATTTCTCTGGATTTTTTCACAAAGTATTTTTTATTCTTGTACATATGTGAAAGCATGATAGTGAAGTTAAGAATAATTCCTTGTATTACTTACTGAGAACTATTTTATTAGTCTAACTGGAAGTTCAAATTTAATACATTGTACAAATACTGGCAACCATAGAAGTAGTAGCATCAAACTTCATAAGTTCAACCTCTTAAAAATGTTTAGAACCTTATGTTCAGAGGAATGTGAATCTGTAAAACTGACTTTGAGATAAATTACTAAATTACTAATATTGATTGGGGAATACACTGCATTAATTTGCAAGGTCAGCATTAATGAAGACTGTAGGAAGCAAGGGTATTTGGGGGATGATAATAATAGTAGGATAATTGCATATTGGGAGAACAGGGACTGGGTTAAGTTTTTGTAAAAGCTTGAAACTTACTGTCTGACAAGGGTGTTAACCTGGAGTGTGGAATCACTTCTAAGAGTTTAAGCAAATTTTTTTGAGAATCTTCTGCACAACAACTGTGTTAACATTATATATATGTAGATAACATGACTTTCTGTTTATGACTGGTAGATTGAGACTGTTGTGAATCAAATGTTTAGTAATTATATAAACTGACGTGTCATTAAGTAAATAACTTGACAGCTATAGCTTTAATTTTAAAGGCAAAGAGTGAGCTGTGGAGAAGGAAATGTGGCAAGATTGCAAATTGTTGCAGAACCATTGCTTTTTACCTTATGCAGTTATTTAGGCTTAAAGAAATTATTTTACTTTGCAGGGGGGTTGTTGCTCCATTGGTATAAAAGCAGCAAAGATTTTAGGGAGATGAAATTTCTTCTGTTAGCTCTCCTGATTATATTTAGAAAATAAGACACATTTTAAGCACTTTAATAGATTTTAGACCACTTTTAATATCTTATAGGTAATCATTAACTGTTTTTGTAATACCACTGAAAATACGGTGCTTTGAAATAAATGGGTAGATTGAGGATGCTAATGTGTACAATAGTCACTAATGACTTGTCCATCACCACTTGTAGGCAGCTGAAACATGCATCCATTTATGCTTGACTAAGGGTCTGTTACTCATGGAAGAGTGGAAAAACCTTAAATAATGAGGTGACTGCTGTAGATCAGTGCTTGCAAGAAATGGACTCTGAAACCCAAAAGCATCAAAGATCCTGTCAACATATTTCCACTTCAGTTGCTTAGTGCTAAGTCAAGCTTAATAACTGTTCAGGCAAGTGATTGAAACGGTGCCTTTGGATGCAGTGTGCACGTCATATTAGTTGCACGCTTTCACCCTCACATAAAGTGTTGCTTTATTAATGTAGTTCAGAAACTTAAGAAGAGGAGTAGTCTGGAAAGCCTTCCTTGCAGATCTGCAGTGCAGTTTGGGCAGGGAGCTGCTGTGGTGCAGTGTAATGTCCTCTGAGTTGCAGGTTTGCCTCCATGCCCATGGACACCCACTCCACTGAGAGGGGCTTGGAGCCAGAGCTGTGGCCTTTCACAAGGCAAAATTTCTCTGCTTTACAGGTGAAGTCAGTGTGTGACAGCTAAGTAGCATATTAGAAGACATAGCATAGAAATGGTACAAAAGAGTCCATAAAATTTCTAGGAATGTGGTAATTGAACATATTTGAGAAATGTCATATGTGGTACTTCTAGGAAAAAGACATGTTGAGTATAGTATAACACATTTTCAAGTGTGCTGGAAGACGAGAAGAAAGGCTGTTCTGAAGGATTAAATGAGAAACCCTTGTCTCGAATTTCTAATATTAGCTAGCATTGTAGAATTTTTTGGGTGTGAGGCCTTTGTTTACTGTTTTACCTCACAATTTGTTTTGAATAGGATGTATGTGAAGTCATGGTATGCATATTCTTTTGGCACTTATCTACACATCACTTTGTTCCAAGACTTGAAAAGAATGGTCTCTTGAATATGTATTTTTCCAACCATTTTTTTATACTCAGGCCAGTTGTATTTACTTTTTCCTCCCATTGTTTGTCGATTTCAGCTTAATTTCTCTAGAAATGGTTTCTGGTAACTTTTAACATATGTTTTCTTTTTTATTAATATAATTGAATAATACTTGTTGGTGAAAATAATGAAAAGAATTTCATTAAAATTTAATTGAATATACTCCAAGTATAGCAAGTTTTTTGAGGATTGGGGCTTTAAATATTTTAAAACATTGGATAGACTGGATTTTTCATTGATAGTGTTAGGTTTGTTTGTGCATCTAGGCATGACGCATGTCTGTTTCTTGTGTTATTAAACCTCAGTTTACATGTAAGGGAATATTAGCTATAGCCTCTTCTAAAACATTGTTTCTTTCAGGCTACAGAAATAAAAAATCCTTTTAGCAGATATTTGTTGGCGTGCTTTCTAGAATGATGGATCTTCTTAGCGTATGAGAGATTTTTTCACAAAATTTTGGAATATCCTGAGTTGGAAGGGACCCACAAGGATCATAACTCTCAGCCTTGCACAGAACTATCTCCAGGAGTCACGCCATGTGCCCAAGAGCATTGTCCAAATGCTTCTTGAACTGTGTCAGGCTTTGTGCTATGACCACTTCTCTGTGGAGCCTGTTCCAGTGCCCAGCCACCCTCTGAGGAGAGAACCTTTTCATAATATCCAACCTATAAACCTCCCCTGACAAAATTTCAGGCCATTCCTTTGGGTTCTGTCACTGGTTACCACAGGGGAGAAATCAGTGCCTGCCCATCCTCTTCCCCTCACAACGAAGCTGTAACTGGCGATGAGGCCTCCCCTCAGTCTCCTCCAGGCTGAACAGACCGAGTGATCTCAGCTGCTTCTCACTGGGCTTCTCCTCAAGGCCTTTCACTGTCCTTGTTGCCCTCCTTTGGACACTCTCTAATAGTTTAATATCTTTCTCATGCTGTGGCACCCAGAACTGCCCCCAGCACTGGAGGTGAGGCTGCCCTGGCTCAGAGCAGAGCAATTCCCTCCCTTGCCCGCTGGCCATGCTGTGCCTGATGCCCTCCAGGACAGGTTCGGCCCTCCTGGCTGCCAGGGCACTGCTGACTTATATTCAAGTTGCCATCGACCAGGACCCTCACGTCCCTCTCTGCAGTGCCGTTCTCCAGCCTCTCCTTCCCCAGTCTGTCCCTACATCCAGGGTTGCCCCATTTCAGGTGCAGAATCTGGCACTTTCCCATGTTGAACTTAATGCAGTTGGTGATTTCTTATCTCTCCTAATTTGTCAAGGTCTCTCTGCAGGGCCTCTCTGCCTTTGAGGGAGTCAACAGCTCTTCCCCGTTTTGTATTGTCTGCAAACTTGCTTGTGTCCCTTCCAGTCCTTCATCCATTGGGATGTAATTGCATTTCTACTTCAAGATTCTAATGGTAACCTCTATGCATCTTCAGCTACTTGCCTTCTAGTCCAAAGACTACCAGTTAATTTAAGTTTTTCTATTTTGCTGAGACTCATCTAAAGTGGCTTAAAGTGTTCACGAAAATGTTTCACAGTGTTTTCTTTATTGGAGAATGTCTAAATTAAGCTTCAGTCATTTGACACTTGAATATTTAAATACTTGGTATTTAGACAAATCAATACATTGTGTGGACAAATACCTTGTGTGTGTGTGTGTGTGTACATAAACATATGTGCACACACACGTCTATGTTTAGTTATTTCCAATCTGGATAATTGGTAAAGAAGAATGATAAATTTAGGGGAGGGGAACACCTTCAGCAGTGAAGAGATAACCGCTATAAATGTACAGAAACTTGAATTACCACTGGCTGTTAGGAAGCTGTAGAAAAATCTCTGCTATAATGTTTGGGACAATCACATAAACTTGAAAATTTTGAAGAAAAGTTTAGTCTAGCAAGGTCAGACTTAAAGATAACAAGACAGTTTATGCTGGTGTAATCTTTCTGGATGTAGCACACTTGAGGTTAGCAAGAGAACATTGTAGATGATCAGACAGTTTTGAAGAACTTTACACTTCTCTACTGCACTAGTGTAAGCAGTGATAGCCAACACATTTTAGTAAACTGTAGTGAAAGAGGCAATGTAATAGTGGGGATGTTCTAATATTTTTTGATACAAACTTCAAGTGACAGGCAAGAGTCCTCAGGAAGTATTCGACTGCATGATTGTGTCTTGCAGCATGTAAGACCATTACTTCTTACTGAGATGTAAAGCTTCTTTTGTTGCCTCCTTTTGTTCTAACACATGGAGCTTCTTGGACCTGAATTTGGAGTTTTATGTCCCATTTTTGTTCCTCCTTGTCTGCTGGGGACCCTTTTCCTGTCTGCTACATTTTCTTCCTGCTTTGAACTCCTCCCACAATTCTTGTTCATGTGCAAAATGTTTATTACTAAGAGCTTGCTGGTAAGATGTTGCCAGATACACTTTTTCACCCTTGATTGGGTGACTTCCATTAGGAAAGCGCAGGTGTTTCCTCCTCATCTGATAGTTGCATACAGAAGTCATGACCAGCAATCAGAAGTGAATGGTTTTCTGTGTATAGGCATACACTTATACACAAGCCTTATACACTCCTCTGTGTAAGGGTGAAGCACTTACCGCCTCTCCTACTGACTTTTCTACAATGGTTTAGTTAACTGATGAGTGGGATCATGGTCAAATAAGCTAGCTGGGAATATATATTCTCGACCAGAGGAGTCTTTGCAAAACTAAGGTTACAACTGTCAAGCAATTTGTTAGACAGAAATGAACATAGTTTTAGTTAGGGTTTTAATATGTTCTGAGAAAATAGTAATCTGACAGCTGGATGTCTTGCTTGTCTCCAGCAGAAGGTTTTAGAGTTGTGACTTGCAGGATGGAAGAAATAAATGGATAACTACATGCCTAGCCTTTACCAACTGGGACCTTGATTATCAATCCGATGGAGTTTGAAAATGTTACTGTGCACAGATATTGGATAAAAGTTATAAATGTTGATTCAGAGTCAGTGAAACCAGAGCATACTTGCTTGCTCTAAAGCTGTGCTGTGTCTGGACATGTGTAGTGTCACGTTAGGCTTCTTACACAAGTGGAAGAATTCAGCTTGCTTCTCAAATCCTTTAATGCTCTGTTAAATTTTCTCTACTGTTTAGTTTAGGCTTTTGATTCTTATTAATTTGGTTTTAGGTTTTTTGGTTTTTGTTTTTTTTCTTGTTTGGTTGTTTTGTTGTTTTTTTTTTTTTTGAGTCTCAAACATTACAGAAGTCCTCGAGAAGATCTTGTAAATATTTAGAGATTTTTGTGTAGCACTGGCAAAAGTTGTAAATATTTTGCGTGTTACTCTTTCTAGTAAAGAGCACATTCAATATGAAGCTGGAATTTGAAATCAGTTTTGAAATCAGTTTGAAGGTGCAATTTGAAATCGGAAACAGTAGTCTCCTAATTTCCCCTCCTTAGCTGTCTTATCTGCTGCACATCCCTGCTCTTTTCCTCTTATAGTTTATACCCAGCTGCCATATATAATTTTGTCTGTTTTCTGCTCTAGATATCAAGTCATCTGCTGTCCAGCCTGCTTTTCTTCAGCCAGACCCTCCAGCATTTTTCTTTGTCCCGCTAATTAGCTAATCTTAGGATTTGGCTGGTGGTTTTGTACAGCTGCTGGTCACTTCGGGCTATCTATGCATATACAAATGAAATAAGTTTTAAAGTATTCATGGATAGTCCTACTTTACCCCTCTGCCCATTTTTTTGCTGTTTATCCTTGGTAAAAAACCACAAGTTGCAGACATGAAAATAGTTTTCTTAAAAGCACTGACTTTTAACCTGGCTAAGATTTTTGAGAAACACATTTTCATTGTGTACATGAAATACTTTCAGCAAGAATTTCCCATAATATTTGTCTTCTGAATTTGGATATGGATCATAGTTGCTGTTAAGAAATGGATAGCTGATGGAAGACTTGGCTGACTGTGTGGAGCTATTTCAGCAGTTCCTGAGCGGCCAGACAAATTATGCGAGAGCTGCAATGTGACATAACATTTTACGTTTCAACATACTAAGCCAGTATTTTTCAGCTGTTTTGGTTTTGGGGATTATGAGAAAGGGTAAAAACAAAAGTATGTTATTTGTCTATTGTTGCTTGTTATTAAAGGTTTATTGTTTCTAGAATAGTGAAAGGTAAGAGGGTGTCCTTGGGTACATTTCTTAAGGGTGTTTATAGACACTGTAGGCTGCTATTATTTCTTGTAAGTCAACAAATCACATAGGTTCTCTCTTTGCTAAGTAGCTTTTTCATCACAGAATTTAATTGTTCAGAGTTTAAATTAAAAAAATGGTCTGATAGTGATCATACATTTTCCTCACACTTCAAGATGCTAATATATTATTGTACAAGTGGCTAGCTAGTGCCATCCCATGCCTTGTGTTTTTCATATTGATTTATGCTGTGTTGGCTTGTGTTAGTGTAAATTGAAGCAAATACCCTGGAGAGTAGTAGCACTCTGTCATCAGCTTATTTGCTGTTGAGAAAAAAAAAAAGAAAACAATGAAATATAATAATAATAACAACATAAATAGACGCAAAATACAGTGTGGTCTTAAAAAGACTGAATTTCAAGTGACCTTTGGAAGAGGTGGTGCTGCTATTTCCTTGCTGCAGGGTACCTTTTTTTTTTCCAAAGGAAATGTATCCCAGCAATGACTCTGAACACGTTACCTTCTTTAAATCTCTGTCATGAGCACAGAATTTCATTTATGTAAGTTTCAACCTGGATATGTGTACTGTGGATTTATTTTAATGAAGAATTGAGTAGATGGTCAGTGAGTTATTTTATTCAGAGTGTGAGGTTAAATCATGTAGTAAAATGAAGATACAGAGATTGGATTAAGAAATAGGTTAAAAGAAACTTGTATCTTGAAAAGAGGCATATAGTTTGGTGAACTTTGTTTTACTTTTGAGTTAGCAGCTGGTATGTAATTTGCCAAACTTTATTTCAGAATCCAGTTCATTTTTATGACTTGGCTGCTTGGAGAGAGCTGGGTGGATGGAGGACAGATGAGGAGGAAAACCATGGTGTACTCCAGAGCACTGTAGCAGTGGATCTGGAGTTCGTGGTGGCATTTACTGCAGACAGCCCATGCCTGACTGGTGTGTGCTGCCCTGGGTTGAGGCTGTGTGGCTCTGACTGGTGCCTGTTTCTGCCCTGCAGAGGAAGCTCCTTCCATCGGCAGCTGGGCAGTGCCTGCTGTGTTCCTGCCCTGCTCAAGGGCAGGGGCTGATGGGGAGAGCAGCCTCGGAGTCATGGCACAGCTGTGTCTCACAGAGATGGTCTTGCTGCCCAGGTCAGACCTGTGGTGGTGGAAGATGTCAAAGTGCCTACAGGACTGTACTGTGACTTTTAAAAACAATATGATAACAATGCTCTCGTTCTCCCAGTCAGTGTAAGCAGCTCTTCTTACCAGTGTCTGTGAAACAACAAAAAAAATAATCTTCCATTCCTTCTCAATTTCTTGGTTTTGTTTGTTAGGGATTTTTTTGTTGGTTTGTTGTTTTGTTTTTTTCTCTGTGCAGTTGGAGGGAATAAGAGCCATGGTACAAGACAAGAGGGTCAGTTAAACTTTATAGCAATGCCTGTAACTTAAATTCATGTTTGAAAGGAGGTAAGAAATACTGATGGAAAGCCTTAAAGTGCATGCATGATTTCTCATTTTGCCTTTTCTCTTTTTTGCCTTTTGACACTTCAGTAATATACTTGGTGTAATACTTTCCTTGGATAAACTATTACGAGATTTATCAAATTGCTAATTCTTTTCTACTTATTGTATTAGTCATTTTTAAATTGCCTGGTGTTCTTCAGATCTCTAATGTAAATTAATGCAGTTGCCTAGTAGATTTGTAATACAGTTTCTGTATCTGCATTTGTCAGGCGAAAACATGTGTCCCATATGACGACAATTCAGTCTGAGATCAGGTTTAAGAAAATTTTTCTCCTAGTTGTTTGTGGAGTTCTATCAGAGTTTATTAGATATTTTTTGCTGCCATTGAACTTAACCAAAATCAGAAACAAAATTAAAAACACTGTTGACAGGTGCTGTTCTCTTGGTCTCCTACAGACAGTGACTTTTGTTCAGAACTTAGTGGTTCTTTTTCATAATTAGCCCTCATGGCTAGTGCTTTCCTCTTAATCCAGGCTCACTTTGAAAGGTGAGGTGACCCTGCACGTAATTTAGGTGTCAAGGCATTGTTTAAAGGAGGACAGCTAGTTTACAACAGTGTTTCTACTTCAGAACACCTTTTCGATTTCCTGTTCAAAATCTTGGAAAAACAGACTCTGTTTGTCTTTATTTAGTTTCTCCCAGGGGGAGTTTTACTCAATTAGAACTTAGGATTTCAAGCAGTCAAGGGCCTCTAATGTGGCATCAGGGCCATGGGAAGACTGAAGATCTTACCTAATATTTTTACAAAGCCTTGTGTTTTTAGTTATCTGGTTCTGGTTTTGAAGGTCTATGACAGTGAAGTTACCCTACTCTCTGTGAAACTGTGCTTTGGAGATGTGAAGTATGTATTTTCTTCAGACTGAGAAGCTTTTCTTTATTATTTAAAGGTTGAGGTTTTCCTTGGGGGTTTTTTGAGGGGGTAAGGGGAGGGGGGCTTGAAATCAGATGCTGTTAACAATGTATCTGAAGCTGAAAGCACTTCTGAAGTAAATTACCTGAAATGGTATTTAGCCATTATCTTTTAATATCTTTTCTTCTCCCCATCCAGTCCCTGCCATGAACTGATGCATGCAAGAAATACTTGTTTTGCTACCGCATATTCAGATAGCTGTAATAATGTGTTCTGGAATCCTTCGTTGTGTCGTAGTGGATAAAGATAAAAAACAAGTATGCAAAGAGGAGAAAAAACTTAATTTACTCTCTTGTTTGGTTTTATTTTAGATTTAAATTTCTGTATTCTAACTGTTTAACTTGGTAATCTATGCAGAGGAAATGTGAATGAAACAAGTTTTCAGATATGTCTGTTGGATTGCATGTGAATACCAGACTTTTATTTCTTCTTAATGAAAACATATAATTTGGGCAGAGTTAGAAGTGACAGATCTGCAGTGCATGACATTGCTCAAAGATTTTTCTCTGGGCTTGGTGTGCTGGATTTAGGTTATGCAAGCTTTCTTATGTGATTCTGTATTTGCTTCTGAAGGGTTTCAGAGTCACAAAAGATAGGGTGGCTAAGGACTGAAGAGCATCATTACTTTTGGAAAGGATAAAGTCAGTTAATCTGACGTTAAGGTTGGTTTTTTGTTCTGCGCAGAATTGGCCCGCATGGAGAAATGTTACTTGTACCCGGACTGTAGGTCCAGTGCCTGCAAAGAGTTAATGCTCCAGAGGAGCAGAGGATTTCCATTTCATCCATCCAGAGGATTATAATTTTCAGCTGAAAGTTCAGAACCTTCTTGTTAGTGTCTACCAGTTGTTTTGGAGGAGCCAGGAGGTGATCATGGGTGAGCATGTTAGTTATTGTTTACTACCAAGATCACAGATAAATACCTTAGTTTTTCATTACTGTGAATATCGCAGTTCATGACAGCCCTGTTTTTTGTTTAATCAAAGCTAGCAGTGTTATTTTGTGTCTTTGTCTTTTTAATGCTTTGAAGAGCTTTTTGTCTTTATTTCAATACTTTGAAATGTTTTAATAGATGTACTTGTACCTTGTACAGTTCTTTATAAAAAAGTAGAACAGATCTGTTCTGTTTTATAGAACTTAAGCTAATTAAAAACTAACCCAGAGGGTAAAGCAGTATTTTCAGAAGATACTTAATTTCAGCATTTGACTGCTGTAATTTGTGGCTGACCTCTAATGTAGATATCTGCATCTGTTCCATTTCGTCTTTGCTATTCTGAAAAACCCTAGTTTCCTTAACTAGCAAAAAAACTAATCTTGTCCTCAAAGTTGTGCTGGTTAAACCAGGAAGGTATTTTTTCAGTTCATGTAGTCAAAGCAGCGCAAAACAGAGGCAGAAACTTCTAATTCTTAGTTTTGTGTCTTTGAAGGTCCAACTACGTACGTATAAATGTGACTGAATTGAGTCAGTGTGACACTATGCTTTGTCTGAGGGGAACTCAATTTGGAGCAACTTTGATTATAGTTTAAAATAAGCAACATCAGCTTAATAATGGTCTGAATATCTGGAAGACAGCTTTTTATGCGTTAGGGTTTTTTTTTCCTTCTAAGTTTCCCTTCAAAACCATTAATTAAACTGTTCACACATGTTTTTATAACACTTAATGAAAACTGGTTAGACCAGATGCATTGGTTTTCTTCAGTCTCCCTTTTCCAAAAAGTGAACATTGTCCTTGTACCGCAAGTCTGAGTCCTGGCAGGATCACAGAGAGCATTGAATTAAAGTTTTTTAGTATGAAAGGTTAGAGTATCATGTGCAGGTTTTATTTATGAATAAAGGGTGAGGGTATGTTTGTGTAACAGGCAAGCAAGTCTCATAACTCATTCCAAAGAAAATCTTGTCTATAGTGTGGTAATTTAGGAGCTCATGTCTAGACTACTTTGAGAAATTGTAAACATGATGTCTTCAGAACAAGAGCATGGGAGTTTAAGAAAAAATGCTGCACTTTGTATGTTTAATATTTGACTGAATTCAAGGGAGATCAGGAGTATTTTGGCAATATCTGGTCTGCGTGACAGATGAATTCCTGAAAGTGCATATGTTGGTTTCTAGTAACATTTTCTTTCTTGAATACAGCATCTTTGGATTTGTGTGATTACGTGGTGTAAACTACATATTTGACAGTAATGGAAAATTTTTACTTTAAATAATGGTGCACAAGTTTATGTACATCTTCTCGTTAAATTGTTTGTAAGTGCTGGAGAATCAGCCAAATAGGATCAAACTAATATTTGACCTGAATAGCTTCTACTGTTGTGCAGAGCTGTTGATACACAACATTAAGAGTAGTAAGGATTTTTATTTTTTTTTTATTCTACTACACTTAATTTTGAACACTGTAATCTCAATCACTGTAAAACAGTTTCAAGATGCAGGTAAATACCATTTTTCTGTTTGCTGTGTGCAAAGTTTTGTGTTCTTTGGTGGTGGTTGAATGGTGTGCTTACTGGACCATTGGACTAGGTGGAATGTAGCTATAGTAGTATTTACATCATTTGAAGTCTCTGCCACTGGATTATTCTGATTGGTTTTATTTTGGGGTGGGAAGGGACTTCCAAGTTCAAAGACAGACATACTTAAGTTCAGACAAAATTACTGTTTCATACAGGTGATACCACATGAAGGGCAATTATGAATCCTAATGGTCTCCATTCATCAGTGTATTTGTAAGCATAGTCCAAATCTGGTGTCAGAAAGCCTTAACTGGATATTACAGCATACCAATGGAATTACAACAAACAGTATTATGCTATAGATTGTGCTCAATTTAAGTCAGTCCCTAAATTAATGCATGTATTTAATGTTTGCAAAGTTATCATTGTTCTAGGTATTAGATGTGCTTCAACAGATATGTGAGGAAGGTGTTGTATCTATATCCCGTGTGTAATTGAAATTACTTTATTAGTAGCTTTTTAGTAAATTAATTTTGTGACAGGTTTTAGAGAAAACCATTATCTTAGGGGTTAAGTAAAGATTAAAATGAATATTTGGGTAATAAACATGATTGAGCATAAAGGCTCTTATGTTTATATCCATTTATTCTTCCTAGGTTTTTATATTCTTTGTTGTTTTAGAGCAGTGTTGGTTTAGAGTCTTTCTGTATAATGTGGAACCTAGTACTTTCAATGTTGCTGTCAACACTGACGTGGCTGTTTCAGTTTTCTATTACACACTGATCTATTAAGACTTTGTCTTGCAAAAGTTGCAATATTTTAAGCTGCTAGATAGTAATGCTTATTAATCACTATTACTTATTAATTACTATTTCTGCTCTAATTGCTTCAGAATTTTTCAGACATTTGTTTGTCCCTCTTCTTTTTGAGGGAGAGGATGCAATTTGGATATGTCTGGACCAAGAGAATATCATTAATAGTTGGAAATGTATAATTGAAAAGAGAAGGTCTGCTTATATAGTACTGTCTTGAATTTTATGTTAATTTTTAAAAGACAAGCAATTATTCTGTGTTGTCACCAGAAAGAAGTTAAAGCCTATAAAGCTTCTAGTAGTTTCAGTCGTGGCGAACTCCAGCTTCACATTTGTGTTCTTTGCAGCATGGGAGAAGAACTGGCAGGACTGCATGCCATTTAAATTAAATTGTTATACATAGAAACTAGAGGGAAGAAGCTTGTCTTACCTGTTTGGGGAGTATCTGTCAGCATATTTAAATGAAAATTTATTTTGAAACTGTGTGTTTGTAATTATCAGCACATTCCTAAGTAGCATAACTAGTTTTTGATCAACTGGCAAAGGTATCTTCAAAACATGTAATAACATTTAATGCATTGTAAACTCTGCACCTTTTGATTTATTTGTGTTATTTTTATTTTTACAGGATTACAAAGCCATTGACGTTTGCTGACTGTGTTGGTGATGAGCTTCCTTTAGGATGGGAAACTGTTTACGATCAACAGATTGGAGTTTATTATATGGACCACATAAATCGTGAGTAGATATATGATTGTTTTGAGGAATACTAGCAAGCTGGTGTTTACTCTTGCCCCTAACTTTGCTTCCAATACCATTTGTATACCTTGTGCTACAGTGAGTAAATGTATGCAAATAATTTCTTGCAGAATATGTTTCCTTGTCTTTCATATGGGGGCATAATTGTAATTCCATTTGTAAAGAATTTTACAATGATTGAGCTTTAATGTATAAAAGTATTTTGGTTTGCTTGGTCAAACTGTGAAGTATTATTTATTTTGTTGTTGCTTTTTGTCATACATCAGAAAGATTTTTATATTTTAGTAATTAGAATTTTACATTTTGTTAAATTTGTTGTATTTCCTATTTTTCCAGTCATCCATAGTTCACTTTTCTAGATGGAAAACCAAAATACATTCTGTGAGAGGTGTGCTGGTTTTTAATCAGAAGCACTGTGAAATACAGTAATCTCATCCTTGCTTAAGCAATACATGTTTTATGTTTAAATATAGTACAAAATGCTATCAAAAAGACAACAGATGTCCCTTTTGGAAACTAATTTTGAACACTTTCCCCTTTGGACTATTGCTGAGCTTAGTATCACCACTGTGGCACACTGGCCAGTTCTGCTTTAAAAAAAATGTCTTATCTTTATAGCTTTGTACTGCTGCTGTTACTGTTGTGCTATCATTAAGCTTCTTATCGCCATTGAGTGAATGCTTTCGGTATTGTGGGAATTGGCAGTTGGTGGGGGACTAAGAAAAGAATAAAGTAGTTATATGGGCTGTCACAGCTATAGTAAATAGTATAATCAAAAGAACAAACATCAATACTATCTACTTGAGATCTAGTCAATTAAAAAATGAAAGTGTAGAAATAAGTTTGGGCTTCCAGCCATCATTGGAATTACTTGTATATTGTAGTTTCACAATTACGTGCTTAAAAAAACCCAAACAACAGAATAATAAATGTTCCCAAGGTATTGTTTGACCTATACAGGTACTTATTTGTTGTGAAATTTAACAAATCATTAAATGATAAACTTTAAACAGCTGTTAATACATTAAACACAAGGATAGATAGACAAGAAAACTCAAAGGCAATTAATACAGATTGTTGGGTAATTCATACAATAACTGTGTTAAAAAACTATTAGTTTAAGGATCGCTGTCATGGTAACTTCAGTAATACTGAAATTTGATAAAAACTGAGGATTACATTGGAGTATAGTAACCAAACCAACTCTTGCACCAAAGTATGTGTATGAATTCATATATTAATAAAAAAAAAGAATAAAAGAAGGTATTGCCAACTCTTTTTAACTTTTTTTTTTAAATTTGTAGCTGAGTTTAGAGTCCCTACAGAAAATGAGTAGCACATGAACTACTATTGTAATGCTGTACCTTAACAAAGCTATTGATAGGCCTCTGTGGTAGGAATAACAAAAAACATCACATGCAAAATGGGGCTTCCTTTTGCTTTTTGAATTTTGTTATTAGCAGCTTTACCACAGAATTCAAGTTTGAACTTACATAAGGGATATTAATCATTGTAGGCATGTCAGATCTAGCTTGCATTTTTTTCTATGCAATTGAGAGCAAAACCTGTAGATGAGAGTCTTTGCAAAGAGCAATTGAGTTCCCAAATGTTCAGTGGGCAGACAGAAAGAAAAGATAAATATTAATAGGTCTGGAAAAGTAAAGCTAATCATATTAGGTATGAAGTAAAGTTAATGTATGAACAGAGGGATAGAAACTTCATGGGGGCAGTGCTGAACTGAGTAAAAGGAATCATTCAACAATTAACAAGGTTGCAAAATTAGTCTCTTTCATGATAACTAATTACTTGCAGCCCACAGATATTATCCTAAATGGTAATTCAACTGTCACAGTAAAATGGGTTTGTCACCCTTAGGCTAGTACAGCACTTTCATATACCAGCAAGATTTATAATAAGAGGGAAGATAGAGTTGATATTATAGCTGGATAATTATTATTCAAAAATTAGTAGGATACTAGATCCAGTTTTTAAACTGTGGACAACAAAGGTACCAATCAAGACTGCATTAACTTCCTTTGTAGAAATGAGAACTAATGAGTAGACAATCACGTGCATCATGAGGTGGTGTCAGACAGGTGGCAGAGGTGGTGTAGGAGGTGGAGAAATATTTTTCTGAAATGAGTATGTCTAAGCCACTTGGAATGGCAGCTTCAGGAGAAAACATTTGAATTGCCTTTTGTGGCTGACTGGGTTAAATGCTTTATGCAGCATTGGAGTTCTGTGTTAATTGACAAAACAGTTAGAAGTGCTTTGGTGTCAAGAAATACAGTGAGAAAATGCAAGGGATAATTCAAAGAGAGTCTTTCTACTCTTACACTTACCAGGGACCTCTCATGCTTTGTGCACTCTCTGAAGATTTTTGCCCTTGCACCTTTTAAAAGAAAATAGCAATACATCTGATTTTTTTCCAAGGCTCTTGCTATGTTTGTTTACCCAGGAAGCAAAGAAAAAGTTTTCTAGGCAATAGTTTTCCATTTAAACTGGAAAAAAACCAAGAAACAGAAGAATCTTCTGTAAATCTCAATGGTGCTTCCAACCCTGATCTCCATCTTGTTCTGTAAATTCAGTACTTTGTTGACACCCTTACTAAGCTGCTGTTGGCTGTTATCCAACCATTGCTTAAAAACCTTGGCAGTTGCCAGCCACAGAATTCCTTTCCCTCCTCCTCAGAGTCTTGGGAGCCTTTGAAGTCTCCTCTAAGCGTTTGGGCATTCCCCAGTGAGGGAATAATATATTCTCTGCATTTGTCTGGAGCTGTTCTTGAGTCAGTATAGTGTTTTTTAAATTGGTTGTAAAGAAATGAAGTAAGTTAATTTTATCATACAATGTAGTTTTAGTCTTGTTATGTGGCAAACTTGTTTAGAAATCCAGGGCAAAGTTTCATAAACCAGAAAAAAACAGAGCTTCCCATGCACAAAAGAAGTTTTCTACCTCAGATGAATGCTGCTAGCTTTTCAGAAGGCTTCTGAAATAATTCTGTGAGAAATGCAGTGCCCTTAAGTACAGGATCTTAGGAGCTTAATGTGTAATAGAACATAACACCTTAGCCTGGGCTGTTTATTGAGATTAAGACTAATACACCATTCAAAGATAAAACCTGAATCCTAGTAAGCCTATCTGTTTTATAAATATTTACTGATTTCTCATAGTTTATATGGGGGTATAGCAGGTTTTGGAATATTAAAATTTGCACAGATTTCAGGAGTACTAATGGACAGATCAGGTAGCAGTGGCAATTGAAATGCCCTCAGTGAAGGGTGGGCAGCAGTCAGAACTCTGTTTTCTTCTGCTTGCCCTCCATGTAGAGAAGGATTTACGGAAACTCAACAAGCCAAAGCACATCCTGTCCTTGGCCGAGGAGCTTGTTTTGGGTCATTGGAGCCATCAGGGAATTAAAGGGGTCCCTTGGAAGTGGGGAGAAATTGCAGAACTCTAGGCACTATCTTTAATACTGTTTCAATGTGGAGAGTTGCAGGGAGAGAAAGGTACAGCTGTTAAGAGAAGATGTTATTTAGGAACCTAATCTGCAGATCTCTGGAAACCCTGCTTTTTAAAGAGCTTTCTGTTTTTGTTTATATACTTTTCAGATGGCTCTCAAATGATAGAGCTGTTAGCATCACCTTGACACCTCTATAGTTCTTAATCTGTTGGGCTCAATCTTCTACAGTTTTGTATTTCATCACTGGCACCAATACACTGAATTATGTACTCAGGATTAATGTAAAACATAATTGACTTTCATCTCTTGTAAGGAACCAAGTTTGAAAAAAATTGCTAGGTGCTTAGCTCCTGACTGTGCTGCAGGTTTTGCCACTACTTTGAGCACTGACATTGTGTCTGCAGCAGCTTGTTACTAGTAGAGCTTCAATCAGAAATTAACATTACATTTAAACACAAGGCTTTACATGGACATCTTCATGTAAAACATATTTGTTGACTCACAAAAACCCCCAAAATGAACCAATAATTTCAGGACTTTAATGTGTGTCATCATCAAATGTCTTTGCAACTGCAAAGAGATTGTTATGCAGTAATGGCCTTGAAAATCAATAGATATAGGAAAGTTTTTTTTTTAAATTTGTTTTTGGGTTTTGTTTAAATAAAAACTCTTCTAAACCCTGGCAATGAAAAACACCAGACTGCTGTTTCTTAAGAAAAAAAAGGAGAAGTGATTTAAAAGCTTTATGGATTCAAGACTAAGATGCTGATTTCTCTATTGAATTACCTTATTCTTAACTGTGCAGTGGTAGCCTTTGTCCTTTGAAGATGTTACACTTGCAAAGTTGTATGCAGTATCATAGGATAATTCCAGCTATTTATAGACTTGCGGGTTAAGCATTGAGATACCTTTCACTTTTCCTCATCATTCTGTTTTTAGGTAGTTCTTGGAGTTTTCAAGTTGGCTATGAGGGAAGGTTGGAGCCAAATTACTGTTTTCTTTGGGTTTGCACTGGTTTGTAAAGAAAAGAATAGCATTTAAATGCCTTTTATATTTGAAATAGCCTTTCCTGTTCTTTCACTCTGGATCTTTCCTTCGCATCCTGACTGGAGTGATTTTGGACACTGTAGTGTTGGTTGTGCTGGTTGAGAATAGACATTAACAAAAATAACTTGGACTTGGTGTCATACAATTTTATTGTAATGGTTTTACTTTTTTCTTCTTAGAGCTCACACAAATTGAGGACCCAAGGGAACAATGGAGAAGGGAGCAAGAACGCATGCTAAAGGAATATTTAATAGTTGCCCAGGAGGCACTCAATGCCAAGAAGGAGATTTACCAAATAAAGCAGCAGCGTTTTGAACTAGCCCAAGAAGAATATCAGCAATTGCACAAAATGTGTGAGGATGACAGCCGTTCCTATGCCAGCTGTGAGTTTACTATCTTTCCTTCATTTTACCCACCTGCCCTCACAAGATGTGGTGTAAGAAATAGTGTGAAGTATTTCCAACACCCGATTCTTCTCTGAATGAAGGTCCTGACTGCAGCAGTGAGGTGCTATGCTTTGACTCTGCAATTCAGTGTCTCCCAATTGGTCTATTACAACAAGAGATTTAACATTTAATAGGGATAAATGTTAACATTAAAAAGGGATGTAACATTAAACAGGCATATATCCCAGCTGGTGTTTCTACCCATCTTGGAGCCAGCTGTAGTGATGCTGCCTGCAAGGCAACAAAGAACGTTGCTGGACCAGCTGCCTACCTGCACTCCTTAACTCAAAGCTTGTTTTCCCCTTAACATGGGAGGGAGCCATCACCTTAGGGCAAACCTTCTGTGGATCCATAGCCTGTTTAGCAAATTTTATAAAGAGTTAGTGGCAAGCTGTTGTGTTCAGGAGTACCTCTGACTATGAACTAGGAAACAATATTTCATTAGTTCACCTCATTCTTAAGTGCCAGCCTGTGATACTTATGTTGGTGATACAGAGCTTTAATTTCCTGCCCTTTTCATTCTTCAAATGACTCTGGTAGCTTGGAGTAGATGATACACTTTTTCTGAATTCTGAAGATATTGCACCACTGTCATAGGTGTTGGCTGGTGCAGTAAGAAAAGGTGTCTTTGTCAAAGAGTCATCCAAACTAGTTCAGAGAAGTTGATATACCCAACAGCCACATGGAAATAGAGTGGAGTTTTACTGGGTTTGACTGGCGTTTTTCAATGGCTGTACAGTGTACAGCCATTTTAACTGCAGGTTTGCTGTTAAATGCCAAGGATTTAATAAGAATGGGAAGCTTTGCTTTAGCCTCTTCTGAAAATGTTCAAGAAATCTGACTGTGGAAGGGGACTTACAGCAGGTGTCTGGATAGAAGCATTTAGCTACTGATTCAGTGGTATTTATTAATCCAAGATAATTCATACATTGCCAAAATTCTGAAGAAAAGATGTTTTCTAGAGCTGAGGTGTCTCAGATGGTTTGGACCAACTACTCCATTACTATTGAACTGGAATTCTCATCTTTTTGTTCAGTTTATGTATATGTATTCTGTGATCCAGTTTGTGACATAACTGAACAGTTGTGACTACTCTTATTTCCCCTTCTCATGTTCAAGTTTTTGAAGAAGTAGCATGATATTTTCCTATTAAGAAAGTTCTTTTTTTTAAAAAAATAAACTATTGTTTAAAGTGTGTTTAACAACTATTGAAAGACTTGGAATAGAGTAAAAGATAGTGTTATGCCTATTTTTTGAGATGTATAAAATCTAAATCAACATTTATTACTTTCTTGGACCTTGGGCTTTTTGGTTTTTTAAAATTTGCAGTAGTTCTGTGGGATATTTTGTTGAATTACTTCAGCTCAGTATACAGAAAGAAGCTTTCATTGAAGATGAAAATATACTAGAAAAATATAACATCTTTCATATTTTTGAAGCTCTTAGAAAAATAAGGTATTTGAAACAGCAACAAAACATGACTGAAAATGACAAAATTGAGGGTTATCTATTATGAAAGCAAATGCTATGTCAATTTACTTATGTTTCTCAATCTTCTCATAATTGGGGTTTTGTAGGTATATCTAGAGTTGATAATGAAAATCCCTAAGACCAATAGCATAAAACCGTTTGCTTGTTTTCAAGTGGAAAAATACTACTTTTCTACAGATGTTTTAATATATTTTATATTGGTTTATGATCATATGCATCTGTTTTGAGAAAATGGGATTGGCTGATTACACAGATGATTTTTTAAATTATTTTTTAAAATATCCTTTTGGGGGGTAATCATGCTGTGAACTCAAGATTCCCAAAAGCTTCTTCTCCACTTGTTTTTCTGAATTTGTCTCCTCCACTACACTGTGAGATGCTTGCGTCTCCTTTTATTGTACAGAAATATCAGGCTTCTAATTCTAGTGCAATTACATTACTGAAGTTGGATGCTCATTTATCTTTGCCTCCACCACCACTTGTTTCAAGTTGCTGCACTAAAAGAACTAAAACTTCACAAAGAGTTTTCCTCCACTTTGCTTGTGGTTGCTGCCATTAAGTCAGTGTCGTGTGGTTATGAGTGGGAGGTGGTGTGAGCTCAGTGGTTGTGGGTTGGCAGGGTGATGCCCATGCAGCAGTTTTGTGACTCAGTTGTGATCAGCACCGTTTAAAAATAAAATAAAAAACACAGAAAATTCTGGATTTAGAGAATTAGTCCAGGCATGACTACTCATTTTGGCAAGTTCCTGCATGCTCGACATGACCTTGACATTGCAGTATTCTTTTGAGAGTCGAAGGGCCCAGTGCAGCCCCAGACACGGGTATGGGTTTCAGTGCAGAAGCCTTCAGCTCTGCAAAAGGATGGAAGGTCTGACAGCACAACCCCATTCATTCACATACCAGGCATTTTTCAGTGGGCCAGTGCTGCCTTGAATGGCTCACTCCATAAATCATGGTTGCTCTTACCCAGTCTATCCTCTAGGACCTTTACTTAACCTATGTAGGCTTTAGTTTGTAATGCCACAGCTTGACATCGTTGCCTGACTGTAGGTGCCCTGTGTTAAGAGCTCTCTTGCCAGGGTTGATTTGTATTACAGTTCCCTACACTGTTGCTTTAGAAGGCAGCTTCTCTCCCTAGCTGGTATAATTTTGTTCTGACAGTAATTTTTTTTAACTTTACTCCCTATTGTACTGTTAATTCAGTGTACCTAGGAAGTAACTAGTAATTGTTAATATTACACAAATTTCTTGCATCAGTAGATGCCATCATCCTATCATAGAAGCTCATTGTTTTTAGGAAATATGGGGTGCTGCTATATGTAATTTTTGTTGTTGTTCAGGACAAAGAAAAAAATTCCAGGTGGGCCAAATGGAAATCTTCAATTGTACTGCAGCACAGAGGATAATTTTAGAACCTAGTGACTTGTAAGAAAAAGAATTAATGTAATGGTTTATTATATAGTGCCACGTCTTAACAATTGTATTAAAGAAGGGGGAAAAAGTAAAATACTGTTTCCCATCTGTTTAGCATTCTCTGGATTTTCAGCTAATACCAAGTATGACCCATATCAGATTAAAGCAGAAATAGCCAGCCGTCGTGACAGGGTGAGTAATCTTTTTTTCATTTTGTAAAAATATGAAATAGGCATGGGGAAGGGAGGGAGGGTCTGTTTTTCTTTTACTTCAGCATGTTCTCTGATAGTTGCATGCATTTATAGAAATACAGTATTGAAAAGTGCTTTTTAATTCTAACCCATTGCTCCATTAAAACAGCTCTATATTGACTACATTTCGGTGACTTGAGAAATAATTCTTTCACCATCTTGCAAGTGCAAACACTTCTGTCACAGATGTCAGAGGCAAGCTCAGCAAGGTTTTCAGAAATTGCTTTCTCTCTGCGAACTGCCACAAGTAGTAAATGCTCTGCAGCCAGATTCTTTCAAACCCACTGTCTTCATACCATTTACCCATTTTCAGTGAGGTTCTGCTGGCCTGTAGGTTTAGCCACTTATTTGGAAATCTCTTCACAGTTCAGTAGACCTATTGGCCAAATAGAATTTTCCAGCTGATTGGCCAGAGCTCTTTTATGAGGAGAGGGAAGTTCAAGTATTCTGACAATGAGAGGCAGTTCTGTAACAAAAATGTTCCTTGTTTATATATTTTAAAAAAAAATAGAGTCATGGTTTTGATAAATAAGTATTTTAAAAAACACTTATCCTTGCAGGATAGTGTTCCATTTTTGTTATAGCGACCACTTTTCACATGAGCGCCTCTGAAAATAAATCCCGTTCACCACCCTTCAAAGGCATTTATTCTCTCTGTATATATTTATTACATGCTGACTAGTGTTTGCTTGTTTTGCATACTCTAAATGTCAGCATATTCTAAACAAGAAAACAAGCCTTATTTAACATTTGAAGAAAACAAACAAGGTTTTCACTTATGACTATTTTCTTCTCTTCCTCTTTAAAACAAAATGACCTACAATATGCATACAATAGTATGCTCAAGTGACTGTGTGAATAGGCATTGAGTTGTTTCAGGAAATAGAATGAAATAGGCACCATAAAGTTTTTGTGTACATGATATTAGTGTTGCATTTTCTCATTTTACCTTTGGTGAATGTTAAAGGAGCTGGTGAGGGTATAGGAGGGGGCTGGTGCCATGAATTTTGATGAAAGGGAGAGAACTGTGCAGGATGGTGGGACTTTTGACAGTCCTGGTTTGCATTCTGGTATTGGTGCAAAGCCCCTTGCTCTTGGAATAGAGCTGAAGAAAAAGATGATTTTTTTACTCTTTTTTTTCTTAATCTGTTTTTTAATGATTTTGTCATTTATTGATGTACATGTGAAAAGCAAGAGTGCTCTGGGTAAAGTCTAGAAAATACGCTCTTTGGTAGCTTAAGAAGAGCTTTTTTTCTTCCAGCCCTGCCCCTCCTGGGGCTCGCAGCTCAGTTTTAGCCTCACTACCACATACTGAAACAACCCTGTTCCCCTCATTTGTCTGCTGTCCCTTGCATTCCCCTCCTGCTATTGCCTTCAGTCATCTGTCAGCTTTGGAGGGCAAGAAGCTGTTTCTTTGCAGATCATTCTTGGCTCTTCCATGGTCTGCATAACCTATTCAGGTAACTGTTTCCATAAAACCACAATAATAGGTTTTTGGAGACGTCTTTGCTATGTCACTTGATTTGTGCTCATTAGTTGGATCAAGGTAATTGACAAGGGGTTGAGAGGGCAGGATGATATGAAAATAACTGTAGAAAGCTAGGCTGCCATTTCTGGGAGAGAGAACAGTTTTGCTGCCAGTAATTTTGTTTTCCTGGATTGAAAAATTAATAAATAGCATTTGAATGTTGCATATTTTTTAAAGTTGACTAAAGAATTGAAGACAGTTAAGAGGTATCTTTGCTACAAGGGGAGAAGAAAGTTTATATGAATTGAAACTTGTTAACTGTTAGCATAAGCAATTGATGAAATAGCTTCCTGATGGAATAGATGAGGAAATTGATATTTCAAAAGCTGAATGTTTTGGCTGCTGTTTGGTTGGGCCTTATGATATTTAAGAAAGTCTTCTGTTACTTTAAGGCAAAATTTTAAAGCAAAAAAAGAGAAGAGAAATTATTACTAAAGAACTATAGTTCTTTAAAGTAGCTTAAGATTTTGTATTTAAAAAACAATTATTTTTATCGTGTAAGTTACTGTTGCTTATTTTTACTTTTAATTACTTTATATTATTCAGCTTTCTAGGCTGAAACGAGAATTGGCGCAGATGAAGCAGGAGTTGCAATATAAAGAAAAAGGAGTGGAAACTCTGCAAGAGTAAGTTAAGAGTTTGTGGGAGGATCTTCTGTTGGGGTTGGTTTTTTTTTTATTTGCCTTCGAATAAATTTCATAGAAAAGTGTTGTCAAAAATAAAATGTTAAATGCTGTGCTTCAGACTTTTTGCTGTGATGGTGATGCAGGGTGAGAGCAATGTGAAAGGATGGAAGAAGAGTTAGAAAGAATTGGTTGGAGTTGTGATTTTGTAGGTTCACATACAATAATAGCTTTTCGGGCCATGTTCTTTAACTCTTTCTCAAGATGTTGCCAAACTGGAATAAGATTTTAAAAAATATTTCCTGAATACGTTTTGGAGATAACGACTGCCTGGAGCACAGCCCAAAGCAGCATGCTGTATTTTCCCTGTGGCAGTACCAAGGCTTTCTGGCTGGGCACATAGCTTTTCTTAGGGGAATTTCTGTGCACCACAACACTGCTTCTCCCTGTTATGGTCAGGCCATCTCATTCTGCACTGCAGGGCTGTTTTGTGTTTGTACTGTAAATCTAGTGCTCTGTGAGACCTTGGATTGTGTTGCATGTGTGCAAAATGTTTGCATGTAAATGTGACTCCTTGTCTCCTCCCACTAAGGAAAGGAAGCTCAGGGCAATTTGCCACTGCTCCCAGGGCTCTTGGGCAGCCCTGTTCTGTTTCCGGCATGCTCAGTGGTGTCAAAAGTTGTGAAATGTTGTGGTGACCCTCTCCCTGCCACTTTTCCTGCAGGCCATCTGATGGGAAGGGAACTGCGTGACTTCCATCTGTATGTTGCTTAGTCACCTACACACACAGCTCGTACATGGCATGCCCAGTGGGATAGGGAGAGAGGTTGCCAGGCCATGAAAAAGTTGTTATGGCTTCTCAATATCTTCAGCAAGACCAGTGGCTAGACCAAGAGCTGGAACAGCACTTGTATCCACCTTGGATATGTGGCAGTGCATTTAGAAACCTTGGCCTTTTTTCCAGCATGCATGTGAGCAAACTGCCTAATGCAGAAGCTTCCTGAAAGTGTTGGAACTGTTGCATGTCTAATGCATTTTGCAACATAAGTGCAGCAGCTGCAGAAATATTTTGAAGCTTTGGATTTATTGCATTGGCACTACAAAGCATGGGCTTTCACTTCAGGAATTCTGATGAAATTCCAGGGATCCTGGAGAACTTAGGGTACTTACTTTCCAATTTTAATTGGTACTACAATAACAAAACAAATTAAAGGAAGATTCTAATATTTAACTTTTAAAAAATGAGTAACCCATGCACTTAATATTTTTGTTTTCTTAATAACAAAATTTTCTGTTTTTTTTTTTTTTTTTAAACAAGGCTCTTTTGTTTTATAGTGCATTTAGAAAGTTTCATAGAAGAAAACTTGTTCAACTAAAATACCAAAATTCTTAATTGGCAGATACAATGTAATAATTTTCAGGCATAAATGTTTTTTTAGTGAAGCATTTAGAGATAGTCGGGGGAATTGGTAGTCCATGATATTAACTGAAAAATAGTAAAATAAAGCACTCAAAGTATTTGCAGTTTCAATATACTAGGTAATATTTTAAATATAGTCAGAGTCTTGGTATGGTGGCCTAGATATGTAAACAGTAACGGAACAAAACCAATTTTGTCTTACGATTTTTAATCATATTTTCTTTGAGTAGGAATTGCTACGCCTTTCCTACTTTTTTGTTTTCTTTCTCTTGGTTATTGGGTTATTTTAAGGGTATAGGTTCAATTATTTTATAAAAGGATTGACCACTTGACTAGGATGATGAAAGTATGTGAAATCCATTTGAAATTCAAGATTGTTTTAATTAGTATAATTCATTTAAGATCATCCAGCAAAGTAGTGTAACTTTTTGAAAAGTAAAGTCTGCAAATGATTAAGAATACAAATGTTAGTCTTGGACTATAGCCCAAGTTGAGTTGCCCATGCTCCAGGATGGGGTTATAGGAGAGACATTCAAGAGAGGAATTATTTTAGAACATATCTGATTAGTCAGTGGTCACTCCAATCACATAGTTTAAAAGTTCAGGCATGACAGCTCAGTGTTTCAGTGTTGCGCTTTGCTGCTGCTGCTGCTACGATCGCCCTCTGTCCCACTGGTGCACTGCCTGGCATTTTTCGCTTGCTGGAGCTGGGGAGAACCTTTTGCCTGTTGTGTGTTACCTGGAGCTGAGCTCTGCTCTCTGCATTGACTTTTTCACTTGTTAAAGAGACTTGTGGTTTTGTTTTGTGCTTTTAAGTGTTTTTTTTTTTTAATTTGCCCTTCTGTTGAGATACATGCACTTTTTTTAGGAGTATTTTCCTTCTAGGAGGAAGTGAGACAATTTGGAGAGTACTTAACTAACAGCTGAAGAGAGGAGCTTCTCTCACCCCCTTATGTAGTCAGTAGACAAATTAGCCTGAAAGCCTAACTGTGCTCTAGGCTGTCCCTGTGCAATCTCTCCTCTACCTCCTGTATTTGTTGGGAGAGGGGTTACTCAAGTCAAGTACCAAGGGTGAAGTAGTTTAGTTTTTCCATATCCTTGAAGTAGGTATATTGTCTAAAAAGAAATTAATTTGTCCTTCTTTAAAACAAAATGCTGGGGTTTTTGCTCTGTTCACTCCCTACCCCACTTCCCCTTCCTCTTTAAAGTTTATTGCATTTCAGACATTTCCCACTTCTGTTAGGTTTTCTAAGTTTTTGGTCTGCGTCATCTTCCTTCTTGTGCTAAGTCAAATCTTCAAGTAACTGCCAAACTGCAAAAGGCATGTATCCTGTTCATGTTTTTTAAAGGCATGTACATCACTTTTATTTCAAGTGTAAGCCAAGAACAACATTAGGAGCCGTCAAACTTTGTGCTTTACGTCTGGCTGAATGTTTGCTTTGAAAGTATTACCAAAATGGCATCACGTGCAGATACTGGAACTTGCTGCCAGGTGACTATTTGTGCTGTCTTTTCTTGGTATAGCTCTCAGAGAAGAGACAGCTTTTATGGAGAGGGCAATTGGATGCTCAGTATTTCCATCATTTTATGTTCCTGTCAGATTCAAATGCCTTTGTCAAATGCAAATCTCTTACATTGACATTCTCCATGTACAGTATCTGCCTTGGACTGTGTTTTGTTTTCTGTTTTTTAGTTTTAGTAAAATGGCTTAGCCATCTTTGAGGAGAATGAAAAGAAAACAAGACCACAAAACAACTATAGAAGTGGGGTTTTAAGAATGGAGATGTGATTGGGGGTGGTTCGGTATCTCTACAACTTCAGTACTGTCAGAATTCCAATATTAATAGAGCTGCAGCTTTTTATCGGGACCCTGCTTTCTACAGTTTCATCTAAATTTGTCAATGTTGTGTGATAAAACTTTCGACATGGGTTTATGTTTGCCCAGTGGAGACTTTGTAGAGCTCACTGTTCAAAGCCTGCAAAGATCTCCATCCTGCAAGATGCTATACCTCGGCCTTCTCCAGCATCTTTGCCCTGAGGTGTGTCTGATCCTGTCATGGTCCAGACTTGCAGGGTTAAATATGAGCCTTTTCTTGAACAAATTCCTTCCCCTGGCCTGACAGCACGGACTGAGAAGGAGGAGCAGTTCCTTCTCCCCTGTGTTTTCAGTGACCCTACTGCTCCCCGGCAGGAATTTTGGAGGAAGAAGGCATTTAGCAACAAAGGAAACGAAAACTTGGCCAGTTGGCCAGGAGAGCAGAATACTGTGAGAAGTTAGGAGGAACAGGGAATTAGGACTGGCTAAACAATTTGTAGCTACAAACTAATTTAGAGATTAGGAGATCCAACGAAAACTTTAAAATCAGATTTTTGCTCAGGTACAGGCCTGTGCTTTGGTGGAGGAAAATGGGGGAACATGGAATCTGCCCTGTAGGACTGAAATGATGACAAGCATATTAATATTCCGTGTATCCTAGAAACATCTTCATATCCTTACAGTCTTGCATATTAGTTGAATATTCTTGCTATTCATACAAAGGTCTGATCTATGTTTGTATCATGCTGTTTTACATTAGTAAAATGGAAGACTTCTGTTAACTCTATGGCTTTCAGAAATAGATGTTTATAAAAAAAGGGAAAAGAATTAACAGACAATAAATAACAGGTAATTTTGTAAGCTACTGTAGTCAGTTTGGGTTGACAGCAATACTGATTTAAGCCTAAATATTTTTGGTAGTTAGGAACTTCTCTGATTCTTTCTTTAAACAAATATCAATTCATTAGCTGGGCTCCAAAGTTGCATCCAGGGACATGAATATGTGGATAACTGGACAGAAATCTGGTTAAAATTAAATAATTTCCTTTTCCTGAAATGCCACCTTAGTCCTGGCAAACAGTAAAATGAGCAGTTGCGTTTTCATGTCTAATATTTTAACATAGTTCTTAACATTACAGTTACCTTCAAATAAAAATGTGTTATCTTTTTAATGTGATTTTTAATTAATTGCATTAGTTATTTTACCATGGTTTTATCTGGTCAGTATTTTAACTAAAAATTAGTGAAGACTCAAGGAAACATTTTGAAAACAAAAACAAACCAACAAACCCCCAGCTTTAACACACATGACATGTAAGTCCTTTCTTGTTCTTGAGCCAGTATTCATAAAAGATTGTTTTCTTATGTAACTTGGGGAAATATGTCTTCAAAGAAAAATATTGAGATTCAGACTTACTTTGTGTTGTCTCCAAAACCAGTAACTGTCAGAAAAAACCCAAACAATTTAAAACTATAGAAATCACCCTATTTTTATCCTAAATATTATGTGGCACACAATAAAACCACAGGATTTTCATTTACCCCTTTTGATTTTTCATTTTAATGTTTTAATTTTAAAGCAACTAATCAGATGTAAGTGGAATTGCGCTGTTGTATTTTAACTGGCAGAACTTGTTGAGAGACTGTTGTTGACACTCATAGTTTAATCTATCTTGATACTTGTTGATCTCAATATTTAATTATTATAGAAGATTATTTATCTTCTTCTGTATGTATAGTATACCATCTCCTACTACATATTTTTATAGATTGATGTCCTTTGTGGTGAACGATGTGTGTTTTTGTCTTTAATTCTGTTAACCTGACATACCTTTTCCTGAAACTGTTTGTTCTTAGCATTGGTCTAATGACTTTTACACTTACCACCTTATCTCTATATACATTCTTTTTATGCTAGATTAACAGGAAAATTGATTTTTTCCATATTTTAATGGGAACTTTACATGATTTTCAGTAATTGCTCTAAATAACCTATTAAAGCCCCATAGCCATTTGCTGTAAATACAAGACCAAATAGTTCTTCTGGTAAGTTCACTATGGTCTTTTGTCTTATTCTTTATCTATAAATCCAAGGAAATTATCAAGATGATACACTGGGCTAGTCTTCTGCATCCTGATATGCTGTCCTTTACTGTTGTGGAATGTTAGAAAAAAGGTTGAAAACTCAACCAGTGGGTTCCCCTTGAGAGATTTGAATATGTCAGGATGGAAACATTAGTATTACTTCAGTCTTACATCATGACTTGTGCTCTTGCTTCTTGCCTAAAGATTTAAAATCTTCTGGGATGTTCCCACATCATGTTTTTCAGTGCAGAATGATAATGTCTTACAGATATTTAATGGAAAAGATATTCGAAGAGGCCTATAATGGCAGGAAAGCATTTGCAATAAAATTTTAGGCATTAAAATTTTCTTCCTGAGAAAATGAAATGCCTTTGTTAGAAAGTTGCTAAAGCAGGATCAAGTAGAAGCCCTGGAAGAGATACTGCAGTGTGTGATGCTGCATGAAAAATATGACAGCTAGACTGCTTATTCAACAGTACTGCTCAATAGCAACTCAGCAGTGACTGTTCAGTTACTACCATCTATGTCAGTTTTAGATTCATTTTACTTTTGGTGCATGAAATCACCCACAGACATTACTCATAACTAAGCTCTGCATTAGGATATTAAACCCAGGAAATTTTTTGGTTCTGCAGAACCTGGGTAGATAATTGCTTTGCTTTGTCTTTAGAGTGGACTTGGCACTGAGTGCTGTGTTAATTCCAAGTAGAGTAACATTTTATTCCTGGAAATGAAGTGGTACATGAATAAACAAGAGGTCTTAAAAAAGTCTGTGTGCTTTCTAATTATGTGAAATCTCCTGAATTTGTCTTAATATGTTTTCAACAGAATTGATCGTAAGATGTCAAATGCTCATACAAATTACAGACTGGATGAAGCACAAGCTATAATGAGTGAACTTCGAACCATAAAGAAAGCTATATGCACAGGTGAAAAAGAAAGGCAGGACCTTATGCAGGTAAAAAATATGCTACTGAACTACTTAATAGTAGCTATCTACTATTATACTACTATTATAACTACTTAATAAGCTATGTCTGTTTTCTTGCTTGGGGTTGCATTGGGTTTACCAAGTTTAAATAAGAAAGTAGGATGGCATAAACTGATTTTTCTTTACCACAATAGCAAGCAATTCAAAAAAGGTAAGTAGTCATTGTCTATACTGTGAGCACAAGACTTCATATTCATTTCATATTTTTATCTTAAGTAATGTAGTTAACTATGTTTCATTTAGTTCAGTGTTTTCATTGAATATGGCTTTCTATTGTTGCTATGTTGATGGCTGCTATGTAGTAATTACACTGTATTAAGAAAAAGCCTTTGTGATTTCCAGTATTTGTTTATCATTTTGTTTTATGTCTCTTTGTATTACCTGTAATGAAGTTGGATTGAGTGTTCATGTGCTATAATGTTTATTCTTGTGTTAACCATGTTTTTCCCTTCATATGTATATCACCAAACTGGATCTTTGTCACTGTCACACTTTCTTGCTCCAAACTCCCAAGTTTGAGAGTACATCAAGGCTCATGTTAGTTTCAAAATGTTCTGGCAAAGAAAAGTGTGAATAAATACAATGTATACACAAGCTTGAAATTGATGAATTTAAGAATGAGGATAGAGGGGAGATACCTACCTGAGTAATGATGTAACTTTTTAATAGATTCTGTGCCCTGCCTCAAGTTCTCAGTTGCATGTCTGTGTTGTTAATGCGATAGGAGCTTGATCAAAGAACAATGAGCCCCTCTTACCACAGGGACTTCCCTACAGACTTGCTTAAATATGCTGCATATACAGAGAGGTGATAAGGACAGTTCTCTTCATGCAGTCTTCAAATACTTGTTTGGAAAAAGGCATCTTTGTTACCTATAGTTGGGGGACCATACTAAATTATGTTGCCATGCAAACATTTTCTTTCAGTTTTCTTTGCAGTAGTGTTTTTCATATGATTTTTTTTTCCAGTTATTAAATTATATGAGACATTTATAATCTGCATATAATGAATTTCCATAGTTATGCAATTATTTAGTCTCCAATGCAATATACAAAGACCATCTTATGGACCACAAATCCTTGCTCAAGTAGACAGAACACTGAAGTCACTATGAAAAGTTTCTGCCTTGGCAACTTTTAACATATTTGTTATTTTGGGCTGGCCAAGTTTTAAAGTGATTCTAAGTCTTCCACATGCCTGGCTAGCAAGAAGTGATTAGAAAGGCAGTTCTTCATGGATGCAATAACACACATTTTAGGAAACTAACTGGTAATATAAGGACTTATGTGTGAGATCTTGGAGCAGTTTAACTACTGGCCTTGTTTTTACTTCCCCAACAGATTTTTTTACCTCTTTTCCCTACATTTTCAGTCCTCTGTGGCAGTAAATCCAGCTGTAAACATTGAGATGCTTCAAAATCTTATTTTGGTAAACCAAATATAAACTTTAAATGTGCTTGCAGTTTCTTTAAATAGTGTTCTGGGAGTTAGAACTTTAGGATCAAGGATTGGGCAGTGCTGGCAGGACCAGAATGTAGCAGTTGCACAAAACAGAAGCAGAAATGAAGTGTTTCATCCTTTTTCATGGCTGTGTGCTGTATACTGGAAATATGAGTCTAGGAAGTATCTTTTTTCAATTAATGACAATCTTTTGTGATGGAAGCCAATAATAGAACATTAGACTATATGTAGTCCAGGAGAATGTAGAGGACAGTTGTTCCGCACAAGTAACATGCGAAAGATTTCTTCATGTTTTGTTACAAATGCTATACAGAATTAAATGCAATCATTTACAAGGTCTACAGTTGTAAAAATGGTGTATTTTTGCCAGCTTACTGTGCTCTGCAAGAATATCCAGCTCTCTTTTTTAATTTTGTCCAAAAAAAAAATTAAAAAATTACTTTTAGTGTCACCAAAGTAATCTGTGCTATGCCTTTTGATAACTATTTGAAAATTATTGTCATGAATTTAGTTAGCTTTGTCAAATAAGTGCAAGTCTGTTGCATAAATATCTTCCTAATGAGTTCAGAATCCAATTTCTATTTTCCTATTAATATTGGAATTGTATTGTCCTTGAAAACACCACATTTTAAAACTGTTTTTATTCAGACAAACTTTCTTAGGACATCTTTTTTACTTTGAAATTTATTAATAGAGGAGTTAGAAGTATAGTGTAAAAAATATGGGGTTTTATTTCAGAGAAAGGAAACAGACTGTTTCTTACTACTTTTTAATTAAAATCTGGCCAGTGTAAGCAACAGAACTAAACATAGTAGAAGTGACTCAGTCTTGTGTAGGTGCTTGGAAAATTGTAGCTGTTGCAGAAGTATGATAATTGGTTTAGTTGTGTGGGAGATGGTGGTCAGATTTAAATTGGATGCTGTGATTACAAGTGAAGCAAAATATGTAGTGCTATTGCTCTAAAAAAGTGGGCAAATTTTTATATAAGGTTGAATAAAAAAGGTGTGTGGTTAGGTTCCTGAAAGCAGTGTGTTTATCTCTCCTCCCCCATCTCTTTCATGACTTTGTTTCTGTTCAGTGTATGTATGCTTTTAAAATGTTGTTGTTCTTGGAGAGCACTGGACTTTGGTTTTTGTGGGGTTTTTATTTATTCTTTTTTCTTGTCTCTTTGTTACCAGTAAAATTAGCTAAATAGGTTAGATAGGAAGTGCAGTGAAACTGTGCAGTGCTCCCAAATCAGATGGCAACAGATAATGGTGAAATGGCAGTGCTCATTTCTCTCTCTTTGGGTAAGTCTGGGCTGGTGTGCCCAGAATTTCACATTAACAGTAGGCTTCTTTGGCAGTTTCCATGGGATTGCCGTAAACAGTCCTTAAACTTGAGATGAAAGATGGCTTTCTCCATGTAGCTGGGAAGGAAATTACTCCTACTGTTTATAATAACAATTACAAATTGTTTCTATCTAAAAATGTGCAAACTTGGGTCGTAATTTTCCATGTTAGGGTTGCTGGTGCCTGTTTTCACTCATCCAACTAGAAGGACTTAATGTGTTTATGCTTGCACTAGGGCGTAGTCATCTGTGCATGTGGATGTAAGTTAAGGTGATGCTGCCTGGTGATCGCTACCTGTCAAATGCTTTCTCAGTTTTAGGTAGGGGCCAGTATTCAGCAACTGTACCTAGATAGGAGTAGCCCTTCATTTCCTGCCAGGGAGAATGCTAGAGGGCATCAGGAGCATGCCAGGAGTTCATAAAGTAGCTGAAATACAGGCAAAAATTTAGATTTAAGTTCTGGCATCAGAATCTGTGGTATTGCACATACCTGTAATATAATGTGTGTTAGCCAAAGGAGGCAGATGGAGCATAACTTATTCGAAGAAACCTCAAGCTTTCTGAATCCTGAGTTTTTGTTGATGCAACTGGCTGTGCTTTACTGGAAAGAGACTATGATCTGAAGTTATTATTTTCATGTTACAAACCCATTAAGAATCCCTTTTGGTCCTCCATACAGCAGGAGTCTTGACAGGACTGGATGATTTCCAGTGAGTTTTGAAGAAGAGTTAGACAGGAGTCTACAGTTTTCATGAAGTAAAAGTTGGGTTTTTTTACCATGTTGTGGAGCAGTTCCTTTTGCAACAGGTTGTAATGATAAAGGGACACTAGCTAAGGATCTCTTGGCAATGTAACTTGAAATTGAATTTGCTGTTTCAGGACTGAGGAGAAAGTATGTTTTTTGTTCTTCATACTAAAATGGCTCTGTTCAGCTGTGAGGTGGCAGAAGAATTGGCTTTTTTAGTGGACCCAAAGGGTAAGACAAGTTAAGTAGCAGACAAGGTAGACAAGTTAAGCTTCTGGTGGCAAGTGGTGTGGTAGCCTTGTGCCACTGGCAGCATGTCTGGCATTGCTCTGCACTGTCCTCTGTCCTTGCCAATGCTGCTTGTCAAATCCCAGCCCCCCTCAGACCCATGGAGAGCCAGCAGAGACTGAAGAGGGAGCAGAACAAGCTCTGATATGTGGTTGTGTACCTGTGTCTCTCCGTGCCATTCCCTAATAGGAGGGAAACAATGTGTGGTTTGAAGGGCTGTCAGGAAGGAACAGGGGCCCCCACTCCGGAGGCTGGTGAGCCTACTTGTTCACTCATCCTGTACCAGGCTGGGTGTTCTCCCTCCTGTTCATCTCTAGTGGAGGATGGCCTGAGGGAGGGGCTGGTATATGACAGCAAAGCGATGGACCATGTAGGATGGAAATGGAGATCATCAGAAAAAGCTGCTTTTTCTGGCTAGTTTCAGGCCTGCTTCAGTTCTATAATCCTGGATGCTTCCTGGTCTCTGAAACCAGATGCCTTCATCTTCAGTGTGGCCTTGTTCTTTGTGTCAGTAGCAAACAGTTTCTGTTAGACAGATTCATTTCTGGACTCTGCTAGTTGGATTTGGTGTAAGAAAAAGCAGCATTGATGTGTTATCCTTAAACTACACTTTGAGAAATCTTCTGATAATTGGATGTGGATGGACAGTAACCTTGGCTTGCAAATCACTGGTAGTCAGAGCCACTGAAATTCTTGAGGACCAGCCTTTTCACAGTGCAGTGCTTCGGAGTTGTCCCTGATTCTCTAGTTCAGACACTAGAGTAAGAAGTTTTAGAAAGTTTTTTGTGTGTATTTTTAGAACCAAATTTTTTGATTATGTTATGATTTATAAATTATTACTGATCTTCAAATTTCTGGTAATTTTTTCTCCACATTTTAGTTTGTCCTTTATCCTGTGGTGAAAGGACAGAGTATTTTTAATTTTTGTTTGATGTGTAATACTTAGGATCTCTGTCATAAATGACAACTGGCACAATGATTTTGTGACTAATACTACATTATCTGTAATTTTTGAACAAATGAGAATTCACAGTGAGAAAATAAAAGCAATACCAACGATTTTGTTCTTTTAAAGGTTTTTTAAGAGCCTGTCAACCAAGCTTATATTGTCAAAAAGCTTTTTTGTTACTTTGTTATTCTGTTGTATTCCCCTTTCCCCTCAAAGACTGATGTTTCTGCTTTATACTGACAGTTTGTGTCATTGTCTAGACATTTCAGCCATGTCCCTTGCTCAACCCAAAATGTAAAATATGTCTTAACTATGTGAACCCTGGGTAAGAGAGCACAGGGATGGTATCAGCTGTCATAAAAGTGCAATCAATACAAGGTATTCGTCAAGTTGGATGAGATAACAGTAGTGACTAAGGAATGTAACCTGTGCTGAAGATGGCAAAAGGGCAGGTGAATCACATTTGTCTTCCCTATCAGTTAATGTGAAGTTGACAGCTGCTAGATTTAAAGAGCTGCAAGCCATACAGAAGATAAAACATTCATAGATCTAAAACAAATAATATAAAATCTGTTTACTGTTACATGCATCTTTTGAAATGAGAGGTTTATTCCAAAGCAAACCTTTTGCATGCTGGTAACACAACAATGAATTTTACTTTCTGTAAGTAGCTCTGTATAGGCAAGCTACTAGTCTTTTTAAACAATTTCAAAATTTGTTTTCTGTTACTAAAAAGTGTTATAAAAACTATTTTTTCTAATGTATTAAAATATGTCTTCTCTTTTAGAGCCTGGCCAAATTAACAGATGGATTCAGGAATAGCTGTTGTATTACAGATTCCCTGCAGGATATCCAGCACAATTCTAGTTCACTCAGTGACTCCTGTTTACCTCAACAACACTGTGATGCTTGTTCTCAGACTGACATCACTGGAGAGGTATGTGAGTGTTCCTATGTGAAACATTTGCTGTACAAAATTAGCGGCTTTTGATAGTGATACAGTGTTATTTACTCTTTTAATTTAAGAGGTGTTTGGCTGGAGCAGAAGGAAAAGTCCGGGGCGATACTGGTGGTGAGGGAGTTGCATTTGCTTGTGGTTTCTGCTGTGTGCAAGCTGTGGGCTTGGTGGTTCTGCTGCTTGAGCGTGGCAGAGGGATGCAGGGGCATGCACGCAGGCAGTGGCAGGTAAAATCAGCTCCTGGACTCAGCCAGCCCAGCAGAGCACTTCTTGCATTGCCACTTCGGTGATGGCAGGTTCATCTTGGAGTAACAGCTCTTGCTTAGGTGTCCATGGACCTCTTCTCTTCATATTCCCAGCTCTGAATTATTGATACTTGTAATGAGATAGGAAGGAAGAAAATTCTTTAACCAGCTTGAAGTTGCAGTAGACATAATTTTGCATGAGATGTTAGCATTGTGGTAGTAGTGATAGCTGTGTATTTTTTAAAATTTTATTTTTTCATCTTTTTTTTTTATCATGCTTGTATTCATTGTTCATATACATGGAAGATGTGTAGATCTCTGCTCCTTTCCTCTGTCTAAGGAAAGTATTTGTTATTCTCTAAGTATTTTTCTTAATCAACAAAACTTCCCATGTAGTCTGTTTTACCTTTGTGCTTTGTAAAGGCATATTTATAAGTATGCCTTTAAATGTGATATTCAAGAATAACATACTGGCATTCCTTAGAAATGGTTCTAGCTGAATGAAACTGTGTACTCCAAATAATAGAAAGTAAAAATTCAGCTTCCACTAGTACTACAGCAACCCAGTTGTTAATCAGTAATAAAACATATGCCTCTGTGGATGACTGACACAAAAGCAAGAAAGCAACTTGTTTTTAGTTTGTTAGTATGGTAGTTTGGATGTTAATTTTCACTTACTTAGAAATCATCTCGTTGGCTTTATCATCCCGTTTCTTGTCTATTTTATTATTCTTTCACTGCTGGCTAGTTGTCAGATTAGATGTCTCCAGAGGGTCCCTGCAGAAGAGGAAGTCTTGTTTTTGAGAAGATAGACTCTTCAAGAATCTGGGAAAACTGACCTAATGCTAGGCTGTCTTTCAGGGTGTTAGGCAAGATGGTGCCTTTGGGGTGTGGTGGATGGGTGGATTATTGAATTCTGAAACAAATCACAAAAAGGAACACAGGAACATTTTCCCATTTGCAGTACACAATTCAAGACAAGTACACTATGAAAATTATGTTTGAAGTGTAGGCTTTTTGTAAGGGAAACAAAAATAATTATCTGAATCTTTTCATGGAACTATTGTTAGCACTATGTGAATAGAAAAGGAGTTTTTACCCATGGGATCATGGAGACAGGAAAAAGCAGCAGCTAGAGGAGAATTCTGGAGGTGAAGCCATGCACTTGTTTAGGAGCTTAGGTTTTAACTATTTGACCATACACAAACTTTTGAGGAGGGAAGTGCTAATACCCTAAAATAGAAATTGCTGTAGAAACACTGCAGTAGGATTTGCAACATAAATGCACGTTGTACGGCTGCTTCAAGATCAGGTGTTTTTTTGTACTAATGTTTAAAATGCATTAATTTTGTAAGTGCTGGCTAACACATCACAGTACAGGGAATGTATTCTGAATTGCTTCTAATAAGGGTATTCATACAATAGCTATATAAAGTAGCAAAATATTTCAGTTAAAATACTCTTTTCTTTTAGATTTGGATAAAGTTGAAAAGATTTGACCATTTATCAATGATTCAATTTGCTATGCCTCGATTTCCAAGTTAATAATTTCTTGAAAGGGCTTATTTATCTTCTCTGTTTTTAGCAATGAATTAGTTTTCCATTGCAAAATTGATTTTTTTATTATGTTATTATTTGAAGTATAGAGGTCTCTTTAGTGAATCCAGTAAGGAAGACTAATTTATCCCTTTCTTTATTGTGATGAGAGTGTTTTTAACTTGTTTCTTCTTTTCTTTTTCCTCCTCTCCTTGCTCTTCAACTCTGCAAGTTTGGGTTTGATGACAAAACAAGACTTGTAGACAAAGTGAGGCTGAACTGGCAATATGAAGAGGCCAAGAAAAGGTAATTAAAGACAATCTATTGGGTTTTATATTTACTTTAATTGATTAAAAAAATGATTAAAGTTTTCAAAGTTGAACTGGAACCAGACTCCAAGCTGAAATGTCTTCGGGAAGACTAATTTGCTCTCTATTAAGTAGTACACAGATAATAAAAGTTTAGGTAAATATAAGACTTTATCATAAGATTATTATATTTGTTTGAAGAGATTAAGCTAAATGTCAGCCCTGTTCTATACTTGTATAAACACAAAATTGTAGTGGTTCAATTAAACTGTTTTACATTTTTTCACCCTCTTTCTCAAACTTAGATATAAATAGTCTTTAAGCTTACACTTATCAGCCTGGTCTGTCAGGATACCCAAAGCTTTGCATACCTGTGTCTTAAGTTCAGTGTACTGAAGCCATGAAGAAGAATGAATGCAGGGCTTCATGTGAGATAAATGAAGATGTTAAGGGATGAACAAAAGAGTACATAAAAATAAATGTTGAAATTGGAAAAAAAGTCAGATAAAAATGATAACAAGTATTACTTTGAATAGATTGATTCTTCACTAACTCCTTCAGTCTAATTGCTTATTGTAAGTATTTCTCTTGTGGAGGCCAGTCTTGCAGTGTTTTTTCATGGATTTAAATATTTTAGCAGGTCCTCATTGAACCTCACTGTTTTCAAACTGTTTGCCACATATTCAGGACAATAGTGTGGGTACAGATGAATGATTACTTGAACTCAGTAAATTAATGCAATTATGATTATTTTGATTTCTACTAGAATGTAGTCGAATGTGTGAAGTAGAATGTGTAGAATATTCTGTTGTGGAATTTGACTGACACTTAAAAGATTCAATATAGTAAACTTTAAAACCCATAGTTTTAAAATTTGTATAAATTAGGATTTCTTTTTCTTTTCAATATGTTCTGTTCTACCAGTTTTTTACATCTTTCAGAATAAGAGTTAGAAAATGAAGTTCAATTCTTTTATCTTTGTTTTTCCATATCATGGTGACTTTTTCTTTGGGGGAATCTGTAATGAAGTTACAAGTCTTGGCAGAAATTGGAAGTTTATAGGCAGTACATAATTCTGTTGTTCTTGGAAAATTTACCCGCATTTGGACACAATACCAGCTTCAAAAATTAAGCTGGTACAAGCAAGCCCAGGTGAATACAGCTAAATCTTCAGGATTTGTAACTTGAATGAAAGTCTGCATCATACAGATGGTGTGTAAATACCAGTGACTATTACCTAATAAAGGTTAAATAATTGGGGAAAAAAGAACAAAACAAAAATGTCTCAGTGTCTTGATTGCTCACAGGATAACTTAGCACTTAAAAGTCCAGTGATAATTTAGTGACTTACAGTTGCTGCAAGAATGATAGAATTTAGTTTTATAGTGTTCAGTTTAACAGAGTCACTGATGCTGTGAAGATTGTATTAAAATGTTTTTAGTTCAGCTTTCTGACACAGCTTTTCTGTGTTTTTCAAATCAATTCTCTTCTTGTTTGTTTATTACAGGGAAAAGATAGAGTGGTGTTTTTTTGAGGGGGTGAAGAGATGTTGAGTTTTTATGGATTTTTTTTTTTTTTAAGTAGCAAAGCATTTCTCAGCTGGAAATGCCGAACATTTGTTTCTGCATGGAATGCAGCAATTCTGAACATTAGAAGTGAGCTGGTGTTTGATCTTAATTAAGTGTAGAAAATCTGGGTAACTAACCTTCCAACTAGAGAATGGTGATTGCAGTAAGAATAGTTTTGCTTTCCCAGGATAGCAGCTCTGACAATGGTTTGTTATTTAGCAAAAGTATGTTAGTTGCTTTAAAAGAGTAGCCTTATTCTGCCCAGTATGTTGTACGGAAGTAATCAGCTTTCAGCTTTTGAGTGGAACTGCACAAAGCTCATTGCCCCTACCAGTTATCTCTGTGGTTGCATTCTTCATTTATCATGCATTCCTTCCCCTTAGCTTGCTGGCATTTCTGTAGGGCTTTTGTCTCTACTAAATATCTTTGTGTTCATTCTCCCTTGGCTGGTGAAATATCTACTGTTGCTGCACAGTGTGGGTGACGGAATGTGCTGTGATGGATTAAATCTACAAAGTAGAAAATTAAAATGCTACAGTATGTCACAGCTGTAAGGCAGTATATTGTGATTGCTTGCTTGTCAAGTGGGTGTGGAAACATACAGCAAATAAGTATATCAGACAGACTTTTAATGGGAGACTTAAAACACACTCTAGGAGAGAAGTATGTCTTTCCCGTGAAAGGAAAGCAGGAAGAAAACCCCACAAACTGTAGGACAGAGTGTTGCATTTCAGTTGCTCTTGCGAATCTAGCCATATATAAGCAGAATATTTGCTAGATGTAGTAAAAAGTCTTTAAAAATTAAAGTATGTTCTCTATATGTGGAGTCTAAGCAAGGAAATGCAGTGCTGGGATTTTTGAATGAACTGTCTTGAGGAATTCGGGAGATGAAACCCAGTGGTCACAGAAGAGTTGGCTTACATTCCCAAAATATCCCTCCTCCCTTATAAAAGATAGTTTCATTTTAATTCCTCCTTCAAAAATCTCTCTGACTCTGAATGGTTTGGCCTTTGCATAACTTAAGACATTCACATAGCCTTTTTTCCCCCCATCACTTTCCCATCGGAAGGAAGTTGGATGATTTGCAATTTAATTTTTCCCGTGGGTATTTCAGATGTTGTACACTGTGGGTTCTGACATTTCCATCACGCTGGGGAAGAGATCCTCTCCCCTGTTTCTGATCCAGGCTTTTGGAGGTGTTTTGTAAATTCTGCTTTTTAACTCTCCAATCGTGCTGAAAGGAGGCTCAATCACTTTTCTTCCACTCTGCACTCTTACCCCTCCCCCATTATTTCTAAATAAACTGTACCTTATTTCCATGAAATTTCTCCTCTCAGATCTGCCAGTGTGGCCCTCCAGTGAAACAGACGGGGGAGGAGGACGGTCTTTTTGAACACACAGCCCCAAGCTGCCTGGATAAATACTGTTTTTAGTTTCAGTTGCTATTTCAGTGAGACCACCTCTCATGAAAGCATTTGCACACTGGAAAGTGTACCCCTCAAGCACTTTTATGAATATACTGCTTCATAGCACAAGAAATCAAAAGCAAATTGTTTTTCTTTGATAACTCTTAAGTTGTGCAGTTCAGTAAAATGACTACATGAAGTATATTAGCAAATGTTCATGAAATGTCATTGCTGCAGTGCCTCATATCCAGTGAAGTGTGTTAATCGGTAGATGAAAAATAAATACCTCCAATACGAAGTAAGAAAAGTTTCAGCTGTAGGTTTTTTGGGGTTTTTTTGATAGTCCAATCTGAATGGTAGCTAACTTTAATGAACTAATACATTCAAACATCTTCAACCAGCTTGCCTCGTTTGGGTTGTATTTATTTGTATCTTCTGTAAATTTGAATTCAAATATGTTATTTTTTCTTTCATAGAGGCATGCAGTGAATGTTAGGAGATTTATTTTACCCTTGGAAAAAATCTCTTCCTCAGATATGCTTAATATTTCTCCATTTGTCTTCAAGGATGTTACTTCTTTCTGTTCAGTATAGTTTGTTGCAAACTTGTCTCATTTCCAAAATTAAATTTCAGTTAGGTCTTTAAAATTACTGGCATAAGCAAAAGTGTGTCTGTGCAATTTGTGCTTACAGTGACAAAGTACATGTTGATTGGATATTGATAACAACATTCCAGTAATAATACAATTACACAGTCAAGTATTTTCCTTTTAAAATTTATCTTGTATAGGCAGGTTTCAAGGTTTAATTACCTAATCTCTAGTGAAATTCAGTGGATTTGTACGCTTTATTCTGCTGAACAAATATGAAAATCTGATTCAAGGATGAAGTAATTTGTTTGATGTCACATAAATACCTGGCTCAGCCAAACCTAAATCTCCCATTGCTAGTTTTTAAACATAAAACATTTTCTTTGAGTTATAAAGGAAGCTTAGACATGCTTTTGAACTTCTTTAAAGTTTTGTACTATTTTCACCTGTGTTTTTGGGAAAGCTTGCTTTGAGCAGACTTTTTCAATTTTCCTAAAATGTGCAAAATGCCAGTGAACTCTAATGGTTCCATGAGTTTCTTAAGCCAGTTTAAGACCTCGTTGTTATTGAATGAATTGTGTTGTGAGGAAGGCTGGGTATTCTACAGAGCATACTCATGTGGTCTGCCAAAGCCACAGTGGCACATACTTGCAGGAACAGCCAAAATAGACACAGTGGAGAGATTTTGCGAGCATTTGGCCGAGTTCCCCAGCTTCTTGTTCTTTCCATTTCTTTCTTTATCTTTCTCTAGCATTTTCCTCTTTGGATATAAACCATAATCCACACTCAAGAAAGTGCATAAATACCAGAAATTACCAAGTTCTTACACTTTTCATTATGTGTCTTCAGTCCCACAACCACTGCCTTTGGGTATTCCTTGTGAGAAATATTCCCTGTTACCTGAAGTGTCAGAGAACTGGGTCCACTTATAAACCTAGAGAAAAGAGTAAGCAGGGCTGATTTATGTGATCTTGACCACTATTCTCTTTCAGACAGGAACTGGAATATTTTCTTTATTTTATCCCCACTGGTCTTCCCATAGCACAGGTAACAAAGGCTGCAGTTCTAGAGTGGTATGGCATGTCAGCCAAAAGTCTAGGCATTTAAATGTAGATGAGTATTGTTTGGTTTCCTTTTTCTTCTCCTTGTAAAATTCAAACCATGTTAAGTTTGAAGAACAAGTGCCAGCTCTAGGATATCTGTAATTTGTCCATTCTATGAGCATGAGGTAATAACTTTGAGTTGGTTCAGAGTATTTCCCTCCCCAAGACACTTGTCTTGTTCAAAGTCTGCGTAAGAATCTAACATGGGGTAAATTATAATTGTAAATTGCTTATCTCACAATAAGTTACTTTTACTTACTTCTTATGCTCTAATAAATAACCTCTTGAGCTCAGAAATATAACTTCATTAGTGCTGGGTTCAGATATCACCCTTGAAAGTGATTTTCTGACTATTAACAAAATCTTTAAAGTTCCTGAGGTATTTTCAGTGACAGAAGGGTTGTCCTGTTTTGTCAGGGGGAGAGGGAGCTGTGCAGAGCTATAATGATTCAGACATACTACTAAATTTAATTCAACTATGTCTAATTAAATTCTGGAAATACTTGCCTTTTTTTTCCCCATGATGTAGTTTGTATAGTAAACTACTGACTCTACTGATCTCCATCCTCATGCTGTGTCTGCATTATCTTGAGTGAGACATCATTCTAGATACCTTGGTATGGCATTTCAGTGCCATTTCAAGTCAGTGTCTGCTTAAGATCATCATCAGGTTAAACCTTTGTCATCCCATCTGTGCCCCTCTCTTTACAGGAACTGTTATGTTCATCTCCATTCGAAATTTTAAAATACTGAATTAAGCAGCAAGTTGGCGTGCCTATCTAGGGAACCGGTCATTTAATACCACCTACTCCAGTGAGGAATGCAAGCTCCTCAGCACTTGTTATGCAAGGATGGGAATGGGCAAAATGCCTGGAATGCTGATGGCTCAAAATTAACAGTTTTTTCCACAGGAATATGTTAAATTGCTGGATCAGTAGGGACCTCAGTATCTGGCATTAGGCCAGATAAAAGCACTCTTTTGCAGTGACTACAGTTAAAAAATAGTATCTTAAAAATACTCATTAGGAAGGAGAAATGTGCTTGAAAAACAGGCTTCATAAAGGATCCTAAGTGGGGTTTTTTTTCCACTTTAGGTTGCAATCTATGTCAAATCATTGATTTATTTAAGTGGATGTTTCAAGGCAGCTTAATATATGCACTGAGTTTGACAGTTTTCTTCTAACACAGCAGCAGTGAGAATGACAGACATAAAGTCTGGCATAGGCAAGCACAGTGAAATGGCTTATTTATGTATTTATTGTGATTGGAAGAAAAGTTTGTGTCTGAGGAGATAGTCTGCAGTTACAGAGCATACTTAAGAGGATTTTTTTACTAAGTTCTGAGCATAACTAAAAATGACAACTCAGATTTTTATTCATAATTTTGAGTGAATGAGACCATAAAAGCCTTAACGGTGTCTTCTAGCCAAGGAGATAAATATTAAAAAGTTTGTCACTGGTAGCTTCTTGGAACAACTTACCATACAGAGGGATTCCCCAGTGCAAAGCAAACAACAAAATTGCCCCAAAACTTCAGTTCATGTGTAGGAAATAGAGGTTGCAGAAGACTGGTTTTTTGGTGCTTCAACAGATTCCTGCATTATATAGTGTTTTGTGCCTGCTTTTTCTTGGTGTAAAGGGAAAACTGTAGAAACAAGAAGAGCTAGTGAGACAAGACGAGTGTCAAGGGAATCAGAGTAAATACCTAATCAGATTTTGGAACTCTTCAGTGATATAAACCTTGTCCACAGCAGTACTCTTCCCCACTTCAACAACAGTATAATTAAGTTATTGTATGAGAACTTCCTACTTTCAAAGCATCACCATAACAGAAATTGAAGGGAAAAAACAAACTTTAAGCTGGAATGTCATACACAAAGGGAGTTACGTGCTCTCAGCAAGCTCAAGCATCTAAATTAAAACCTCTTGTGTTTAGTGAAGGTGGTGTTTTACTCCACAGACAAGTGGAATCACTGATTCACTAGCACTGAAAGATCTCTTCCCTGATCATACTTCTCTCTTCCCTGTTGCCTTCATTAGTGTTCATTTGCACCTGTGGTCTGCCTCTTAACCAGCTCACCCTGCAATGTAAAAATAAGTATCAAAACAGTGTTAAAATGAAGGAGAGGGTCAGTCCTTCAGCTGTCTTACGAAGAAACACAAAGACTTCAGATGAATGTCATCTTCTTTTGTCTACAAGCTGTGTAAAAGCTTATGAACACAATCAAATAGTCCAGACTCATCTGATTCACACTCGGTTGCCAAGCTGTGATAACTCAATTGTACCGGAATTCTGCGATTCTGTTGAAAGGATCTTGAGTCCCTGTTTGTTTCATTTGGCACTGAACACCTGAAAATCAAGCTCTGTGTGCTTCAGGAGTGTTTACTGAATGTTAACAGCAGAGCAGCTTAGGCATGGGAGAGAAAGGATCCTGACCCTGCTTGCTCTTCCTGGACCTGACATTTGGTCAATGGGGTGAGGTGTTCTTCAGGAAGCTGCATCTGGAATTCATGCACAATAGCTGAAGTGTGAAATATGTAGACTGTATGTACTGATCCACAATGGTGCTTTCAGTAGGTATTGGCAGGAAGTTGGTTATTAATGCAAGGAGGAGGAAATAGTATTGAAGGGCTTGATAAAGTATTTTGCTTTAGACAAAAATGTGACATAATACCCAATTTCTTGCTGAAATAAAATGTAGTGTGTGTGGTGGGGGAAAAGGACACTGAAATTCTTATTCATATATGGATGCAGTCACTGCAAAATTACTTACATTGATGGTTTATTCTCTTCCCTTGATAATAAGATGGCCAAATACTTCCCAGATGTCAGTAGGAGATAAACCTTACTGTATGAGGTTTTGTTTTCAGATGGGGGAAACGTTGCCTTTGTCATGTCTGTGCCTTTTATTCATTATCACGTTATCACGCTGTGAGTCTTTGGTTTGCGTGTTATGGGATTTTACCTTGCTTTTTTGTTATTAGTTTTCTTTCTTACCAGCTCTATTTGAAAAAGATTGTTTTTATCAAAACCAATTAACTATATCCCACTTTGATGGCTGGCTTGAAAATGTCTTTATTTATATATTTTAAGGGTAGTAATCTTTTAGAAGTACTGATCTTTGTTTGAATGGAACCATTTCAAAGTGAAGATGAAACTAACATGTAAACTGCTCAAATGTTGTACAGTTCCTGAGTATTAAATGTTCAAAAATCAGAAAGCCAGATTTTCTCTTACCTCTAATTTTAAATGTTACATTCTAAAGTGTCTAAATTGTCATTGCCAGACAAACATAAATACCTAGCAATAAGTGTTCTCCCTCTTACGCCACAAGAAACATTTGTGAAATGTCTAGCTTTAGTGTTCTTGGTAATACTGATAGGAGTTCAAAATTTGTTTCTAAAAGAACATGTTCTTAAAATGTCAGCTGTGGAATTATTCTTAAAAATGTTGTTTCATGTGATGGTACAGCATATTGACATATAAGAAACTACTTTTATAGTAGCTATAAAGCATACTACAGGAAAAAAACCCCAACAAATTAGCTTATTTAATTGCATATTTTTATGCTACATTCATCTAAAGCCACTTGTATTTTGTAACCGGTAAATCTTTTTTCCAGACTGATGTTTCTGTTTTAATGGCAGCTTTAAAATTTTGTTGTAATTTAGGGAAGTCTAATATTTTCAGTCCCTTGAACCATTCCTCTACAAGGTGGGATGTGATTGTATGGACATGTTGTCATTAGTTAAGTGTCTCACCTTCTGCTTCTTCAAATTCTTACTGTACTTTTAAAATTCCAGTTTAAGATGTGATTGTAGAAGAATTAGGAACCAAAAAATGTTCTGCTTCATCAGCTCTACAAGAAGTAAACTTGAGCTCTAAAATATTAATTCATTTTTTACAAAGTGAGAAAGCTGTGAAGACAGATATTGTCTATAGAGTAGATAAAAGCACTGTAGTTCTCGCACATTTACACATGTAGGAACACTTTCAACTGTTTACTGTTTTAAAAATGCACAAAACAATTAAAAAGAACCCTGAAACCAATCAACCAAACAAAACCCTCCAAAAACAAACCCAGTCCAAAACCCAGAAACAAATACTCTCCCAAACCCCTCTAAATTTTCTTGGTTTGGTATTTAGAAGAAAAAGGGCACAGACATCAACAGGCTTCATGTTTAGATATTTTTCCTCTTGTCTTTCTCTTCTGCATTTTGAAATACATTTATCCTCTTTTAAAGAGTTTCGAATATACAACAGCAGCTGGCCTTGCTTGATAATGAATCCTGGCCAGGAATGGCTGAAGCGGACAGGGACCGTCTTCAGCTCATCAAAGAGAAGGAGGCTCTTCTTCAGGAGTTGCAGCTCATCAGTCAGCAGAGACGATCCCCAGAAGACATTGCACGTTTGGAGGAAGAAAAAAGACGCTTGGAAGATGAAATTCAGCGAGCTCGAGCAACGTCTGCACATGGGGCCACTGAAAGGTTTGGGAACTTGAATTGTTTTCTTCTCTGTTGTGAGATCCATATAGGTAGCTTTGAAAAGAAGAGCAGGGAATTTCATTGTATTTAAGGAAAAACTAAATTACTAGAGAAATTTGGTTTCAGAAAAGGAGAAGACTGTTCCTATCCCTATTTAATTCTATCTGTCTTGGACTTTTCTGAAGCAGAGGTGTCGTCTAGTTAGTTTTCCTTTCATTCATTTAAAAATTCTGAATGGGAAGAAGAAATCTGAATAGAATCTCAAAAGATGCTTGGAATAGGTCTGAGTGATACTCCCTGATAGAGAGCTGAATAACAGTATCTGGATAGTAAAAGATTTTTCTGTTCTTTACAGTGGAGTAGTGCTCATCTCCCAAAGCATCAGAACAAAGATCTTTTGCTATATTTAGTTTCTGCCTTGTAACAGGAAAGTTAAATGATGATGTTTTTGCTGCATTTTATATACAATATTTCCTTTTCATTTGCAGTCTCAGCAGTGGGAACACATCCCAATTCTGACATTCAAAGAACATAGTAAGCAAAGTCATTCTTGAAAACTTAAAAATCAAGTTATATGTAAAATAAACAACCCAAAAACATATTAGTGGAAACACAATATTTATTTCAAAGTTGCCTAGCTTTTCCTGTAGCCAGAGTAAAGGACAAAACCTCTTAATCTCTTTTTACCATAGACCGCTTCCAGTGAAAGCAAGAAGCTGCTTGTTCTTGCTTCTCATAAACAGTGGTAAAACCTCAGCTTTGACACTTCAGGAAAACCTACAAGAACTAGCTTTAATGTGATCTGTGTAAAGGTTAATATTTACACAATTAAGACACTTGAAAAATATTTGGAAGTGCTTTCCATATACAGATTTTGACTAGTCAGTTCCTTTGCAAATGCTTAATTCAGACAGTAAATTCAGTCAATAAACAGAAAATTCACAGCTAGCCTACAGATCAGTGTAATATGTTTTGCAATTTTTGCTATGTTGTGACATTGGCTTTAGAGCTTAAACTGACAGAAAAAGGAGTCCACTTTACTCTGTCGTGTAGTAAGTTTTATTTGTTGTTTTTGGGCTCTCATGTTAGGTAGTGCATACTGTGTTGGCAAGAAGGCCAAGCTATTTTTCCATGGAGTTCATGCTGTGGAAGCCAGCATTCCACTGGGGTACTTGATATTTTAAATGCTAGCAGAAAGTTGAGCAGAAGTTAGAATAATAGTAATGGGTACTCTGTTTTTGTATAGCAGATTTGAAGGAAGCTTAACTATTAGTTGCCTGATTTTCTGTTGTTTGTTTTAGATTCAGAAATAACCAAAAATATTCCTATTCTAATTCTGCTTTTGTATTTCCACTTTGTTCTAATTGTGAAATACAAAGGTATTTCTTTCTTAAATAATTAACATTCCTTTTTTGTTACTGAGTTTTAAAAGCAGTGAGTTATGTGCAGATCAAAATGAACTTCAAATCTGTATGATAGAGGTGGGGGTTTTGTTGTTTTTTGTTGTAGTGTTTTTGTTAAGGCCGATAGTCTTAGTTGGAGGCATTTCTTACTTTTTAGCACAGGTACCTTCCCTGCAGCTTCTGTCACTGTGGAGTGTAGGTTCCTAACCTTGTTTTTTTACAGTAGATGGTGTGAAATCTCTGCTTTCCCCTGCAAGCTTTTGAATCAGTTATGTTTCTTGTATCTATTTGTCCTTTTCTTTTGGTTCCTGCATGCAGTGCCTATGTGGTATAAGTTTGCATAGCTGACCTGCAGCCTTCCTTGTGCCACAGGTTAATCTGGCCTGGGGTGCACAAAGGCAGGAGAACAGGCTGAGAACTCCTGTTTTATCCAGGAGAACTCCCTTTCTGTTGATTTTTAAGTCCTGTTCATTACCATGTTGAACTCTTAACAGCTGTCTTTGCAGCTGAGGAAGGTCTGAGGCAGTGTAATAACTCTAATCTGCTTTCTCCAAACCATCAGTATCTCCATTTCCATTGTGATGTAGGGCTGAAGCTGTAACTTTCCTGGATGTATAAAATGTACAACACAAACCAGAATACTACCCTGGTATTATCTTGAAGTTCAGTGCTTGGACTTGGAAAAACAAAGCATCAGGAATATAATTCTGGATCCAGAAAAAGAGTAAATAGTAGATAAAATTTATTATTTGAAATTCTAACAATGTCAGAATACTGAATTTAAGATATCTTATAGGTGTATGAGATTGATGGCATTAAAGTTACATTCCATTTGTGTTGTGGCAGTGGTATGAGTAATTCAGCTGCTTGTTACTAGAATGGGCAAAAAATAAGTTGCAGCATGAGATTTTTCTCATTCCCTGCTTAAATGTAATGATAAATGTTAAACACAAAACATAAAACACATAGAATAAGAGCTTAAATTATATATTGGTGGTTATGGTTAACAGAAGTCCTTCAAAAATTTTCTTTGTATCTTTGAAATTTTACATTAATTGTCTTGGAATATTTTTTTGGTGACGAGGTGGAAGGGCATAGTATTTTAATAGCAGAATCAAGTTGATGTAAGGGAGAAAACAAAAATCTTGTAGAGTCTGATATTTTTACCTGGGACTTTTTATGATTTTGCTAATTGCTGCATTGTATTTTCAGCATCATGACCCTTACCTTGTGCTTCAGTTACTTCAGTTTTCTTTTTGTTACTTCAGTTTTCTTGTCTGGGAATTCTCCTGGAGTCTTGGTTCTTGTGTTCTTGCTGGAATTACTATTGCTGCATATGAGCAGCAGAAGTTCAAACTTTTCATGAAACACTGCAACTTTTTTTAATATTCCAAACTTCAGTGCATTGATTTTTTCCACATTTGGGAAGCTCCTAGCACTTTTTGAACGCTACTGTGATGAAGAAAATAGTAATATGTATGTGTTGGATTATAGGATACTGTTACAGGAGAAGAGAAATTGTTTGCTTATGCAACTAGAAGAAGCTACGCGTTTAACCTCATATTTACACTCCCAGTTAAAAAGGTAAGTTACATAAAACCAGTAGGTTTTGAAGTAACTACAGCAGAGAAGAATATTAATAATGTATGAAGTTTATCCTTTTATACTTCCGTGTATGTATGCCAAGTAAATTAATTTTTCACTACATTTCACTACACTTTGCTCTGTGGAGTGTGATGATTTGGATGGAGTTGTATAAATAATATTAGGAATGGCTATTTGGGCTACATTATTAAGTGTATCTGGGAATTTTATGTTACCTTACTTTCTGAAAGCGAGATTAGTTCTTAAAATCTGTTGTAATATTGTTACAGTTTTACTGTGGGCAAATAGCATTTTAAGTTCTGTGAGTTCTTAATATTCTGATACCTTGAAATGCAGGGGGTTTTGATCCCTGATAAGATGACAAAGTTTTGCTATTTAAATACGAGAATGTGCTAAGACCCACACCGAAGTCTAGAATGTTTTGCATATTCACACAGCTGTTTTTTGAGATGCAGCTCTTGGGGATTCCTCAGTTTAACACCACAGCACCATCAAAAGCTCAGTTCCTGCTGAGTTCCTGTCTCACTTCATCTCTCTGGCACTAATATTCTTCTCCCCCTCAACTGAGAGTGGTAAAAGGAAGTGGGATAGGATACATCCTAAAGTCTTTTTATTTTGCTTTGGAAAAACGTGTGAGAGTGAGGCTTAAACAGCAGGTTGTTAGGACTTTGCAAATCCCCTTGCACTTCTTGTCCCTGGATTGTTTATGACCAGTCATTAATATAAGTTTGAGCTGGATCATGGTAATCTATCCTTCCTGGCTTTACAATGAGTTTGCTGAGCTAGAGCCTGCTCTGGCCTCTTTTCTGCCAAATTACAGTTGTTTAAATGTTGGAGGAAAGAGTAGGCTCATCCTGTTGGACTGTTGTCTTTAGGTACTTGGCCCTTATCTAGTTGTCACTTGTACTGCTTCAGTCATGGCTGTGCTTGAGATGAGGGCAAGAGACCTGAGCTAGACTTCAAAATGGCAAATCATCTTTCCATGTCACCATACTGAATACATGTAAAATTGCTTGTGGTATCTGGATTAGTGTTTTAATGTCTGCATTGGTAATTCTGGTTATGTTTGAAAGGACATTTTTATGTTTTCTCTTTCTTTGCATGCCACAGTCTGTCAGCTAGCACTCTCACCATGTCCTCTGGCAGCAGCAGGGGATCCCTGGCCTCCAGTCGAGGATCCTTGGCCTCCAGCAGAGGCTCCCTCAGCTCAGTCAGCTTCACGGACATCTATGGCCTTCCCCAGTACGACAAATCAGACAGCGTTACAGACTACGGGCAGCATTTGCGCTTTGACATAATTCCCTTCGAGTCTCTCACAAAGGATGTGCCGTATGCTGATGCCGTTGGACACTCAAATTTCAATAAGCAGCGGAGGTCTCTGGATACCCCGCAGTCCTTGGCATCCCTGTCATCGCGGTCCTCCTTGTCATCATTGTCCCCTCCAAGCTCGCCTCTGGACACCCCGTTTCTCTCTGCATCACGAGATTCTCCGTTGGCTCAGATGTCAGAAGGTTTTGAGGAGATGGCAGGCATAGGAGCCCTGGAAATGCTCAGGGCTCAGACCACAGCCTTGGGTGATGATGATGCACAAGGCACGAGCTCATCTCAGACATCTGCTTACCCTCTGGACAGTGAAGGGCTGCGAGAAATGGGACCACACCTGGCTGCTGTCCAAACTGGTGGAGGTGAGTTTATGGATATTATTATTTTGTCACATTGTTTTAGAAAATGTCACACAGACCTAAGCATGCTAGCACAGTAGAGATTGTTCCTGCATTAGGCTTATTTTACTACCATCAGATAAAAATTGCATGATAGGTGTTACCTGTTAAAAGCCTGACCAAAACACAGGAAAATCCCCCAAACCCATACTCTAGTTTTATGTCAAAGAGGTGAAAGAATAGAGAAATCCTTGTCAATAGATCTTAAAACAGTGGTGAATTGACTGGAAGAAAGGGAATGGAATATTTACTTTCATTGGAGTGTAGCCTATTAAAGACCTAGCAAAAATGAGTAAAGTATTAGTAAGAAAAAGTATGGGTTAGTTACTTCTGAGGCCACCTTTTGTGCTGATGTTGCCTTTATATTTATAAATATATATATGTATGTATATATATATGATAATGAAAAGCAACACAAGCCCAGGAGAGATATGAGATAATCAGCAGCTATCCCATACAAAAAAAACCAAACACAAAACATGGGATGATGCTTCTGACAGTGCTTGAAGGCTGGCTATGTAGTGAATTTGTACACACTCCAGCCCAGGTTTCCTTGTCCATGTTCTGTGATGGAGCAGAAGCCACAGTGACGTGGCTTCATAAGTGCATGGTGCACTCATGAGTAGGTGCTTCATCAGCAAAGGAGCATCTTTTGTAGGGGATGTGCAAGATGTTGTGTATCTGCTTGGCTGGTTGCTTCTGAGCACCTCTGTGTGCTCTAATGGTGACAGAGTGGTGATGGGTGCAGTTAGCACAGCACACACACTGTTGAGTTTTCCTTTCCCACTGGACTGTCAGATTGATGGACTTGATTTAGCTTGCCTTGGCAGAAGCTTCTGAAGCTTGGCACTTGAGAAACATAAATTAGAGGAATCAAAAGAGAAAACAGAACACTTTTGAAACACTGAAACAAAATTAAAAGCCTGAGCTTATAATACATTCAGGAACATGACAAATTTATTTTCCTGTTTTGACCATCCAAATGAAGAACTGCTCTTAATATCAAAAATATAATCATGGTAACATTTTTGTTTGTTGACTTGCTCATTTTTCAAAATAAAAATCATACTAGTACAGAAGGACTTCTAGTGTTTAGTTTAATATTAAATTTTGTGAATCCCATCCCATTTCTATACCCAGAATTCTGTATTAACTTTGTGTAGAACGTTGCATTCAGGACTTGTGACATCAGGAATAATATGAACTATAACCAGAGAATGGATCATATTATCCCACCTAAATCTTATTTTCATGTGATAATACAAAGGAACGTTGATGGTATTTAAAGAAAACCTTTCAGGTTTTAATTTAAAAAAAAAAAGAAAACATTGCCACAGTGCTAAAAAGCCTGTATTGTTCAAAACCATTTGAGTCTAGAGTTGCCTACTTTCCTTAATGCAGTTAGTACTGCCAGAAGATACTGCAGCAGAATTTACTTTTACTAGCTGCAAACATTTCTAGTGCCCATATTGTAGCTTTCAGACCAAAATAAACATAATTCCAGAGACCAGCATGAAAACTTGTGCTTAAATTAGTGCTGTGAAGAGGCTTCCTGAGGCTTTCTTTAAACCTCAAATCAGACCACAGCATGTCTTCACCCATTGTGGTAAGTGAAAATATCTAAGTAGTTCATTTATAGCTTGTATGTGTTTCCTAGAAATGAAGGCCTAGTGTGAGGGCCTAGGCAGCAATACAGGATGAGGGGCAGCTTCCTGCTTTGATTTTCCTTTTCTCAGTTTTCTGCTGTATTTCTACACATTTCACATTTGTCTGAAAGCCTCTGTGCTTAACCTGTTGTCAGTGCTGCTGTGTCCAGCTCCTAGTCCAGAGGTTGTGGCTTTTGTACAACAGAATATTTTGTGTTGCTTTTTGAGGAAGAATGCATGGTTAAAAGGTAGCCAGGCTGCCTACTTTTGAGACTTTTTTAATTTTTATATATTTGCATTTGGAAACAATTAAAAAAAAAAATTAACTTTTCTGATTTTTGTCTACTGTGAGTTCCACACTCACTAGCTGGTGGTTTGGAATTGTAATGCAGTTGTTTGCAAGTAGCAGTTGGAAGTTTTGAAGGAATTTTGGTTTTGTGCTCTTTTCCTGGAAGAATTGGATGGAGCATCCAGCTTGTATGCCAGAGCTGGGAGCTCACAGATGCTGGGTGTTTTGGGTTTCTCCGAGGTACCATGCAGTGTGCCCTGCTGCTGCCACCCGATGGCCTGGCAGCAGAATGCTATGCTACAAAAACAGCAGTTCTTTGCCTGGTCCTTCACTAGATAGACCATGAGGTAATTTCAGTAATTTGCAAGTAATGGGGGGTGGCAGGGTTAACACTGAATAAACTGCGTGAACTTTGCAGTGATGCAGCACTTGAGCAAGTTTAAGGGGTTCTTCAGGAACTGCAGTTTTGATGTTCAGTTGCTGATCTCCTGCTTTATTGTTCTGCATCTGTCACAGGGTCACATTGTGAAATAAGTTTTCATGTGTGAATGGAGGGAATATACTTGAAAAGTGAAGTCCATCATATTATAAAGATGGGAGTGGGAGGAAACATGTTAATAAAATATTGGTCTTGAATACCTTCACTATCTCTTCTATATACTAAATCTTTCAAATGCTAAATTTCTTTTAATGCTTAAATAATCTCTTGTTTATAAAATATTGTCAGAGATCTAAAGGGTGATTTATCACTATATGCTTTTTGTCTTGTTTCTCATGCGGCACAACAGAAAAATTCACTGTAAGTGAACCTGAAATTTCTCATTGTGTGTTTTTCTGTGTGATGTGTTGGTTGTTTTGGTTTGGGGTGGGTTGTTTTGTTTTTGGTTGTTGTTTTTTTTTTTTTTTGGAGTTGCATGAGAAGAAACAGGAGATTCTGCTACATTTGGTTTTGTTTGACATTTTGCTGTACTGTTTAATTATTATGGCATACTTAAGTTTTTTGCTATGTCAACTAAACAACACATTCACAGCTGTAGTTAAACTCCTGGGGAAAGCGTTCTTTGACCTTCAGCTTTATTATATAATAGTAATGCCTGACAGCATTATGGGTAGGTAAGGTCTGTTTTTGTCTCTTACTAGTTTTTATGAGAGTGTTCTACTCTTTTATTAGCGCATTTTGAGCTGACATGCAGTATTTGTAGTCACCTAAGCTTGTGCTTTAGATTTATGTGATTTTTTTTTAGCAAATGAAGGTTTGGACAGCAAAATTTCCTTTGAAGTTCACTTTTTCAACTAATGACAATGAGAATGTTTTTTCATTCAGGGCTGTCTTATATTTATCAAACTTTGGCACCCAGTAGTTCTGGAAAATCATATATGTTCTTTAATGATTTTGTTATTTAAATCAGAAAATGGAAGGTAATGGTCTGTTTTAGAGACCATTTCACCATTCAAACAGTTCCTTAGCTTCCAGCATTGCAAAATCTGTAACGTGTGCTAAACTTTTTTCTTAAACCAGAATTTTGTGTGTCCTTGATCTTGACCAATTTTTCCTGCTGTTTTTTTACCCCCCCACCAAGTGTATATTCCGGTATTTGCATCTCTCCCAAATTTGCTGCAGTTGTCCAGAATTGAATGCTTCTGTGGCCTGAAGACAGTGAGCAAATCACTGTCAAGTTACAACATTGTTGTAGTGTGTCAGTTTTTCGTTTTATTATATTGGTGCTTGAGACTATCTTTTCCTTCCAGACAAACTGGGAACATCAGCCTCCCAAGGACAGAGCCCACAAGATCCTTCCTCTGCTACATTTATACAAAGTGTTCACATAGGGAGTGAGCCAAGGGCTTACCTAGGAAAAGAAGTCATCCTAGTGTAACTTGTTGAAATTAGTACAGAAATTACAGATGCACTTTTAAAAACAAATTGCACACTTTCATGAAGTTCAGCCTCTTTCCAGTGATGTAAAATTTTTGAGAAACTTTAATATGGAGCTGTATCTACAGATTGCTAGTTTTGATTCTTCATAACTACCAGTGACAAAATATTCTCCATAAATACCAGACAGTGAGGTAGGCTTACTGAATCAAAAGTCCTTTAAAAAAAATTAAAAGAAGGAAAAAAACCAAACCAACCAAGCAAACAAAAAAACCCAATCAAAACAACCCACCAACCCAGCACTTTTGTACAAGTGATACAGAGGAGAATGTGGTTCAAATAGAAATTTTTGCTTTCTGTATGCTCACTTGAACTTGGCTCTCATTTGTGGTGATGATGTCATGAATAGCACTGCGCAATGTGTGATGTACAAGAAGGGTGGGATGCTGTAACTGGAGATGGGGAGAAGTGGTGGGTCTTTTTTAGGGTGCAGAGACAAGTGCAGATTGGGCTGTTCCTAGCCAGCAAATAAATTTCCTAAAGATGACTAAATCCTTCATTGAATCTGGAGGAGGGGTCCATAGGCTACTTATGAATCCAAATGACAGAACTGATTCTGCTGATACATAGGAATTTTAGGTCCCAACAGGACTGGGTGATTTTTGTAACACCTTTGGTAATATTGTGCTGTTAGTGGCCTGGTAACAGGAATGTTGGGCTAGCACAGAATCTGCTGGGCTTGGTGCACCTTCTCTGCCAGTTCCCCAGTGGGTTATAGCTGACCGTAGCTAGATCCTTCTGTTGATAGCAGCAGCGTGGTTGTGTTGATCTGGAAGACTTCTATAAAGTTCTCCTCTCCTGCTGTCCTGTCCTGATGGTGCTTGGGTGGGAGATGAGGTGGGTTCTGTGCACTGTATCTCATCTGGGTTCTGCAGGTTGTGGCTGGTATTCTGCAGAAGGAAACTTATTGAGTAGGTGTAGAAATAAATTTGGATGCCTTATGATAATGTGCAACAGAGGTACTTAACAAGTTGTTACTTTGAGTAAGACATGCTTCATCCTTAGTTTGGGCTGTAAGCTGTAAATGTCAGCTGGTACTGCTTGTCTCCCATGCATTGTGCTACTGTCACTCTGCTGAAACTGTCAATCCTTCCATGCTGTCTTAAGTCTGTAAGCATGAGCAGAAGCAAACAAAATGCTTTCCCCACTTTTGAGGTGCCATCTCTTTGCCATTGCTTTCCTGCTTTGAAGACAGTCATTGAACCTTAAGCAAAAGAGGGTAAAAGTTCTTCCCCACACAGTGAACAAACTGCACTTCACCAGTCTGTTCAGTGGTTTTCTCTCGGACTCAAAGGAAAACAGCCTCAAGTTAGGAGCTGTGGTTGAAGTGTTGAAGCCTTTCCTATGCAATTTTTGAATGTTACTGCTTGTGCACGTACTTTGAAGGATCAGTAGCTGCAATACCTACTTGCCTGTGCAAAACCCAGAGCATAACATAATTTTGTTGGTACACTTAAAACATGAAAGTGATTGCTGAGTTGCTATTTATTGTGTGGCTGGTGATTTGGAGAAGAGTGGCAAAGGAGGTTGAATATTGCTTCCTCCTTCCCAAATCAGTTTTCAAAGTAATTCACCAAGAATTTGAAAAATAACAGTGGTCTGAGTGAGCTGGAAAACACTGGTTCTTTTTGATAATGCCTCTCAGACTGTAAATAAAAGCTGCTATTATGTGATGGTATAAACAGTATGCTTTTAGAGTTTGTATTAGGAAACAAATGAGAACAAAACCTCACATTGTGTTATCAGATAACTTTAAAAAAGAATTAGCCTCTGTGTTTGTTTTCAACCTATTGTATATTCAGTAGGTAAATCTGAAAAGCTTAGGATATCATGTGTACATATGTGAATTAATGTAAGTCTTCCTTTAGGAAGGAATTACTCTACCAGAAAAACATTTAATAACAATGCAATCGGTTTATACTTTGTCTTGTCACAGAGCAAATTAGCCACAAACTTCCTTCCTTAATTCTACCACAGAAAATCTCTGGTCAGTCCTATTCTAGGCTTTTAACTTGTAAGTTAGAATAAAAGTCAATGAACTGCATTTGTGCTGTTTTGCTGCTAGCTATGATATAATACATGTTTCTTGTTTAATTTTGAAGAAGTTGCCTTGAGCTGATGTTGTTCTCACTTTTTTCTCCATGGCAGCTGTAACTCTGCGAGGAGACAGTGGTAGAAGATCGGAGAGGAGAGCCAGGCGAGTTTCAGCATGTCTCTCAGATCATTCACTGGCTAGTGACAGTGGCGTGTTTGAAGCTTTAAGCAAAAGGTCAGGTGTATAAATGCATAGTAAGCTGGAAATACTCCTGTTCTGCTAAACAGCCCAAAAGAATTAGTTATGAATTTATGTGTAGGCTTTCAAATTTGCTAGTTATTAGTAACATAAAACTACTAGATTGCATGTTTTATAGGAAAGAAGCTTTTTGCATGCAGTCCACTGTCATCTTCAAGTGCCAAGTCCCTTTTGCTTTATTCTGATATTTTAACATTGTATCTCCCTTGAAAGATAGTTTTCTCATCCTGCTAGTCATAAATCATTAATTATATTTCAACCATCTATAACAAAATATAATTATACAGAGTGTGACTTACAATTCTGAGTATCATGTGATAAAAGTATTACTGCAAGGAGGAAACATATGAACTGCCAAAGACCTAAAAATATATGGGTTCACCAAGTGATTGAAGGATGTAGAAAGACATGTTACTTAATACAATTGTTTTAACACAGGAAGCAGTAACTGGGAAGATGATAAGGTTTGGAGGATGCTAAGGAGAAATGGAAGACAAATACTAAAATAACCTAAATATCTTGAGAGAGTAATTCTAAAACCTCAATTTTTACAATTGTGAATTACTACTACTGTATGTTTTTATATAGATGTTCCAATTCCTTCTATATTACCAGTCCCTTTTGTATTGCCAAATAATTGCTTATATTCACAAATCACAGAGTAAATGTTAGTTCATCATTTAGCAGCTTAGGTCACTATGTAGTTTACAGTACTTTCTGTTCCTGCAGGAATGAAGATCTGGAAGAGCCTGTTTATGGTGATGCTGCCAGTAATGAGGAACCACAAATATATGTTGGATTTCTGTGAGTAATTACTCCTCTTTTTCTCTATCAACTCTATAGGACTTGCTCACTACTTTTCTTGCTTATGATTTTCAACTTTTTAAAAAACTGAATCACAGTCGATATTTTTAAGAAGTTTCTGAACTGACAGCCAAAGTTCAGTGGATGTACAGATTAGTGCCACTTTGTGTTAGGGATGTGCCTTAACTAAAGTTCATTCAGTGTCTTTCAATGCTGACTGATAAAAGGGCCTTCATTACTTCTTTCAGTAGCATTTATTTTCACTGTCTGGGCCATTAATATGGGTGTGGGTGTAGGGATATGTCTCTGTAAGCATGATCATTTTATGCCAGATAAATGAGGATTACCTTACGAAAATCATAGGTGAAGAGACACAAATACAGTACAGTCCCAGCTTTACAATACATCTTTGAAGTCCTGTGCCTATGACATGCTGTTGTTGGTAGTGGGAGTAGCCTGGGGAAAGGCAGATTATTGTCATGCAAGACAGGATATCGTATCTTAGCCCTCCAGAATCCTCTTTGCCTCTTGGAAACAAATTCCTAAGATTGGAAGTTTTTGAAATATCAAACACGTTTGTTAGCGGCATTTCAAAATTCATGCTGATGTGAAAAAATAGTATTTTTAAATTTGTTTTCAGTAGCCCATGAAATTAATGCAGATGGATTTGTCTACACATGCATGCACACAAATGCATATGGTGTAACTGTTTAAGGAATGTACTTGATAAAATAGAAAAAAAGTCTGCTGTCAAGAGGCATAGGAAGACTAGTTGCTATTTTCAAGCTGAATAATATTTAATTCACTTATTTCTATTAACTTTGCTGCTATAGCTAATGCTTTTGATTGAAACTGATTTGTGCAAGAAATTTGTTTAACAAAATGTGCTTTTACATTCTTTAAATCTGTTTAGTCTTCATCTTCCATTTTTAAGCAAAGTATCAGTGATTTGACTAACACAAAAAATTTATTTTCCAGGCATGACAGTGGAAGCGAATGTCTGCTAGTCCATGTATTACAGCTGAAGAGCTTTTCTAGTCTAGTTGTTAAAGAAAACTGCAAAATGTAAGCTTAAATTTCACCCAGAGTCTGATCATTGCTTGTTTTATGTTGCAGTTGTAAATACTGTAGATTTATTTGGTTTCATTCAATTTTAAGCCATTTCTAGAGAATATGGTATGTCTTCATTTCCATGAGGAAATTGTTAATTTTATGGTCACAAAGCTATCCCTTTTATGGAACTTACGTCACGATGTTCAGGTAACAAGTGTTAGGCAGAGGAAAGTCTGTTCAAAAATACCTGTGATACGCCACGGTAAGCTTAGTGTATTTTCTCACTTCCTGTGGCAGCATCTATATTAATCAGTAAGAGATATACCTTGCCTTTTATCTTTAAGAAAGAAAACCATACCAGAAAACATGCAAACAACAACAAAGGATCTTCAGACTTTTGTGGCCTGTACATCTCTCCTTGAATATCCAGACCTTATGAAGATAATATTAACACAAGTACTAGCTGAGAATCAGTACAAAAGTTTGAGTTTTTTAACCTCTGACAGCTGGTTAATTTTTCAAATTTTGTATCAGATATGGAACATAGTTTATTCTAATAAATGTTTCTTAAATAATCAGTGTTGTCATAAAATACTGCTTTAGGTAGAGATATGTATCTTAGCATATTTTAAAGAAATTCAACATGTGAAACTTGTTGATCTTTATCTCTAAGGAGAGATTGTTTGAAAACTGGAATGAAGGTATGATAACAATTATTATATTGCAAAATAAGTAATTTGGTGGTATTAAATTGAAACACATCTCCTTCAATGAATTGTTCTTTGATGAGAACTTAACCAATCTAACTCTGCAAAACTGCAGTGGAAATTCTTAATGTAGGTCAGTATATTAGTTGGTTTTTTGCTCTGTTTTGGTGTGAGTGCAAGGGCACATGATAGGGAAAAATGTGAGTATTGTGTATTACTCAGCCGTGTTTCCTTGTCATCAGAAAAAATAAGTGTCATGTAAAGAAGGTAGTAAAGTAGAGTCGCCAAAGAAAAAGATTGGCCCAGAGAGTTTGTTGGACATAGTCATCATGGCATCTAAATTACGCAAAATGTAGTTCTGTTCTTCATCCTTCTCAACCCTCCCTTTGCTGGAATCAAGAAATTGCATTGCTGCAGGGAGAATTGATTGCTTTAGTCAAAAAGTAAGTTTCTGTTACCAAAAAGCAGAACAAGCTTTTATCAAGTTCAATAAACTCCTCTGTGTAACTGTACATTGATTGAATCAAGTGCTGTGCCAGCTGTGGGGAAGCTTGCCTGCAGCAGCAGAGGAGCTGGATCTCTGCCTTTTTACAGCATGAGAATGTGTTTAACTGATGTTCCACAGTTCAGTGTGCTGCAGTTCCACCATAAGGAGCTCTTCCAGTTGTCCTCTAACCATTTGTTTGCCCCTCTTTGGTGGTGGCTTAAGAGTTCCTGCAGCCATGTAGTCAACTTGAGTGAACCTCTGAGCTGCAATGGGTTTTTTTAATCCTGAAGTCTTTGCGGGTTTTTAGCTAGGTTAGCTTTTTAACCCAGATAAATTTTCTAATCTGGGTCACAATACAGTCGCATGAAACGGTTTGCTGGCATGAGGAAAGGAATAGGATATTGCAGGGGCTTGGCAAGCAGTCAGGACAGGGAGAACGTGGAAACAGTTCTCTAAGTAGCTTTGCTGCTTGTGCTGTCAGATGAAAATGGTTGTTGATTTTGTTTTTGGCTTGGAGTCTTAAATGATATGGTACCACATATTTAAATTCGTCTTTTGAGACTGTAGATAGATGCAGTGACTGAGATTTCTTTTGCCATCTGAATGTCTTAATTTCTTATGGGGGGAAAAGGTTGCTTAGTGAATGTAAGAAAGAAATGGATCGGTGACACTTTTGGGACAATTCAATTGCCTAAACATAGGCATGTGTTTCCATTTGAAATAGCATAGCATAGCACCTGGCCTCCAGCTGCTGCTGCTCAGAGAGAGGCTCTGTGTAGCTCTCCTATCCTCTTATAATTGCTAGCTTGTTTTAGATGCCTTGAATACCTCAGGGCAGCTCAAGTGCCACTTAGTGCCTCTGCTTAAGCACCAAGTTAAAAAAAAAAAGTTTTAGTTAAAAAAATACAGCATTTTGAGATCAGATTTGCAGATCTTCTGTGTTAGAATGCAAAGTGTAGACACTGGTGATGAGGATATCTCAACGCAGATTCTTAATGTAGAAGTTATGCTGATGTTTTTAGCTTGATATTTGAGAAATAGAAAGTGGCTTTCTTTGTCTGAACTGTGTTGTTTGTCTGTTTTGCTGTTCCCAGTCATGTGAGAGTTTATTTGCCACCACTTGAGTCAGGCACACCAACCACTTACTGCTCAAGAGCTTTGGAATTCCAAACGCCGTTAATATTTAATGAAGTGTTCCGAATACCCGTGCACTCAAGTGTTTTGAAATTAAAATCACTGCAGTTGTATATCTGTTCAGTTGATCATCAGCAACAAGAAGAACTATTGGTAAGTGGTTGTTTCTTAAAAGCCATGTGATACGAGAAACTAAAGTTACCTGAGGATATATTTTTTTTAAGATTAAAAAGAGAATGTAAAGACCTAACTTTTCCATAAGAAGTTCTGATAGAGTTACATGTTAGTCTTTCTGTTCACATATATGTGTAGTTTTGTAAATAAAGAGGTGAGATGTTAAAGAAGACTTTGTCCGAGAGCTTTTACACTATAGATTGCTCAAGGCTTAGGTTTCTGCATGATACTATAATGCCTTTGTGAGGAATCTGTACCATTCAAATAGGTTCCTACTAAAAAAATTAAAAAATACAGACCCCTTGTTACTATATAACATTGGGTGAAGCGGACTACTATTATATCAGTCTTAACTTTGTTGAAGGATGGTAGTGGCCCTGGAACAGTTCTGTTACCTCAGCCTTTTACTTTAAATTGATTGAGGTATCATGTGCTAACTTCAGGTGTGTTAAATGTTAGCTTCATTTAGCTATTGTCACATACAAATATGCATAACTAAATCTGCCTTGGAGCTGTTTGGAAGTGAGTGGGCTGTCTTTGCAGTAGGGGTTGGTGAAAAAAATTTTAAAGCCTATCAAAGAAGAGGTATAGGCATCTCACTGTTATGCTGGGCTGTGGACAAGAGGTGTTTATTTGAGCAAATCTGGTCAAGAATGCTTGTTTGTTAATGCATCTTTAAATGTAGCATCTTTCATAAACAGAGGTCTTAATGTTGCTAGAAATGGACCCCAGGTCTTGTCTGTAGTAAGAATTTTTGTCTACAATGTAATTAAAGAGAAAGCATCTCAAGAACAGACTTTTATTTAATTGTTGTAAAATGCTTTATACTGCTATATCCTGTTCCTCTGGGAAGCTAAATAGCTGTTTAAGTGTAATGTAGCTTTCTATTGAGACAAGTGCATCTAAGTTTAGGGTGCTTTTATTCTAACTGCTGTTACTGAGTTGCCAAAAAAAAAAAAGGTCTTCAGGTTATCTTGGTGGGGTTTTTTTTCTTTCATGGTCTTAATTTGGTTATGTCAGAAGTATCTTTGTCAACAGTAACTGTAACATAGTTTAAGGTTATTTAACAGTACTACTCAAAAATAGAGAAATATTGCCAGTTTCTTAAGATAGGTGCATTGAAGTATTTAAACATTAATGATCATTGTTCTCTTCAGCTGTAATTTGAGAATGAGCATTTTCTCAAATTGAGAAATAATTTGCTACCTGCAACCTCTCTTTGGAACTACTGTGATGGTGGCTGTCAACAAGGGCTCTGTCTTTCAAGATGTCTTCCACTGAGATTACAGTTTTTCCCATCTATTTAATAATGCATATATTTCTCAAATTCTTGATGACCGCTTTCTTTTGAATTAGGTTAAGCCAGTATAATATTTCCATGAATTCAAAAGCCAGACTGGACTTTATCCTCATTTATATAAATACTTGTACCTAACAGGGAATTTAAAAAAGAAAAAAAAAAATCAGGGAAACAATTCAGTTATAAAGAAGTAAATATACTAACTTGTGGGCTTTCCATTTATTTAACCTTTTACTCTTATGCCTTGCGTGGCTGAAAGATCTTTTTCTGTCTTAGGTTGGCTTATTTCTTCCCTGATGCCCTTGTCAATGTTGAGATAAGGGAATTGCTATTTTCCAGGATTAGCATATATAGTTCATGTTAAAACATAAAAGAATGCCTTTCTTGCAATCACCCAGCATTGCTGCTTCACTTCCAGTTTCTCATCTTTTACAGCCCTGACTAATTATTCCCTGTGTCTTAATTTATTTGATTTCTTCTTGAATGTAACTTTTTTTTCTGCATTTTTTGTTTTAATTTTGGAACATCTGTCCCATATTTTAAGCATGATTTTTAAATCCTGGTTGTTTTTTCATAAAGAGACATATCTGTCAGATGTCACAGAGATATTTATAAATACTTCTACTGTTCTACCATCCAAGTTGGTAACAAATTCATCAGAGCAAACGTGATCTAGCTCTAGCAGACACACCTTGGTTTCTTCATCCTTTTGAGTAAGCTCCAAATCTTGGGGTGGACATGAAATATTAATTAGTTCTTTCAGTACTAATAATTCTTAATTGAGTTTGATGGTGATTTTCTACTCACTAGCATTCAATCACTCAGGAATTACTGATTCCCTTTGTAGAGGCAGCTTCTCTGGCAGACTTGCTTTGCTGCTTAATAAATGCATTCTATTTAGGGCAGTGTCAGGTGTCTTTAAGAGTTAGCAGTACTGGAAGAAGCATAGGCTAGCAAGAAAACAGTTTTACTCTCTACCTCCTAAAATAAACTCAGTGTGTCTTAAGCATTTTCCAACTCTGATGCAAAAGTGTGAGTATTAGATACACATATCTTCCATGGCATCAGAGCAAGTAGATAATTAGAGACATCTATGTTATACAGAAGAAAGAAAAGGCATCTCTGTAGCCTCTGATACACTGTCATGAAATTACTTTCTAAGTAACATGCTGTATCCCCATGTTGCATTATTTTGTTAGTCTCAAAAACTTTTCTCCATTGTTCTCATGCACCTGTTTAAACAGAGCCCCAGGGAACATTTGTTTTGGAAAAACAATGCAATGATTTTTTATTATTGTTTTCTAATTAACTGTTTCTTTACCTGCTTAAAGTTGAATGCAGATTTTCTCTACATTTCCTACTGCCTTTGTTGTTAGAATCATTGTATATAGTTATTTGATTTGTGAGGGATGAAAGCCATTTTTACATGACTTTTCCAGTGATACAAAAGAGAACATTCTTAGCATGTAGCTCATCAGTGTGAAAATTAACAGGTTGCATAGATAGCCAGAGAAACAAAAAGCAGTACTTAAAGGCTGACTGATATAAAACCATTGGTAGGTCCAGCTTGTGAACTGTTTGAAAAACACAAATAAAATAGGCAGCATGGATTTGATCACAGCTGTTTTTCATTTGTGTGAACATCACTGAGAAATTTCTCACATGAGCTCTCTGTAATGGAGTAGGGCTACTTCAAAGTTTGAAATACTTTTAGTGAAAAGCCTCCATTAAAACTGTTTTTACCTGAATCTGTGAGATGCAGGGATGGCCTGGAAAGTAGAAAAATGGCTTTATAGCCCATTTGACTACTTAATGATATAAATAGGCAGGGAAAAAAGAATTTGTTTACACAACAGTTTTATTTCCATTTGAAAAATGTCTCTGAGGGACAGAGAATGGAAGAGTATCAGAATACCGTTATCTCAGAAGCTCCTCAAATTATAGTAATATTATTAAAGTGATGTTAATTTAAGCTAATATAGCAATCAGATACATAGTTGGGAAGGTTTTAAAAATAAAATATTAATAGCTATCAGGTGTCAGTTGTATCTATGTCAGTCATACAAATTTTATTTTTCAACTTTAAAAAAATTGCTGTCTACTCCAATTCTTTCTGGTAGTAAAGAAGAGGTAAGAAATTCAGAATCTTAGACATCATGACACAACAGAACAGAACTGTCTCTTTTTAAGAGACAGTAGTACTTGGTGAAGTGGGACTTTTATACTGTAAGTAAAATACTCTTTAAAGGAGAAGGTGTCTATCCTGCAGGGTATATGTATCTTATTGTGGTCAATGCTTTTTGTGTTTTACAGGGCATTGCTCAGATAAACCTGACTGATGCAGAGAGTTCTGGTGACATGCAGCTTCACTGGTACCCTGTTCAGATCTTCACTGGTTCAGAGCCCCAGAGAGCAAAGACCAAAAACCAATGTGAAGACAGTATTCCTCAGTCTTCTGGAAATGTAACTACAGTTAAAACAGTATGGCTCTAAAAAAGCAATTTTTTTACTTTATTTGACTGACAGGGTGATTGTGTTCTTACCTTGGGTGCAGGTTTTGAGTTATCACAGGAAGTGATAACTTAATTCTTGTGGCATGAAGCCAGATTTTAGAAGACTAATTGAAAACTGGATCATGTCTGTGCAGGTGCTTGAATTAGTACCATGTATATGTTTATGTGAATGTTTCCAGTCCAGCTAAAACACGTTAAAAATTTCTGCCACTGCACTTGAAGAGGTTGTCAAGAAAGGTTGTGCAGTTTCCATTCTTGGAAATGTTTTCAGCCTTTTACTGGGCTCTGGACAGCCTGACTTGACAATGATGCCTTGCTTGCTTTGGGCAGCACATCACACCTGGAGACCTCCAGAGGTCTCTTTTGACCTGACTTGCTGGATGATGCTCCACAGTCAAGTAAAATCTGCCCAGTTTCTATGACAAGTTGAACACCACATACTTGTGATTGTTAAGATTCAAGATAGATTTTTTTTTTTTTTTGGATGTGGTGTGTTTTTTTGTTTTGTTTTTTTAGGAATATATGATGGCTTTGTTTTTATTTTTTCTCTGAATACTACACATTAAGTACATTGGTTTGTTCAAACAGTTTTAATTAAAGTCTAATTTACCTTTCAGGATGCCGTGACAGCCCTGTTAGCTAGGACCACTGCCCAGCTGGAAGCAGTTGAGAGAGAACTGGCAGAAGAGAGAGTGAAACTGGAGTACACAGAGGAAGAAATCTTGGAGATGGAAAGAAAGGAAGATCAGGCAGAAGCCATATCAGAAAGGTAAAAATTATTTAAATACCTCATCAAAATAATAATATTAATAATAACAAATAGTTCCTCAAAGATATTTACACTATGGGTATAGTCTGAAATAAAGCAGGAAAAACAGGCCTTTATTCTGAGATTTTCTCCTTGTTAGTGCTATAAGTATAAAATTCTGTTATGTCATGATCTGCAAACAGGAGGAAACCTTACTTGAGTAGCTGGTTGAATTTAGGGAATTTGGGGAGTGGGTAAACATTATATCAAACAGAGACTTTGCTAGGGAGGCAACTGTAATTGGAATTTGTAACAGGCCTGTATTAAGAAAAAGTAAATAAAACTTAGTGGTGACAGGAGACATTATTAGGGTTAAGGTAGAAATTTAATAATTAAATTTAATTTAATGATACTCCTGGTTTGTTACATGAATCATGTTGTTCTTTTTGTTATTGTTTTAAAGACAATGCTTTAAGAAAATAAGGGAAAGTGAATTTTCTTCAATTAAATTTATTTGCTTATTTGCATTTGCAGAAATGCAAGTGTGCAGTGTTTTCCTGTTGAAATGACTGTATTTTTATTGGAGAAACAATACTCTAAAATTATAAACCGGCTTAGATAATGTAATATGTAAATGTAATTCATAATTGCATGTTTTTGTTTAACACCTGTGAAATTATTGTGATGTCCTGGCTTTAGGAGTTGGCAAGCAGAATCTGTTGACAGTGGATGCAGTAATTGCACCCAGACTAGTCCTCCTTATCCAGAGCCATTTTGTGGGGATCCATTAGCTGGACACTTGTTTGCAACTCAAGCAGGCCAGTACGGTTCTGGAAAAATGCAGCCTCCGCCAATAAAGGTAATGAGAGAAGACACTGCAGCACAAAAACTGCCACCCCTGCCTGGCACAGTGAGCTACTGCTGTGCCTGGAGTTTGAGTCTGAATTGGCCAGGAGAGAAAAGAACCAACGATGACATTAGCAACCCTGTATGAGCTGTATTGCTATTGAGTTGTTAACTCTTCAGAGCTGGGGTTTTTTTTGTTTTCTTACTACTTGCTTCTGAACAGAATTTGGTTCTTATATCAAAAGGCAAACTATTTTTAATGTGGTCTTTCTCTGATCTATAAATAGGCAATTGTATCAATTTCTGCATTTACCTGAAATTGTAACAGAAAAGATCACGGTCAAATTCCAGTGCCCTTATTTCTGTAAGAGTTTTGAAAGGAATCGTGAAGAAAGACATTTTAGGACTTGAGTTACTATTTCAGTGTTACAATAACATGGAATAATTGTGCTGAAACCACTGTATTTAAAATCTTTTGTAGTCAAGATAAGAGACACTGAAAATAATCTTTCACAAGCTGAAATTGGCAGACCTCCATTGAAGCAGAGGAACATAAGTTGTTTGTGTTGCCTTTAGGGAAGATCACACCTCTTTTTGAGGAGTGATTTTCTAAAAGTTTGGAAGCTTTGTTAGAGTAGCCTATGTTTTCTGTCTTTCTGATTATTTTGGTATTCTTGCATAATTGTGTGAACAGTCTTTCAGTTCCTTTTTTCTTCCTTGTCTTCATTTAAGTTTCTCCAGTTTTAAGGTGGTTACTTGCTTCAGAGTCACTGCTCATTGAAAAGTGATTCAGCTTACTTCTATTGAGGCTGGAGATCAGGTGGTAATTTGGGTAATGCCCAATTGCCAATCCTGAATGCAGTCCTTGTGCTCTGCAGCTGCATCTCATAATTGTTACTGCTCCAGCAAAGGCTTCCGAAACCTCACAATTTTGAATGACCTAGTTTTAAAACTTCTACAAAAGTCAGGTGATTCATCCTCTCAGTGCTCATTAAAATTTTAATCTAGCTAGCAGGGCAAGTTGTTTTCTTTTGATATTGTTGAAATGCCTGATTGTCTTTGCTAGGAGAGAGAAAATAAGGAAGAAATAAAAAAAAACTCTTTTGTTGTAATTTTAGGTGGATAAGGAAACTAACACTGAGGATCTGTTTCCTGAAGAAGTTGCTATTCTTCCAAAAGAGAGAACCAGCCGCAGGCCACGGGGTTCTGCTTTTGTTCGCAGTAGCACAATTGTTCGTTCCCAGACCTTTTCGCCTGGAGCACGAAGCCAATATGTTTGCAGAGTGAGTAAAGCTTGAAAAGGAGGAGGGGGAAGGGGTCTCCATACACAAGTGTATTAGATATTTTTTATAATTTCATGGTAAGATTTCATTGCATTTATAAGACACATAATTAATAATCTTTAATTGAACTTAAACAATGCAGGGCAAAGAGCTTCCCTGACTCTTTTTACGAGTTTTTACCTGGATGGATTTAATTTGAAATTTGAGAATCTGTGATGAATTAGATATTACACTCTTCCCTGGCAGCCTTGGATGTTAGGTGAGGGTGGCTGATTTTACAATGCTATCTAATGAGGCGTATAAACAGTTAGCTTAGAAGCTGTGTTTAATTTTCACATATATAAAAGTTTGAAAAAGGGCACTGAATGCTTAATGTTAGGGTTGTTGCATAAATATTCATACGACTTTGAGTATCAGTCATAAGGTGCCTGTTACTGTGGGACTTGGGATTCCTGGGTGCACTGGTGCAAGTAATGGAGGACCAGCACAGCAGTTTTCAAGGTCACGTTTATTGTTTGCTGCATTCAGTGGCAGAAGACTTAAAAGCAGTTGGCTCATGGTATTGCCGGATCAAAGCAATATTGGTGAAATACTATCATGGCTTTGATTGTATTCTTTCATAAGCTTCAAAGAGTTTGAGTTTGAAAATTCAGGAAATGCATTTTAAATTCTGTGTTCACTTAGCCTCCACTTACTCTAAAATCAGATGCGGGAAAAAGTGGGATACCACTGTTTGTACCCATGACACTAAATGTTTTAGGGTGAAATATTACTGCTTTTGAGTCCTTTCTCCTTCTTTGTTTTAAGTTAGATTATCTTGGATATTTAGTAGAATGGTTGGTGAAACTTACCATTTTAATATTCAAGTTTTCTTGAATTATTGTAGCTACCACATGAGCACTGTTATATCTAAATGATCATAAATAACTGAAAAAATCTGTTGCTTAAAACAGGATAGTTCCAGTGTATTTAAAAAGAAATTTCAAAGGCAAAAAACCCAACCAAACCCCAAATTTCTTAATGAAGATGATCTAGCAAGCATCCTTTATTTTCAATGTCTTTTCTAATTAGCTGTACCGCAGTGACAGTGACAGTTCAACCCTGCCAAGGAAGTCCCCTTTTGTCCGGAATACCTTGGAAAGGCGGACTCTACGGTATAAGCAGGTATGCCTAAGAAAATGATCTTTAGCTTTCATGAAGATGCTAGAAAAATGGAACTTTTATACTTAAGAGCTTTAGATGTCTACAGGTACATTCTGATCCCTTTAGGAAATCTACAAAACTTCTGCAATGTAATTGCAGGGTGCATGTTTTGGACTTTTTAACCTAAAAGGTAGACATAAAGAAGTTAAATAAAGTTGTGAACAATTTTAAAGGAGGGAAAACAGTGTGGCAAATGAAAATTAGTTTAATGGTGACTGAATTTATATTGATTTAGATGTAAAGTTTGATAAATCTTTCAAATCTAGTTTATGATGCAGGGTGCAGATTCAGAGATGCGTGTGTGAATGTGACATTAAGACATGCATGTCTCCTCCCATACAGCCTAACAAATAATAGTATTTGAGACCCAAGTATTCAGGAATGAATAGGTTAAGCTCTCCTTTTTCCCCCCACACCACCCCTCATGCTGTCAAAGTGGGCAGAGAAGGGCAGTGAGGCATTAATGTTGTGTATATAAATGACATAAAATGTAGTCTGGTCAGCAGAAGTTAATGGTGTAATGCCTTGCTGGTGTAGGCAGGTTCCCTACAGCCATGCTTCCCATTTTCATTCAGATTGTGTCTTAAAACCACTACTGAATTAAGCCTTTGAAGAAGAGTCTTGCTCATTACAGTATTTTTCTGATGTCACAGTATCACCGAGTTTTTTGATTGCATTTCTTTAATTATCATCATAACATGGACTTCTAGTCAATAAACATCATTAGGTAAATATTTGTAAGTCAAAAGGAAACTGTAAAAGGAAGTAGTAGAAAGTATTAATTGGAAAACTTAACTGTAGGGGTTTTCTGTACCTTTTCTGGGGAAATGTAGCCTTTTCTGGGGGATGTAAATAATCTCCAAAACTTCATGTTGAAAAGACTTTGTGTTAAGTAAGTACAGCAAATGTATGGTCTAGAGCTAAAGAAAGACCAGTAAACTCTGTTGAAAGTAATAAATTGTGCACTTTATTAGAATAACTAATATAATAAATAATAATAACAACTAATAACTCAACAGTCCTGCAGATCATCTTTGGCTGAACTTATGGCAAGGACATCCTTAGACCTGGAGCTGGATCTCCAGGCATCCAGAACTCGACAGAGACAGCTGAATGAGGAGATATGTGTTTTAAGAGAGTTGAGACAGCGCCTGGAAGATGCCCAGCTCAGAGGGCAGACAGATTTACCCCACTGGGTCCTTCGGGATGAGAGATTCCGAAACTTGTTGAAGGAAGCAGAAAGGCAGGTATGGTGATATGACATAAGCACTCAGTTTGCTCAGAAACTTCTCGTTTCAAAATGTCTTCATTTATATAAGTTGACTGAAGAATCTCAAACAGGGAATGTTTCTTTTATATTCTTGAAGTTAGCACAATAAAAATCGTTACATTAATTATTACCGAACTGTGTATTTATTTGTGGGCAATTTTTGGATAATGGTACTGTTTGCCAGTGACACTTTCTGTTTTGTTTTGGATTTTTGTTTAATTGTTGTTCATTTGGTTTTGTTTAGATATTTTTATTGGAATTTTAATAATTTTCTTTATTCTGGTATTTAAAAGAAATTTAGCTGATTGGATATTTATTCTTTTACAAGCATTGTTCCATAAGTATGTGATATTTTTTTTTTCTTGTTCTTGGAGAAAGAAGTTATAGAAAAAGGTGGCAAAACTGCGTAACAGACAAAATCGTCCTTGGATTATCATAGACAAAACTGAGCTTAAATTTATAGTAAGATCTTGTTTGACAGATCTATGTGCAGTAAATTTTGTCAATTTATTACATGTCTTTCTGAAGAGCATTAGTAAGTGAAACAACTCAGTCTTCTGCATTTGTAGTTCTTAGATGATCAGCTATTTCAGACAATGTACTGGTGTGGTTTTGCTGTGGTGAGTGGGGAAAAAAAAATCCATTCTTTTACTGTGGATGTGCTTTTGTTTTATTTATTCACATGCCCATTTTAAGCCTTATGTTCTTGTTTTCAGACCAGACAGACCAAATTTGAACATCACCAAGAGCAAGCAGCTGAAAAGATGCTAAAGAAAGCATCAAAAGAGATATACCAGTTGCGTGGGCAAAATCAGAAAGAACCTATTCAGGTGCAGACTTTTAGGTAAGTGGTGGTGCGTACTGAAATAGCATAGCAACAGTTCATTAGTTGGGTTAGAGCTTAATGAAACATTTAGCTTAAATTTTGTGTGTCTTTTAATTTTAATCAGAAGTAATTAACCAGTAATTTTAAACTGTATCTGGATTTGGACAGGAGTTCTATTCGATTGCTTTGTTCTGCAAAGAGCCAAAGCTAAAGTAAAATTGCAGTGTTACAGTTTTAGTATACATGACATTAAAAAAAAGAGAAACTTCAAATGCAAGCATAGCTTAGGTGATTCTTCCAACTTAGCCTATGTGCTCTGAAGTCCAAATGATGTCAGTTCTTCAAGCTTGTGGGTGTAAATAGTCTCTTTAATGTAATACATATAAATTGCTAGTAACACACTCTTCCTAGAAATTACTCAGTAATGCTGGCATTTTCTTTCAAGAAGCCTTTTCTTTGGACTCTGTTTCTAGAGTTGCCATCTCTTTTTCTCCTTTTTTGTAGACATTATTTGCAAAATGTACGAGGGTGTACTTTGCATCACAAAACTTTTCCTGTGAAACCTTTTACAATTAACTGAATGCCTGAAGTTCAGTATAAGGCTTCCACCTAGGTTTTCAAAAATAGTAATTGTATTAAATGGAATGTTGCCAGAAGCATATAGTGAGATTTAGTAGTTTTTGGAAGTTTGTTGTACTCAAATAAAAGACCAATTTAGTACGTAAATAACAAATGCTAACCATTGACCAGAGTAAGGAAACAGTGTTCTTGTGGGCAGGAGGGGGAATATAGGCATAATTTTATTTACCTCCTTTTTTTCTTGTTTTTATCACAGAGAGAAGATAGCTTTTTTTACAAGACCAAGGATTAACATACCTCCTCTGCCAGCTGATGATGTATGACATGTTGCATTGTAAACATGAAGTATTTATCGCTTTTATTTTAATGAAGTTCTTAGATTAGACAAGTTTCTTTAAAAAAAAATTGTGCAAAAGCTAATATACACGTTTTGTAAAAAATAAAAAAAAGTTAAAAAAAGTAAACATAAACAAAAACATATATATAAATATATATACATATATATTTTATAATAGCGACTGCAACAAGGCTTGGTTTTTCCTTGTTGTGAAACTGACATCTCTGAAGACAACTTATTTTATAAAAGATCGACTATCCTGTTAAGAGCGTGTACAGTTTTTATGCTGTTTTATTTGACTTAAAGGCTGGAAGACAGAAACAAAGTGAGTTCAGGCAAATTCACTGTAGTGTAATTTATTTATAGTGCCTTTTTTCCTTGAAGGAAAATACCTACTTTAAGATGTATTTTAAGACTGAAATTTTGTTCCTCAGTATTTGTCATACAGTAGAATGGAACCATTGAGCTGGTTTTGTTTCTGATACCTGAAATGAAAATACTATGTTCTAAAATTGTCACTTTTTTCAGCTTTATTATCTGTAGCTTATTATGTACATTGTATTCTTTAGCACTGTCTGTGTTATAGCAAAATATTATCACCTGCAATGTGTTTAACACTAATTAGAAGTGATGTTAAACATTGCAGAATTCATTTGCATGTTCTTACTGTGCACTAATAGATTGTTTTCATTTCTGTTGAGTCTAAAGTATCTTCATATTCTTAACTAGAGCCTCAGTTTAAACGGGGGAAGGAAAAGGGTGACAGGTCTTTGTTCAGCTGTTTAATGAAAAGGGAATTAAAGGAGCAGTGTACACTAGCTGTGTGGAAAGCCTGCTAATGGATTATAACAGTAATTTCTACAGTTCTACAGATTCTCATCTAATTCTGGAAAGCACGTGTTCTGATTTCAGAAAGCAGCTGCTTTAAGTAAGGGTGCTTAAACACATGTTCATCCTAAAGGATGTGCTTTGTGGTTACTGCAAGGAAGTTCTGTTGAACAGTGACACTTTCCAGGAGGAGGGTGTGTATTTAGGGAAGGTACAGCTCACTTGATTGCTAGTTGGACCAGCTAAAATATGGGAAGAAAAAATTGTATTTGTTACCATCCGTTTTAATGAAAGACTGTCACCCTAAATTCCCGAGAATGCCAGTTTTCTGTCCTTGCATTCTGCAAGTATGTAAAAATACTTCTTTACTAAGCTACTATAATAGAGTTTCTCATATTTTTCTAATTATACATTACTGCAAAGAGAGGTGCCCAACACAAGACTGACTTTGCAAATTACTGGAATATCCCCGAAGAAAGATCATGTTGGCTTTTAATTAAAGATCAAATTGGTTTCAGATTTTTCTGTCAGGAAATCAAAACACCAAGGGCCAAAATCCAAACAGACCTATCAGAATATTTTCAAATATCCTGTAAGTAAGTTTGATTTGTGAGTTTCAAGAACTTAGACTGTTATCTTGTCAAAGGTCAGGAAAACCAGGAAGAGAAATTGAATTACTTTTACTTTATCCACGCTGAGGCAAAAAGTAACGGGGAAAAAAGATTGTAAGCATAAATGTTAATTAACACAGACATTTAAGGTAGTATTTCCTGTTTCCTGATATGGCCTATAGTCATTACAGGCATCAAGTGTTGCAATCATATAGCAATTTATATGAAATTGAAGTATATTTAGCATTTATTGTGCTATTCTTCCTGAAGCCTGTTTTGCCAGTAAGTTTTGATGGGTGTGTATTGGGTTCCTTGGGCACAACTAGACTTTATTCAGAAACTATGAAGATAAAAACCAAATCATGTGAGAAATTTGTAGTGTTTGCATGAAAGTCTAGGGCCAGCAAGCTTTTCAGTGCTCATTACTTTAAAAGACCAGTCAGTCAGAATTTTGTTTCGCATTTCCAGGGGAGGCTGTCACACAGTAGTGTTTATCCAAAGTTACCACGCAGTGGCACCAGAAGTGCTTGCTGTGTGTTAAGAAGAGACAACACCATGTTCCTGTGAGGCTGGTCAGGTACTAGAAGGGGTTGCCCAGAGAGGTGGAGCACTCTGTCCATAGTGTGGATAGGGACTTAACTGGATATAGCCCAGAGCATCCTGGTCACATTAGGCCTGCTTTGAGCAGGGATTGGGGTAGGGACCTTTTCTCCACCCTGGATTGTTCTGTGACTATAACCAAGGAGCAATGTCTGGTGGTCTCTCTGTCAGGAGGTCTTTAAATTGTGACTGCTGTGAGATGTTGTTGGTGTATCTTATGGGTCTGTGATTCTGACTGCTATAATGAGTTCTGTCTTGATGTGGTAATGAGTTATCATATTCAGTATTCATCTCCCTTGTTTTTGTCACAGTTCTGTATGATTGTGTCATTTTTGTATTATTTGAAAGTATTTCTTCTATAAAATAAAATAATTTGCCATAAACAGAAAAAGGGTTTTCTTGTATGTCAGAGATATTTCTTAAATCTTTTGTATTTGCGACATTCCTTATGATTTAATGAAAAAAAACCAGTATTTTTGAATAACACTGTCATTTAGGTTAATGTAATGAATTTTCAAATAAAAGTGAGGGAGGCAGTCTGGGAAACTGAAGATGTAGAGGGGTTATATTAAGACCTAAAAGAGGTGTGGAGTGTAAGGAATGGCAGATGTGTTCTTCCAAGTGCTTATCGCTCATGATAAGTTGACAGCTTTATCAGAATGTCATATTTGAATATTCCCAGAATTCTTGGGTAGCTTCACTTAAAGCACGTTGAACTGCCCATTTTTCATAGCAAACATTTGCACTTTCTAAACTGATATTGAAAGCAAGTTGACATTATTAGTTCTGTAATATCCTACTTATGACTAATTCCAAGATGGAAACCACTCAAAAGAATACTGGTTGGCTTTTTTAGGCTGGTGTTTACTGCTGCTTTCACAAAGGAAACATTAAATCTGCAAAATTACAGGACAGCCATTTCTCAGTTTCCCTCTGCAACCCTAAGCTGCAGGAGCACAGGCAAAATCATAGCAAGGACATGTGACTCCTGTCTCTCCAGTATTTGCAAGGCATCAAGGGTATGACAGAGTTTAGGTTATTTTTAAACAGTCTGCTAGAAATAGAGATTTGGAACGGCAGCCGTCCCCATCTTGCTGCCGTCAGGAGCAACAACAGAAGCTATAATGGGTATGTCGGGTTGGGTTTTCTCCTATAAGAATGAAGTCTTACTTGGTTTTCTTGCTGCAGTTCTATTAAGCACTTTGCAGGACTTAAAGGTAAGTGCAATATAAAAAGAATAATTGTTTTTTTCATGAGTTAGATGAACTATGTCTTTTGCTTTCAGTGGATGTAAAACTGAAGTTTGAATTTTTAGGGAAGAGGGCCTGTCATAGCTTGTTTTGACCCTAACCTCCTTTGTGACTATAGTGTTGAACATCTTTGAGAGGAAGAGGCGTTTACAGAGAGACTTGAGAAGCTGCAGGCTAACAAAAGCAAGACAGCCTTGTCTAAAACATCATGTGAAGAATGTATTTTTTTTCTCTGAGATCACTCAGTTGACTTGAGTAGCATTGGAAGAAAATACCAAGGAGTAATGTTGATATGGTTTTGGAATCTGTAAATGCCAGTTAAATCATTTGCTTGCACTTGGAAAATCTCCATATTCTTGGATTTCAAAGCTTCTTAGGAGCTGGTTCTGGTTCCTGAAAATTTCTGAAAATCTCTTACATTTGAGCAGAAATATCTATTGTATTTTCAACAGAGAATTAGGTATTCTGTCACTTTAGTTTGTTTAGTTTAACCATCCAACTAAAAATGTACTTTCAGTAGGAGATTTAATGAGATCAGCTGGTAATAGACAAGATAAAACCAGGAAATTAATTTAGAAAAGTCTGTCCAGGAAAAAAATGTAGGATTGAATCCCTAACCCTTAATTTAAGTGCACAAAGTCACTATTCTGTGTCTAGGGCACAGTGTTTGTGTTCAAGTGCGTGGCTTTGGCATAGAAGTTCCCAGGTGTAGATGTTTCACCAAGTAAATGCTACTTCCTGTTTTCCATACTTTCCTCTCATAAACTGATTGAAGGAAATTGCAGTTGTATTATCGAGAAAATAAATCAAGTGGTCAGTGTTTAACTTCCTTCACAAATTCAATTAGCCTATTAATACTGATTTTTAATGGGCACGAAGAATAGACACTGGCAGGAAGCTGGCACTAGTATCACTTTTCCACATTTCACTGACATGAAAGGTTATGAAGGCCTGGAGCTATTACAGATCTATGACTGGTAGAGGATTATGATCTGCAGTGCTGTGTGTGAAGGGCATAATCAAACCTCTTCTCTAAAGGCATGGTTTTTGCTCCAGAAATGTGTGGGAACTTCAGGTGAAGCAAGTTAAGTTCAAATTTCTCAATGAAATCCAGTGTGTGGCTTCTGCATGGGGAGTCCTTATCAGAAATACTTGGCACATCCATAAATGACTGCTCAAGCACACTGGAGCAAAAAGGTCTTCCAGAACTGAATTCCTTCGACTTTGAAGTGAATGGGAGTCACTCCTGTGCCTTCAGTCACCTGTGGGTATTTTCATGGGTGCTTGTGCAAGACTTCCTTCTACTCAGCTGTTGTATCTGCTTGGAAATACAAAGCCTCTGCCTGGTTATCTGTAGGGGTAAACCCAGTCTGCACAATACTCAAATACAGGAAGCTGAACAGTTAGGTGAATGACCTCAAATAGAACACACTGCACACGTACAAACATGTACAAGGTCTTCAGAAAGAACAGTTACAGCCTCTGCCTAGTGGCTTGTACAAAATTTTTGGTAATTCTTACCTTCTTCTAGAAATCAAATACATTGCTGAGTATAACAAAATTCTTAAACATTCCCCTTGCCCCTCAAAAAAACCCTCAAAACAAACCAAAACCCAAACAACAAAAACCAAAACCAAATAAAACCCCCAAGATTACAGTTCAGATGCTATACAGTGTTAACCAAAATGTGAATGTCAGGCTAACTGCCTTTTCAAAAAAATATTTTAGGAAGTTCTAGCCTTTCAATATGTGAGAAAGCTTAAGGAGATGTTTTGAAAAGTAAAAGCAGGCTGGCATCCAGGAGAGGATCTTTCAAGCAGTGACAGTTGCATTGGTGGATGGATGGTGGGATGGATTAAGAAGTGAAGGTAATAAGGATGAAAGCTTTGAGGGAGGTTTGCAGGGCATGAATATGACACGTAAGATGGAAGGAAGTCAGTTTGGATAAGCTTGAAATGCAGTGCCATAAAAATAGCTTGGGATAGTGAAGTTGCAGTTTGTCTCATTTTCAAGCTGCTGTGATTACAGATTTCACAGGGCAGCAACCTGGCCTGCAGAGTCACCAGGAATCCTTGCTGCTGTGCACACAGATACTGCTATGCTTTTACCTTCCTGAGAAACGAGAATGTTGAAAAAAAAAATACACAGAGCGATTGATTAGCTCAGGTTAAGGAGGCAAAGAAGCAGCGTGTTGCAGTGGTGCCGGCAGCGGCAGGGCAGGGTAAAGAGCTTCAGTTTAATCCCGCAGGATTGCGGGCTGTGCGTCTCCCCCCAGCAGAGATCCTATAGACGGAGGATGCAGTCACATGATGGTTACTGCTTCCTCCCCATGACATCACCGCTGCTGCAGCCATACCGCCCAAGGAAGGATGCTATTAAAATCATTGCGATTGGGCTAAATGATGTTGCATTGCAGGTAAGCGACATAATTCTTCGGAAAAAAAATCATTTGCCAGTTGCTCTTGTGCTGCAGTCGTAGAGCTCCGGCTCCGTCGGGCAGAGTTTGTGCTGGAAAATAAAGCAGCACATTTTCTCTGCAAGCAGAGGGTTTGCAGGTGCAGAGGCTGCCTGCTGGCTCTGTGCTGATCTCCCGGCTGACATCTCCAGTAGAAATGCTGCCAGATGGAGCTTTATAGCTAAAGAAGGCCCTTTGTTCCCTGTACTTTCCAATGGCTCCTTCGGGTGTCTGCGGAATTCTGTATTTACGTGAGCAGCCATCATCATTCAGTCGTGCAAAGAGAGCAGCAACAGAGTTTTGTTTGCATCCCCTGCATTTTTTGCCTTTTTTTTTTTTTTTTCCTGGATGCTTAAAGGAAGTTGCTGTTGTGTCTAAGCTTATAAAGGAATGAGGATTAACTTGCCTGAGGGGTTAAGAGGTGTATTTGGGGAAAGAGGCTTTTCCTTAATTGTTAATTTTTGCTGATGTACTTTCAAAGCACCTAGTCCGACAGGTTTTCTGCATAATTTGCTGTATTAAAAGGTCGGCTTTTCCTTGTCCTATATAAATATGAAAAATCCTTTTCCAAAAGAAACGTGGGAGATGACAAGTGGATTTTTGTTCCCTTGCAAAATGCCGATCACCAAAAGGCTGAAAAATCTACGGCAAACCATGCTTTTGGACTTAATATTTGTGGAAGCAAAGTCCAGAGTCTGTTTTTCTGGTGTGGATGTTTAATTCTGTGCTCTGTACAAATACATGAATATATTTGTATATATATATAATATCTGTAAAGGAAAAAATGGTGACTCTCCGGTGGGGCTTTTTTTTCTGTATAGCTTTTAAAATACATTTTAGGTTTTTAAAATTCTTAAATTTTTTAAACTTTATTCTAACACGAATGTTATAGTATGAGAAACTAAATTAATTTTGAGCTTATATTAGTCAGAAAAGAAAATTATATATATTTTTTAACAACTGTGATAAATAATCCTGTGCCTTTGCCAGAGAATAGAAGATGACTCAGCTGCAGCTTCATCAGCCAGAGAGTCAGGTGACTTTTTACTCCTGGTCTACAGGAAGTTTTTTTTTTTTATTCTTCCAAATCCTGTTCTTTGTTCAAATAATTTTTTCCCACTATTGGAAAAATCTGAGAATTTGGCACGCCTAGAACCTCTGTGTGCTCACCCATACATTAAGGGGGGATATTTTGGATCTCCCATGCCAAAGTAGATTGTACATCCTAGTGAAGGGTGAATTCTGGTTTCCAGTGATCAGGTGTTCCAGTTGTGTCAGGATCAGAAAATAAGGTGTGTGCAGGGGGAAAGTAGATAATGAATTATTGAAGTACAAAAGGACACTGGTTTTTCCAAACTGAAAGGAAAAAATTCAATTTTATTTTTCTTCAACAGAATCTCTCCTGTTATTTCAAGACTGAGCCTCTAAAGTGATAGAAATACAAACCTGTTGCTGCATGAGGTGATGGGGGTGGGAGGGAAATTGCATCCTGTCGGTGCCAATGCTGGCTTTCTTCTCCTTGATTCCTCCTGGAGTCCAGGCTGGCTCAGTTCTCTCCAGCGCTGGCTGTGGGCCAAGCTGTGCTCTTTCTGCCCACCAGGCTCACTGGGACTTGGCTCTTTGCCCACACAAGGAGCACAGCAGGGCTGCCATGCTCAGGTTGACAAGGGTGAGGGGTTCCCCCCTGCTCTGGACCTTATGCAGTGCCCTATGGAAATATGTGCTGGACAGGAGTTCCCCGGTCTCTCAATCTGAGTCAGACATCTGTGCAAGAAGACAGGGCACAGGGCACCAGCCTTATAGGTATGCTGGGGGCCCTTGGAAACGAAGGATTTAAGTGCCTTAAGAGCTACTCAGTATTACAGAGGGACCTGGGTACATTTGGAGCTGGAAGGTGCTCTCCCTGGCAGCACTGGGGTGCCGTGTGAGGGCTCCAGCACATGGCTGCAGAGTGCTCAGCCCCTGTGCCCACAGGGGCCTCTCTTACAAGGCTTGTACCTTTTCAAAGGTAGTGGCTGGTAGCTTTTAAACAGGGAACAGAGGAGGAGATAGGGAGTGTTGACCCTGGGTTAGAGAACTTCCTTCCTATCTGCCTGAACCCAACAGGCTCCTCTGGAGCGCTGTAACCTCCTGGGGCTGGGAACTGCTTCATCACAAAGTTGTTGTTTGCTGACCTGGAGGGCAGCATGAGCAGGACTGTGACTGTAGCCAGGTGCTACAGCAGAGGAAAAGGGGATGCTTCCAACCCTGAGTCTCCTCCACAGTCCAGAGCCATCTTGCTTGTGTTGGAGGTTGGTGTTGTGTTGTGTTCAGCCTCTCTCAGGCCTGAGCAACTCCTAGCTCAGCGTCGTGCTCAACCCTCAAAAGTGGGTGGTGCCCAGAGGTACCAGTGCTTTTCCTGGTTGTTTTTGCCATCATGCTGCAGCTTTCAGGGTACCCAACAGGGATGTGTCTGTGTGTGTGTGTGTGTGTCTGTGTCTGTGTGTGTGTGTGTTAATTTTCCCTCTTAGTGACAGGTTTTAGAGAAAGATTCCTAATTAATTTTTTGTGTGTGCGTACATACACACCAGGTGTTGGTTTTTTCGGCTTTCTTCATCTCTAGCCTGGCAGAACTAAAAATACACGCATGATTATTAATGCCAAAAGAGAGACTCTGGCAGGGTAACACTAGGCTGCTTTTCCTAAAGCACTTCTAACATTTTGCTCTTAAGCATCACCCCAAGGAATGTGTTTCCCCGTCTTGCAGAAGCTTCCTCTCAGGGGTGGTGAAATAACTTGTCTGTAGCTGTAGCCCATTGGCATTGAATGCAGCAGTGAAAGCCAGTGCCCTGTGAACAGGAAAACATTACCCTCCTGTGTGAAAGTGACCACAGCCTCCACTCAAATCACAAGAAGTGATACGGTAGAACAGATTAATGGCTTCTCTAATGTAGGTTTATTAGCTTTATTTCAAGCTGAAGACTTAAAAAGGTTTTCAGAGGGGTCCACTGAGTGCCACTGAACATCCCATTTCTTTCCCATGGAAGAGATGTCAGGAGTAACTGTATACCAGGGCAGTTCCCTTCTGACACTGCAACTCTGCTCTCTCTGAACGCATTCACTTTTTCTTTTTGCAGTTCCAAACCTGGTTTTCCCCCTTAATCTTAAAATTTTCTGAATGAAGAGGCAAAGAGCAGAACTGGAACATGAAATCTGGTGCTGCAAAGCTCATCTGTGTCTGGCATGAGGAGGAAAAACTGTGTAGCACCCCTGACTCTTCAGATGTGGCTTAGAGCTCTGTGGCAGTAAAATCCATGGGTTCAGAAGGGAAATTCACCCTCTTTTTTGTGAAGAAGAGGACTTGAGGGAAACCAAAGAGAGAAACCATTTATGCTCCTACACTGTTAGGGCTGGTTTCCTGGGTGTCCTGTCTCCTGAAATGCAGTTTCTTACCCAAGAGTTGAAGGCATCCAGTGGTTTACCTTATCAAATATGTTTTCTTTCGAGAAGTGAGGGGGGTGTGGGATTGATACAGCTCATGAGTCTTGTCTGCCCAAACTTCTGGGCTGTTAGCAGAGGAGCATCCTTTAACAGATTTTTCAGCTCAGTTTCAAAACTGCAGATGAATGTTCCAGAGGCAGTGATGCTTCTCTCGTGCTTTTTCCACTCTCAACGTCTGCACTAACAAGTCAATTTATTGTAGGGACCTTTAAGACTCACTGGAAACAGAGATGTGAGTTTAACATTTTTTTAATATAGAGCCAATTTTGGTAAAAATGCCATTTGGAGCTTGCAGGGAAAGAGTTGAGATTTTTTTTTTTCCCCTTGCCTTTCTGACATAACTGATAAGCTGAACTAATTTTGCTCAGACTTTCCAAGAAAATTTGAAGGGGGAGCAGGGACATGATATTTCATACCAAAATTAATTGTTTTCTAAAGGGAGAGTCATTGTGGGAAGGAGCAGGGAGTGGGTGTGGGGGTGTGGTTTACCCCTCAGAGGAAGAGAATTTCTCTCAGGAGGAGCAAAGGAGAAGAGGGAGTCTGGCTGTGCTGGAAGGGTGGGCAGCGCTGTTGGTTGGGTGTCAGGTCCCGTCCGTGGTGCCCCGTGCCTCCCTTCACCTCTGCTCCTGGCCTGCCCTGTTCTCTGTGCTCACCCCCTGAACTTGTGTGGTGGCTGAGGAGGGGCAGCTGGAGGCTGTGGTTTGGTCAGAAAAGTGCCTCAGTTTTCTGCCATTTATCCCAAATGTTCCCTCCCGCCTTTCCCTTCTCTCCAAGGCCCTCTCCCCTGTGATCTGGCGCTCTGTGTTTTTTGAGCTCTGGCTTCATAATTTTTTCCATAGAGGTTATTCAGGGTAAAGCTGCACATCAAAGATGTGATTGTATTTAGCTTGACCACACTATCATAGCTGGAAACTCCATAATATGTGGTGGTGGGGCCATACAATAAAGTGGTGCAATATTTTACAGTACTGTTTCTGACACTGCAGCCTGCCTGTGCCAGTGTGGTGAGAGGCTGAGGGTTTGCAGGGCTATTTACTTGTATTTGGAGGAGGTGCAGTTAGTCCTTGAATTGTAGGAAAGGCATTTGCCAATTTTAATATCTTGTCTTTCCTCTGTATTTTCTAAATTTCTAGGGAATTTTTTCCCCCATATAATGTTATAATGTTTCAGAAAAAGGGCTGTAAGTGGGTTCAGCATTTTCTGCTTTTTCCAGGAGTCTGAACTTTATTACTCTGATTCAAGGACATTTTTATAAACTTCATCATTAAGGGAGGAGGTCAATAACTCGTTTGGCTCGCTCAGTCTGAAGCTCCGAAATTGAATAATCTTAAATTTCCTGTAAATATTTTTCAACCTATAGAAAATGGCCCATTTAACTTGCTGGGGATTCAGCCTGCTTGCTTTTGCTGAAGAATTCTTCCTTGTAAAATCACCACCCAACAGTATCATACTTCTTGTTGAGAATAATGTTTAATAAGTGTTTACCTACTTGTTTACCTGTCTCCTATATCCCACATTGCAATTTCTAAATCATCTTCTACATGGCAGGTGGTGGAAGGGGGAATTACATCCACATCACCTTGGCCTTCCTTGATCTCTTCTAGGCTAAACAGACCTCAGTCTCTGACCCCTCCCCAAAAGACACACATCCCTAATCATCTCCCTCTGCTTTTCATTCATGTCTTTCATGGTGATCTGGTTAATAATCTTGCTGGCTGCCTCCTCGGCTGTCAGGCCCATTTTCTCTGGCCAGGTGGTGCTGAAGGCCTGTGGTACAACCACGCTCAGCTCTAGGAACTTTCTCCCTCAGCCTTACCCTCTTAGGGCTCTGTCTGAACGCTGACCCTTCCAACCCCAACCATTCCATGGTTCCGTGATCCAGCTCACTCTGCTGGCAGCACTGGCCTGTTTGCCTGGGTCCAGGCCCTGTGAGGAGAGTGCTCTGTGTCCATCTCTGTGACTGGGTCTAAATTCCTTGGGAGTGGGGCTGGACGGATGCTGGCAGAGCACCCAGCTCTCGGGAGGAGGTGCCTTTGTGTGACAGATCACCTTGAGCAGATGAAGGCCACAAGGCTGGGCCACCATGCTTGCTCCTTGGAACAGCCAATACAAGTATTAGGGGCACAGAGTGGCAGAAACATCTGCCAGTGCAAAGGGGTCTTGTGAGGATTGTCAATAAAATGTCATTGTTCATTACAGACTACTATAGAAAATAAGGGATTTTCACAGCCCCCATGCTTCTTCACTTTTGCAGTAACTGCTGTCACGTCACACCACATGAGCACAGCCCATCTGACCAACAGTTCGGGTCAGTGGTGGGCTCAGCTCTGATGGAATCATGATTCAAAAGCTTTGTGTCTGGAGTAGGATCTCCTGTGTTTTATCACCATGGGTGTGTTGGTACAGAAAAGCCCTGAGACACACCGTGTTCTCCTTTGGTGTTCTGGTTAACGCATTACATGTTTTTAAGAGATGGAACAGGTGGTGCTTTGGACACCCTAAAAAAGGCACTCCACATGTCAATTGAGAAACTTGCAATTGGCACTTAGGCTTCTGCTTTCTTCTCCCAGCCTTTTGCCAGGTTCACTTATTCCTTATGCCACAGCAGAAGAGAGGTATTCTTTGTTGCCTGCATCCTGTCATGTGTCACATAGCAGCCCCCCACTTCAAGGAAAACAGCAAAGCATGTAGGTGAACGTCTGCTGGAAACATTTGAAGTGTTGAAGTAATTCAGTAACTGTGATCTGTTGAAAGTAACTTGAAACTTGTTGGAATTGCATTAAAAATCATACTGGCTGCCTCAGTGCAATGTATCCAATTAAAACAGAAAACAGGATGAGGGGAATGTAGCATGGAACTAGCATGTCTAGGAGCAATCGGCCAGGGCCAAGACTTTTCCTTTGATGACTGTTCAACTTCTTGTTTTCCATCAGTATACTTTTCAGCCTCTTTGAACCATGGGCTGTTTTGGTCTGCACTTGCCACGTCAAATACATTTCATATCCGATCAGTCAGCAGGCTACCTAGAATGTCAGTTCACTGACAGAGCTCTTCTAGCTGTGACTTTACATTTGCACATGCTATAACAGTGCTCTAAAGCTGAGAGTTTGTCAGCATTTTCACTGTAAATGTGATTTATCACTCTTCTATAAAACTTAGCTGCAAGCTGATCAAAGTCAAGCGATGAGTTTACTCACTGTGAGACTTGCAGAACAAATATGACCCTAAATATGATAATACTACTACCTTTTGGTTCTTCAGAAGATAATAAAAAATGAATAAATGTAGTATCAGCTGTGCTTGTTGGTGTGTTCTGGTCCACCAGCAGCTCTCTGTGTTCTGCACCCTGGCTTCTGTAGTTTGTTTGCATGAATCTCTTCTTTGCTCTCCTTATGTGTTTAAAAATTATCTGGTTTCCTACAGTCATAAAGCTTCACATAAAGGCTTATATTTGGACTCTTACTTCCAGCTTGCTCTCATGCAGCTCCACTGACATTTGTAGGGTAACTAACTCCTTTTGGCTTCAGAATACTGTGCACCAAGCATGTCTAGCTGGGAAATCAGGGGCTGACCATAATATTGATCTGGCCCAAGATTTCTGGAAGATGTCTAGGGCTTTGTGTCAGCCAGAAAAGCCTCTATCAGGAGGCACAATAGTTATTCTAGCACTGTGGCCTCTCTTGACTCAGTTCCTGCCAGGACTTTACTACATCTACAGGACCACAGTAGTCTGGCATGAATCCAGGGAAATCTGCTAAACAGAAACCTGTGAGTTCCAGAGATATGTGGTTCAGTCAGGTTTCTTGATTTTCTAGTTCAGTTTTTAGAAAGAAGCTGTTTGCAATTATTAAAGCAGAGTATTGACACACATGTTCAGTTGTAGATACAGTAAGCTAGTTAGTAAAAATGAGTGCTCACTGTTAAGGAATAAAATGGGTGGTGGAATTCAAAGTGGATAAAGGCAAAGCAAAGGGGAAGATGTCCCTAAGAGATTACAGAATGATGGGCTCCAAACTGGCCACTGTCTCTCAAGGAGTCACAGCAAACTGCTTAGTGTTGGATGTATGCCCTAGGAAAAGCTGGTAGAGTGCCAGAAATTATTAGGAATAGAATATGGGGACTAAGCAGGAAACAGCTCTTGTACAAATTATATTGCATTAGCATCTGTAAAAAGAGTGGAAAAGGACAGCAAGGACGTCTAAGACATGGAACCACAAAGGGACAAAACACTAATGTATTGACAATTCCTCAGGAAGACTTAACACCTTTCAGTGTATACAATAAGCTCTGTCAGAGCATCCAAATCTCTTAGATGCTGAGGTCTGAGGAGCTGCATTTGTAACTAGTTCTGTATGTCATGGTATTGCCATGTTTTCTTTTGAACTGGTAGTGTTGCACTCATTAGACCAGATGGAGATGTCTACCTCTGACATCTCTTTGTGATCAATAAACAGAAATTATCACTTCTGGGAAGTAATCTTTCTCATTCTAATGTAAGCAGTTCATTTCCTGTCATCACCTGTGAAAGGATGATTTTAGTGTCCTGAGTATAGTGCAGATTTGTCATGCTAGATGAGACAACCATGACTGTCCATGCTTTTGCCATCATGGGGGTGTGTTGCTGCAGAACACCTGGCTATAATTCATGTTTGTATGAGGTTAATTTGCCCTTAATTTATGTGTAGTAAAATATCTGTAACTGACTGATTGGTGTAAAGCTCCAGTTCTGAACTCCAGATCTGAAAGCATCTCTGCAAGCTTCACTCAGAGGGCAAGTCAGCTCATCCTGAAATAAACCTTGGAAATTATTACAGATGCCAAAGTAAGGTGAAAGAAATACATGCAAAATAAAGAGAAAGAAAGGGGTACTTACAGTGCTTGGTGATAGGATATAAGATGGAAACTCTCTAGTACTCAGTTCTAAAGTGATGTAGCTAGGTTTTATTTACTAAAATTGTGTTTTGCATAATCTGATATCACATCTCTGCTTTCAAAAGCATAGTACCTGAAGTGAACTTTAAGGCTGGCAATCATCCAGTTCACTGCAATTTCCAGGTACTGGTATGCTACCTGGAGTTCAAAGTTCATTTGTTTTCTTAGTCTTCCATGGCCCTGTGGTCTCTAGAACATTTTTTCTCTCCTTGGACATGTTGTGTAGCACGTATTTTTGGGATAGATTCAGACTGAGATTGTAATTATCCTACATACTTGTGGTCTGGCATGTTATTATCCATCACAATACTGTCATGTGCTGGGCATTGACAACGTACTTAAAAAGCTATTTTTTACGTGATATAACTAGCGTGTTGGGTAATTTTCTTGTGGTATAAGGAAACTTTGCCAATGCTTTCAGTTTCCAGAAGAGTTTCCAGAAGTTTGTTTATTTAGCAGAGGGTGCTGCCTTGTGCAGGCAGACAGTCTGAGCAGCATGTTCTTTACAGGCCCTTCTTTGCTGTATGGGAAGAATATGGGATGAAGCAAATGATCTGCAAAGTATCAAAATTTTACAAAGTAATAGCATAGTCTAATCCTTTCACTTCATTTCAGCTTCCCTTTCCAGTCCTCTTACAAGACACTGAGATCAGCATCCCCTTGCAACTTCAGCTCCTGTGGTCAGCCACATCATCCCACCTTCAGATTCTCATTTCACTTAGCAAACGTGGGAGCGTGCTCTCACCTGCTTGGCCAAGTATCGCTGTTCTCAGCTGTCACTCGTCTTAACTTCTGCTTTTTAAATCACCCCACTTTTGTGGCAGCTTATTTGTGCTCTTCAGCACTGCATAGGACACCTGCTCTGCATTGAGTTTCCTTCCCCAGGCTGTGATTCACTTGCTTGATTCTCTTTCAGACAAACACACCGTGGTGCTTAGAGATTACTTGATTTCTGCATTTGAAAGGGCTTCTCTTAATGGTATAATGGTGACCTGCTGGTTGCCTGTAAGATAATGTTTTTCTCAGCTGCTTGTGCTCAGTACATTGTCTGTGTCACCTGAAAACCCTGCACTGTGGAGAGCAGAGACTGACAAAGCTGAGTATTCATACTCACTACATTGCCTAAGTCACCACTAAGACAAAAAATTACATGGTGAGGTTTCAAGTAAAACAGTTGGAAATGGGGAGAGGGGAAGAAAAAAGACACTAAGAGGGCTGAGCAGAGCATCAGGGCTTATGGACAGACCACTAAAAGGTTATCTGCTACATTTTTGCCTGTTCCAACTACAGAGTTGGGAAATTTCCTCACAGTTTCAAAGATCCAAATTCTTGTGAAATTCCCATTTCTGTACCTGATGGAACAAAGTGGGTGGCAGTCATTGGTGCTATGCTGGCCTCATCAGTAACCAGTAAAAGTTACCTTGTGTCTGTCAAGGAGCTACAGACTCTGCAGGATGTATTCTTTACAGCCCCTAAAGTCTGTTTATGTCCCCATTCTTACGTGTTTTTGTGTTTTTCCCTTGTAACTCCATGATTACAGTTTGTTTTTAGACATATAATTTCAGATTACAAACCCTGGGTATTCTCTGGAAAACCCCATTTCCCAGGCATCTCTTTTAGGATGGGTGAGATTAACCATCACTTCGTTAGAACAACACTTTGTTAAGTGATGTGGAAGTGCACAGCTGCCTCCTCCAGTCCCAGCCCAGGACTCCCCTGCCCTGCTGCTGGAGCCCTCCTGGACCCAGCTGCCACTTTGTCATCTGCAGATTCAACCCATGCTGAGCCTGTATCCCAGAGCACACACACAATAGCTCCCCAATTAGCATGAGTAATGGGGCTTGTTTCTGCTCATGTTCTTTGTGCTTGCTCTGTCAGGTTTGTGTCTCTTGTGTATTTTGATTCTGGTTCCTCCTGCACTGACCATCTTGTTGCAATGTCCCTGACCAGACCACCTTGCTGGAATAGACATTCTCATTCTCCTACCTGCCCTCATCCAAGCTCCCATCAAATGCCTCTGGTAACTTTGTTGCAGTTTGGGGACAGGTATCTTTTATTTCTTCTTGCACTTTAGTGGGCTATGTGGTGGATTTGCTTTCTTAAAAGCAAATACGAAGAGTTTGTGTGAGCCCCTCTTTGTGTGAGCAGAATGTTCATGCTGTCTTCACTTCCTGGCTTGTGAAGCTATTTCAGGAAACTTGGTTTGAATTGCCTGGCAGAGCTGTTTGAAGTTATTGACAAACTTCTTTTTCCTCTACAGATCCTAATATGGTCAATGCAGGAGACATGAATGGTTCAGGCAACCTGATGGATTTTCTGGATGAGCCTTTTCCCGACGTTGGGACTTACGAAGATTTCCACACCATCGACTGGCTGCGGGAGAAATCGCGCGACACTGACCGCCATCGCAAGGTAGCGGTGTCGGGCCGTGGTGCATCCCAGCCCCGGGTCACAGCCATCCTGGCACTGACTGAAACAAGCCTTTCCACAAAGTCATCGCTTCCTACCTTGTTCCATGACTTGAGGAGAACTAAACATGTAGATGTGGGATGACTTGAGGAGAGCTTTCAAATATATGGACATGGGATATCCTGAGTTTGTAAATATGAAAGGGCTGCTGCAACTTAATGAGCTTAATGATGCTTAATGAGCATCTCTGAGTAAATTATTAGGACTGAAGGAAGTAGAGAGTAGAGAAATTGTATGCACCTTCTAGGAGTTTAATTATTTTAAACTTTGTACTCTAAAACTGTCAACCCAAATCAGCAACACATCTATTTGTGTGTTTAATTTCAGATTACAAGCAAAAGTAAAGAATCCATATGGGAGTTCATCAAGAGTTTGCTGGATGCCTGGTCAGGATGGGTTGTAATGCTTCTCATAGGACTCCTGGCAGGTATGTTTGTGGTAGTGCTATAGCTATGCCTGAAGCATCTCACCCAAGCTGCTGCAGTACCATCTGCTTCTCTCTGTGCACCGTATATCCATTGATGGTTTTGTTTTTTTTTTATTTTAAGCTAAAAAGACAGTTTTAGATTCATGCAGTTATGATCCTAAATAAAAATACCCACTTGAAAAGTCTCCTTTTGAGTGCTGACCTAGAATAAAAATGTTTTCACCAGTAGAGGGATTATTCTGTTGCTTTGGGAAACCTGCATTTGTGTGCTTCATACTCGATGGGCTGCTTTGACTTTCTGAATCTTTGCTTTGAAGAAGTCAGTTTTATTTTTAGGATTTTTTTTTCTTGTCATCACTTTAATTCTGCAAGTAAAAAATATGATGTGGGGAAAATATTGTCTGTGGACACTCAAAAGGGGAGTTTTATAAACTGCTATTTCCACTGAGTTATCTTCTTTATGTATGCATGAAGGCAAAATACAATTTCAGACTTGGTTTCAGATCTGCTTCCAGGCCAGACAGACATTACATATTTAACAGCCTGCTCAAACTCACATGGCAAATTCATTAATTTCCTCAATTACTCCTGTCTTCTCCTCAGTTTAGCACATCTTCCTGCTTGGAAAGCTGCACTTCTCTGATCCAGCCCAGACAGCTGCCATTTTTTATGCTTTTTCAGTGATGTCAGGGTGCTCCTGTGTCATGTTGCTTGGTAAAAGCACCATGTGAAGTTTCCCAGTTTCCAAGGGGTGATGGGAATTTCCTGCTCAGCATCTGTCAAGTTAATATCTTTATTACAGTTGTTAGGAGCCTCAGCAGTACTGGTAAAGTTCTTGAGAAAACATTTCTGAAGTGACATGTTTGGCAAATTATGTAATTTCATAGACATGTAATTGTTTCCACAAAAACTTTGTTGGGAGAGTGAGATGGGAAGAGACTCAGGGCTGCTGAGTCCTGCCTGAGGGGTAGGGTGGATCTCATCTGGGATGAAGAATTCTGCCTGCAAATAAAGTTAGAGCAAGCCCTTGAGGGCTCTAGTGACCTCAGTAGTCCTCTCCTCATAGAAGGAATATGATAAATATGCACCCATTCCCATTTTAGTAAAAACATTCTAGAAGGTTTTATTCAGTTCTAATTTGCAATGAAGTCTCGTGCTGAAATCCTCAAGGCTGTTAAAAGCCAGAGTCCTCTGATAAGCCCTAGCCCTGATGTGCCCAGCTTGGGAATGGGGGTTGAGGGTAAGCTACAGCTGAGCTCTGGTAGCTTGTGCAACGTTTTCATGGGTGCAGAGCATCGTGTTTTATCTCAGAGAGTCAAACCAAATTAGTCAGGTATCTCAACCAGGTTTGGGAAGGGAGGAGACGCTGGTGCAGTCAGGAGGCACTTACTGTTGTTTTCCTCTCTTAAAACATTGCCTGCTCAGAGAAGAAAGCATGCACAAGGGCATCTGTGTAATCAGATGGGATTGTGTGGACCAGCCTGGCTCCTCCCTGGTTGCTCCTCTGCTGAACAGGCAGATGCTACTGCTGCTCCAAGGGGAGTAGCCTGGCTCAGTGGATGGGTCCAGGAATTACTGGAGGCAAGCAGAAAGTATGGCAAGGAGTGGGAGACGAAGGGAAAGGCGGCAGCAGCAGTACTCAGGACATCAGAGCATTCTGCCCCTGCTATCCTGTGCTGGGCATGGAGGACAGCAAGGTGGGACTCATGGGAAGAGGCTGTCAAGGGCTTCCAAAGGTTTCCAAAAGCATTTGGGTCATTTACCCAGGCCCAGGATTTTAAAAGGAGCTTTACCGATCTAGAAGCCTAAATCCCATTGATTTGGTAAACTTTATCTTTCAGATTTTGGAATACCTCAAAGCTGCACCTCTACTGCCAACATGAGCCAACAAGGCTGAAAGGAGCAATCCCTGCTCCCCAGTGCATCTGCCACTGGCCCTGTGCATGTGTAGCTGCACTGGGCGAGTGAATACTGGTTCTGACTTGCTAGAAGAAATGGATTTTGGCCAGATTAGTTTTCAGTTGATTTGTGGGCTCAACAGTGCTGGTCATCACAGAGCCACAAGCAAACAAAATATAGGCGATGGGGGCAGGAAGGAGAGGACCATCCCACTTGGCAGTATGAGACATATATCACATCATACATATACATCTCTTGTCTTTTTTGGAGCGTCATCAAACCTGCATCCTTTGTTAGTCCCAGAAAAGTGTAGGTAAGAAAGGGATGTCTGGAGGGGGTTCTGCTCTGGCTTCCTGCTCACGGCAGAGCCAGCTTTAGGGTTACAGATAACACCAATGTATATTGAGGATGTAACAGCACCATTGGGATCGTATCATAGTTTCCTGTGTGAGGGTGCACACATTAATTAGCCTGAGCAGAGCCCCTCACTGCCTCCAGTCTGTGGCAAGTGCCCACAGGACCTTGAACATCAGGCTGGAGGGAGATGATGGTGTGTAACACAGTCAAAGGGCAGGAAGGGCCCTGAGAAGCTCCTGGAAATGAGGTTTTAATAGCCAAACCTTGCTAATTGCAGAGGGAAGGGAAGGAATGGTAAAACCCACAAATGTTGTTTAGTGGGGTGATCAGATGAAGACTGTTCACACAATGATCTAGAAAAAGATACTGAAAACACTACCTGGGCCTGTCTCAGTCAGAGCTTCCATGCTTTCCTCATATAAAGCAATGTATGCAGAGTGATCTAAAAATTTACATCTGGGTGCCATAATTTTAGACATTTGTTTTTAAGTAATGTAAACTCTGAAGGTTACAGAGAACATTAATGATCCATCAGGAGTGCAAGAGGCACAGCATTTGGTGATCATGTCCAAGAGATGGAAATTCCTTGTTTCTGAAACTTTCAGAAAATTGGAGGAGAATTTAGATCTCACTGCAAAGAAGGAAGCTATGCATGCTGATGTTGCCAGCAATGCAATGATTCATTTAGCAGCATGCTTCATTGTTTCCATAGAAACTTGGGAAAAATGGAAAAGGATAGGCAAGATTAAGGCAAAATCTTCAGAAATAAAATAATTGTTAAACACATCATCACTCCCTTTTGCAACCTTTTATTTTTCTTTTTTTTTTTTTTTTTTTTTTTTGTGTGTGTGTCATCCTGTCTAGTATATCTGTATAGTTCTTCAGATTATTTTTATATAACAGAAATTCTTCACTGCTACCCTGAGCACCACTGCTTGTCAGTGTGGGGCAAGTATCCTGCTTAGGGGTGGGAGAAGAACCTGTGGAATTTTTCTGGTCTTTGGAGTAAAAAAAAAGGTTCTTGAATTATTTGAAATGTGTTTTTTTCCCCCTGTCTCTTTTACAGAAGTGAAAAATCAGAAAACTTCAGTTCCAGATGAAATAAACCAGCTCTTGGACCCACTTGTGTGTCCCAGCTGCTGGGGAAAGGGGAGCAGGAAAGCCCTCACCCCAGCTTCATGTAATTGCATTTTTAGCAGGAGCCACAAATCTATGTTTTGGAAACATAAAGCCAAACCAGTTTGCATTTTGCAAAATATTTTTTTCCCCAGTACGTTGATATGCATCGATAAATTCTGTTCAAATCAATTAGCAGTTTCTTGAAATTTTATTAGTAATTACTTGTAAAAGTAACGATGGCTTCTGTTTTCCACTGTATATGAGAGGGATCTGGAAAACACGAAATGACTCTTCTGTCAGTTGGTGGTTTAATTCTCTCCAGAAAGTGTGGATATAGGGATAGAACACCCAGGTCTGCCTCTCTGTGTTCTGGCTGCTCCCAGCCTCCCATTCCTGCTGCTCCTGCAATCCTGGGGACCACCTGCCCGGAGGGTGCTGCTGCTGAGCCAGGTTGTCATCACTGATGGAAAATGACCTAGAGAAGCAGAAAGTTTTCTCTTTTTGTGTCTGGCCACAGCAAGGTTACCTGTGTCTGTCTAGTGGCCACCGGGTGTCACTGTAGCTCTATGCAATCACTGGCTGACGCTGAAATGAGCGTTGTGGAACAGGCAGGGTTTGAAAGATAATTTTATTCTGCATGTCCAGATTGCTAATCAATGTACACACACATCAAAAGCCCCATTCTGTTAAGCTCATAAGTCAGAATTTGGCATCCACGTTGTATCTGTAATGAAATCATCCTTCTGAATGGTTGCTGAGTTGGGACCAGTAAAGCTGTACATAGTAACACAAATCCTTCCATTACCCCTGAAACACACAGTGAGGTTTGAGACCTGTGGCCAGGTGTGTGTATAGAGACCCTGCACGACGTCCTCCCCATCTCAGCCAGATGGGGAACCTGCCTGGGACAGGCTGCAGGCCTGACATTGGTTATAGCACCCCTATTTGGTCATCAGTCAGTATGAAAATGATAATGTTTAAAATAAAAGCTTATGAGAAAGCATTGAAGGTCAGAAGAACTTGTTATTGCCCCTGGTTCTTTGGTATATTTGTATTTATTGATGCAGAGAATAGTTTGGGTTGGAAGGGGCCTTTAAAGGCCATCCTGTCCAACACCCCTGCCATAAGCAGGGTTATCTTCAACTGGATCAGGTTGTTCAGAGCCCTGTCCAGCCTGACCTTGAATGTTTCCAGGGATGGGGCATCCACCTCTCTAAGCAACTTCTTCCAGTCCTTCACCACCCTCATTGTAAAAAACTTCCCTATATTTAGCCTAAGTCAACCTCTCTTGGTTTAAAATTGTTAGCCCTTGCCCTGCTGCAACAGTAGAAGTCTGTCCACATCTTTCTTATAATCCCCCTTTATGTTTTGGGAGGCTGCTATAAAGTCTCCTTGTAACCTTCTCTTCAGGCTGAGAACACAGCCTTACATTGCACTGCTTACCCAAATCACAGGTTTTATTCTTTTATTGGAATCAGATATATTATCCTTGCAACTTGATTATTTTTAATGCCAGCATTTCTTTTTCTGCATTTCTTTTCCCAGGTACATTAGCTGGAGTGATAGATTTAGCTGTGGATTGGATGACAGACCTGAAAGAGGGTGTCTGCCTGTCTGCCTTCTGGTACAGCCATGAGCAGTGCTGCTGGACGTCCAATGAAACCACGTTTGATGACAGGGACAAATGTCCCCAGTGGCAGAAATGGTCTGAACTGCTTGTGAGCCAGTCTGAGGTATGGGAGGCCTGATTAGTCTGGGGTTGCAGCAGGCCAGGCAATGCCCTTTTTCATACTTGCTGATGTTCCCTCCAGAGAGTTTCTCTGAAAGAGAAAGTAATGAACTGAGCACACTGCAAAAAAAGACATTTCCACAAGCACTATCTGCTTAACTTGAAGGAGGTCCTGTGGTTTCAGTGCAATGAAAAGTGAAAAACTGTGAGACTGCACTCTCTTTTTATCAGTATTAAGCTAAAAGTGTTTCATAACATGCATAGCATAATCACCAGGGGACCTGAGCTGCATTTCCTTTTTTCCTTTTTAACATAATTTTATGGAACAAAAAAAAAAAAAAAAAAAGAAAAAAAGAAAAAAGATGAGCACTGAAAAATACATTTATGAGGATATTTTTGGGATTGCAGATGGGGTTTTATGTATTCTTATACAGGGAGCTGCATAAGAACTGCTTGTTTATCCCTTGCAATTAGTTTCTCTATGACACATCAGGAGACTTAGCTAGCACCAAAAACTGGGGAAAAATTTGGCTCCTTGGGGGTGGCCAGAGAGAAGAATTTGCAGGGGTGTTGGACAGGGAGAGAAAAAGCTGATCTGGACAGACATGAAACTTACATTTTAAGATTTTTTTTTTTTTCTTCTACACTTTTTTTTTTCATAATTGTTATTTTAAATACAAAGAATTCTGTTACAAAACGATGCAGGTGAAGGTTTCATTTTGAAAACAATAAAAAGAAGCCTTTCTGTATACCATTTGGCAAATAATACTTGTAAAAATATACAAAAACCACATTTCATTTTCAATCTAAGTTATTTAATGTAATGAATAATCTTGATACCTTCACAACTCAAATCTTTGGCAGAATTATTTTCTCAAAACCCCCCTTCCTCCTTACTTCTGACTTGAATTTGACAAAAACTGAATATGGTGTGCAGGTGGGTGATTTGGAGAGGTTGTCTGAGATCTTTCCCCACTGGGGAGGTTGTCTGGTCCTGCAGACAGTGTTTGAGGATATCTTCATTGCCAGGCAAGTGTGTCATTCATGTTCCCTTCAGTGCTGCTTTAGGTTTACAGGACAAGAAGTACTGGGTGGGAGTGTCTGTGCACATGTATAGCTCAATTTCCTACAGCTCTAATCAGCCCTGGTGGAAGTGGTGGGCTGCTCACTGTCCCTGAGTGTTCTCACCACATCATCAGAGACAAAAATCTCTCAGCATGGTTGCCAGTCACAGTGCCAGGCTTCCCTCTGCCGAGGTTTGCTAGGGTCACCCTGGCCTCCATCCACAGATGTTTTGGGTGGCTGTGTCTTTGTGACAGTGAAGAAATATTACCCTGATATAAAGCTACAGGGTGGGGCTGTGTTTTAATTTAAGAGAACAACAACCAACCAACAACAACAAACCCCAAAGAAAATAAACAACTCCCACCAAACAAAAAAGAAACCAAACCAACACCAAAATCAAAAAAATGCGGGAAGGGAGAAAAGAGGAAACTGTTAAAATTATTAGGGGATTTGGAAATCCTGTGCATGTGTTTAACATGTTGGCTGGAATATAGGAAAGATGCATATCCTTAAGAAAATTTATTGCTTTCTCCTGCTTCTTGAAACCAGCTCTGTTGTGTGCTGTGGGCCTTTACGAAAGGTATCAGCCTGATGAGCACTGTGAAACTTCACTCACTTTGTGTTCAAATTGGGCTTCTCACCCCTGGTATACTGTCACAGTAAGACAAAAAAGAAAAGGTTCATCTTAGCTTACTTTTAGTTACTTTCCTAAAACAAATGGGCCTCTAAGATCTGTGGGTTCCTGAGGGTCTGATGGAGGCTGTAAATATTATTAATATATCTGTCTGTTACTGTTATACCGAAATCCCAGGGAAAGCCCAATAAAAATGTGAATTTGGAAAGTAAAAATTCAGGTTTTTTCGAAAGGCTTATGATATAGGCAAGTTTTCTGCTGTATGGTTCCTGTAGAGGTAGAGTATTTTAGTAGGTATCAAAATACACTGAACTTGACTGAGTTTCAGAATAATTTTGCTGGGTTTTTTTCCTGTGTTTCACTTTGTGCCTGACATTTCCATAAGAACCCTATAAAACAACAGTGTGCATTGGAGCAGAATTTAGGCAAAAAGTATTTGGAACAGTTTCCCTAAAGGTACTCTGGTCAGACATGCCTTCCTTTTTTTATGCATGACTGTGGTTCTTTCTTGTCATAGCCAACTACATTTGACATTTTGAGGACTGAGATTTAGATAGTTCTTCCTTGTGGTTTTCCCAATTTATGGCTGTGATAAACCCTGTACATACGTTTTCATGGAGAATTGTGACATTTCCTATGGCATCTCTTGAAAAATGTTTCCATTCTAGTGCTCCTATAAAACAAGCCCAAAGCAGAGGCTTGATATAAATTATTATGGAAAACATAATAGCCCATTAGACACCTACCAAGCTATATTTTCATCTCTAATCATGATTTTGTAGGCCAATTATCCTTCACCCTTCTGGTCTTGAACTACTTCCAAAGAGAGGGCGAAGAGAGTTTTTTGGTGTGAGAACATTTCAAAACCTCAAATACACTGGCAGATCAAAAGGTCATCAGACAGCACTGGTGAGCTGGACTTTCCCTGTTCTGCAGATTCAGTTTGGTCCCAACACCAGCTTCACTGGAGCTGAGGATCCCATTTTTGATGGCTTACACATATCCAGGGCAGAGGAAAGGACCCTCTGTCTTCCATGGATCATGACACTGGATCCAGCAATTGACTGAATTCCTATCCCAGGGCTTCTGGATCTCCTGTCATGAAGCTGAGACCTGCAGGGCAAGGAAGCCCCTCTAAACCTGGAACCCACTTCCCAATTTTGCAGCCTTGAACCATCAGTTTAGAGGACACACACTGCTGTAGAGAGTCTGCAAACTGTGAGATCCCTATTGAGTCAGAGTTGAGCTCTGGGCCTCTGGAGTAACCACACATTGGAGAGCATCCTGAGGGATGTGGTTTATTTCCATGTTCTGAGTTTGTGAGGGTTGTTTTCAATTGTGTTCCATTTGTATCTAAACTGGACTGACACCAGAGATGAAATATTGCTTGGTCTTGCAAACTAAAATACAAAATTTTGCTCAGTTTTCCTTCATGCTTCATTACTGTTGCTTCTGGGGTGAATCTTTTGAGCTGTCATGGGAAAGGTCATAGCAGGATCAGCTCTGCTGGTGATCTGCTTCAGTCTCTGATTCCAGTGTACATGCTCAAGACTTTCACTGATTCACAGCCTTAGTAATGGCTTGTAATGGATGAGAAACGAACCATTTGCTATACTGAGTTACTGCTACTTCTCTTCCCAAAGGTTTTCATATTATTAATCATTAGAAGCTGCTGCAGTTGAGCCTGCAGAATGCCAGATATCTGGAAAATGTAACAATGAAAGATGTCCCAAGGGATAAGATTGAACTGGCCATACGGACTCTTGTGGGGTCCTGCCACAGCACTCTAGGTGTATGTGTGACTGCAGTAATGAGCTGACAGAGTTTTCTTATGACTTCTGAGATGCAAAAGAAGAAGATGTAAAAAGAAACAAAGTTAATTTTCCTCCAGTGAATTTAGAAGCAAAACTACAGCTTTTGCTCAACCTAGTAGGGCCAAATTTTTGTAATGGTGTTGGCCTTCTTTGGAGGTATTCCAGGTTCACACTGACAGGAGGATTATGCCCTGAGGTAAGATATCCAGAGTTTTCTCTAGAGGAAGAGTAAATATTGTCATAGCTGTTTGCAATTGAAAGCACTAGGAGAAGACATCCTTGGGACTGTCTTCAGCTGTAGCAACAAAGATCCCTGGTTACTGCAGCCGGATGTCAGTCACTGCAAGTGTGGGATCCATGACTGCTGTCTCAGGGCATTGGGGGATAACACTGTATGGCTTCAGCTTCCTGCTATCATCAGCAAAGCCAGCTGCTAACTTCAGCAAGCACCAGCTTAACAAATTGCCCTTCCTCCAGGTATATCCATAAGGAAGAGGGTTAGTAGTATCCTTACTGCATTTTCATTTGGACAGACCTGGAAAATGAAGCTAGCAAAAATCCATGCTGTTAAGAGTTGATTCCTTGAAGATTTGAAAACGGGGAGACTTCTCATGTCTAAGTTTTTTTTATGACTGGGAACAAGGCTTGGCCAGCTTTGTTAACTGATACAATTGATTAATGCCTGTTTTCCTACTTGATTTATCATAATGTTGATATCCAGGCTGCTGTCCTGCAGAGCAGAGGCAGGGCCCCTGATGTTCTTGAGCAGCTGGGATTGCATCCGGTAGGAAGAGTTCACTGGGAGGTGAAGGATTCATACCAATGCATGCACTGAGATTCATCTCAGTTTTTTATTCTGTAGTGTCATGTTGCTACAGGATATAGTTTGAAGGCTTAAGCTCCTTGTATTGATCTGATGCTGCTGAGTAGATTCTCTTTTGTCCATGTAGGTGGGTTTTTGAAATTAATCTAAAAAAAAATGCATATGAAAAGGCAGAGGTATTCCAAGGCAGATTTTAGCAAAAGTTTTGACTTGACCATTGGAAAAAGGTAAAAACTTGAAGGTCACTATTAACTGTGCTTTCACTATGGCACTGCACAGTCAACCATTGCTAATAATCATTTGTGTTCCCATTCTGCTACAAAAGTAAAACTGTTCAGTTTGAAGATAGACTTATTACTGACTGGAATGATTTTAAAATATTAGGGCAAAAATTACTGAGATGTGTGAGTGGGTTCTGCCAATCTATATTATTTTCAAATTATTTTCAACCCTATCGTGGAGAGCACTGTATAGAAAGAAAGGATTTATTTATGGTTTTACCCTTCCTGTTTGTGAACTGAACTAGCTACTGATATACACAGGGATGTTGTTGGAAAAGAGCAGCATCTGCATGGAGAATTTGAATACCATCCCTCAAAAAAATACATATTAGTCTCATTCCTTGTCCCTCACCATGGTATGAACACAGCAGATTCCTTCATTAGGTGCCTTTTCATTCCCTATTCCTTTGGCCCTTATGACATATTTGTTTGATGTTGTGGAACTTTACATGGGTTAGTTAGATTTTTTTAGTACTTGAAAGGTGCTCAGTTTAAGGTATTTGTGTCCCTTGCAAACAGACTGTAAGGACTGGGTTAGGTATTTATTAGTTTGCTGCTTCTTTCCACAAGTAATGAAGTTGTTGGAGTATATAGTTATTTGTCTTTCCTGAGGAAAAGCAGCACTTACCATGTAAATGAAAAATCAGGCTCCATGCCATCATGATCCCTAGTAGAAGTGTGAGATTTGCCAATCTGCGCTTATCTAACAATGTTTGTTACTGTTATTTTTCTAGGGTGCAAGTGCTTACATTCTAAACTATTTTCTGTACATTATGTGGGCTCTGTGTTTTGCTTTCCTGGCAGTCTCCCTGGTCAGAGTGTTTGCTCCTTACGCCTGTGGCTCTGGAATCCCAGAGGTGAGTTTCTTTTTGTACATGAATATCCAAAAAAAACCAAGTAACAATAGTAGCAAAAACATGACTTCATTTTCCCATTCCAGAACTGTACTATGAGATAGCACAGCAACAAGGAAATTGTCTTTCCATCTCATCTGCCTTCATTCCTTTTCTCATGTTTTTATGGTGATCATCTAGGTTTTTCAATAGTAAAAAGTGTTCGTATGTCACTGTGACAGGTTAATGCATGTACTTGTTCATTGACAGTGTGAGAATTAAAAATCAACATCTGCAAGAGACATACTCACTGGAAGATTATAGAGAGTTTTTCCAGGATGAAATTATCTGTGCTAGTTACAAAACCAGTTATTTTCTAGGCTAGACTCTAAATTAAAGCAAAATAAAGAGAAGAGGGTGTGCTACAAAGCTAAGGTTCCCTAAACTGCTGAAAATGCCCTCATTTGGGATGTCTGAAAAGTGTCTGGTGCACATCTTTTGCAAATAGTGTTCCTGAAGACAGAGTAATGTGAATTGTGCCACCATGACAACATTATAGCAGCCGAAATATCTACTTGATTTTTAATATTTTACATATTGAGCCTCAGTCCATATTTAAGCTGTTAAATGAAGAACCTTGTAATTCAACCAGCAGAATTATTAAAAGTCTTTGAAATCAGGGCACTCTCTTGTTAAAAGTGCTATGGAACCACTGGAATTATTATTTAGGAATCTGGCAAACAGAATCAACAGCCCAAAACTTAGAAATCTTTGCATACTTTTGTTCTTGATCTCTAAGAGAAGCATCCAAATGTTTCCAAAAAACTCACCACAAATAATTTAAAATATTTGAATAATTTCCATGTTTCAAAGTAGTCATGTGTGCCTTTGTTATGTGTTTGATATATTTATGGTTTTAAAAAGTTTTCATAGTTAAGTATAAAGCCAGTTTCCAAGTGGTAAATCCCTTGTGCGAGGTGATGCTCAGCTCCAGCCCATTTCCAGACCTAGAATCCAAACCCAAATCCCACCCTGCAGCCTTTGTGTCATGCACATGCATTGTGCTCTTTCTGAGCCACTCACTAGCAAAATTAAGACAAAATGTGTAGAAACACGATCTTTTGGACTTTCTCATTTCATAATGCACAGCATAATGCATGCTTTTATGGCACAGTGATTCCAAATATCTAGAACTTTTTTGTGTGTTTTATCTGGGTAAAGTCTGTTGTTGTTTATTTGCTTTTTTTCTGCTTTGTTAAACTCAAATCCAGTTTAACTCTGATCTTGTAAGCCAAGGAAATACGTAAGAGTTTCATATTTCTATTGATCTCTGTGAGAGTCCTTGCTGCCTGTCATGGGGACCACCCGTAACAGCAGTAAAAGTGTGGTCTGCTTAACCCCTGCTCAGATATTGCTGTGGGAAAGCTGCCCTACCTACAATTTCTTTCTCTCCATCATTGTCTCTTTTCAAGCAGTCTGCAACTTTTTAAACCCTGCTGGAGTTTTAACTCCATTTGAAAGTTCAGAGTAGAAAAGGGTTCTTCATCTTTTCAACGTGTTCTTCCTGCTTTCCAGATAAAAACCATCTTGAGTGGGTTCATTATTAGGGGCTATCTGGGAAAATGGACACTTCTAATCAAAACAGTCACCTTGGTTCTGGTGGTGTCTTCAGGCCTCAGCCTTGGGAAAGAAGGCCCATTAGTCCATGTGGCCTGTTGCTGTGGAAACTTCTTCAGCAGCCTTTTCTCTAAGTACAGCAAGAATGAAGGAAAGAGAAGAGAGGTGAGGTTGGTTCATAAATTTCTAATTTTCCTGTCTGCAGAGTCGGGGTTTCAAACAACTCATGCCTTGTATGTAAACATTTTCTTTGTAGGTACTTTCAGCTGCAGCTGCTGCAGGAGTTTCTGTTGCTTTTGGGGCTCCAATTGGAGGTGTGCTTTTTAGTCTGGAAGAGGTGAGACCTGGCAGTTCACTTGATTCAATAAATATAATTTAATGTGATACCTTTCTCCAAGATTACTCATTATTTTTCAAATACGTATATGCTTATTTTTTCTTCTATAACAAAAACAATCTATGATTTCCAGTAATGAGAAATAACCAGATATTTTAGCATAATCTGAGTAGCAGAAGGGCACTGGCTTCCTGGAAACAAATTAGATGATTCAATATGGTAATATATCCCTCCACTGAGGTTTCTCCAGCCTTCAGTTTGCTAATTTGTGGACCAAGCTGTCAAGCATTTCTTATACTCTCTAGACAGCAACTCTGGATTCAAATTTATCAATTTTTAAGCACTAGCTACTCCTTCTCTGAAATCTGAAAATGCCTTTTCTGATATACCTCTGTGAGCATGGTTTGGCTGTGGTGAGGTCTAGTGCTTGCAGTAAAGTCAAATGAAACAGATGGTGGTGGTAAAGGAAGCACCCTCTGTCACACTCAGTGAAATGTTTATGGTCTTTGCTTGGTTTTAGGTCAGCTACTACTTTCCTCTGAAAACCCTCTGGAGGTCATTTTTTGCTGCTCTGGTGGCTGCCTTCACACTGAGGTCCATCAATCCTTTTGGAAACAGCCGACTAGTCCTGTTCTACGTGGAGTACCACACGCCCTGGTACATGGCCGAGCTCTTCCCCTTCATCCTGCTCGGCGTCTTTGGGGGCCTCTGGGGAACCCTCTTTATCCGATGCAACATCGCCTGGTGCAGGAGGCGGAAAACCACCAGGCTTGGGAAATACCCAGTGCTGGAGGTGATTGTGATAACAGCTATCACTGCCATCATCGCCTACCCCAACCCCTACACCCGCAGGAGCACCAGCGAGCTCATCTCCGAGCTCTTCAATGACTGTGGTGCCCTGGAGTCCTCGCAGCTCTGCGACTACATCAACGACCCGAACATGACCCGGCCAGTGGATGACATTCCCGACAGACCTGCTGGCCCTGGAGTCTACTCTGCCATGTGGCAGCTCGCCTTGGCTTTGGTGTTCAAAATCGTCATCACCATATTCACTTTTGGCATGAAGGTAAATCGGGGCGAATTGGGACGGGAGCTGTCGTGAGCACGGGGCACAGAGGGGCTGCCATGGGCAGCTCTGCTCTGGCTCTGACCTGCCCCAGCCACGGGGCCATCACTGAGGTGCTGCTGGCTCACCTGCCTGCCTGCACCTTGCCCTGTGGGCCCCTGTGGCAGCACAGGGATGGGCCCTGCTTTTCCACCTTCTAGGCATCTGCGGTTTTGTTAAGCGAAAAAGAAATCTGCATGGGAATTTAAACCCGCTGTTGCCAGTAAGCAATTTTGAGATGACTCCCACTGCAGCTGTTTTTCAGCTCTCTCTCATGGATATGGGCTATTTACATTGTTGTTTGTCTTGTTGCATTAATGTCTTAATGTGCCTCAAGGTAGCTATGCTCAAGGAAGTAATAATTTTAAATTTACTATTTTACACATTTAGAGCATCACACAAATATAAAAGTGGCTGAAAAAGTCTATTTTTGAATCTTTTTAAACACTGTAGCTTGTAAAGAAAAAGAGGAATGAATGAGAAGACTAACTGATGTGTCATTTGAATATTCTGGATTTGCAGCATTTTCCTTCAACAGCTCCTTCTCCCCATAAGTGAGTGATGAAAGGTCCAAGAACAATTTATCCAAGTTTTCAATATAAACCAAGCTGTCTGTGGTGAGCTCTATATATCTGATTAACAGAGCACATAATAAACAGGTTCTGTCTGTCTACAGCTCCCATTATGAGAGCATTTATTTCTGGATCTGATGGCTGCAGACAGTGAGAAATTTTTCTTAGTTATACACTGTATTTTATACCATGCTCAAAACTAAGGTATATCAACTTTGTCTTGAATACTACAGTTGAATGGAGGTTCTATTTTTAGCCTTTCACTCTAGAAAGTGATTTATGGCTGACAGCCCATTGTTATGCTTGTTCATTAAAAACTTTGGTTCTATATTTGAAATGGGGTTCTTTATTTATCCTATATATTTAAAATTTCTTAGAAGAAACTGGCACTTTCAACCAGTCTGTAAAAGAACAGACCCACTAAATCTAGAATCCAACTTCATCAGCAAAGTTTGCACAGTATGGTGGGAGCTGTAGCATCTGCTGTTACCAGCCCTACATGGCTGGTAACCTCTAGGCTGTGCTGATGAGGTGATTAGTTAAGTTCTCAAGGAAGTTCAAGGTATATTTTCAGACTTTAAAAGATAAAATAGGCTTTCCTCTCTGAAAACAACAAAAGCCCCATGCAATCCCTTGTCACAGATCTGAATTGTCTTCTCCAGCAGGAAATATATCTCCCACTTGCTGGTACACTTGACATCTAAGAGGAAATGCACTTAGCCAAGGCAAAGTAAATCTTCACTCTCTTTTATTCCCCTCCCTTCCCATTTAAATACTCTTTTTTAGTGAATTGTGGCTTGTTTGTATAGCAGACAACAAAGTAACGATTCACAAAGCTTCCTGGAAAATATATTGTAAACTAAGATGGCGAATTAGTTGCCTCTGAGCAGTCAGTCCCCTTTCTCTGAGTTTTTATTCTTCATATGACATTTAATTTAAAATCTGGTCTGATTTAGCCTGAAAAAGTAGTAATAAAATCATAAAGTGCTCCATCTGATAGAGGGTGAAATCAAGATGTTATTTTCTGTTAAGCTTATTCTCAAGCCTATGACAGAAACATCAGCAGCTCCTGACTTCCTGCTGAGAAAGCACTAAAGGCAAAGCCAGTAACATCTTGACTTCAAAAGCAACCTATTATTCAGAAACAGCATTTATCTCCCTAATTCAGTGGGGTGCAGCAGATAGGATTAAAAATTTCTTCAAAAAATGCACTAACATTTTATAAACTATTAATACACATGTAGCCACATAAACTCAGTGACTGCAGAAAACTGTGTCAGACCATGGGGATCAGCCCTGTGGGCTGCCATGAGGCTATGGAAACTTGTTTCTCTTACTGTTAATTAAAGTTGTTTGATACTGATCATTTTTGTCAAGATGTCATGTGTCTATATTTTATTCCAGATCCCTTCAGGCCTTTTTATTCCTAGCATGGCTGTTGGAGCCATGGCTGGCAGGATGGTTGGGATTGGAGTGGAGCAGCTGGCATATCACCATCATGACTGGATCATCTTCAGGAACTGGTGCAGGCCTGGGGCAGACTGTGTCACACCAGGACTCTATGCTATGGTGGGAGCAGCAGCTTGCTTGGGTATGGTCTCTGCTGGTTATTGGTTCATGTGTGACCAACACTGATGTTTGGGGACATGCTTCAGAGGGCCCTGTGTTTGTGTTAGCTGCTGTGTTGGCATTTCTGGGTGCAACAGAGGTTGAAATAAAGATGTGATGGGCTAAAGGATGGGGAGCTTCCTCTACTTCCTTGTTCTTCCAGTGATCTGCCAGATAGCCAGCAACAGAAAGGCTTGCAGTCACCAATGTCTACTCCCTGTAATCTGCCAAAAAGCAGAGAAAAGGAAAGAAAAAATTGAATTTAGGCTGCAGGTTTCCAAGCAGGAGTACTTTTGCTTGCATTTTTTCCATTTGATGTAATGAAATTCACTGTAACTGGACTAAAGCTACTTATTTGTTTAGACTGTGCTCTCAGTGCAGGAAGAAAACATCCCGTTTTTTGTTAAATTTTAAACTACACAGAGGCAAAAATTCTGGGTCTTTGGCTGTGTCTCATGCTATGGTCAACTGAGCTGTATTTTGTTTTTTATTTTGATCATAGGCCAATATTGGATTACACTCAATCAATAGGATTTATTGGATATTATAGCAATGATCTGTTAACTATTAAAGCAAGATCATTGAATAATACCTCACATATCAAATTTCTAGCCATGGATGCAACAAGAAAGTTACAAGCATCTGAGCATGTTTTTACCTGATCATATTTTTCCCCTTGTGTGCTTGCATATTCTATATCCTTTTGTTGCTGTTATTGATGCCATCATCAGCAGATGAAAAAATAGTGGAGAGGCATAACACATGATTAATGTGATTGGGTAGGTTTGAAATGAAAGATGTACTCAAGGAAGAGCTGGAGAAGTTTCAGATTTGGATGCTCATATTGGAAAAGCAGGATCATTTGTGTGACCAATATAGAGGAAGGAAAGGTGGGGAGTGCCTGAAATTTTAATGTCTGTAATGTAGATTACACCTGAGTTTAACTGTCTTTATACCTCTCACAGTCAAAACAGAAGAATAAGGTATGGGAAAGATCAGTTCTTATCTGGAAACACACATCTAAAACCAGGCAAATGAACAGCTGAATTTGGCCTCAAAAGAGCCTGATTTCATCTAGAGGTTATAAAGATAAAAGAGATTATAATGATATAATCTGGATCATCCCTGTGGATGTAAACACCCACAGCAGTGTTGACACATCAAAAAAACCTGGGATGAATCTTGCTGTCCAAACAAGTAAAACACTTTCTCTCTTCGATAAATGATCTTAATGCTCATTAAATAAATAGTGCACAAAAATTTGGCTCTGATGTTGCAGTTGATCTGCTAGTCAGCAAAGAATTATAGAAACATAGAATATGCTGAGTTGGAAGGGACCCATTAGGAACATCAAGCCCAAATCCTGTCCATGCACAGAACACCCCAAAAAATCACACCATGGCCCTGAGAAATTGTCCAAATACCTCTTGAACTCTCTCAGGCTTGGTGCTTTGACCATTCCCTGGGGAGCCTGTTCCAGTGCCCAACCACCCTCTAGGTGAAAAGCCTTTTCTTGATATCCAGCCTAAACCTCCCTGACTCTGCTTCATGCCATTTCCTCAAGTCCTATCACTGGTCACCAGAGTGAAGAGATCAGTGTCTGCCCCTCTGCTTCCCCTGGTGGGAATGTTGTAGACCAGAATGAGGTCTCCCCTCAGTCCCCTCCTGGTTGAACAGACTAAGTGACCTCAGCCACTCCACAAAAGGCTTCTCCTTCTGACACTTCATCATCCTTGTGGCCTTCCTTTGGATGGTTTCTGATAGCTTAATGTCTTTTTTTATATTGTGATGCCCAAAACTGCACACAGGACTCAAGGTGAGGTTGCAATTGCTTCCTCTTTTAAAAGGTCCAGATTAAGGTGCAGAGGGTTTTAGGTGTATGGTGAGATACACAGTAGAATGGTCACAGCTTGTACTTCAGCTGTTCTGTACCAAAACCTATCTTCCCTAAAGTAAGAGATATGGAGTAAGTATGAAATGATCCTTAGTCTGGTATTTGCTCTCAGCTTTTCACAGTCAGAAGTTTAAGGCATTCCTCAGATGGAATTTATATCTGGATCATAGTGTCAAGCAATCAACAATCTAATATTTCTGTATGCTGCTAGATAAAAAGCATCTTTTAATGATCTGTTTCTGATTTTTCTCATCTAAAATGGGGCTGTATTTTGAAACCTAAAAATAGCAGATTTATTACATTTCCCTTTTGAATAGAGGCAAAGAAATGTTACCTAATAATTCAGAGATACATACACACTTGTCCTCAGTTATGTGATTATTTTTATCCTTTAATGTAAACTGAAGGAGTGAGGAGCTTGCTTATGAAATTAATATGGAAAGACTAGATTGAAAAATACAGCTACAACCCTGCCTATGGCTGCATGCCTGGATGGCCTCAAACCAAATTGTACTCAGTTCAAACTGTACTACTGTAGTGATATCCAAAGCTGTAACATAGCTCTCTCTTGCAGTGGCCCTAAGCTGTTCTGGGCTAGGAGGATTTTGGACCATGTTGTGCCCAAAGATAATGCTCAGCTTTCTCCTCAGTATGACAGGAATAGATAGGCTGGTGTGAAGGCTGCCTCTCCACGTTCTGACCTGCCTCAGCTGTGGCACTTAACTGACTCTTGGAGTCATTTTAGGGAGCTAATGGCAGGGTTCAATTTTACTTTCTCAAGTATCCATTAAAGCTGATTTTTTTTTTTTTTTTTTTGCATCCTTTCTGGTTTTAAAGCTCTGTCTTTTAGCATTCATTGTTTGCTTTTCAATGCTAGCAATTTCAGCATGAGCAAGTTCACTCAACCTTTTTGATGAAAATTGCAGTAAATGAAAAATACCTTTCTTCAGAGAAACAAGCCTAAGAGTATAAGGGCAAAGTACACAGCATAAATAATTACATGCATTTTTGAGTGTAAGGCCCAAAAATATAAATTAGTTGCTTAATATGTATACCAGCACTGGGAGAAACCTGAGTCTTTTCCTTGTTGGCAGGTGGTGTTACTCGAATGACGGTCTCTCTGGTGGTGATCATGTTTGAGCTAACTGGAGGCCTGGAGTACATTGTACCTCTTATGGCTGCAGCTGTCACAAGCAAGTGGGTGGCAGATGCCTTTGGAAAAGAAGGGATCTATGAAGCTCACATTCATCTGAATGGCTATCCCTTCCTGGATGTGAAGGATGAGTTCACCCACCGAACCCTGGCAACTGACGTGATGAGACCAAGGCGCGGCGAGGCTCCTCTCTCTGTGCTGACACAGGACAGCATGACGGTGGAGGATGTGGAGACACTTATCAAAGAGACTGACTACAATGGCTTTCCAGTGGTGGTTTCAAAGGACTCAGAGAGACTTATTGGATTTGCACAGAGACGAGAGTTGATCCTTGCAATCAGTAAGTAGAATATCAATGTCCAGAAGTTTGATTTTGAATGGAGTTTTTACAAGATGGGAGGTTAGTAGCGTTAGTCATCTTGAAGAATGGATAATCAAGAACCAATTCTAACTTTTTCTTCAAATCTGACTTCTACTGTTTAGTAGGACCTGAAGCTTTTCTATTACATCATACCTGATTTTGTGGGCTTGACCCTTGTGGGCTTAATTTTGCTGTCACTCAAAAGAGTAAAATAAAATTATTCTAAAGACAGCAGACAGAAAATCAACTCATATGGCCAGAATTTTTGTCAGAACCAGACCAAAAGCCAGTGCAGGGCTCAGTTACTTTCCCTCTCCATGGACTTCGAGAGGCAGCTGGGGCAGTCATGAACTTTGGTCACCCAGTGATGAAATAGCCTGTACTCCTTTCTGTTGCTTTGTCTCAGTTTTTCCTCACATGCAGGCTTTTAGTGCTACAGGTGGAAAGTTTTCAGTGCACGATGTTTTTTTGGTAAAGATAGGTGAATTTTGTCTGGCATCCAGTGGCTATCTGGCTGGTTGCCTGAGAGTCTGAATCCAGGTCTTTAAAGGTTTTGACTGTCACATCCTTTCCTGGTTGATTTGATGATTAAGTGGGATTGAAGAACAAGTATATTGGATGAAAGCAAGTGTTCCCACTTCTTCTGGACCCAGGGCATCCAGAACTGCAGAGGTCTGCAAGGCTGGTCCACCATCTGCTCCCAGTTGTGGCAGCCCTGTGGTGTTGAGGGCCAGCTGGGCAGGCAGGCAAGATGCCACCTGGGCATGGTTGCCTTGTACTTTGCAGGGGAGAGGAATGTCTGCTATATCCATATCTCCTTGACTTGGAATTAGTATTCTCTGCATGGTCTTGTTTCATCCCTGCTGCTCAGGCACCTTTAAAAAGCTGTTGTCTTTGATGGAAATTCACATGTTTTTCAGTCAAGAAAATTAATAAATGGAAAATTTGGGTTATTTTTAAAGGTCACTTTCCAGCTCACTTCCCACAAAGCTAAAACAAATATTGAAATAACAGTGGTCTTTAAAGCACTTTTTAGATGTATTTAGCCTACCCTGGGTCTGTCTTTTATACTGCTGGTGCCATGTCATGGCTTTAACACTTGGTGCCTTCCTAAGTTAACAGTCTTTTGCACCTCCTTTTCAGGAAGGTATGTCAGTGGGAAAATTGCAGGGACTGAAGATGCAGAGCTTTCACTTTAAAATCAGAAAGATCAGAGACTGCTTGAAGTGAGTCAAAGAACTTTGAGGAGCTGAGTCTTTTGATTCAGGTTATAAATGGCAGTGTGGCTGAATGGTCTTGCCAGAAGATGTGAGAAAGTGTCCAGCTATGAACTGACAACAAAGAGATCAGTTAAAATTAATCTCAGTAAACATTTAGATCAAAATGCTTTCCTGTTCAAAAATTGTTTGGCATCTGCATTTTTCAGAGGAAAAGGTACAGTCTCCTGATCAGTTCTAATTAAGAGCATCTTACATAAGAAATGAGACAGAACTCAGATTTAAAATCAAATTGGTATATACATAGATAATTTTTTCTAAAATCCTCAGCCACCAGTGACCTTTGGTAACCCTTTTCCCCTTGGGGCTGAGTGTGAGTGCTGTCATTCTGTGCTGACACTATGATAAGATAAATGGTTAATCTTTCCAGTACGGTTTGTGTCCTTGTGACTTAAAATCTGGATTTGGTTTCTAAAGACACAATATATGGTTCCATTACAGGGCAGGGTAAACCATGCTAGCAACCTGTTGATTACTAATACTCTTTGAAGCTACTTTGTCTGAATTTCAGAACTTGTTACTGCTGATCATTACCACAAGGGTAACTAATGTGTTCAGAAACTCCACCTCAGCTTGCTTCATGGTTGTGATCATGGAGCCACGCACCGAGTGTCCTTAAGCCATAAAATTCCTTACCAAGAGAGAAATACCACACATGGTGAAGAATCTCTTGTTCACCTGTTCATGTTCACCTGCTCAGCCTGACAGAGGTACTGGAGTTACATCTCAGAACAGCTTAAGCCCCATCTGTGCAGCACTTCATCCAGGGAATGAGGTCTTAAGGAAAACAGAGTCAGGCCCACTCCAGTATCTCTTCTTTCACCAGTATCTCTTTTTTCATGGCATTGTGCCCTGCAGAATGCCTCCTCAGTTTGAACTAGCTCTGGTACCTCTGTATTAAAACACTTTGCACTTTTATAGAGACATGGTTTCAACCAAGAATTTCAGCCTCTTTCTCAGGCCCTGTTAGTTGTGCATAGTAGTATGGTGGTCCAGAGATTGCTCTGGAGAAGTACTCCAATTACTCCAATTCCTTCACATAACTGCCTTCTTGGATGAAGGCAGTAGCTGCTGAGTCTTGCATCAAATACCCATTCCCACAAAGCTATCTGCCTCATGATTTACCCCCACATAATTTCATACTGAGTGGAGCATGCTCTATAAATGCATCAAATACCTGTAAAGTGAATGGCAATGCCATTTCCAATTGCTCAGCAGCAGCTTCAGGTGGATTGTGTCCTTCCATTGATCCTTGTTGAGTAGGTAGGCATGTGAGGTGGCAGAGTCACCCTCTGGGAAGAGGTGTCTACATTTTAGATGACACCTACTTTACAGACTTACAGAGCGGAGTTTTTGACACTGTAAAGCTTTTCTTAATTTGACCAGCTCCAGAGGCACCATGCAAAAGGCAGAGCCTTGGACAAAAGCCAGGTGGCCTGTATAATATGCTTTTCCCAGTGTGGAGTTGAGAGATCAACATAGTTGATATAGGCTGTGAAATGTGAACCCCTGAATATGAGAGGCTGTTTCACATTTGGGAGAATTAATTCACTCTCTAGCTATGACAAGAGCCTTCTGCATAGATTGCTTTGTAAAACCAGACATTGTCATCCATTTGCTTTGCTCTTTCTGTTAATCTGTGTCTGTTTTTCTTACCCACTGACTGCAAAAATTATCTGCTCTTCTGTTTTACCTTTACTCCCACTTTCTCATCCAGTGAGGCTGCACACAAAATCCACCATTTTTCTGATGCTGCTGAATTTACTCCATAGTACTACATCATTCAAATTTCTCTAGAGAGGTTTTTGACATGGAAGAGTGAAATCATGGCTTTGGCTAATCACTGTTGTTCAGGGTCACTGCTGCTTTGGGAATAGCAATGTGGTAACCAAAATGCTAGGCCCTATTTCTTAGGGTGCAGTTTTGGGAAGGAAATACCTAGCTGTCAAAGGTTTTTATCAAAGGGTGGGAGTTACCTTTGGTTTGATTAATGTTACCTCTTAGCACAGATCATATATCAAAGAACTATGCAGGCATATTCACACTTGAAATTGGATGTATGAATAGAAACAAGCTGATACAAAACTAACATCATTCCTGTAAATTGCAATAGGGCTTGTAATGTGTGGGGTGAGAAGGTTGAGAATCGTATACTGTAGTGATATTAGGTTGGAGCCAGCACTGCTCCAGTTCCAGAAATATTACAAGACAACGATCGTTAAATGTAAAAAAAAATTGCAGCTGAAGCATGTTGGAAACCATCACTGTCTACAGATTACAAGTCACAGCAGCAGGTTTCTCACTCTGATTGATGGCAGAGAGTTCCAAGAATATTTACATGTGCTTGGAGTGTGAGTTGCTACACCTCTCAAGAGCAGAAACAACCTATTTAATTGAAAGCAATAATTTAACTATTTCCAAGAATTTATTTTTTTTTAAAAAAAGTTAAACCCTGAGAGCCAAACACATGATATGCTTATTCTGGGGAGACAAATGTTGACTGTCATAATTTGGAAGTCTGTCTCTTATAATGTTTACACCCTGTACTGCTGGGTAGAGATGAGGTAAACACTACAAAGAAAATGAAGTACTCCAATGTTAAGTCTTGGGGCATGCTTTAGGTAAAAGGCTAAAACTGATCATACAAACTCCAGATGTAGTGTGATGTTCACTTTGTAGTTTGATCAAAGTATTAATGATAGCTTTTGAACTTCTGAAAGTGGTCACATATGTGTTGTTTACCCCTATATTTTTCCTCTCTTTACTATTTTCCTTTAAGTAGGAAGCTAATTTCTTTTTCCTTTTTAAAATCTAGATACACAAACAATTTAAGGCATTAAGTGTAAACCCACAAAATTTACCCTGCCTGCCAGCAAGGTGTTCTGATCTAGAACAATACCCACACCTCCCCTGGCTCCCTGGAATGTGAATTTGTCTTTCCCCAGCTTTGTGTTCATAAATCCATTCTTCATGTCCACATTTTCCCAACTCCACTGAAAAGTTTTGCTCCAAGCCAGCTGGGATCTTACACAGCTGTTGACTCCACTCCTTCAGGCATGTAATAAAGTTTCTGTTGTGATTCTCACAATGGAGGAAATTACATACAGTGATTTGAATTGGACAGAAATAGGATTAGTGAAGTTTATGAATGCAATGAGCTGCATATTTATTCAGAAAAGCATTTTCCCAACCAAGGAAAAGTATGGGCCTATAAAAATATCACATTTGCTTTGAGGGAGCAGTGTCTTAAGGAAATTCAAGATTACTCAGTAACCCAAGTTTCTGGGACTCCAATACGTTAAAGACACAATCAAACCTTGCTTTCCAAAGGAGGAATTATTTTTTTATTATTAAGCTTTATTCACTATCTACCCCAATTTTTGTGTTGTACAGAGAATGCAAGACAGCGTCAGGATGGGGTGGTGAGCAACTCCATCGTGTACTTCACTGAAGACCCCCCAGAACTGCCCCCCAACAGTCCCCACCCACTGAAACTGCGGCGTATTCTCAACCTGAGCCCTTTCACTGTCACTGACCACACACCAATGGAAACTGTGGTAGATATCTTCCGAAAACTCGGGCTCCGGCAGTGCCTGGTGACTCGCAGTGGGTGAGTAGTTGACACTCAAATTAATATTTTAATTTTGTCTTCTTTTGTGAATGGATGAATAAGGGAACCACGCCCGTGTCTGTCCAGGGCAGCAAAAGAAGTCAGACTCTGAACCAAAATGGTGCTTGCAGGGTGTTACATTTCATTCTGTTCTCCTAAATTCTTAGTGTATTCTCATAGGGTAAAAATACATACTCATAAGGTAAAAATATGTACTCATAAGGTAAAAATAAATACAAAATAAACTGTTCTGACTTCTACTATCATTCAGTTTTCAGCAGAGGCAGATCTGGGAAGCAGTATTGTTTGCAAATAATATGCCTGTTTAGAAACATCCAGCCAGATTAGATGTTTGTGAAAATTGTGATAAAGGTGTCACTGGAGGAAAATTAATCTGTTCAACTTTTGTTATCGGATAATGGAAAAGTGTATAAACCAAAGGCCCTCAAATAACAGCTAAAGGAGTTGGGCAAACATGAAATTATGGGAATAAAAAGCTGCACCATGTGGACTAGACATAACATCCCATAGTTCCAATGGAATTTGAGATCTTTGGGCATCATGGCTTATCCCAGGATCTACTGGTAGCAGGATAGCCAAACCACAGCCATCACTTCCAAATATGGAAGACTAAAACTTTTTCTTCTGTTAAAAAGTCTTTTTGTTATTCAAAAATATGGCATATCAGTTGTTACTGTCAATGAAGTATCCTCAGCATTAAGAAAGTAAGAACCATTATTGGGACATAGATAAAGGTTCTGATTTTAGGTGCCTGGATTCAGAAATTAAATCTGGAGTTTTAGAACTTACATGAGATGAAAGGTGGAAAAACTATTAGCAGTGGCATAGTTTCAATATTCAGTGCCTAATGGTCTTAAAGGACTGGAAGTAAAAGCCCTTGAATACTGAGGGTTATGAAATTCTTGACTCTTGGGGCCAGACATCCCATAGGCCTCATCTTTCTTGACAGATGCAATTCATTTAGGTTCACATAAATGAGAAATTATCATTTAAATTTGAAGGAATTATGCTGTCAGGCAGTAAGAGTTTCAGAAACCCTGTGCTTTAGCTTACTTTGTGTATTACCAAGAACTGATACCTTGGGTTTGACTGCTGGTCCTCTGCAGCCTGAGGCTAAGGAAACTTATTATTTTGTTGTATGAAGTATTAGTTGTTGTAGCTCCTCACTCAGTCATGTTCCAAACAAAAAGAAGTAACAAGCCAAAGCATATCACTTAATTGTCGTGGCTGGGGAAGGAGAAATACATGAGGTGAGAATACTTTTATAAAAAGATAATTGGGAAATAGATGAGATGGACAGTACTGTATGGAAGCACTCACAAAATATCCCTGCAACTGAACAGGGAAAAAACCTGGATGATATATGAGATGATTGTTGACCTTTCGCTTCCTTTTCTCCTGTAGGAGGCTGCTGGGTATCATAACTAAAAAGGATGTATTAAGACATATGGCTCAAATGGCAAACCAGGACCCTGAATCTATCATGTTTAACTAGACTGGTAAAGAAGAAGAAAGCAACCCCAAAGGAATCCCTTCTAGATTAACACGAAGGCTGTGTTTGGTGTTTCATCTTGCTTAAAGAGAAAAAGGTAATGTATATGAAGAATGGCCTGATATGCCTCTGACAGAGGGAGTGGATGCAGGACAGCACAAATTCAATGAGGAAGGCAGTTTAGAAGCTCTGAGCAGCTGCAGACATCAAGCTGTGTTTCCTTAATGAGATTCCCCACAGCTCAGCTGGAGTGCTGGTGGGTGTAAGTGATGCGGTGCTTAGAGACAAAGAGCCACGAGCACCAGTGGGAGGCATGGAGGTCACAGTAACTCATGAGGCAGGTGTGAGGAGTAGCAGACACTGTTTATGTACAAGCTGCTAAGAGATATAAAGGTCTGTGTTCCAAGCCAAGAGAGTGCAAAGGAGTAATGTCAGTTGCTTTTGTTACTGGAATCATGGCTATTTGTTTGCTACCGAGTTATACCATTTTCATGATGGAAAAAAATTTGCGTATTTTTAAATGAAATATTTTGTCATCTTTATTTTATTTTGTAAATGTTTAATGAGTCAAGACTGGAGATAAGTCTTAAGAAAATAGTAAGGTTACATCTCAAATCACTTTAAAATGAAGTGTCCCTTGCTCCCTGCTTTAGTCTTTTGAATTTTATACTGCTTAGCATTTCTGTCAACCAGCTTCCCCTTATTAATGTTGAAATGGGATTTACTTGTAAAAAATTATTATCTCTCTATGCAATTTTGCATACAAGTACTGTAAAATTTAGTATTTTGTGTTTTGCTGTGGTAACTGAATAAAATATAGATGCCCAGAAAATAGTTTTCAAAAGCACTAAACGGGCAGTGGTATCCATCTCTCATCAGTGTTAGTGACAAGAGATTGAATCCCTTGCCTGTCTTCCCTTGTGTACATCGCAATTTTTCACAAATGAATGACATTCTGCATTGATTCTTGGTTCTCCACTTAGGTCCTTTTTGTCATTGCTCTTTCTTGGCATTTGTCTGCACTTGCCAAGAGATTGCTGAAATTAATTTAACAGTCATAGACACTTATTCTGTAAGAGATCTACTTTTAATGCACTTGTCAGTCATAGGACTGTGGAATTCCTCTCCACGGCACCGTGGCTGGATAAGATCAGAGGGACTGAGAATGCAAATGATCATAGGAAAGCTTTAAGTATTTATCTGTTTGCACCAAGAACACAAGATTTAACAGACCCTGGTAGAGATCTGTAAGTCACTCAGGTAAAAATGTTAAATTTTCCTAAACCCTTGTTCCAATCCTATGTGAGATAAAGAGGGTCAGCACTTTAGTCAATACTGCTATCAGTAACAGAATACCAAATTACTCTGTAACACATAATTCATGCTGCCCAGTGTTTGCTTTGTAGATGTAAATTTAAAGATTGCAGAAAGGTTGTTCCCTGAATCCCCTTCAGACCTCCTGGTCCCTTCATTTAGGCACCTAAGACCTCTGGTATTTTTGCTCAAATTCACCCAGATAACTGGTGGTGTTTGAATGATCCTCATGGATAGAGATGACCTTTGATGTCAGAACAGCCTGTTGCTTACTCCAGCCCAAACCCAGACTGTTGATCTCACATGTAGGCAATGTGCATGATTATTGTGTTCCTGAACTGAGACAACTACTCAGGTGCACCCTGAGTTAGATGCTGAAGTTCTGTGTCACAAATTCCTCCTCTTATCTCCAGTGACCCTGCTTCCTTCTGGCCTGTGTCCCACTGCATTCACACAGAGTATGGCCTGAACTGCTGAAGTAAAAGGAACGGAAGTAAAGGGATAATTTTAATCTGTTAAGTACTCCACTTAACAATGGTGTTTGCAACAGACTGACATAAATACATGTAGCTCTGGCCAAAGCCCATAAGTATTTCAGTCTATACTTTTTGTTAACTGAACAGATGCAGTACAATGTATTATTAAAGGGATATTGTTAAAACTATGTAAAATATAGGACTGAACAACCCCTTTCTTATGAAAATAGGAAATACAACATAATATGGTTATTTCTTACATTTTTCTGTGAAGCTGTCAGCAGCCAAACTCATAAAAAACCAAGTCAACAACAATGCTCATAAACACTAGATTCCCTCATCTGAACAGAGATGCCATCATAAAATCATTTCATTCCCATAACTAAATCCAAGTGGGGATTTATACAATTGTCAGTTTCTACCCATAACTTCTAGAATCTAAGGGATGTAGACTAGGCTAAAAAGGCTGACTTGAGAGCCATTTCATTCTTGGATTAAAACTCTATGACCGTTCTACTTTCCATGTTTGCAAACAGGAAACAATATAGTGTATCAACACTGAAAAACATTATCATTTTCTGACAAAAAGACATGGACTTGCCTAACTGAGGTTAATCTGGCTATGAATACAAATTCACAGATGTATTGACTTGGCTTATCATGTTAAACTTGTGTGGTTAATTCCTTTAATACCCAGAGGCCTGATTTGCTGAAACCAAGGCACCCCTGTGATAGCTTGCTGCCTTGCCTTATTAGAATACTTAGAAGGAGCCCTCAGGCTTAAAAACAAGATCCAAAAAAGCCCCAACATGCTTTGTAACAAACACCAGCAGAAGGAATTGAGATTTATGCAGTTACTGTGAATGCAGTTTGACCCTGGACTATCGCCCAAGTCAAAGGCAGGTAAATGGGTGTAGAGCTCTCTTCTGTCAAACACATTCCTTTCTAGATGGAAAGCTTTAAATACCTAGGGGGTCAAGGGAAAAACCTTTGGACATGTAACCATGTAGTGCTGCTCCTTTTTCCAGTGTCTGTTCAAAAGATGTTAAACCCTTCAGAGCAGAGGTTGCTATCTCATGCACACTCATGGCTTGGTGCTATCATCAAGGCTGAGGCTGATGCTACAATGACATGGAGGGCTTTGAAACATGACAGAATTTGCTAATTAGAAAACTTCCTCCATGCTACAGCCTTTATTGCTCTTCACACTGGTATCTGAAAGGGAACTCCCTTAATATAAATTTATAACATGCTTATCTCAAAAAATGCAGTTATGATGTAATGATTTAATTTATTTCCCATAACAAGCTCATTATCAGGCACTGTTTTCCATCTGTATTCCAAAATTTATCTCAGAAGGTACTGAATAGACTCCAAGAGGCATAGATCTCAGCCCTATTTATTTGAATTTGTAGAGCTCAAGATGGTCACGTAGCGTTATCAATCTGAGTTATATGAGTATTTTAATATATACTGCTGACTTTATGCAACCTCAGTTCAGTCCTTCAAGCAGTTGGCCTTCACAAATGCCCAACTAAACTAAACAGGGGAATAAGAACCTTTGAATTATGGAGGTTCAGTATGTACCTTTGTTTTGCATGAACTGTGTTAAATTACATTCAGCTTCTGATGTGTACTTGAGGCAATCTGTACCAGAAAGTTTAATAATAAAGTACAGAAATGGATGACATTAGACAGACCCTTTGGCTGTCCCAGTGATACTAATTATTAATTCTTATGCTTTGAAGAAGCAGAAAAATAATGTTTAAGGATTACAGAGGACTGATTCTCTGTTTGAATGACACTATATTTATGACTATAGTTTTGCTTTGGCTCTATTTGTTGTTTTGGTTTTTTAATTGTAGAAAACAGTGTATATGTTGCACCTTATTAAAAAAAACAATGTTTGGACTCTATTTTTTAAATAAAACTGACTTAGAGTACTGGAAACATTTCTTGGACATCTTATTAATTAGAAAAGTATTTCACTTAATGTCTCTATGATTTTTATGTTTCCTTTTCTCACTTTTACGGATAACTTAGGCTTAAGTTCTAGAGACCTAGGAGATCCAATTCAAATATAGGTTAGGTAATATTAAGTAGGGAGTTAGTAAAAATTCACTCAGTGGACTTCAGAGAATCAGCCTTGACAGCTGGCTATTTTATTTTCAGAGAAAAGTGTTTTTTCTTCAGCATCAGAAATACCTTAGAAATCTAAAAAGAGAAGAAAAACAATGTATCTAACCAGGTTGCTCTGCCTACAACGATCATGAAACTTTAGATGTTGAAAAGACCCTATGATATATTTTTTGTATATATTTTTCTGTTACAAAGTCCTTATGACATATTTTTTGTATACATTTTTCTGTTGCACTTTAATTCAGAGCTAAGATCAAAAACTGAAAATGACAAGTTCAATCATCCCTATTTAATTGGATGAAACATGCCCTAAATCTCTGTGAGAGGCTAAATTCTAGGTAGTAGCAAAGAACATGGTCTTGATCCTGATCAACACGCTTACGAAGGTGAACATGTCAGCAATATCCTAGTTCAAATTAAATGACACATTTCAGAAGCTGGTTTGGAGTCCCATGGCCTTCAGCTCATTTCATGGATTGCTGTTCCCTTAACAGAGCCCAAAACACACAGCAAAACCCCAGGAGTCATCAGGCATGCAGCAACTTTAATAAATAGTAGTAATTCCTGTAGTTTGTATTTGGTCATGGGGTTCTGAACTTTAGACCTACCTGTCATCACTTGTGATGGCACAGCTGGGAAATGGAATAGAAAATGTTCAGAGGCATTCAGCACTGCTGTGGTGCAGCTGTGCTCCACATATCCTGGCCTACCCTCCATTCATCCAAACCAAACAGCCTGTTACCATCCACGTGTCTTCCTTCTCCTTTAGGGGAGGCTCTTCCTCCACATCTCTTTCCTACAAGCTGTGTTACTCCCTCGTGCTGTTCTGCTCCTCTGCTCCAAATGTGATCTTGCTTCTAGCTTCTCGCTGCTGTGGTGGCACAGTCTGAGACACCATATCCAAAATAAGCAAGGTGCATCTCCAGTGGAGGGTCTCCACTTGCTGCAGACAGCATTTTGCATTGCTGCGTCCTGAAGGGCACGGCAAACACAGTGTGGCTGGAGTGCTGCACAGAGTTTTTTAGTTGGTTTTTGGCTTGCTATCTCTTAGGATCTGATTACTGAGTTGTCTCTGCCCAAATTAAGGTACAAACAGTAGATGTCATAGAGAGATAGAAAAGAGTAGGGGAAAGAGAGTGTATGAGAGAGACTAAGCAAAGATATCACCACCACATGGAATCCTGCAGTGTCCTGCTGGACCTTCTTCATCCTGGTCTGCTTGCTGGTGGGGGTTCCCATGTTCTTGTGGAGGTAGCACTTTTATACAGCCCAAGTCCTGGGTATCCAAAAGGCATGAGTGCTATTCCCACCTGGCATGGGATGGCACGTGTGTAAGATACTTCCTTTCTCACAGTTTGCCTTGGTGGGAGCTTTTGTCCAGATAGTTACCTAGATCTGCCTCACCAGGCCTGGAACCTTCCTGTTGTTGCTGTCAGTGCTTTCCCCACACTTTGCACAGCAGAATTTTGTCCAGTGTGTTAATTCCAAACTCACCTCTGCCTTCCTTTTTGACATCTGTGATTATTCTAAGGTCCTGTTGTAGTGCATTCCCTGGGAACTTTCTTGTTTCACAGTGTTTGAGACTGTTCACTGTGCTTCTCCAAGTCCTCACACTATCTTAACACAATATCAGAAATATGAACTGAGAAAAACAGCTGCTGCATTTCACAGATCAATCTAGCATGTTCACCATCTCAACCAGTAAGCAGTGACTTTCCAGTGAAGTCAATCTGGAGCTGGGATGTGACTCTGAGAGCTGTATCCTGAAGCAGTTATGGGCTCTTAGGCAGAATGAGACAGGAACTGCTGACCTGCAGCTGCAGCATTTTGTTAACTCTCCATCCCTCCTTTACCTTATTGTATTCTGAGCATAATTAATATTCTCTGTTTGAGCACATTACAAACCCTGTTTTAGCACAGTTAATGATTTTAACCCTTGTTATCTTTCAGAATTATCTTGTATATAGTCAGGATTAAAATAATCTGAGTGTTCCTATTGGCTTTCCCCAGCCACAGCAGGTAACTGGTCAGGAAGCCATAACCATATGAAACAGCCAGCTTGGGGAGAGTCAGTATTTGGCAGTTCAGCTGTGTTTCATTTGAGAAATGATTGTGCAGCCTGAGCAATCAGTGTACCACTGTCTGTGGGGATTTGCAAAGCCTGATGATTTGTTCTTGGCTTGATCAACATTTAGAGCAATGTTTGTGGCCAGCTGATGTTACACACCCTTCAGATTAACTGGTCTTTCTTAATCCACAACGATTCTGTAAAGGGAACTGAAAAAAATGTGCAGATTGCTTAAAAAACTAGACAGCTACATTATCTAGGAAGAACTGCTTTATTGTCTCAGTTATGTCCATGGAGGCATCCTACTTTCAGGAGAACCATGCCCTGTTAAGGGTTCACTGGCTGGTCTCATTAGTAGGAAGAAGTAATACCTAAAATACAAAATAATATCTGTTTGTATTGACTGCAATCAATGCTATTGTTTTTCTCTCCTAATGTATTCTAAAAGACAACTTTTTTCCCATGAAGTAATCTTGCTGTTTCTACAGTTGCTAGTGAGAGCCAGACTGTGGCCCTGCACAATTTGATGTGAAGTGCTACAGGACTGGTGCATTAAACGCTACTGGAGTGTTTCTCCTTTGATAAATGCGGTAAAAAAGAGCAGCTGCCATAATTGAGCCATGCAAAAGGACCATTCCAAATAATTAAAAAGTCAGATGAACTGCAGTTCTCTGCTTCTAAAGATTCCCAAAAGGTAAGATTGAAAGGTTGTGAAGCCTTATACTTTATAAAATATATTTGTGTTTAGATAATTTCCAAAGTTGCAATTTGCCAAAAGACAAATTTTACTTACCTAACTCTCAGATTATGTGACCATTAGAATCCAGAATTCCTGAATGATCTACAGTGGGCAACCAGACCCTTCCCAAGCCTGGGAAGAGAGACACCTAAGCTCTGCTGTGGTTCACAGATGAGGGAGAGGAGACAAAGTCCACCAAAGGCTCCAAAATGACCCAGGTCAGCAGTGAGATTCAGGAAAAAAGCCATCACCAGCCCTTCCCTTTTTCACAGTAACCTCATGGTTAGAGGTAAATGGCCATGCAATACAAGTCTTGTAGATGTTGATTTAAGTGCAGCTCACTAAGTTACCATAGTGCAGCTCCTTCTTTGCTAACTGCTGCTCTGGTGGGCCTTGTGCCAAAGCAGAAGGAACGTTGTTGTAAAAGGGACAATTGTAGACTTCTACTTAAAGATAACTCAGCTACTTACTCTGAATCACAATCAGATGCAGATTCTGTACCTAAATTGTTATAAGAACTTAGGCTTCTGCTTATACTCTCATATTTGGGATATTGTGATGTTCATCACATTTTTTAGGCCCTACTGTGGCCTGAACACAGTATTTTGCTTCATGTAATTGAAATTAAAATCTAACAACCACTCGTTACTGACCAGAATATTTAACCATCTTCTAAGAAGTCACTGCTTGAGATCAATTATCATTTAGATTATTGTAATAATTCTTGATTTTTAATATCAGTCTGGCATTTAAGCACATGTTTAATAATATTTATTTATATCCAATATCCAATTAATTAATTCAAATAGTACAATAATTAGTGACAAAATAAAGGTGTAAATAGTCTGCCTGAAGATTTTCCACATCATAGATAATTAACATTGACTCTGAATTATGTTTTGGCCCTGTCTCAACTTTTAAGGAACACTACTATGAAGCTCTAGTCACAGGAACACAAAGAATAAATTATGAGCTCTTCCGCACCTCTTCTTTCCAAGCCTGAGGGAACATACATGAAACCATTCCTTTTCTCTCTGTCAGGCCAGGTGTAGGCAATAGAAATCCCTGCACATTTGATGGCTACAGCAACTCCTGGTTAGTAAATTTCTCCATGTCAGACTGCTTCTTTCCAGACAAACAGGCACCATTCCAAGAGTACCAGTTTTTCTTCTGTGTAAGGATAACCAGATAGAGCAGGGAGCTAACAACACTTCCATCCTCTCCTCCTTTTCCCACTTTGCTGGTTTTCTCCTCATTCAGTCCCAACCATCCAGTCCCAACCCATTCTGTGTGTTTACTGCAGCATTTCTGTAATAACTGAAGAACCCCCAAACAAATCAACACATCTGTTCTTTCTGTTCACTTGGGACTTCTGCACAGAATGCAAATTTGCCAGCAGCGAAGTCAGTAGCTAAGCTACAGTCCAGCTACCAGCATTATTTCCACCAAATAAATATTCAGTGCTCATGAATTGTAGAAGACAAACCACTGAGGGACTAGAACCAGCTTGATCATCTGATGGCCTGGTACATACAGACCACAGTAAGATATACTGCCTTATTTGCTCTTTTTCTGGCTCCATGTTAGAACTCTGCATTCTTACTGTTCAGGCTTCAACAATAGAGGATGGGAGGAGTTCCTTTTGCCAAGATCCCTTTTTTTTTTCTCAGAATAATGCCCCATTCATGAGACCGTGAAGATTTTTGCCTCTCTTACTGAAGGTTTTTTATTGTTCATGAACATATACATTAGTCCAGGGATGAGAACAGCCTTCTTAGCAGTGGTTACATTTGCTCACACGCAGAAACAAGTGAAGCAAGTGCTCCTCCCTACTTAGTGAGACTCGAGCAGCAGTTGGAGAAGCAGCACGGACACCTCCTCCCCAGCAGAGCTGGAGGCCACTGCCACCACTGCCTCCTCCCACCTTCATTGGCTGTAGGGCTCTGGGAACAGAGGAACAAGGTGCAGAGCTGTGATACTTGGCTGATGATACAGCCCCTGTTGGGACTGACTTTTAAAAGCTGGTCCTCAGAAGTTCTGGCTGGACTCTGCCTTCCCACTGCTCCCTCCTGCTAAGCTCGGAGTTATTCAGGGGAGGAGTTTTCAGTGAGTAACTGCATCACACTGCACAGCCACACCAGGAATTGCATTTAGCTTTTCTGCAGTTGCACAGAGTCTGCCTTTCTCAGATCAATGGAAAACCAAATCTGTGGCTGTGTCTACCATAAGAACACAAGAGGCTGGCAGTTTATCACAGCAGACAGCCATGGTCTCTCCTCATATCTTTCCTGCACTGACAAGAGGGCCCCATGGTTTTCCTTACATTTAGATTTTCTATGAGCTTCAAAGAGAAGATATTATCGGTTATAACAGTGTTCATGTACTGGAGAGAGGTCAAGTACTTGAGAGAGGCCAGCATCCTCACGTGTTAAGGAGAGCGAGCAGTGCCACACAGGCACTCTGTGCTGCCTCTGAACCAGCTGCTGATATTTCGGGTACATCTGCAACTTGTTGGGACAAACACTCCCCAAGGGGTAATGCCTTTAGTCTGAAAGACACCAGATTTAGACTAGAAATTAGGAAGAAATTCTTTACTGTGCGGGTAGTGAGGCATTGGAATAGGTTTCTCTGAGGAGGCGTGGATGCCTCATCACGAAGTGTTCGAAGCCTGATTGAACAGGACTTTGAGCAATCTGGTCAAGTGGAAGGTGTCCCTCTGCCCATGTGGGGTGGAACTAGAGGATCTTTAAGGTCCCTTCCAACCCAAACCATTCTGTGATTCTATGACTCCATCCTGCGCTACACCAAATGTTTGGGGTGTTCAGTGGTCCACTGCTCCAGGCTCTAAATTTAGCTGCAGTATTTATTAATCAGCCTTAGGACAATGGATTGAACAGCTCCAGTGGGTTGGAGCAGCGGGGTCCCACTAGGTGGCAATCCAGTCCTGGGCACGGCTGTGGCAGCAGCGCCAGTGCCACCAGCCGTGCTGGGGCTGGCAGAGGCCACAGCCGTGTCCTTGCTGTGCGCTCCCTTCTCAGCCTCGCGGGAATCAAACCTCTACAATTGCTCGCTCTAAGCGTATAATTTTTGTCTCGTGAATTTTCATAGCCATGACAATTAAAATCTATTTTAAAAAATTGTATTTGTTAATGTGTTTGTTTATTTTAACTATATATATTCTGTCAGGAAAGGGAGAGGAAAGAAAGAAAGAAACCTTTTTCTTTGTTTGGAGCATTTGGCAGGGCTAAAGAACAACTGTCTGCTTTGGCTCCTTAAACTACATATCACATCTGTAAAAACATAGTGGCAAAAGGAGGAAAAAATAATCTGCGATGCTTTCCTGGTGGTTTCTATGAGGCTTTCATGTAAACAATACATTTTCATCAATTATGCATTTAGGTCACAGGAAGAGTTAGTTGAAGGAATTCTTCTGCCATTTCAAAGCCACTGTCAGGAAGAAAGTATAGCCAAGCTGATGGAACTAGAAGAAATATAGTTTTGTTCTTCTAACCCGGTATTTTTCTTCTTCAGTTTCTTTACCATCATTTCTATTTGCACAAGTATGTCCTGCATAGCAATATCTGTGTAGGGAATGCACAGAGGCTCTTTGAGGATGGATAGGTCTCATTTTGCAATGGCAATTCTAAACCATGTTATTGTTTATATTGTTTACATAAAGCAACATTAGAGAACTGAGTAAAATGCCTTCCCTGTAAAACGTTTGGTCAGATCTGGAAAACAGCATACACTCCTTGGTAGCATTGCCATATGTAACCTTGAGGCTTCTGTGCAATTTATAACCCTATGTTACATGCTTTAATATCCTTTTGAGAGTATAATGAGAATTAAGTGCTGAGGAACAGGTTTCACAGTAGCTACCACACAGAACAGGCAAAAACTGGTATTAGCTACCAAAAAAATGCCAGGGAAGAACTTGAGATCTTACCTCTTACCTATATTGGTAATCACAGAAGTCTCAGAGCACTTTCTTTTCTTCTTGTGAAAAATGCCTGAGAACTTGTGGAAATGCTTCTGTCTCTTTGATGCATCTTACATATGTTCAGAAATTTGAACAGGAAACAGAAAATCAAGGGTCAGAGCTTTTCACTCCTACACCTAAGGTGGCTGACCCCATCCTACAAACCCTGCCAAAATTAATATGTAAAAGCAGAAATAAAGAAGAATTCTTCTACAGTTAGTAGGAGAAGAAAGTGCTGCATTCTCACGCCTTCTCCCAGCTCTGCTTACATATTTTATATATTCTTTATATATATTTACATTTTCTCAAATGTAAAACATATTACCAGCCTTGGGAAAAGGGACAAAATGGAAGTCTCCCACCTTGGAAGTAAATGCCACAGCAGTTAGGGTAGATATTTTCCCTTGCATACTGTGGTCAGCACCATGCATTCCTGTGGCCCAGCTTCACCAGGAAAGGGTAAAGGCTGCTTTTCACTCGGTTCTTTTCTAACCTGACGGTCAGGGCTCCAGACTGAGGAGGATCATACAGCCAGGTGATGCTTTTCCAGTGTATCACTTCTTCCTTGGGCCACGTACCTGAAAGTCACTAGGTCTGACATTCAGCAAGGCCAAAGCACCAGCTCATGCTGGGTGACAGAAGGCTGGCTTGGCTAAGACAGCCCAAGTTGTCCCACGTGCTGGAGGCTATGTCCATGAGCTTAGGGACTCCTGGCAAAGCACAGCATGCTTGTCTAGAGATCTGTAGCTGGCTCTGAAACATAAGGCTCCTTAACAGGAGTCAACTTGGGCTAGCAACAACCCTCCCTCCTAGGAAGTGTGGGGAAAAATTAGCAGAGAGTGAGTGTTGTGCCCACAAAGCTAGGATACCCTGGGACCAGGGTTGGTGTCTTGACATAGCACATTTTGCCCAGTACCTGCTTGTCTGGATCAGTACATTTGGCAATTTTCTTCCTACTGACCCTGAGGGATCTGAGAGACGTGATGGAGAATTTGTGAAATATCATTTGAAGTTGTTAGGGACCAAAGCTCCTTATTACAAAACAGGTACCTTTACAACCCTGGTCTGAGGTGTCTCTGCTGAGAGTGAAATACTGAGCATCTTTAATCCAGAGCATTTTTTATTAATCTGTGTTCATTTTGGAAGTGAATAGCAAAGAACTACTTCAAAGGTTAAATTTAGCATCTTTGTACTGCATATGCATAATCATTTCAGATATTTAAATTGATTCTCAAAATAGTCTCACCACTAAGAAGAAAACCTTCTAACTGCCTTAGAAGAAAAAAAAAAGTTAAATTCTGCTATAATTAAGGTTAAACATGCAAAAGTTAGCAGTTTTCCTATGTTTATGAAATAAATCTGTCCTATGAAACAGGAAATTTGAAGGCAGGGCTCTTTCATGCCTTCCTTCCTCTTGGAGGTGTCCTATTTTCCACAAACAGTTAAGTATGCATTTCACAGTATGAGTGTGACTTTAGCCTTGGAAAGGGCTGCCAAGGAAAGTGGTGGATGGACCACCCCTGGAAGTGTTTAAGAAATGACTGAATGTGGCACTTAGTTCTATGGTTTAGCTGACAGGGTGGTGGTGTTCACTCAAACATTGAACACCATGATCTTGGAGGTCTTTTCCAATCTTAATGATTCTGGGACTCTGGAGAAACCTCTAAGAATTTTATCTAAAGCCTCTGGTTCTGCTGCTTCCTGGATTTCTTTAGTAAGTTGCTAGTCAATACTGACCAGTAAGAATAAAAAAAACAAACCTAAAGTTTTATCTGATACTGTCTGCTAATCCTGGTATTCTCCAGAGGACGACCCCTAAACCACTGGACTGCTGACTAGAGTTAGAAAGAAAAACTGGCATTTCCGAGAGTAAAAGTCTTAATTTCCTTTACTTTTCTTGCAAATACAATAAAGTGGATCATGCTGAAGGAAAGAAAATCTTTTTGTGACATTTTTGTGAGGAAAAAGCACTCCAAAATATTGCAGTCTCCCCCCATCCAAGAACGTGGTTTTATTGCTTAGTCAAAAGCATAAGTCATTTCTACAGCCCCTCTTAACCCCTTGCAGGCACTTAGGTCTTACCACTTCTTCCAAGGCTGTATCTTACTAAATTGTGGGAATGAAGCCTTGTCCTTTGTTAGAGTAAATACTAAGCCATCCATTTACTTTGTGGGGCCTAATATTTACAGCCTGTTTATGAAAGATAAGAAAAATCAGGCTTTGAAATTCCCACTGACAAATTTTGCAGCAGTAGAAATATTAGCTTTTCTCTTCTACTTATTCTTACTAGGAATTAATTCTGGTTTACTTTGCTCTAAATCCTGTTTACTTTCTGTTTCCCAGCATTTCTATCAGCCAGAAATTTTTCACCCTAGAACTGTATTTTTTCTATTTCTGTGTAATAATATGTATTAAAGCATGTTAAGTGCTTTTAAGCCATAGACTGGCAGGTGCCATATAAATATTTGTCTTTGTTATGATTGCTTAAAGCAAAAGACTCAAAGGTATATAAAAGAAAAAAAACAATAAAATAGCCCCACCTTCTGCCCTTAGCTTTCACATCAATTTCATAATCAGTTCAGAAAAAAAAATCCCTCACAGAAAGAAAATATTCAAACTACCTTGCAGCATAAAACAAGGATAATTTCACTTCATGTTAAATTCCCACATTTGCACTCACAGGTGATTTAATTTTGAAATGGCTTTCAAAACAGTTTATCCAAAAAAAATGTAACTGAAGGGTTTAATACTTCTAGAGATCTCTAGCTCTTTTAAATAAAGAAGTAAATAAAAATAAATAAATAAAATAATAAATAAAATATTAAATAAAAAAGTACTCTTTTTTATTCTTTTCTTTGCAATCAATCCATATTCTTTTTTGCTTTTGTTGAGGTGGTGTTTATTCAGACTATGTGAGCTGCTGGGATGGTGGAAGTGGGAATGGTATCTGTCTTTCAGAAAAAAAATCTATGTGACACTCAGCAGAATATGTGCTTGCTGGACTGTTCCTTTACAATTGTTCCAGGACCACTAAGGTTTACTTAAAAACCCAAAAGTTTCAGAGAGGCCAGGTGCCTTATATTATATGCTTGAGTGTTCCTTCCTGACTGAGTTGCTTTTCCCATTAGAGGTTTTTGCCCCGTTCCCATTTGAGGTTTGTTTCCTGTTCCTTTTCATTTCACCTTAGCTTTTCATGCAATAACATCCAAATAGAAAGAGACAGTCATTGCCATGGTTTTCACTCCTAAAACTGAACTTCCTGGCTTTTATGGCTCATAATCAATCCCATAATTTCCCGTGATTTCTGCGTATGAGTGGCAAGAAGTAAGAGGGAGTTTATTTTGCCTGTATGCAGACAGGCCAACTTTCACACATTAGGAGCAGCAACTAATCACCCACAACATTTCCTAAAGTTTATGGTGCTGGCAGACAGCTGTTTTTGTTCCAATGTGATGGTTTCTTTGCAGAGTCCTGCTGCCAGCAGTGTCTCAACCACTTTACTAGTGCTCCATGCACTGCACATCCTGGACTACTGCCTTTAAATCTCCTTTCTACTTTATGCAAACAAAAGCAAACTACTCTGCCAACAAATACTAAGGAGACAGACACATTGTTGCTGTGGCCATATGCTCTGTGAAAGGGAAATTCCAGTTACCAACACCTAGAATTTAAAGAACAAAACCTACATAGGCATGCACCCCAGGTCCCTCAATAAAAATTTTAGCCTTGTATTTTGTTTTGATTTTTTCCCCCTTTTGAATCTTGGCCCTTGGAAGGATGAAAACTCATTAAATCTATTACACATGATATAGGAATTAAAAAAAAGTTACCTATATTCTCTGAAAGTTAACCAATATTACTGTAAATGCATTTGTTACATATATGTTATAAATGTATAGAAGCGGGGCCTTGCCTAAGCAATTGTTGATAATATTTAACAGTGATTAATATGTAGCATAAGAGACTGAGGAAAGCATTCATTTCATCTCTGCAATGCTTTGTCTATAACCTCCTATCTGCAAACTTGTTCTGATGCTCTTTGTCTTCAAAGACTTCAAAAGTATGTCCTTGAAGCTGAGAATACACCCCACTGCTGACAGCCCAAGTGTCTGCCTTGAAACAGAACTGGTGTTGGAAGACTGGCATCTTTTGCTATGGATAGCGTGAGCCCACAAATACCAGTCAGCCTGAAGATAAAACTTTCTAGAGAAGAAATATGTGAAAACCTCAGCTAATTCAGCAGAACTCTGAGCTGCAGTCAATTACTAAATGCAGGAGAAGAAAGTGGATTGGGGAAGGAGAAAAATTCCCTTTAATCAAAACATTAAACAATCATCTCTGACTAATGAGGTGTAAAACTGAACATTTGAAGTGGATTCACTTTCCTTCTCTCCCACTGATACAGACACATTTGCAATCATGTATATTTGTTGAGTGCAGTCATGCTGGTTTTAACTTCCATCTAATTATTATTTACATGATAATAGTTTCTAGGAGCCCAGTTACAAACCAGAAGGCTGCTGTGCTAAATGTAGAATAGTGGCAAAAAAAAATTTATCGAGCCACAAAGATGATAGGAAATCCACCCAATAAATTCAGTATTGGTTTTGCAGATGCTTCTAATTAATCTCCTACAAAAAAAAAAAAAAAAAAAGACAGTAGAAAGCATAATTTACTAAAAATCAAAAAAACTCCACCCCTTCTATCTTAAATGTTGCATGATTTTCCAGAGAATCTAAATGCACATTACATTTTAAAATTCATTGAAATGCTTTACAGATGTTTTTGGAAACCTTAAAACCACAGGTTCAGTAAGTAATGGGTGATGGCATTACTTTATTTATCCTTTATGTGAGAAATTGTGATTGCATGAAAAAAAAGAACAAGTCCCTAATGCAGGAATTTGAGCGAAATTCTGTGGGTTCTCCATTATACAAGAGCTTGAACTTGTCAGTTCTGATGGCCTTGTGTTACTTCTAAGGGACGTAGATTTAAAGAAACTGAAATAAATGAATAAATAAAGCTTCTTTTGGAAAGTACCTAATGCACAAAAGAAAACATTGTCCCAAAAGACACCAAAAAGCACTTTTCTCAAGCAGGAAAGAGCTACTTGGCTCTTGCAGAACTGCTGGAAAGGGTTATCAGAAACTACTCAACTAGATGTCAAGGGATGTCTTTCCTCCAGGGGACTTTGGATTGGATATTAGGGAAAATTTTCTTCAGAGAGAGGGTAACCACACACTGGAATATGCTGCCCAGGGAAGGGGTGGAATCACCATCCCTGGAAGGGATGTGAAGGAAGGCGTGTGCATGTGGCACCAGGGGGCACAGTTCAGTGGTGAACTTGACAGAGCTGGATTAATGGTTGGTCTCGATGATCTCAGAGGCTTTGGTAAATGATTCTGTGATTCTTCAGGGGGTGTCTCCAGTGACTCAAAGGCACTGGCATAGCTCCTGCCATGCTCCTTTCCATGACAACATTGGAGTTAGTGTGACTGGACAATACCCTGTGCCTCAGCCCGAGAACAGGTCCCAGTAACACCTATCACCATGTAATGTTATGGTGAGGATGGGTTTGATAATCAGGTGGGGGGAAGGAAGAAGGCATATCCTAGCCATGATTTAACTGCTACTCACAGGGCACAGTATAACCAAATTGTAGGTGCACAGATGCTAAATACAGCAGGCACTGGAATCACCTTGACATCAACGAGATTCCTGTTAAATGCTTTGGTGTATTCCTATTGGGAATGGTGTCTGGTGGCTTGTTTTAGGACTCAGGCCACATTAGGCAGAGCATCACTCTAAACCCTGCAGAGATGTATACCCTCAAACAAGCCCAGCAAGCGCAGCCTCAGCAGAACTCTGCTGGGTGTGATCTATCTCTGCTTCCCTCCTGGGCTTTGTTTTCAGCCAGTGGGCAAATTCCCCCCTGCCCAGAAGAAGAAAAACATCTCTAGTGGTGCTGCTTCTGAAATCTCAGGGGTCCCCTGCTGTTATCAGTCTGCCTGAGGAAGGTCACTGTGCCTCAGTAGTGGAAACACAGGGTCAGAGTTAAAGGCAAGAGTAAAGATGAGGCCCTCCTGTGGGGCCACATAAAACCATCCGTGCTATGGATTGGCACAAAGCAGGACAGGTAACCCTTGAGAGACCCTCTCCATGTCAGGCCCCTGACCTGGGCGTGCCTGTGCTCCTGGGATCCTCTTGCAATCAAAGAGGCAGCAAGCCTCTCCTCTGAGCTATTTGCTGGATGCTGTGCTTCTTTCTGCACTGGCTGCCTAGGGAACCAGTATCCCCTGTCTAGAAACATAAAGGTCTTAAATGCCTTAAGATGATTGTGTGAGAGACTCCCTCCTCTGCTCCATCTCATCAGAGGGTTGGAATTGGTGGTAACACACACAGGTGAGAGGAGAACAAAGGCAATCTCCTTTATTTCTGGAAGAAGAAAAAGAATGCTCTATTTTTCTTTTAAACTACGTAGGATTACCAATTCATTTATTCATAGTACTTGGGTTTTAATCTGTCAGGGAATAATGACCCATTATTTTATACTTATGGGAAATGACACTTTCTAGTACCTGGTATTTGCAGCTGTCAAATTATATATGTCAGCATCTGTCACTCTCCAGCGTTACTTAACGAATGAGTTTTGCATATCCCAATGAGCTTCTACAAGAATGGAGAAAAATATTAACACCTCTTCTGGCAAGTGTACAGACTGACTGCTTTTTTGGCATATTCACTTCTGCTCTGTATCATCTTACCATATACAGACTAGGCTGCATTGTTACAAAGGTTGTAACAGACCCATCAAATACACTAATATACATATTTCTGCTTCAATGGACTATTTTCCTTTCCTCATTCAATTGACTTAATGAAAAGTGAAAATGGCAATGTTAAATAGTGGAGAATCACAGAGAATCACAGATTCATTAAGGTTAGAAGGGAACTCTGGAGATAATCTAGTCCAACCAACCCCATGACAGGGTCACCTAACTCAGGTGACACAGGAACATGTTCAGGTGGGTTTTAAATGTCTCCAAAAAAGGAAATTTCATAACTTCCCTGGGCAGCCTTCCAGTGACTGGCCACCCTCAATGAAAATAACTTCTTGCTCATATTGAGGTGAAATCTCTTATGTTTTAGTTTGTGGCCTTTGCTCCTTGTCCTGTCTCTGGGCACCACTGAAAAGAGTCCGGCATCATCCTCTTGGTACCCACCTTTGAGATATTTATATGCATTAATGAGAGATCTCAGTCTTCTCCAGACTAAACAGGCCCAGGCCCCTAGTCTCTCCTGAAGAGAGATATTCCAGACCTTTAATCATCTTTGTGTCCCTCTGCTGGACCCTGTCCTGTGGCTCCTGGGCCTTACTTGGAGTATCCAGTTTATAGCTGATCCATACACAGAGGTAAGACCCTTCTTCTGTGTATATTCTTTACACAAGCTCACAGAAAGAATCCTTTTCTTTCTTTGTCACAAGTTCTTCATATTTTTCTACATTGCAAACTGATACAAACTTTAAAAAGCAACTTACCTGCTGCAAGATAGAATGGTTTACCTGGATGCTATTTACCTCATTGCATCACAGTGATTCAAGTAAAACTAAAAAGGACATGAGCCAGAGAAGTCAAAGAGCAAGGAACAGGTGATGCTGCTCCAGGGAGGAAGTATATATTTACTGTACTAAAAGGCATATTAGTATTTTTTGATTTCTTTTTTTTTATGCAGAAGAGAGACTCCAATGACAGCTCATATTCCTCACTAATGAGCTTTTCAGGACTGCCTGGGCTTTTGGGCTCTTTATGCAATCCACTGGCAGGACCCTGGGCCTGTCTTACAGACATGAATCTACCCTCAGGCTAGAAACTTTGAAAGGAGCAACATATGGGGCTTTGGTCGAGGCCCTTTGCTGTGGATGGGCCAATAACCTGTCACCTTGATTTTAGGGAAGATGACTATGGTATATTGAAGCAACTGTATTTTTTAGTATTGAGTTCTGTGCATCCAACATGGTGTGTTACCTTTTCTCACTGGAATTTCTGTGAGGGAGAAGTATGATTTCCTCAAGTGAGTCCTGAAGAGGAAATTTCCTGCTGAACTTTCATGTCCAGACACAGCTGGTCCTTGTATCTAATACAAAACCCAGGTATTTCAGAACCAGTCTCTGTATTTTAAAGAGGATCCTGTTTGCTGGGATTCCTTACTCTGAAGCATGGCAATTGCCAAATTTCAGTATACTATTGGCACTTAACAAGTCTGTGAGCCTACATGTTTTTTTGCATGGCTAAACATTTAGGAGTGCTCAAGGCCAGGCTGGGTGGAGCTCTGAGGACCTGGTTTATTGAAAGCTGTCCTGCCCCTTCCAGGGCCACTGGAACTAGACGATCTTTAAGGTCCTTTCCAATCCAAACCATTCTATGAGTCTATGACTGAAACATTGAATTAGTAACAAGTAGGATTAATCTGCCAGAAGCCTATTCCCACCTTGCTTCATAGACCTACTTTTCTACAGCCCAAATGCATGAAAATTGATGCACTGAAAAGGTTTGAAAGATACTGAATCTTTCTTTCCACCAAATTGAACTTCAGATAGCACAGCTGAGTCCTGAAGATTTAATGAAGTTTTCTGCTGATGAAACTGGTGGATGCCAACCACGGGCAAGAGAAATCCCTACAGGCAGCTGAGAACTGAAGGATGAAGATAGTGAAACTCATTATCTTGCAGAAAGTCCTAGAAAATAAAGCTAGCTCCTAGTTCCAGTTTACTCATACCCACAAACATCTGTGTCATTACACAATACATTTAATCACAGAAATATTTAAAGTTGTTCCTTTGCTCATGCCATTTTAATAATTGAGCAGAAAATCAGCTCTGATATGTTTCTTTCCCCATAGCACTACATATGAAACAATATATGACTGTGAGCTAATAGCCAAAATGGAAAGCCAAGATGAAGATAGAGCAATACTACGGAGGGAAATAAATCCTTGATGTAATCAGTTCACCAAGTACTGCTATTAAAAAAGGAAAATGATTTTCTGAAATTCTTCTTCTGTTGTTTCCCTGGCCAAAGTTGGTTATCAGATTCAAACTGGATATATGAAATTTCTTTATATCCCAAAAGTAAAATTTTCAGCAAAATTGCTATTCTTAAATAGAACTTCTTGGGCTATTTAAGTACTCATAGAATTGCCTGATATACCCTAATAACAGTGATTCCAGTTATTTCTTTTGGAGGTTGATTTAGAATTTTTTTTCCCCTAGCCCTTTATTTATGCTTGTATTGACAAAAGAAAAAAAATATACCAGTATTCATAGTGACTGGAACATATTTTAGCAATATTTTGGATATTAGCCATGAGATTAATCTGACTAAACAGTTATCTGCATGGTAGATGTCTTCTATCTCTCAAATAATCAGCTTTGGCTTCCTCAGTGTGGAAAGGAATAGAGGTACTACAGCACAACCCTAAAGGCAGCATCTAAAATCCAAATCCAGTGAATCTCACCACACATGCAATTCTCTCTGTTAATGAAGGAAGAAACACAGAGTAATGAGATGAGGTGTAAGCATCTATGGGACAGAAACCTAAAGTAAAGTCAGAGGAATTCTAAGATCAGAAAATACAAAGATTAATGTACATCAGGTTATCCTCAGGTTTATAGGTGATTAGCTCTGTACCTAAATGGAAACCTGAGTACTCAGGGTTCCTTTTTATAGAATACTGTATGCAGCAGGGATTATGTGAGCAGCATGTTTAATGGTGAACAACAAAGTTTGCTAGATCAATAAAAATAAGTAACAAGAAATCTCAACAACAAAGATGAACATAGTGGATAGCTGATCTCAGTTGGCAAAGGCTCAAATTAAAGCACTGCAGTGAAATCACCAATAGTAAACCATAAAGTCAGAGCCACTGACCTGAAGCACAGGCTAGACCTAGCATCACTATATTTTTATTCTTCTAAAATGCTTAAAGATTGTCTTTCCTGTTTTAGCCATTTGGACATTAATTCACCATGTTTTAGTGTGCCTACAGAACCTTTTTCAATTGGGCAAATGACCAAAGCAAAATATAAACCAGCAGTGAACTAATGTAGTTTGTGAACATGCATGATAAATTTTGGATTTTAAATACAATAAATCAGTCATTTAAATTTAATATAAGCCGCATAATTTAATTCTGCTTCATTAGCCTATATAAACACAATAAAATCTGTCAAATGCAAACAAAGGGCCTCCTAGAGGTGATATTTTAATTGTAATAAAACTGTCATCTAGATTAATAGGCCAGCCGAACAATTAATTTCTTCATAGAAGTTAACGCTATTCTAGAAAATGAGCTTTAGCTTGAATTTCTCCTGATGCCTTTGTGCTCAGGAAACAAGAACTTGCAGTAGAAAGCAGCAACAATCGGCTCCACAGTCCCTCATTAGAAGAAGGAGGGGGGAAAAGTCTGGGTTACAGCATGAAGCTCTGCTTCTACTGCTTCCTTCAGACTATTGCATTTAACATAAATGGGCCTTTAGCTTGGAGATGGGATTTAGGGAAATACCTTTTAAGCATGTCAAACATCATCCAATATAATTTAGCCAGGTAGGAAGAGGGTTTTTTCCCAGATGCCCCCTGCATGGACCAGGGCACCACAAAAGCACACCCAGAGTCCCCTGGAATATTGCCTCCCACAGGAATCCCTGTTCCCTCAGACAGGGGGTAAGTTACCACTCAACAACACACACTCACCAACAAAACTGTACCTGCATTTCCTTCCAGCTGCCAGTAGGAAAAATGTATTGGTTTTTTGATTTTTCCCCTTAAAACCTTAATACAGCTTGTGGCTTATTTTAGTTGGCTGAGAAACAGAATACTCAGCTCTTCCACTGATTGGCTCTAATTGCTTCACTAGATATTTTTCACCTGGTGACTATGAAATATTCACAAGTGATAGGATCTAATTCCAGATGGGACTATCAGGATCTAATTTTGTTGGATTTACCTCCCCCTCCCCACTCTTGTCCATACACATTGGTGCTGCTTTTCCATATTTTATTGCTTCAGCCTAGATCCTTTGTAGCCTATACAGGGAAAAAAGCAGTGAGGGCCTTTTTCATCAGTCTGTTGTGAAAGTACTAACCTGCATTGAAGGGAAAAATCATCTTTCACGTTAAAGAGTTACGTGAAATTGTTTACCTTATCCTTTGAATTTTAATCCCTAAAAGCATTTCTTTCCTAAAAATAGAGCTGTATACTTTCTAAGCCATTTAGCAGCCAGACAGAAAAACCACCAATGTGCCTTTGAGTCTGTTTTATTAATATCACACTTAAAAAAGAAATATCTCTGTGCTCTTCTGAGGGACAGCAACAATATAAAGATTTAACAGGGGACAAGAAGCATCATAATTTCTTCACCAAAGAAAATAATCTGCCACGGATTTTATGGATGTATTTACAGTTCTTCAAAGCTACTTTTTAAACTGTGTCAGTCCCTTGGATTTCTTCATCCTTGGCTGGGTATCTCTGCTGTATGCAGGGGCCAGCAGCTGCTTTTTTATTTGACTACCTGGACACCTGCTCCTGCCAAAGCCATTAGCCAAAACATTCATAGCTGAGAAGGAACAGTGAGAGCTTAAATTTCCAAAGGTTGTGATTTTTAGCACTAAAACAGCCTCAACATTTCTGACAAGGCCCTCCTGCATCTATCTCAGAGCCTGCACGTTTGTTCCCCTACGGCAGGGGAGGCTCCTGGAGCCAGCTACTCCCTGCACTTGGGGAGCCCAGAGGGATGTTTGCAAAGTTGCCCATGGAACAGGTTAGACACATCCTGATGATTGGTACAGCCCCCTAGTGTTTTTTCTCCCTTCTCAGTGCATAGCCCTCCCTGTCAGGTATTGGGTCTTGGAGCAGAGAGAACATCCATCTTCCAATGACCCAGACATATTTTTAACAACAGAAATGTTCTGGAAAATAAAGTGCTGTATTGACCTTACTAGAAAAACTAGTAAAGGAGTATTTTACACATGTTAGACACTTAATGAGTCAGAGACTGGTTTGGGTTGGAAGGGACCTTTAAGATTATCTAGTTCCAGCCATGGGCAGGGACATCTTTCATTAGGCCAAACTGATCAAAGCTCCACCCAACCTGGCTTTGAACACTCAGATAGAACATCCACAACTTTTCTGGTTAATCTGTTCCAGTGCCTCACAACCTGCACTGTAAAGGATTTCTTATTGTTATCTAATCTTAAACCTATCCTCTTTCAGTTTGAAGCCATTCCCCTTTGTCCTGTCACTGCATGCCCTTGTAAAAAGTTCTTTCTACAGCTTTCTTGCAGGCTCTCTTCAGGTACTGAAGGTACCACTGCAAGATTTCCCTGAAGCCTTTTCTCCATGATGAACAACTCCAAATCTCTCAACCTGTCCTCATGAGAGAGGTGTTTCATCACTCTGATCACCTTTATGAATCTTCTCTGGACCCACTCCAGCAGGTCCAGCTGAAACAAAACATTTCCACATCCCTTTGATTTTTGTGGTTGTGGTTTTCTTGGCCCCCGGAGGACTCTTGAAGATTCAGAATTAAAAGGTCACTGTATTAAAATAAATACCTCACAGGGTTACCAGTCTTGAGATACCACCCTTATTTTGTTGATGGAGGTAAACACAGTTTGTGCAAATGATAAACCCATAAGAGATAAAGACAATTTTAACAAGTTCAGGATGATGGGTTTCTGTCCTTGGGAAGCACAGCCAGCCAGTTGGTGAGGACAGTGGGAGTGGGAAGAGGATAGCTCCCCACCACAGTCAGGCATCATGCTGCCCCAAAACACCTCTCCAGGCTCACCTCCTGGGGTGATGTCTGTGCTCATTTCTTCAGTCAGCACTTGCTGAGCTGAGGGGATGGAACAGGGGCTCGGGTGTTCCTCCTGCTTGCATGGCCCTGCACCCCCAACAGGCACCAGAGCTACTCCAGCATCACCCCTGCCATGGCCCCAAACCTTCCCAAATGTTTCTGTGTTCACAGAATCCAGGCTAAATCTGTAAGCCATTACAGATAATTTCAGCCTTCAGGGAAAATGTAAAGGTTCTCTCTAAACCAGTCACATCCCAGGCTGAGCTGGGAGTGCAGGAGTACACACTGTCCCATGCCTCTTCCTCTGATGTGCCTCCAAGCATCCCTTTCTGGAGCTCTGGGGCCTGTCTGCACAGAGAAGTGTAGCCAAGGCCATGACACCCCTTTTTTGAGGCAGCTGAGTTCCTGAAACAGGTTGGGATCCCAAAAGGCCATGAAGTACTTTGACAAAGCCCACCCAACACCTTTTCACATTGACATGATTGTATAGCTTTAGGAAGGGGGTTTGTTTTCAGCTGGCCACTTCAGACAGGAACCTGTATAAACACAGCACTGTGCAAATATACATATAGCCTGTGCAAATATTAGGATACTATGCATGCAAACAACCATATCATTCACTTCTTCTCAAAGTCAGAGGTCCCTGGAGCAAACGTTGATAATTGCCTTTGTGAGAGCATGATGTCATTTTTTCAGTTGAATTTAAAGGTAATAATGAGTTGCAGTAAAACTTACCGTCCAAAGGTTTGGTGTCAAAATGTATCATCACAGAGACTGTCAGACTATGGTCAGTTTATATGGGACTGGAAATTGTTTAATACAACAGAATATAGAACAATGCAATCAGCTATTGTCTTTAGACTTTATGATGGTACTATCAGCTGACATCAGTTGGTTTAAGTAATTAATATAAAACTATGATTGGAAAATATTTTCCCCTTTCTTTGCGCTCCTTTTTGTTTTCCTGGAGTTTGAAATTACCCTGTTTGTGTGAGCCTTTCATTTAGCAGGAGAATGATAAAATAATTCCTGCATGTTTTTATAGCAGGAGGCAGTACTGTAAGTAAAAGAAGTTAGAAATTCATCATAGGGGGTTTAAGTTTGTTGCATCAAGCTCTTCCTAAAATAGCTGTGAGTCATTCATACTCCTGTTGGCATATTACAGGTTTTGCCCATTGGGAATCTTTAAACGCTCGCTCACACACTTTTTGATTTAATGCCAGAATGAAACCAAGCAGAAGGGCAGAAACCAGCCATTTCCAACTTGTTGAAATTCAACAAATTTTTATTCTGATCACATAATGAAACTGCAAGTCACCTGAGGCACCTGTATAGTTAATAGCATGCTTGACACTGTTAGGTGAAGTACCAGCAAAGATGTCTTTAAGCACTGACACTGGTATTTATATATATTTTTGGTGTTAGATATGTATCAAGGTCTGCTAAATGTATAAAGAAGTTCATTCAACTATGTGCAAACACATGTAGTTCTGTTTAGCAGAACCAAGAACATGGGATTTGTTCTGTAGTTCAGGAGAATGTCCCTGGCTGTAGCACACTGGCTATTTAATATCTAACAAAAAAGAGATTTTTCCTGTTGTAGGACATCCAGATTGAAGTTAAAAGAGTGACATCTAGATCAATGTTAATGAGTAGTTTCATCTCTTGGCAGTAGAGGATCACATTTTTGGATCCTCAACGAATGAGCAGCTCCCACTAAAATAAGTTGAAATTTTTTGTACAGCTATCACTGCATCAAGATTTCATCAATATATGTAACCACTAGCAACAGAATTGAGAAGGAAAGTATTTCCCTCTTCTTTGATAATTTGTGAGGTTATGGTTTGTTCTCCATCCAAAAAGGAATTGGAGAATCATATTTACTAAAATTTCCATTGTTCAATAGCCTGAAGTATTTTTCTTTGGTCAGGGAGGAAAGAAGAAAAAAGGGAAAAAGGAAGATTAATAAAATGGAAATAGCAGATTTGGTTCAGTCTATAGATACTTAAAAGACAAATTTTAACTTTGCAGAGGTTCATAAAGTTATTTCAGTTTCAGCTGACTTCTGTATGGTTCATGGGCTGCATGCAAAAACAAATTTAATGGCAAAACTTTTGTTTATACAATGGGAGTACAAGAAGGAAATGTAGGTCAAACCAAACAAAACCTAGCTGATATTTCTCCTGTTTTGTTTCACCCCCACCTTTTCATGGGATAGTGCACAGGAAAACTGGACTCAAACCAATCCTCATCCATCATTTAGGAAATACAGAAGCAGAAGTGCTGTGGGAAAATGCAACGGTATCTTTTTCACTTGTACTTGGATTTAACAGCTGGGATCTTCCTACCAGAAAAACCAGTGTAAAAAATACATACAGGGGAAATCTGGGACAAAGTCACTGGAAAAAACTATTAAAGATCACAGATCTATCAAATATTGGGTATGCTTATATTAAATGGCAATGCTGTTTTACAGCTTTTACAGACCTGGAGATTTCTTTATTTCCTTAGAAGCCAATTATACCAATGTAAATGTCATTTTAATTAATTCATGTATTTTTCCATAGAAGGGTTAGAAAATTCTAAAAAAAAATAAATTGAAGGATGTATTTAGGAATTTTTCAATTGTTCAAAAATTTTTCTTCTTAATCCAGAACTGGATACCACATACTTTATGAAAGAAATGAATAGAAGGAAGCTTGCATGTGTTATGTGCTCTGCAGTAGTCAAATGACTGTCAAAAAGAAAAAAATAATGTACTTGAAGAAAAAATACCTTTCTACTAAAGAAAATTAAGGTTCATATGCCATTGAAGTTTATTAAAGCTGGGCTCAATGCCATGTTTTGCCTTGATCCTTCAGATTCCAGTAAAAGATAGATTTTTTTTTCCCCCTGCTATTCTTACAATCATGCAAAATGATACCAGTTAGATTAGTAATAAATTGCTTACATTTTTTCTGAGTATGAGGTCTGTTGATTTTGTAACACTAAGCACTTTCTTTCTTTTCTCTGTCATGTATTTTTGGCTGTTTAAGCCATGCAGAGGCATGCCATGTATTTGTTGTATGACAAATTTGCTATTCTTTAGGAAAACCACACTGGCTACGTTGGAGGTAGAATATGTGGACAGGGGCCACTATTCTGTGGCTTTAGCTTCAACTTTTTCTGGTCATTGCATACAAAGACAAAAAAAATTGCAGACAAAGCTATTTGTGTGAAAAACAGCTATTTCTCTTTGCATGGAGAATAGAACAAAGCCTCCAGCAGAAAACTCAGCAGTGCTATGTAGAAAGAAGTTGTATGTGATTAAACGAATTAACACACAGTTTATTTTTTCCCCTTATAAGGAACTACCTGCCATAATCCTTTTACCCATTAGCTTTATGCCCACTTCTCTTGTCTTCCTCTTCCAGGCTTTTTTTTTACCATTTTCTCTGAGTGCTTCATTGGAGTCCTTGGAGGAGATAATTTTGCTGGGCTGGCTCCCTGGGAGTTGCCTGTGGTCAGTGCAAGAGGGACAGAGGGACAGAGAGCTACAACTCAAGAGGGCAGATCCAGCAGGTCCTAAAACACATGTGCAAGAGAGGCAGCTGAATTCTCTTCAAAAGGTTTCTGATATTCTTTTATCAGAGAATGAAAGTTTAAGCCAGCCCATTTTTAGGCATATGAAGATGGTTCCCACTTGGACTGAGCAGTATGGGCATAAATCACCTGTCCCAAACTGGTGAAGTAATTCATCTGGGCTTTATCCAGTCTGAAATACAGAGATCTGGTTATTATAGCAGTTGAGCAGTTTCAAAGCACTTATTTCCCACTTAAATTTTTCAGTCAAACTATGAAGGTTTACAAATTAATAATTCCCAAATGGCATGAGAGGAGTTGCTAATAAAATTCTGTTTTTCTTCTTTCTTCATCTTTGTAGATATAAGTAAAACATGGATAGCCAGTTCTGACTGGACATCTAGCCTTTAACTGGATACAGTTACATCCATTTTTCAATCACATGTCTAAATTTGATTTGGTGAGTCCCATACGCATAGTGACCGATGTTTTCTCACACGGACAAAAGCCATTGGATCATTTAGGTTGGACAAGACCTCTGAGATCATCAAGTCCAATTAACCCAGCCCCTCCACATTCACCAATAAATCATGAATGAAAAGGCCCACATGCCTTTTAAGCACTTCCATGGGTGGTGATTCCACCACCTCTTGGGCAGCCTGTTCCAATGCCTGATCATTCTTTCACTGAAGAATATTTTCCTAATATCCAATCTAAACCATCTCTGGCATATCTTGAGGCTGTCTAGTTTTGACTTGTCACTTGGGATAAGAAACCAATCCCCACAACCTCCTTTCAGAAGTTGTTGAGAGAGAGAACACCCCACTGAACCTCCTCTTCTCCAGGCCAACCAACCACAGATCCCACAGCCACTCCTCAAAAGACTCACTCTCGAGACCCTTCTTCAGCTCCATTGCCCTTCTCTGGACTTGTTCCTGTACCTCGGTGTCCTTCCTGAATTGAGGGACCCAGAATGGACCCAGGATTCAAGGTGTGGCCCCTCCACAGTGCTGACTACAGGGGAACAACCACTGGCCTGGTCCTGCTGATCACATTGCTTCTGGTACAGAACGTTGGCCTTTTTGGCTACTTGGGCACATGATGGCTCGTTTTCTGCTGGGCCCCTGTTGTAGTTGATAGCCTGAAATGTATCTTTTCCCATCTTTTATTTGTGATTCTCCCCTCACCCCCAGCTTCTCTTTTTCCTAATTGTTTACCTGGCGCGTCAAGTTACCGTGGTTACTGAAGTTTCTCTCCTCAGCCCCACGGCGAGAGGCCGGATAGAGTAAAGAGAGGACCCTGCTGGCATTTCCAGCTGCTTGAAGTTTCTTTAGCCCAGGAAAGCACGGGGTTGAGAGAAGAGAACCCTTCTTTCCAACACGGAAGTTTGTAACGCTGTTTTTCCTGTCCCAGAATGCCTCTGAGCTATGGAAGCTGAGAGGCCATGCTTACCTTCCCTTCCCTTTCTTTCCCCCCTGGGTTGCCAGGAAACCAAGCCCCCTCTCTCTCCTCCTCTGCCCCTCTGTGGAGAATACTCCTACACCTTTGTGGGCATTTGAAGAAGTTGGTGTCTGTTATTTCTTATCTTGGTGTGTGTAACCTTGATTTGTAGAAAGTTTGTAAGATGTACTAACTGAGAAAAATAATTGGTTCTCTCTCTGATGTTCCCTCCCTCCGAGAAACCCTGTTAAAAGAGACCCCCCAGACCCCAAATCCTTTGTCTCTCGTCCCTTGGATTCCCCTTCACAGAAATAAACTGTGGAATGCAAACCAGAGAAAGAGTCCCCCCCTGATTTCTTTACTCACTCTATAGACTTGAATTCTTGAAGAAAATCAGTGAATCTCACAAACATATGCTGGCTCAAAACTCGAGTGAAGAGAAACCTCATCACTGAGCTAGCCGGGTCACACTCGAGAAGATCGAGTCAGGCCCCTTTCCAGCCACTCTTCCCCCAGCAGGTGCGGGACCTGGCACTCCACCTTATTGACACCCACACAATTGGCCTCAGCTGGATCCAGCCTGTCCAGATCCTTCTGCAGATCCTTCCTCCTCTCCAGCAGATTGACACTTCCTCCCAGCCTGGTGCTGTCTGGAAACTGACTGTCTTCAATACCCTTATCCAATTCATCAATAAAAATACTAAACAGGACACTTCCCAAAACTCAGCCCTGGGGAGCACCGATTGGTCTGTGGTGGGAGTCCAAGATTAACTGTGTGGAGAATAATTCAGTCCAACATTTTGGACCTCTGTCCTGCTGATGGGCAGGTAAGAAAACTCATGCCTTCCTGCCATCAGCAGTTGCTGAAGTGGCTGTCACCCTCTCCTGCCCTTCTCTACAGCACCTTACTTGTGTTGAGAATTGTGGCTGTACACAGGGAAAGCATTTCTGTTCACAAACTTGGTCTCTGGCTGCTTTCTTCCAGTTAGCATAGCTGTGAATGTCTTCATTATCTATATACACATATAGAAACAGCAGTAAAGAAGTTCCTTCACAGACCAAGTACCAAGAGACCAGGGGTGGAGGAGTGAGCTGCTTTGTCTCATGTTTCTTCAGAGCTGCGGGTACTTGAGCTGTGAGAGCCTGAGCTGGAGAAAGCTTCCTGGAGATAAACTTCCGATCTTGCACGGGTTGGGATTGCTGGCTAAGAGATAGCAGATGCCTCTGGCTGGAAGGTGCTCTCCTAAAGACTATTTCAGACTCTTAGGTTGTTGCAAACCTTCCATTTACATTCCCTGCCTACAAGGTCTCCCACAAGTGAAGTCTAAGTCTCACATTAGTAGAGCAGACCTATGTAAAGACTGAGTACTGAAATTTTCATTCAGAATCTGCTTTGTCTTGTGTATTTTTAATAGCTCATTTACAAAATAAAAGTGGGGATATCAGCTGAATACCTTGTTTGTTTTTATTTTTAATTTCTATTATTCAGTTCAGATGTCTCCAAGACACTTAAAAGAAGATAGACAGAAAACTTCAAAAATTAACACTGCTGCAAATGCCAATAGAGTCTTCAGTGAGCTGAACCGTGAGGGTGAGGCTCTTCTTCTAGGCTCATGCATATTCTATTCTAAAATATTCTATTCTAAAACGTATATGCAAAAATGTGTACATATTTCTTCCCTCCTTACCCAAGATATTCACAGCACTGTTGCTTGCATTCCTTTGACCATTTTTTGACACAGTTCCCTTGAAATAAAGAAATCAGAAAAAAAATAAAAAAATAAGGAAAGGCCTCCTGTTCTGTCATGTGGGGATTATTAGTTTACAAACCCTCAACCTTTGACCTGGCATTTTTACTGAAGTCTGAGTGAAGAACAAGCTCCCTTTGAAGCTCTCAACATCATGTCCTGAGGAATGCAGGATCACCAGAGCTCTGACTGCTGAAAGCCTGGATGAGTTATTGTAGCAGGTTTCACTGGCTCAGGCTGGGGGCAGGGCTCTTTCCCCCTATGAACAATTAAGAGGGATCCATCTCATCCATTTTTTCCCTTTGTAAAAGCTGCCTATCTATTCTCAGTATTCATCAAGGAACCCTCCATGGAGACATACAGGCACCCAGAGAGAGCATTTCAGCTGACACAATAGGATGTGCCTGGAGGTGATTATTTCTCTCTGCTGAAGGCGGAGGGAGACCGTACAGATGATGTCTGATCAGACTAAATCAGCCAAGAAAAGATTCCAGTTTATAGACACAGTTTGAAAGAAGGCCAAACCCTTATTTCTTCAGTGTTTGCAATACCTCTCTGTTACCCAGCACTGCCACACTCAGCAGTCCAGACAAAGGACTTGGGATTACTTCTCCAAAATAAATATACTGATCTATGTACTTTTAGCCAAGCTTGGTATAAACCATTAAAAATATAATCTTGGGGTTTTTTCCTTCTTGCTCCAAATAAGCAAAGAGGGCTGAGGGAGTCTCATTTCTTATCATTTGCAAAAAACTTGTGAAATCTTGGTACTCTAAACAGCATTGCCAAGTTTCACAATTTCTGACATATTTCATAAGGATTCACACTACTTACAATTGTCTTGGAATCATCCAATATTCAAGAATTTTCTTTTTTTAAGAAGAGAAAATACTGTTTTAGCCATTATGATTACAGAGAAAAAGTAAAATATGCATATGACTGAAGTGCACTTTAAAATGTAATAAATGTTAGAATAACCGATGTTAATTACATTAATATGTTCTGTCTGTTCTATTCCATTTTGGTCTGTTCTGCTTTATTTAAATGAAGACTCAGCCAGGAGGTAATGTGTACATGTTTTCAGAGCAAGGATTAAATTCATTAAAATAAGATCAAGATCACAAGCAGGGCACAGAAAAACTATCATGCATGAAGAAATTAATGTATTCCACAGAAGATATTCAAGAGAAACAGCAGTTTCCCAGTTGCTTCAATGTGTATCCTACATGCTACTTCAAGGACCTAAATTTTCCCAAAAATATATATGTCGACAAGCATACTTTTCAGAGATATGTGCTTCATTCCTATGAGCTATTGCAGAGGGGAAAAAAGTATTGGATAAAAACAATGAGATCTATTTTTGGAATAGGAATACCTTTTATAGTCACTTTATTACTGGAAAATTAAAAATATGTTCTTGTTTTATTCTTTCTTACTTTGAAAAAGGGCTAAATGTTTACCCTCTGACAAGGACCTAGCAAGTGTATCATACTCTTAAAAATCTGGAAATTACTGTGTGTGAAAGGAGAGTCCCTTTTTGGAATGAAAACAGAGTACTTTGGAAAAGAGTACTTCCCATTTGTCCCTGCTAAAGGGAATCCTAGTTTAAGTCACTACAATATACAAAGTTCAAAGACACAGGGTCAGTGGGCACAGGAGCCATGTGTGGTGGGACCAGCACAGCCCTGGATGAGGCTGGAGCGAGGCATGGCCACATGTGCACAGACAGCTCCCTCGAGCCTGGGACACCACACAGCTCTTCCCTCCCCACAGCTGCCCTCCTAACAGCTGTCAGGTGTAATAAGGCTTCCAATTTGTAACACACTGAATGAAAAATCATCATATGTTTTACCCAGGAGACATCCCCAAACCAGACAGAAATTCCCCAGGTTGCACAAGACAACTTCACTAATGCACTGAGGCTGAAATGGAATCTGCAGGCAAATGCGGTAAAAGAGGGAAAAAGCTTAAAAGGCAGCACATTTGGGAGTACTAACAAATGGTGCAAACATGACAGTGAGTCCAGCTGAGCACTTTTTAACCAATGGGGAAACTGGGAACAGCACCAATATCCCAGAAGGCAAAAAATTTCTTTATCTACTAGGATTATTTGGTATTAATATAACTCTAATATAAAATCCAAACAAAAACTGAACAAAATGGTGACCTGTTACGTTTGTGCTTTCTGGGAAAATGTGCAGTTCTGGTCAGAAAGGGGAAAAACAAAGGCAGTAGCTTCAAAGACAGAGGGTTTTGTGGTAGGTAACTATAATGTATTGATTTTTTTCTTGTCCTTGGCCTTGTGACACACTAGGTAGGAAGATGCATGAGTGAAATTTGTTGGCTGGGTTACACTCTCTGCCATTACCACCATTGCCTTAAAAAGATAAAAGACATGAAAGATTTCTGTCTTTGTTTTTAACATCAAATGAAGACTGATGATGGCTCTAAGGTATGATATGGATAATGTGGATATGTTGTCTGGAAGTGATTCTGTGATTGGAATTCAACCTATCTGACTTGAGATGTCTGCCATAAGAACATTGGCAGTACCTGGGTTGCTCACATACTCCTCTTTTCACAGTCAGAGAAAAGAAAAAGGCACTCATGGCATTTGGCTCTTGTAGCATTTATAGACACACACCTTTTGAATGGAATTACCTATTTCCAGAATCATTTCACCTGTTAAGTCCTTCCTAGGTAAGAAAGCAAGATGACCAACTCAGATGTAAACATCTGCATCTGGTCAGGTAAATCTGAGCATCTTATTGACTGAATTTCTGGTGTAATGTGGAAAAAAAAATATTGATGTCTGCAGATAGAGGAAAGGGTTTAGAAGGTAACTGGAGCTTTAAAATATGCCTACCTCATTTAAGAGTACGCAAACCAATTTACTGGAAAAAAGTCTTCCTTCCTGGTATAAGGTACTTCAAATTTTTTTAAAATTACTTATTTTATCATGAATACAGATCATGTCAAGAAAAAAATAAGTCAGTGGTTGTTGTGCTCCTGAATAGTTTATACAATTTTTCTTTTCAGGAGTCTACTTATACTTCTATAGGGTTTTTTTTTGGTTTTTTTTTTTGTTCCTGACATGAATAATTTGTGATTTCTATCTCAGTTTAAAACATGGAATCCCAATGGAGCAGACAAATGGTTGGTGTTGCATACATTGGATATGGTCTCTGAGTTTGGAATATTTATTCTGACACAGAGAGTGCAGTTCTGCTGCTGTGCCTGCCCTCAACTATAGGATGCAGATCCTTATTTGTATTATCATGCTTGTTACTGAGCCATTCCTGTTCTACACAGAGACTTTTTGCAAGAGCAGTGCACTACTTTAAAATGTAACATTCATTATCAAAAAACACATGTACTTTACATGGTTCTAAAGCAAGTTCCAAGAGATTTAGGCTACTTTTTGGTCTTATCTCAAAGCAGTTTTGTTCATATCTTCCCAACAAACCTTTTTGTATTATTCTTTGCTTGATATGGTTATACTGAGAAACAGAAAAAAATCAATATGGACTGGTTAGAGCATAATATTTAATAATGTTAAAGAGTTAAAAGCAATGTAAGAAAGAATTTAAATGGCAGAGGCCAGGTGAAAAGAAATACAGTGCGTCAGGCACAGAGAATGTGTTTATTGGAGTAGTCCCAGGTCCAGATCAAAGATATAGAAATAGTGTCTGGAGACCGTGAAGTGTTTTCAGTGCTGTAAATGTTTCACAAATACATGCAGGGACATTTAGGATGTTCTTTTTCAGTATCATATTAAAAGAAGAAAAACCAAACTGAAAAACCCCAACACAGACTAGAAACTGTTGAATCTCTGATCAAGATTTCCTATGTCCTTTAAAGTACAAGAAGACAGTTGTTTCAAGTACAAATTCTGATGTGAAGGAAAAAAAGAAAACAAAAAAAAACTTGGAATAAATGCTGTCTCCTGAACAGCAGCCAAAACCTGCAGCAGGAGACTCAGTATCAGAACCATGAGCAATCTCAGATGGGGGCAGAGCAGATCAAGGGAACAACTTTGAAGCAAGACCTTGCGTCTGCTCACTGTGACCTGGAGTTGCCTTTGGCAGAGTGGGGAAGGAAGTCCAAAGAAGAACCTGGCATGCTGAAAAGGTTTCTAGAGTAGGGCATGGATAAGACCTTACCAGCTGTGTTGACTTTGGCTGCGTGTTTATATGATAACTAGAAATTAATAAACCTGTCGAAAGAATGTGTAAGACAAACTGAAAAAGTCTGGTGTTGAGGTTTATACTAAGCTACCATGGTCAGTTTGGGCTACTGGAATCAAATTTTATGGAAAAGGGACTTATTTCTGGACTATTTCTGCTCTAGCAATGGGCAAAAACATGGGTGAGCAACCCAGATGAAGGAAAATGACATGCTCTACCAAAGCATGAGAACCTGAACACTTAGGAGATTGTCCCCTGGTACTGCTCCCTGGTACTTCCAGCGTGGCCACAGCTTGGACCAGGGCTGTAGGAACATCTTTTTGCTGCTGTCTTGTAAATAACTGTGTTAAATATCAATGTCCCCAGATGAACAGACACATCCTGAAGGAATGTAAGCCTAGCTACAACATTTTTATTGTATTTTTGGGAGGTAGATTGCCCATTTCCCATCCTTTCCTGTCTTTTATCACTTTCTCCTGTTCCTGATATCAAAAGAGAAATATTTTTGCTCAGGAATTTTATCAGTTTATGTACCAAAATTTCTTCTTGGCCAAAACATCTCACTTGCACTTGGTGTCTACTGTGACTGAAACAAGGAGAGTCAAGTCAAAGCTAGATAAATTATTGCTAGATTTAATGAGATTAAAGGTACTATTCTGAATTTGAAAACTATTACTTCATGGTATTTCAGACTTTAAGTCATCTCACCTAATATGAGAGAGACTTCCAGGGGCAGTTTGTCAATTCAAAAAACAAGAATTTAGTACAGGTAGAGTAGCTGTGGGAGAGGAAGACAGACTTGGATAATGCATCAATGGAATATAGAAGAAACATGGTTAACAAGGTCAAACACTGAATTTTTTATTCAATTAAAGTGGAGTGAAATGTATTATTTCATATCCTTAAAACTCCAGCTACACCCCTCATGGGAATTTTCTTCCAGCTGCCCTCTGGAGCTGACAAAAAAATCTGTATGCTGAACTATTTGGAAACATTCCTTTGAAAAATCCCAACAAACATTTGAAAATCCAGCAAATTAAAGTCAGCATCTTCCACATGAAAGTCCTCATATCTGATGTGTATTTGAAAACTAATACAAGATATGGTTTCTCAGTAGTTCAGACTGGAGTTCTATCTGGTCTGCAATCAAAAGTTGCATTGTTCTGACCAGGGTCCCTCTTAGCACATTTGGTATTGCTATGACTAAATAAGCTGAGATTATTTATTTTGCAGGAATTTTAGAAAAAACTCAAAAATTTCCATGAAAGGACTTTTGAGTTTCTGGCCAGAGCTGGCAGTATGAGCTCTATCACCAATTTTCATAAAGCTCCTCTGCCTGGTTTTCTCCTGGCTAATTTTGAGATTTGACCTCATCTCCATTTTCTGCAAACACATGTCTGATACCACTCTGGTCTTGTTTCTCTTTGCTTACAGCTTTACCTCAGTTATAAGGAGCATGTGCACATCTAAAGTGTTTTGAGTTGCCAATAATCACCTTTGCATTTGTCTTCACAGCCTGTGGAGATAAATACACACACACACACCTAACAGTACCTGCACCAGCCTGAGCATATGGGACTTGTTACTATGCAAATATCTCAGCAGAGACCATAGAGGTTTGGTCACCTATTTAGCCATGAGAAGAGGCCAAGCCCCTGTTTGAGGAATGAAATCCTCACATTCAGTAAGAAGCCTTAAAATGTAATTTTTTAAACCTCAAAATTTTCTTGCTCAGCTGTGTTAATTTCAGCAGTTAGGGGTTCACTGAGTTCAGAGGTAGCTATACCAAAACTCCAGAAAAAAAAATAAAACCACTCACATGAAATTCAAGGACAACTAATGTCAGGAAATCTTACAGTAATGTTTATCCCATGAAGATATATAACAAGACTCTCCAGTCAAAGAAGACAAAATTAGTGTAATGAAAAACATGCAAGCAATACAGTATTTGTGCCCTTTGGGATCTATCACTTCTGCATCTCTTAACCTTTAAAAAAATATAAAGGAAGTTATACATAATTTACTTTTATACTGCTTTTGTGATTCTGCTAGTAATTAACAATATCTTTCAGAGAAAGTCATATTTGCTTTTTGATACATTAATTACCATGTAAACAATTTACAAAGATTCAGTCTGATGAATCAGCACCTTGAAAAAGAGCTGTTTGGGGAGTAATGTCTACAAAAGGTATCTTTAACCTCTATTTTTCATATGCCTTCTCTGCTCTCTGGCAGACAAACAAGTTGGCCAAAACAAACCTTATAGGCTTGTCAATGAAAGTATCTCCAGATTCAAATGCCTCTTTTTAATAGAGCTTGTGCAAAAATTTGGTGTTCAAAAGTACAGTTTTTTCTCCAAGTGCTTGGTCTGTTTCCAAGAGGCCTGTGGCAGAGGAACAACATTAGGACCTGAAGCTACATGTTCCCTCATGCACTGCTTATACAGACCATCAGTCCTGGCCAGAAATTAATGCCTTTAGTGTATGAACACATTCCTTGAGTCTGTTTCTTTCCATTAATAAAACCAGAGCATCTTCACAAATTCTGTACTTTTTAGAGAGATTCCTCTCTCCTGCCTCTGGGTAGTGACTGAAGATACTTGCACCTGAGAATACTGAACTGTCTTAAGCTTCATTTACAGTCAACAGATGAATCATCTAGGGTGTGATTCATCTGGCTTATTTGAGATTTCACAAAATGATGAATTGCACTTAGATGAACATCCTTCTTTCTATTGACTGCAAAGTGAATGAAACTGGAATGTTTACCTGAACTGTTATTACCCAGTGCTACTCTTGTATCATAAAAAGAGGGAAAGAGATGTCTTGTTGGAATAATGCCTTATAATATAAAGGTTGGTACTGGTACTTCAGGTCTCATAACTAATATTTCTGACTGTGATCTTTATATATTTTACATATAATTCTGTTGAATTCTATTGACAATAGGACTTGGTATTTCTGCTGCCTCCTTTTAACTTGTTTATTAGGTCACTTGTAAGAGCTTATTAACTGCAGTCCATGTTTTTCTGATAACTGTTGGCCCAGTTGTCCAAAACTGTAGGATCTGATTCATGACCTTTCTTGGCCTCTCATTAAGATTAGAGCTGGGCTCCAGTTTATCAGCAACAGCCTGAAACAATTTTAATCAGTGTTGGCCCTTCCAACCAAGCAAGCAACCCTATTAAAATTAATGAGATGGCAATTCAGTGAGAACAGGTAAGGCTGACTGATGGGGAAGCTACCTGATGGCAGCAGAGTCTCTTGGCAAATCACACACACTCAGGTGTCTTGTCAACTTTGCACTCACTTTATTTTCCCACATGAGCCAGTAGAAATAGACACTTCTGCTTCATTCCACATAGCACTCACTTCCTCAGGGTGAACAACTGCTCAGAGCAATCCAGTCCTGTTATCCTCAAAGGACCATGTAAGAATTATGCAGCTATGCCACAGCCATGTAATCCTGACAGTCTGAAAGAACAATTTGTAGCACAGTGAGACACAGAGAAAACACTACAATAGGAGGTGGAATTCTCCTTATTCAAAAAGGAAAACACAAATCAACATTTTTAAGCTGTGTGTTTTTAAAAGCAGAATGTTGATTGTTTATGTCTGTTGAAAGTTCTTATTAAAAATGGTATCTCTGGTACTGAAGAATGTTTGTAAAAATCCTGAGATACCAATGGTGTCTCCAGAGAACTGCCTTTGAACGCTTTATGTCCTTCTATTTCTCATTTGGTCAAGGTTGTTTTTCTTCAAAGCACATAACAGCAAGGGATTTCTTTTCTCTTGAGAAGTAAGAAAATGAAAGCTCATGGGAATTAAATCTGATAAAAAAGAAGAAATAGAGTAAAAATTTTTCAGATTATCATAGAGGCTGCTCTGAAACTTCCTTTAAAAAATAATTTGGAAGGATTTATTTTTGCAAGAAAAGGGAAGCTCTAAACATAGCATTTGGAAATGTTAGGGAATGGCCTACAGACCCTGTGCACATACAGCCCAGATTTACTTGCTATGCCATCTCTTCAATGGCTAAGAATTCCATCTCATGGGGTATCCTACCAGACAAAAGAGGTCATTTTTAAAGCAGAATCTTAAAAATTCTAGTTCATGAACTGTTGGAGTGAGGTGGGTTAACTCCACTGAAACTAGCAGAAACTGTCTCACGTGTTACTCCTGTCTAATTCTGAGCCTTTATTATCTAAAACCCTAGTACATACTGGGTGTTGTAAGTTCATGTTTCTTGGCTGATGATAAGTGCCAGTGATTGGAGAATTCCTCTGGTTAGCATCAGGGACAAAGCTGGTGATCTCTGGTTTTCTTCAGCTCTAATCCTTTAGCTGGTCAGGAAAGCTATTTCAGAGAGCATTAGGGCAGGATACACAAAGGGGGGATAGGGGCCTCTGTGCTATGCAGCTTTTGCTTCCTGAGGGAACCATCAGCTAGGCTGCAGGGCACCTTTGGAAGGGTGACATCCACAGCATAATTTTTAGAGCTTTCATGCATGGGACTGACTCCATGTGAAACTAGTGGAGAGTTGGAGAAGTACCTCAGAGCAAAAGCATTTTATATTTCTTATCAAACACTTCAAGGTTATCAGAAAGAGTCTCACACATTTGTGCTGTGGGGCTCCATTAAGTGAGATTCCTTCTGCAACAACCCAAACTGCCTACAAGTTTATCTCAACAGCTTTTTGTCTCACATTCTAGGTAATTGCACATGACCTATAACTGGAGAGTGGTGTTTTTTTGTTGTTGTGGGTTTTTTTGTGGGTTTTTTATTTATTTATTTTTTTTTTAATTCAGTGAACAAAAGGGTTTGCCTTAAGTTTTTGAGATTTAGCATCTTACCTGCAGAGGCTGACATTAATATTTAAATACTCTATGATTTGGGTTACCTTTATATTTTGTGCATAGGCAGCCTAAACAGTGTGAGGGAAGAGGCAAAAATGCAGCTATGGATTTGTTTTCAATTTTTAAATAAGCTGGAGCATATTTAGACAGTACTTTCTGAAACTGATTTAAAAAGAAACTTTCTTCAATATTGTAGCAGGTTTTATATTATTTCTGCAAACTAAAAAGAAAAATACCCAAGAACTCTGATGGATGCTGTGACATGCAAACTCCCTTACAACTGTTAGACAGCCAGTTCCACTATCAGAGAAAAAGTATTCTTCAGTATTCCAGACTGAATACTTACGAAGATTCCATGGAGTGTCACATTGAAAAATAATGCAGCTCCATTTGTTAATGATCCATGGAGTGAGCTGGAACAACCAAACTCAATCTTGATTACAGAAAGAACAGGATGATAGAAGTCACTCTGAACATAACAGCCTGGGAAATTCCTTAGGAGCAGGCAGTAAACAATCAGAATTGTGTTTCTGAAATCAGGAAAGATAACAGGACAGCTGTAGATAAACATAGAGGACCCAGGCAGTACTGCACAGCATCTAATAATAGTTTGTTTCCTGTACCTGGAGACAACAGAACTGTGTTCAGGAAGGATAAGGCACGGAAGGGATGGTAGGCAAAGGATCAATAAAGGCAGTTTGCTCTGCATTTTATATAATCTTGTTCTTCCTTATTTCTTCCAGATCTGGGGCATCAAATTTGCTGCCTTCAGACAATGTGATGCAATCTCCCTATCACCCAAATGCTCTTCCTTTCAAAATTAAGAAAACTAAAATAAAGGAACTAATACCCTGATCATTTGGGATGGGAAAGAGGATATAAATGCTGTATAACTGATCTTGGCTTTGTATCAGATCTTTATCCAACCATTACAAGACTGGGGTATTGTAATGACATGGCCTAGAAGCATGAATTCTCTGCTGTTGGAGACTGAGCAAAGTTGTTTTTTGAAGGAAAGTCTGCAAACAGCACTGGTGACTGCTGTCATAAAGTTGAGCATGGATGTGGATGGAGAGATTGTTGCACTGTGAGTGGGACAAGGGACTGTGAGTGGCTGGCAAGTCACATGGCAGCAACAGATTCCTCCTGTGTCCCCTGTTTACCACTCAGTAAAGCTGAATTTTCACTCAGATGTAAATAAGAAACACTGCTGTGGAGAGTCAAAAGAGAAAGCAGAATGCTAAGAGCAGAGAGCATACGAAATGTACCCATCTATTTAAAGCTAGACCTGAGCCAGGAAAGAGACGTCTCATGCCTAGTTATGATTCTTTAGAAAAACCCTGCAACATGTCTTCTAACCTACAGGACTCATGGCACAGCTGACATTGAGAAAAGATATGTATTTTTGACAAGGCATGCTCAAAGACCTTGAGAGCTGTGGGGTGCTTGTGACAAGCTCCTCTCTGACAGCACCAAAAGTTTTAGCACTGCAGCTCCTAGATGCTTGCTTTGATAAAGAGAGAGAAGCAGAGTCCCATGGTCACCCCATTATTGCTTTTCAGAGCCAGGGCAGGATAGATGAGATTCTGTCAGCATCTGTTGCACTGCCACTACAGGAGATTGCAGTGGTAATAATAATCAAACACCTTAGAATACAGGAAAAGAAAGCACAGAATGGTTTAAAACCTTAACATCAATTTGGCTGCTTGGTTCTGAACCAGTTTGTGGGTGGATGCAGTCACAAGGGAAGGAGAGCATGCTAATCAACATTCTGCTGCTAGTAACTGGTAATAAGGGAAAAGCAGAATATTGGTGTTGATTTCTGTGATTAACTCTTAGTTCTTGAAATAACCAATTAAGTCCTGGAGACTTAATGTTCCTGAAACCTGGGATAACTCACTCTGATCTTTTAGAGTAAGATTAGGAGTGGAGAGAATGAATAAAAATATGTAATATCACATAGTCATACATGATTTTCAGTGAATTTCAGCATCTTAGGAAAAAATCAGTGTAAAATATTAGTTTAATAATTTACTAGAAGTAGATTGCTTGGCATTTTCATTTTGGTTTTGTTTATATTTAAAAAAAAATAAAAATTGAAAAATTAAAATTAAAACAGAGGTTTATATTCACTGAAGGATGGGGGCAGGGCAAAGGGGAAGAACCAGTGAGATACCTGGAATCTACATGGGCTGCAAGCACACTGGGAGGTGACTTCTTTTGTCCACCACAACTGTGAGGGCAACCAGACAGGATTTCTCCCCCAGGGGCAGGGTGGTAAGCTGAATCCTAGAGGCTTCCTTCCATGGGAGAGTGGCCACATCACTGGTCAGCTCACTGCCCTCCACAGGAAACTACATGGTGACACCAAGGTCAGTGGAGATGGAGAAGGAGAAGGAGAACGAGAACGAGAACGAGAAGGAGAAGGTGCTCCAGGTACCAGAGCGGAGATTCCTCTGCAGGCTGTGGTGATACAATGGTGAAGGAGCTGGGTCCTTGCAGCCTGTGGGGATCCATGGGGGATTCAGAGATCCACCCACAGCCCATGCAGGAGGTGCCCACACAGGATGTGCCCACACTGGAGCAGGTGGATGCCTGGAAGAGGCAGTGATCCAGTGGGAGATGTGGTGGAGAGAGGCCCCTGCTCCCAGGCTGGAGCAGCCTGTCCTTGGAGGATTGCACCCTGTGGGAAGAGAGCCATGCCACAGCAGTTTTGGGAGAACTGTGTTCCTGTGGGAGGAATTCACATTGCAGCAGGTGCAGTCTGGCTGCTGCTCGTAAGAGTGGACCCACAGTGGGGAAGTTCATGGAAAACTGTTTCCTGTGGGAGTGACCCCATGGTCTCACAGTGGAAGGACTCCTCTCCTAGAGCAGCAGAGAAAAATATCAGTGATGAACTGACCAAAAACCCTGTGCCCTGTCTCCCTGTGTTGTTGGTGTGAAGGAGGAAAGAGCTGGGGGAAAAAAGGTGTTTTAAGGGCTCATTTTACTTCTCATTATCCTCCTCTGAGTCTGTTAATAAATTCACTTTGCAACTAAAGTTGAGCCTGCTTAGCCCTTGAAATATTTCTCCCAGTCCTTATCTCAGTCACGACGCCTTTGTTGATTTTTTTTTTCTTTTTCTTTCTCTCTTCACTGCCCAGCTGTGGTGGTGGTGGTGGTGGGTTGGGAAAGCAACTCCCTTGTAGGCCACTGTCAAACACATAGCATATATCTCACTGAATTTTACTTCTGTTTTATGGTGATTACCATTTTGGTAGCAGTGCAGTTACTTGTATTGCAGTCTCAGCTTCAGACAGAATTTAAATTTTTTATCTCAAAACTCAAACAAGGCATTTGACATTAGTTATCTCTACAGATGTCTTCAATAGACAAGAGAAACACACTCAGCATTACCACTTCTCTGCCCTCTAAACGCTGACCTAATTGTAAAAGGATAACCAGATGCCCACTCTGAGGTGAGAACTTATGTTACCTCTTCACCTGAGAGTGGCATCTATTCCCTTGGGCCAATAACAAAAAAGACACTGTTTTTTATGGAAGTCCTGATGTAAAATCAGACTCCAAAAGCTTGTTTTTCATATTGAACCCTTCCTTTCTTTTTGTTTCTTTAGAATTTAGCTTCTTTAAGGTATTTGTTCTTTCTCTGATTTTGTCACCTACTATCATTCAGCAGGGAAAACATTTTCTCCATGAAACTGTCAAGAGAGGTATTTTGTCTTCTTCCTTTCCCAACACACCCTTAAATCTGCCATAAATTCTGGCCTCTTGCCTCTTATACAGGACTTAAGACTGACATGTCCCACAGCTTGGTACTTTTTGGAAAGTAAAGCTGTAAAGGCTTGAGAAGTCAGTGATCCTGAGGATCACTCTTAACTGTCAGGCAGGTAACTGCATTAGAAAAGGAAAGAGTGCTTGTAAAGACTCATTATCTGGATAGAGCTTTGTGGAAGGCTTTTTTTTTTTTTTTTTTTTTTTTTTTTTGTAAGCAGCACATCAAAATGTTTGATTTTATTTATTTCTTTGGCTGGAGGGAGATGTAGAGAGATTTCTTCCCAGCAGGTTCTCTGCAGTTTGGCCAATTTAATGTGACTGCTGTATGTGATCATGACAGAGACACCTTTAGCCAGCCAGCATGGTGGGACAGCTTCCCAAGGAACTGTGGGAGTGCTTCATGCCTATGCTCACATTGTATTCAAAACTCTTAATCAAAGAAGTATTTATCTTGATTAAAAACAAGTGTTATGGAATCATAGACAGTTACAAACAATTAAACTCTTGTTTGAGGCCTAGAGCTAGAACAAAGAAAGAAAACACAGTGAAAAAAGTTTATGTAGTCTTGTATTCTTTCTTTTATTATTCAGCCTTTTTATTTTAAAAAAGAATTTTAGCACATGATGATGGGATTTACTCTTAGTGTACAGAACCTTTTACAAAAGCTTTAGGTGCATGTTGCTGAAGGCTGAAGAAAACATCAGCTTTAAAAGCAAGTTGAACAGGAGGAATGCATCAAAGTTTTTTGCAGTCTCCTTTAGTTTTCTATGTCAAGTCATTACTTAAATTTACTTCTTTACTTTTGAAACTGAAGTTCCCTATAGTTTATAACAATTTAACTTTCTTCAAGAACAGTTCAGTGCCATATGCAGCAAAATTCAGAGACATAGATTTTTAATGTCAATGATCTCTCATTTTGACAAGGAATCACCTTCAAAGTTATTTTCTTTGAAACAATGGGTCTTTATTAGCAATGGCTGTTGATCACACTGTATTTTATATATTTATAGAGCTGTATAGCATGTTGCATAAGTGACTATGTCTCTATGGGATTGGTAAGGACTATAGTCCCTAGTTTGTTAGTGAGGAAACTAAATCATACAGACAGTAAGTGACTCATTCAATATGATATGCTACATAAAAATGAAGTTTGCTGGAAGATTTTATAATGCTCTAAATGTGAGAGATCAGTTATGTTAAAGGTAACATTTTAGTTCTCCTAAAAAATAGTTAAGAAACTGGTCCCATTACCCATTAAAAAAAATTATACAGTGTACATAAATTATTAAATCAACATGTAGATGCCTAAAAACCAGTGGTGTGGACAACAGTAAGAATGGAAGAAATAATGATTCATATGGCATAAAATAATGATGTAAAATCCCACCTACGACTTCTGTAGAAAAAAGTCATGAGATCCACCAGAAACATTCAATCCATGAAACACCCTCTGTCAAATTTGGTCTGAATATGTTTTTTGAGTGAAGGACTGCAATTTTCCTGATTCCACAAAAAACTTCCTGTGCCCACAATGTTTAGAACTATCTATTTTGAGAATCATTTTGTACCCATAATTGAAACAGTAGGTGCAATAAATTCTAGAAAAGCATGTTCTTTGAAATAACATTTTACATATGAATAGCTAAAATGATAAAATAGAAAAATTATCAACCTATCAGTTCAGTCAATAATTTAATGTTAAAAGGGTAACAAAAATAGTTGACATTAAGGAATATAGGCAATGTTATAAGCAGAAGAAAAAGTACAAACTCAATGTCCCCAATATATTAATCTTTTCCAGATGTTGACACTATGTCTTCGATGACTAGACAAATGCTAATTCCAATGCAAGTGGCCAACCAATGAAAGAATACAGAAGCCATCCTATTAAACCCAGCCAAACCATAGATGCAGTGCTGACAAGAACATATTTGCTCAGGGAGAATAAAAAACCCTCAGAGGAAGAGGCAGGAGTTATGTGTCCCTTGTGGTAGGCACTGTATACCCCTGTAATAAAGACTGTCTGCAACTCAGCAGTCTTATGTTTCATGCAGCTTGGCTGTACATAGTGAAAAATTGGTTACTTCAGCCTTGTGAAGTTCCAATTTTGTACAATCATTGGGGATTTTAGAAAAAAATCACTGTCCATTTAGCTGCTCATCTTAAGAGTTCTGAAGAAGCAAAAGAAAAATTATGTAAATTAATTTTTAAATTTTGAAGACAGTTCGTATGAATACCGTCTTAAACAGAGTACCTATCTGTAAGGGTACAAAAATCACTGCAATGCAGAGTTAGTATTATGTGAGGAGGGCCTTAGTCCAGTTTTATCATACCTCCATTTTGCCAAGATCAAAAATCTCTTAAGATTAAACCAGTTACTTACTTCACACAGTACATAATAAGAAATGTGAAACTTATTGCTCCAGGATATTGTAGAAACTGGAGTCAAATATGACCAGAAAGACACTGAATAAATCAATAAAAGAAAAGATAATTTGTAACCATGAACCCAGAGTAGGTCAAGATGAAAAGAAGGTGTGTAATGGTTCAGGCCACTTGGGTGAAGATAGTTTTTGATGTCTACCTTATGCATGGTTCAGAGTGTGCTGAAATATGCATTCCTGTTTAATCACTGGAGAGTCTTAAGTGACTTCTGAAGATTGTTCAAGTGCCTGAAGGTAAACTGTGCAAACCCACTGGGATAGATTTCATTACCACAGAAGATCAATGTTTTTAACATTCTATGCCCATGTGGCCAAATGGAGAAGCAACAATTGAAAGGTCTTGATAAGAAAAATCCGTTACATTCTTTGTTTCATCCCCCATGTACCTCACTGTCTAATAAGAAAGAGATATGAAGGTAGCCTTGGCCCTTTATCACAAAGTGCATGTACTAGTATTTTATTATGCGGCCCATGAACGAGCCTCCCTCCCCCTGTAACAATCAAACTCTTTAAAAATTGTGTTCATGGTATACGAACTACATGGAGACTGACATTTTTTTGCATACAAAGACTATTTTAAATGTAGCTGCATTGCACCCCTTTGTTAAGACATGAACCTTCATATCCATTGTAGAGAAATGCATTTGTAACAATTTAATTTTTGTAATTACTGATTTAGGCAAAGCCTAGTACTGCCATGTGTTTCAGTTTAAAATATTCTTTCTTTCCTTTTTTGTTTTTTATAAAATATTAAGGATCTTTTATTCTTTCTGTGAGTGGTCAGAGTTTACAACTAGTTTTGAAGAACATTCCCACTTTTTTTGAGAAACACCTGCTTTTTCATTTAAAGAGCTCAAACTGTAGACCGAGTTAATCAGCATATAGATTTGGACATCCACATGTAGGACATGTTAAATCATTGTGGTTTTTAAGTATACAGGAAATCCTTTTGCAGATGTTTAGTGCGTATGGTACTTTTGAAGTTCAGTTTAGTTTTCTTCCTTCTCTTTCCCTCTCCCCCAAACTTTCTCCCATACTTTTTGTTTGTATTGTTATGTGCCACCAAGATGGCAATGCCAGGGACTTCTGAATGCCATTTTGATACATAAATGCACAGTTCTGCATCAGGTGACAAGTTTATCCAAGATATGTGCACAGAAGCAGTAGACACGACACAGGCCAGCTTCTTTCTTCTTTTCAGCATCCTTGTAGAGTAGCAGGACCCAACAGCACCTAAAACAATTGCATGCCTACATTCAGCAGCTGAGTCCTGCTGTAAGTGTTGGTAACATAGTCCAGCGTACATCTACCTCTGAGCTGGATGTCTAACTTCAGACCATGGTCAGGACTCTTTCCACTCTAAAGCTGGCATCTGAAATGCTGACAGTCATTGCCCACAAGATCTCTTTCTCTCTCTTGACTATGAAAGGTGCAAACTCCAAGAGCTAGGTAACATGATTTACGCCTCAATACGTCCACATAAACTACATTTTGTGAAACTGCTGGCCGAGTCAAGTTTTACTTGGTGTGAGCATATAAAAAAATGGTCCTGCATTACCTTATTTTTATTTAAAATTTTGGTAGTTCAATTCCTTTACTTGCCCTTAATTATGAAAAATTAAAGGTTTTCTCCTTTTCCATTCCCATTTTCATGTGGATAAATGCTTTTTTCAGGAGTGAGGGAGTAACTCATTTTAATTGTGAATTATACAAATATTCAGTTATTTAACTACTCAGATTTTCTCAGTCAGTATTAAATTAATGATAGTTTCTCACTACTAAATTTTTCTGTATATGTTTATGTGAAATTATGCAAATAGGATGCTGCATGGTCCTTACTGTGAAGTATTTACTGCAGTTCCCTGGGTACAAGTACTTTTACAAACACTGTAGTCTACAAATGCTTCACAGACTGGATTTTTGTGAGATCACAGAGTAACTGATTATAGAGAAGAAGCTCTAATGTACTGCAGCCTTCAGTGCTGCTGTATGAAATATGACACACACTTCAAATTCTGTATATGAAACATATGCCTTTTCCACCCAAGAATTCAGAGCGCAATGCTAGCGTGATAAACTGTTGCTAGTCCATTTAAAATATGACCATTGGTATCACAGGACCTGAATCCCTTTACCCTCAGATGACACTCTGTGACATGCTGCTATCCCCATTTTAGTGAACGGGCAGACAACACCACACAGGCTGGCAAAGTGAAATCCCAAGGCCAGAGGTGAAATTGAAGCTAATATGGGCATTGGGAAATTTATAGACTATTTAAACTTGCATCATACATAATCTAAATTTACTTAATATTTATATTCTTCTAAATCTCATTATAGCATTGCATTAATCTTAATCTTTGGTACAGGTATTACATGCAAGATAAGACTTACTACTTAAATTTAATGGTCATCACTATGTGTTCATAAAGAAGAAATTTAGAACTACTCATTTTATGGGGTTAATGTAAGAGGATAAGAGGATATAGAAGTCTATTAATAATGCTGTAAAAAGAATTAATTGGTTTGTATTAATATGGACAAATCTGGTCAGGAAATCAGCAATGTTGCAGTGGACTCCCTTCAGGAGCGGAAAGACAAAAAGCTCAGCTGGTTTCAGGGTGGTTGCTCAGTTTACCAGAAAAACTGGCTGAAATGACAGAGGGTCAGACTCAGTGACATAGGAAGCCTTTAGTCCTGTGAGAGACTGAAGTGTTGATGGTTAATGGCTCAAACAATTACCAATTGCAAAAGCAGCAGAGTGTTTTGCTGGTGATGTTGAGGCAAACAGCCCAGGCAGAGGGTGTGAGCACCAGAGGAGACAAATCAACCTTTTGGAGGGTGTGAGCACCAGAGGAGACAAATCAACCTTTAGCTACAAGTTGGTTTTTAAGCCAGATAAAGGAAGAAGCTGATAAGGAGCAGATCCTGTGAGGTGTGATAGTGCTTTTTATCATGCCAATGTCCCCCTCACACAAGTGGCTCAGGTGTAAAACTGCCCCTACTCCCAGGAGAGATATTAGGACATTCACACATAGGACTGGAGGTGGTCTTCACTTCTCATGGACATAATTTGCTCAGCTAGATTGGTGTGAGAGGCAGCTGCCATGTCTTAGAAGGTCTCATGAGCCATCAAAGACTCCCAAAGCACCCTCAGACTCATTTCTGGGGCCTTTCACCAGAGGACTAAGTATGATCCACACACAGTGTTCCACCTCCAGGTGAGGTACTTGGGTGTTCCCCCATAAATCTAAAAGTGTATTAACCCACTGAACCTGGTGTTTTGTGGGTGTCCCCCACTCCCAATGGATCAAGAGAGCAAACAACACTTTGACCAACAGACATATAAATTTCTACAATCAAGTCTTGTTGCTGGATCCATGGGTGGTGATGTGTTTCTAGTCTTATCCTTTCTTTCCCCTTCTTCTTTCTTCTCCTATCTTCTTAAAAATGTAAGGCAGACTAAAAAATTGCAGTCAATGCCTTAGTAAGTTCATTGTGTGTGGATAAGAAAGTTGGCTAAGTTTAAGTTTGCCAAGTTAAATTTAGTGAAGTGCCTTCCTTTGTCTAGATACTGTTTTAAAATTTGCTAAGTATCTTGTTCCACCTTAATGTTTTTAAGTTTGTAATAAAAGTTTGTTATTAAACCTCCTGAGAATTTTGTTGATCCCATGCATCACTCAGAGTGAATCAGCCTTCCTCTAAATCTGCAGAGCAGACTGAGGCATAACAACTCATTTGAACTTCCATATTTCCTGCCATTTCTAAGTCATTTGATGACTTTTTTAAACTCCTTAAAGGAGGCATCTTGTATTTTCCTTTCTAGCTTTTTACTTTTGTTTAAAGACGGAAAATATTATATTTAAAGGTTGAAGGTGGGCTTCACTGGACTATCTTTTCTTGATTCCTTGCCTTACTTTCTTTGGCATCCTTTTCTTTAAGCTTTTGTCTATTTGTCTATTTCTCATTAACTCTCTCATTAAATAGCTTCTCCTTTAAATTCTCTGTATTATGCTTTCTTTCAAAGCATCATATATGAGGAGATGAAATAAATGCAGCTTCAGTGAAGCACTGCAGATTTGAGAAGCTTGCAAAATTAGGAGAATCACATTCATAAAGAAAATCCAATAGAAGATAAGATATTTTTATTAAAACCAAGCCTCTGGGATTTTTATGATTATATTATTTTTTAAACCAGGAGAGAGAAAGATTTCTGGTAAAAATAAGAACTATGACTATTTAATTTTTGTAAGGTCAACTAAACAAAAGTCTCACAGAGACAAACTCAAACACTGGACTTTATCCTTTAGTGTAGCTTCTCAGCCTCATGTGTTACAAAGTCAAGCAGAGACCCCAGAGCAGGAGCTCCTGTGACAATCCATGAAGTCCTGTTCTTGCTGAGTGGGTAGAAATAGAGGATGGAGGATCTGAACAGTTTGAATGAGTCTGTTGCAGATTCTGTTTCTCATTTGCTATTGTTTGCAATTGAAGTGGTGTAAACTGGGAGAAAGCTTCGTAATGCAGTGTGATAGACACCAGTTTGAAAGACTCTTTTTAGATCATTCACCACAATCAAGGAACAGCAGAACCTCTTCCAGTGCAAGCTAAAGGCAAGAGGCCAACTGCAATAAAAACAGGGTCCAAGCCAGGTCTGAAAAGGATCAGCTGAACCATCATGCACCACTCAATTCTTGGATTCTGCCCTTCTCATGCATATGAGTTGTGCTGATTCTCTGATCACTGCAGAGATCTGACCTATAATGATGCAGAATTTCCACACAAAATGTGTGATTATAAGACCTAATGGAACAAACTGCTGAACAAAATCTGTTGCTCATGACACATATTCAAGAAAAGTGAAAATAGGGCCCTTTATGTATCTGGGAGCAATTCAAAGGAAAATAATAAAAAACCTATGTGCTAGACTTAGGATACAAAAATTGAGTTACTGTAAGAGAATGGAAACAAAAACCTTAAAATCTGGCAGATTTCACTTGTTGTTTGTTTGTTTTTATGTGGTTGGGGGTTTTTTTTGTTTTTTTTTTTTAGGAGAAGTGACTAAGTGTTTTTAAAAGAGGATATTCTGAACAATATTGAAAGTACAACATGCATAAAAATTAATTGCACATGCTTAGAAATTGAACCCAATAGGCCCTGTTCAGGCAAAAGCCCATCTACCAATAGAGTAGTTCTTGCCTGAATAAAGCATATTGTATTGACCCTTCCTGACCAACATACAGCAGGATGCCTATCAAGATTAGGGCATCAAAAAAAGTATTAGCAACACACATTTAATTGCCTGTGGGTAAATGTTTAAACATTATTTTAGATGTTGTAGGGCCTTCTGCTTTGGCCTGCTTCTCCAGAAGTTTACCTGTGGTGTCTGTGTCATGCCTGCTGTTCCTTTTTGGCTATTATGCGTGCCCTGGCATGTCTCAATTGACATGAGGCACCTACCTTTGGGCTGGGGTTAGCAACTGAACTTTTTTCTATAGCTCAAACATAATCACTTCAATTCACAGGTCTTAATCCGAGGCTTAATTCAGCCTCCACGTTGTCCAGTATGTCACTGGAAAAGAGCCATGGTGACATCACCTGTGTAGTTCTAACAAAATAAATCCAGAAAAAGAACAAAAACATTACTAAGTAGTAATGAAGGATAAGAAGTCACCTGGGAAAATTCCTGCAAAAAAAGAGGTGATGAGAGGACAGTAAAATAGAAGCATGAAGCAGAAAGAGCATTTTGTTGACATTTTTTCCTAAACCACACATGAGAGAGCAATAAACTGGTGGAGTCACACCCTTCTGCTCTTGAAAGAAATGCAGTAGATGGAAGATCAGCGAGAGTCAGAGGTAACCTGACCCTCTTACCATCAGGCAGGAGGAGGGGAGTGGAAGATGTGATGAGGAGGAGGGGAGTAGAAACAGGGGTCCCTGCTTGGGGTGACAGGAGACAAGAGGAAACAGCTCAGGCTGGAGGTTTAGATTAGATATTAGAAAAAATTTCTTCATTGGAACTGTGGTTAATCATTGGAGCTTCCCAGAGACATGGTGGAGTCATCATTCCTGGAAATGTTCAAGAAACTACTGGATATGGCACTTAGTGCTGTGATTTAGTTGACACTATTATTTGGTCATGATCTTAGAGGCCTTTTCCAACCCTAATGATTCTATTCTATGATTCTACAATTTTACAAGGAAAACCTTCTTTGAAAGTATAAAATAGATGAACTGAAGACCAGGAAACCTTATCTCATGTTTTCAGTGTTTGTTATATCATATCTGTTATTTGGTTGTGTAGACAAGTCTGAAGACCAGGTGGCACTCATGATAAAAATTCACATAGCACAAAGTCCCCAGTTATTCATAAAAGGTCACAGAAACAAAGGTAGGTTGATTGAAGGAAAGTAACAGAGATATTAATGTAAGGAAGTGTGCAGGACAGATGCATGAATATTATTAGAAAAATTCATGATACGTCCCCATGGTGAAATGAGCAGCAGGTGCAGGGTTGCTGCAAGGGAAATTAAACAGTCAGTTTGAAAGGGCAGATAGATAGCATAGCCCTGGGACACATTCATTATAGCAGAAGAGATGTGAATGTTCACTTACCACATGAAATTACACTCTGCTGATTTGAAAACAACTTATTTTATTGTGAAAAATAAAGTCATAAGTGGCCAGAGAGCCAAAAGAACTCTCTTGAAAATTTCTGAGTGTTTTTTTTTTGGTTTTTTTTGTGTTTTTTTTTTTATTTTATTTTTTAAAATTTTTTTATTATTAAATGGCAGCACCAGACAAGTTTGGACCTATTAAATCAGGGCTTCAGGAAAGGCATTTTTCTCAGCTTGTGGGACAGGAGCAGTGGAGAGTTCTGGTTCAGCAAAACTCCCAAAAGCCAGAGGAATTTTTTTTTCTTCATAGAAAGCAGTCATTGGAAAGGAATAAGATGTGAGTAACACTGGTACCTCTACAGAACGAATACTTCAGTATAGGTGTTTTTTAAATGTTTCCAACACATTAATCCTATAAGGTGGCAAATGAAATCCTATTCTAATGAAGGCCAAATACTGTTCCCCAAGAGACAAACTGAGAATAAATGTGCTGATCTCAGTGGATCTAGTGTGGATTATACAATTGTGTTATGAAATGAAAGTAAGTTTGGCTCTTTCTCAGCTAAGCAAGGGAAATGTCAACTTTATAACTGAAACCAGCCGCATAGCAACAGCCTGGTTTACCTTATCCAGCACAGACTGGTTTTAATTTCCATTTGCATTAAAGATGTTTTATTTGGGTCATTAGGCATTTTCATATCAGCACATCTGCCTTTGTCTATAGAAACCAGTGATACGGCTTCCAAAACTAGCAAGGAAGGAAGAAAAAAAGAGGAAAACAGCTTTAAAACATTGTAAAATGTGTTAGTTATAACTAATTATTTTAATCCATATATTAACTGGCTGAAAATACAAGATGAGTTGCAAGATTTTATGAATACATCAAAGACATTTGGTTACATCAAAAGGCATTCACATTCTTTATCTATTATGCTTAGGGCTTAAGGTTTCCTATTCAAACCAGTTGTCATTTTTTCCTTTGAAGAGCAGATGCTCTAAAATAGCATTGATACTTCAAAAGAATGTACCTTGTACATCAAGTAACACTTAGTAAAAATTTTGTCTTATGTTCCTCTCTCCAAATCTTGCAGAAGAGAAACATGTAACTTGCTAATACTTTATGTCAAAAATTCCATCATCATTATGTTAAAAAGAAAATGTTTTTATATTTAAAAATACTCCCCTTCAGTCCATTCTATACTTGTTTGAGAAACAGGAAAGGCATTCACACTAAGTTGGGCAGAAGAGCAAGGCTTCATTACTCTAACACTAGTTTGGGTTGCTAAGCCTCACACTACTTCACTGGTGTGAAGTCATACTGCACTTTTAGTTCTGGAATGACTGGGGCACTGGAGAAGGTTTGAATCACCTGAAGCTGAAATCAAACCAGAGTCTTTAAGAAATTTCCCAGAAGATTTCAGTTAACTTTGAATATTTCCCTCAAATGCTTCATAAGTCAAGCAAATCAGAGAATTGCATCTTAGAAATGCTGCAAGATGAGGGTAAACGTGATGCTTTCCTTCATCAGAGAATGCTGATGACCATAGATTTTGGAATATAGAGTTGCTAGGGAACGTAACTAATGAGTGGGAGAAAATAAACAGGTATAGAAAGTTATAAGTAAGTGCAGAACAAACCAAACCAAAACTTGCCAAAAGGACAATCCTTCTGAAGAAAGATTTCTACAAAAGTGATGGACCTAAGTCCTCTTAATTTAAGTTAAAAGAGAGGGCAATGCCCACACAGTGGGAGTTTGGTTAGGATGTTAGATAACCCTGGCAGGCAGGATGTGTGAAAGGTGCAGGAGGGCAGCACAGTGCTGGAGCAGGTGCATAGAGACATTGTGGTAAATCCCTCTCCAGAGGGATGTGACAATGCCAGCTCTAACTACTGACAGTGGCCCATTTATTTGGGATAAGAGGCTTCCGAGGCTTCTTCCAAACAGTGTTTCTACAATTGCTTTGGTGACTGAAGGGCATCATCTGCTTAGAATTATCATGTGCTTTCTTGGAATGAATCTGGTTTAAAATATAGCAATACTTTGTTTACATTAAATGTGAAAGGGCAGGTGGGTGTGTTTGTAATCAATAGAAACCTGTCACTTTATTGGTATTTTGTTGCAAATCTGTGTAGTAGAAAGTTTCCAGTCAGCATCTCCCAGTGTCCTTGACACCTGTGGAGAGATTCCAAAAGGATTTTCAGTTCCAGGAATTGCTCCTTTAAGCACAGATGGGAGCTGTTCTTCTAAGTGCTAACAGTTCCCCTAGCCACTCATAACTGTGAATTTCTTACCTATTGTATTGATTATTCCAGAGAGATTGCTAATCCTAAGAGGGAAGTGGTCATTAAAAGGAAGCATAGCTATTTCATAATTATTATGAGCTTTTATTAATGTCACTCCAACTTCTTATAAGAGTAGCTAGCTACCAGCTTCAACCGTCTGCAAAAGAGTTACCTCATTTTTGCAGCTCTTGCCTAGAGCAGTCTGAATGATTTCAAAATGTATATAACCTAGAACATATCCAATAATTAAAAAAAAATAAATATTGACAGACAGGATTACTGTGAACACCTAGTGTAACAAATACTTCATTGAGTTAATTTCTTCTCTAAGATGATGCATATATTTCAGAAGAGCGTGCAGTCTTGATTTTAAAATTGCTGCTGCTGTAGAAACTCACATTATTCTAAATAACTGTCCCAGAGTTCACTTATTCTGGTGAACTCAAGTCTATTTTGTATTGTACTTATAATTTGATTTCATTTACTTTCATCTTACTTTCAGTGTGTTTTGTTGTATCAAACGTTGTCTCTAAGTAAATAATGTCTAAACATTGCTGCTTAGGTTGGTTTTCAAAGAATTTGTAAGACCACATGTTAACAATATGATATTGTGTCTTATGTGCTGGAAATTCTACAAATGCTTTAAACATTGAATAGGAAAACCAGTTCAGGTTTCTCTTCCCTCTATTATTGCAATTAAATGAAGATCAAACAAACTCGACTAAGAAATGAAATCCATGACAAAAAGTACAGTACATGTATAAAAATTCCTTCCCATGAGTTTAAAATGACAGTAACACTGGCTGGCTCATTGTTAATTTATATCAAAGGCTATATTTATATCAAAGACATCTAGTGCAATTCAGTCAGTTGGAGATCAGAGTTTTGTCTGAACTATTTAAGTCTATGAGTTTAGAAAGGGAGGATCCCAGAGGTACTTCTTTTCTGAGTGATGAGCAGAGGTTTAACCTTGTGACTCATATCAAGTTTAAAGCAGATTGTGTCCCCAGGTCCCCACCTCTGACATTCCCACTCCTACTTGTTAAGAATAGCATGTGTAAATAGTAAGAAAACAAATGAGAAAATGACTTGGTTTGTTTATGTTCCCATTAATGTATGAAAAGAGCTATGGCTTGTGGTTATAAATGTATTAACCAAGGAAATCCCATGGTGGAGAAAAGTGTTATTTGGGTTAAAGAACTTGGATAACCTGGCCATAAAGAAGCTTATAGTGATAATTAGAAGACTTCTAGACATTATTACTGTGAAGATTCATAATAACTTTCTACTTGGAGGCATTAAGGCAAAAAAAAAATCTAATTAGCTGAAAAATAGAGCTTGATCAATTATAAACCTATGGGGTTACATGATGTGACTGGCAGCAATGACAGGGGGCTGAACTCATTGATGTCTCTCTGATGCTTTGATTTTTACTGGAATATATCAACCTTTCTCAGGTGTTCTCCTGCCTGTGAGAGAGGAGACACCTTGTGTATTCATGGTATTAGAAGAAAGCAAGACTGACAATTTCACATGACATTTCAGTTTATTGCATCATATTCCTCTCTGATTCAAGTCCTCCAAAGCAGTAACTCTGTCATTCTCTTTTCACAGCAATGTGTGCACTTCAACACTGGTGTGAACCTCTAGAATTGTGGTCAATGGATTGCTGTAAATCTGTAGGTATATTTCTACTCTGCCTCTCCTGTTGTTACAGTGATCCTCTTGGATCCCTTACAACTCAGAATATTCTGTGATTCTATGATTCTGAAATAATGACATTGCTTAAGACTTGCAGAGATTTTTTTCAGTGATGATTTCCCTCCCATTTTCCTGAGGAAAAGAGAAGTTCCTTTCCCTTTATTCCACTGCTGTGGGTACACATTCTCCATTTTGGCACGTTCAGAGTATGACATCTAGTCACCTGCATCTCTTACCTTAGACAATAAAGCCAGCTGCCCTTCTGCACCTTTACTGGCTCAGATGTCCTCCTGCAACAGAGCTCCTCTGAACCCCAAGGATGTAGGAACCACAAGCACAGAAGGTTGTCAAAATCTTGTGTTAGCAAGCTCAAACACAGACATGAACACAGAGTTCAACCTGAGGCCTTAGAAAAGGCATCTGGATTTAGAAACCATGAGTAAGGGTGTGAGTATGTACTTGAGAGAGAAAAGACATTAAGCTAGGTAGTGGAAAGTTTTAATGTTTTAAAGTAAAGATAAAGAAGTAGTCACAAAGGTAATAAAAAGTTTAAGGTATAACAAGTAGTTTTGTGTGTCGTTATATGATCGGTTAAGAATGTTCGCACTGTGGCAAAGACAAGGTATAAAACAAAATAATTGGCTATTGGTGTGAAAGTAGAAACATTCTTTTGTGGCATTAGTTTGTTGGCTAATTAACCTTTAAAAAACCTTGTTACCTGTGGTCTTGTGACCACTGATCATGAACAAATGGTGAAGACGTTCTTGCTCCTTCATGGGACTGTAGAAGAAGAACAATAAATCTTGTTTTAAGAGGTCTCCCTGTGGTCCTGTCTCTCTCAAAATCCCGGTAGAGTATCCCAAGAAAACCTGTGACTGTGGGTTTTCATGATATTTTGATATATTAAGTCCACAGGGCTTATCAAACATGTTAGAGGTGACACCAAAGACAGCTCTCCAGCACAGTCTGTGCTTGCAGAGACAGACACAGCAGGCACAGCACTGACATTTTGTAGGTTCTTTGGAACACCTCAGAGAAAATAAGGCTTTCCAGCCTGAAAAAACTTTTGGCAAAGGACATAGACACAAAATATTCTGTTCCTCTTTTAAGTTCACACATTTGAAAATGATAACCTGTGGCATATTTAGTAGTTTATATTTACTTTCTCTCTCTTCTATCTTATAGTATGGAGTCACACCCATTAATCTTCATTAAAATAAGCCCATGCTACAAAGGAGTTGCTGAAAAAAGTTTTATCCCTCATACTTTCCTTAATTAGAGAACACTGCAGTTAAGAAATTTTGAAATAGGACAGAATAAGAATTTTGTCTTATTATATCTTAATGTATTTTAGATTGGCATGGATACAATTACCCTGGAAAATGCTTTGGGCATGGTATCATTCAAATCTGCTTTAAACAGGATCAGATAAGTAGGTAGGAAAAAATTACTTGCATTCTGTAAAGCTTTGTCTGTAATCACTTATCATATTTTACCCTGTGAAATAATGAGGTAGATCACCAAAATAGTAGACCAGATGCAGACATAAAATAAATCAAAAATTTCTCTTTGGATGTTTGTGCCTTATTTTACTGTAAAGTGCTTGGGTTTTTTCTGTTAGCCAACTCTAATTTCCTTCTACGAGCTTGTAGAATCCATTCATTTTAAGGGGACATAAGCCACCCTAGAGTCATGAAGTTGAAGAGAATTTAATCAGCTTGTTTACTTTATTAGGCTTTTTAATTTTTGACAGCCTACATTTTCTCTGTCATTCTCCCAGGGTATTATGGCATCAGTAAAGCATTTCCAGATGAAGCTGCCAAGCCTGAGTTTTCAAAAGTTCTCCCTTCACAGCTTAGGATATATTCCACTACAGTCTTACTGAGGAGATTCCAGATTAAAAGAGGAACCATTTCAAGTTGTAAAATCTGTAATGGAAAAAGGGCTGAACTTGCTGTGAAATCAGGATATGTTCTTGGTTTTTTGGTTGATCTGCATGGAATGCATCCCAGGCACTCTCTTCCTGGTGATTAGAGCTCCACTTTTATGGAGGTCCCTGCCTCCCAGGAAGGCTCTCCACAGAGTCCACGTCTTTCTTATCTCTCTTGCCACTGCTCTCCTGGACTAGCAGTGATTGGAGCTGCCATGCAAAATTTGCCCTGAAGTCAAGGGGCCCAGGAGATGCTGTTATTCTTTTTCCTCCATAGGTAACATTGCCAACTGCCATGGCAGAGAAGTTTTTGGGAGGACAGGCATAGGAGAGAGCACACTCACAAGTGTGGCATGTAGGGAGCTCATGGGAAAGGATAAAGAGCCCCTTTTTGGCTTTTAAAAGTATAACAAGAAACTAAGCAAAATAAACCAAGAAAGTGTTAGAGAAAGTCAGAGGAATTATACTCCAAAAGTAGAATTCCAGTCTCTGATGCAGAGATTTGGGACTTTGCAGCGTTGTAGCCCATGCCTGGGCTAACGTCAAAACCATGACTGTTTGTGGAGTAACGACCATCAGAGGAGCAGCCTTCTAGTGCTTCAAGCTATAAAAGCTGCAGATGCCAGGAGTATCTTAAAGGGAAATAGCCTTAAGAATGAAGTGTTTGGAGAAATCTTGTTGAGACATACCACTCTGAAGATAAATCAATGTAATCATTCCTGGAAAGCCTGGCTGACAAATTTCCCTATCGCATAGTTTGTGGGAATAGCATAAAATGTTTCCTGCCTTACTGATGCAAACATTCCGGGTAATTTCAGTGAGACCCAGACTAAGTCTTGGAATGAAGAAAATAGGATTGAGCCAGGAGTTTCCTGGTGCTTATGAAAATTCCCCAAGAGTCAGAAGCAAAATTATAGTTGTATTAAGGTAGCCTAGAATGTGAGAGATAATGGTTGATATGGACTTTTCAGGGGAATTTCAAAATTGATAGAAGATGTTTCTGATTAGATTCACTTGATGCAGAAAGCAATTGCTACAATACTGTAGTGATTTTGGTTGGATAGGTTTTCCTCCATGTTAAGAAAACAGCTTTCTAGAAGACAAAAATGACACGTAAATGAATATGGCATACAGTAATAGAAAAATGATGTGTCTCAGTCTCCTATACATGAAGCTGATATGGCTAGACTTATTTACAAACTGTTTTAGGTCTTCAGCAGAGGTTATACAGTTGCTTATCACAGACAATAAATACAGATACTGAGAAGGAGTTTAGGTTCAGCTGCAAAACTGCTTCTCATGACAGCATGGTTCTTCCAGAAAGTTTCTGTATCTTCCAGCCAGTGGTGAACCAAAGCAATGCTTAAGCAAAGGGGCCAGCTGTCATTTATCCCATTTAAGGAATGCGATTATCCGTACATACTGGAAGCAATGTTTTTAATGTTGAAAGTGTAATTCTTCCAGGACAAAGCCATTGTTCACATAAAGTTACCTGTTTTGTAGCAACCTGGTGCCTTTAAAATGCAAGTTGCCAGAAGTTGCTGGCAGTGAGTTGGATGTGGATGAGAGCTGAGGGGAATTCCGGGAGCAGCTGGGCTCCGAAGAGGCAGCATGGAAGGAAAGCATCTGGTGGTGGGGAACTGTCCCCCCAGTCACTGAGAGCCACACATAGGGAGACACTCCCCAGCACTTGCAGTCACATCCTTTCAAAGGAGATCAGCAGTTCCTGTTATGAACTTCCTTTAGGGCTTCAGTAAACACTTTTTCTTCTCATCCTGTTGAATAAACTGCAAACAGAAAATGTCTCATGACCCCTTGGGAGTGCTTGTTGGCTGTCTAAGCAGAGACACAGGATTATATAGTTGTAGGAATGGAGTCCCTGCTCTGATCAGTTTTATTTTATTGGTTACATGTAAAGTTGTGTCATGCTGGTTGCTCACCTGAAGCCACACAGTAAGAATTAAAACAGAAAAGATGTAGCATTCAGGACACAATTTCCAGAGGTAATTATTGGTCCAGTCAAAACTTTTTTTTTTTTCCTCTAAGAAATGAGGAGGAAAAAAATACAACACCTTCCCCTGTGGTATCTTTCTGTGCTTCTGTTTCAACAATTAAGTTAATATTATCACATCTGCTGTACATCCTAACAAGGGTCAGGATCCTTTCCCAATTCATCCAAGAGCAAGAGGCCTGAGATGTTTCTTTCTATAACTCTGCAAGCAAAATCTTTATTAGGTCTGAGGAATGTGACAGGTACTTATATCCTAGACTTTTTCTTTATATATACAAGCAGTTAATATAAATTAAATTTTTTCCCATTCCAGCAGCTATAATAGTCTTTTTTTTCATAGACTTCCTAACCTGGAGACCAGTGATTAGTGTACACCCCACTGGCATGTGTCTATACATCTAAGGTACCACCAGGAAAGGAAATAAGATTGTAAACCAAAATTAATCCGTGAAAAGAAAAAGGGTCTGAAACTACTATAACTTTTTTAAAGCAAATGATGAGAGTTTGAATTTTTAGGCTTTCAAGTTACTAACTTTGACTTTTGGAAAAAAAAGGTATCTAACGCTCCAAATAGTTTCAATGCATGTGGAAAAAGAAATATTTGGCTCACAGCTTCTAACAGGATAATTCAGCCTAATCCAATCTTCAGGAGTAACTAAAATTGTGATGCCAAATTTCTGTTTCTAGCCCAAATTGTTTTGTTATGCCAAAAATGTGTCTTGAAGAATTAAACTGCCTGAGGTTAAAATGTTTTCCCTGATTTACAATGTTTGGTTAAAAATGTATTTAGGTCAATGACAAGCAAAGCAGGGTGTAATTTAACTTGAAAAGAAGTTACTATAATGCTGAAAACCTCACTGAGAAATTTCAGATTTATAAAAGATAAAGGGAAATGCTGACAAACCAGAACTATCACAATGCCAGAGAGTAAAATGGTCTTAAATAATCTGCATATTTTGTGAGGTATTCTTTTTATAATTGACAGTGGAAACGTGTATACTTTGCAAATTCTAATCATGGCAAGTGCTGCAAGATCAGCAAAGGTTTATATATAACTTCATCTGCATACAGCAACTGCAGTGAGCTACATCCCATCTAAAATTAATGAATTTACAGATCAAGATCAGTATTCAACCACCTGTATTTAAATGCCTATCTACTCTCTGTATCTGAGTAAGATGTTACAGTATGTTAAACCCAGTATCTAGAATTACTTTTCATCAGCTGAATAGCTCTTGAGATTCAGGGAAGGGGAAAGTTCAGCTGCCTGGACAGACTTTTTGAGATGGTAGACATTTCCTCTACTTAGGCACTTTCAATTATTCTACACAATTCAGCGGCTGCTGCAGAAAATCGTGGGCTCAATCTGCCATTCCCCAATGGTGACAGCCCTGGGTGCCATGGGCCATCTCATTTGGCACTGACAGCCTGAGTCTGGGTGACTGAGTCTCACTTTTTGTTTACTGGGCTTTGTAGAGGCTCGATTCAGTTGTATGAACAAAGGTGGGCTTAAAATAAGCTATTTCAGAGGACTCAGGATGTCAGGAGGATCTACTCAGGTACCACAAATATGGGTCAGGCCTTAGGGGATAGCCATGCTGTGCTGGCCAGGCAGCCAGCAGAAAGGCAAAATGTCTTACCTAGGTCATTTTAAAAGGCAATGGGTGCTAAGCTGGGGCAACTGAATGGAGCTGTCAATTTTCATTAACTCTAACAGGAGCACAAGAATCTGTAACTGAATTTCTGTCTGTGTCTTGTGTTTAAGCTGATTATCTAAACTCCCTCCATGATCAGCAAAGAGAAATGTTTCCAGGGTCCCTTGCCTTAGATGTTTATTTTAATGTGGAACAAATCTTTCTGCAGAAAATCTTCACCCACTCTCTGTTGATTAAAGGGGGAGCCTAAATGAAAGGCTGCAGGAAAACAACAAAGGGGAGATAAGAAAAAAATGCCAGCTACATTGTGCATCATTTTTTCAGAATATCTTTGTTAGTTCAGATAAGGTCTATTGAGTTCACTGGAAAATCTGTAAGTTTTAATGAGAACAATTGTAGGTCCAAAGATACTTCAACTCAATAAAAGAGGTTTTGTGCAATAATATACCAGTCTGTTCTGCTTTTATAGCCCACCTTTTTAAAGTGAAATACTTGATGGGCTTATAGTTGCAATACAGTGAATTTCTGGGCAATTACTACAGGACCATATTTCAGTACCTGAATAATTTTATGTTCTTACAAGGATACCTAGAGATTAAATTGGCCAGTTCTGTTCCTCTACAGTCATTCACTGTCATTTTTTAAAAATGCAAGGACATGAAAACTCTCTTGCATGAACAGGGCAGTTCAGAATTGAACCTCTGGTTATTGCTGCTGCCAAGTTATAGTAACCTTTTTTAAAGTAAGATTGCTTTTTCCCTTAAAAGAATTTTCAGGACAGAATCTGTATTTCTACCTTTTTAAAACTGGAGTTTGATGTGGGGGTGATGTTACTATTTGTTTTTTGACTTTTTTAAATGGAGAAACCCAGATAATTTTGTGACTGCTTCAGGACCACACTCTAAGTCTTTGTAAGAGGTAAGAACCATAGCAGAAAATTGAAGGGGTTGTCTTTGTTTCATGGTTTTTTTTTTTTTTTTTACATAGAAAAAAAAAAATCCAGAGGAATAAGCTGCTTGCTGTGGAAAATACCATCTCTTCCTCTTTCTTTAAGACATAGATCTAAATAAAATGTTATTCCAGCTCTTTGGTATTTGAGTAGCTGGACAGTTTAGGCTGAGTATTGTCTTTTTGTTAAATCATACAGTTTCTAGATGCCAGACAGGTAATAAAAGAAATCAACTTATACTGCTATAGTAATTTAAATTAAATTGCTGTGTTAACTAATTTTACCCTGTACTCAAGATTAGATTGCTATGGATTTTCCCACAAAATACTGAATGTCATCTATATTTTAGTACTAGTCCAGACTCATCCTGACTCAGCTGTGAAGAGTTTTGCTCTCAGGAAACCCTCACACTATTTGATGAAGTGTGTTCACAAAACACAGTACTTCAAGTGATTTCTAAGCATGCTATGGTCACACTAAGTAAGAAGCACATATGATTTTTGATGGTTTATAGGATTACATACATTTTTAATGCTGTTTATCAGAAAGTGGTATGATATTATTTCACAGGATAAGGGCTTTCAGTAGGTTTTAATAAATTCAGTGCTATAATTTATGGTGAAATTGAAATAGTTTCCTGCCAAGGGCAAAATCAATATGAGAATAAGATTGGGATTTGATAAAATATGAGTTTGAGGGAATAAATTGTACAGGGAGTTAGCAGCAAAGGCTTGTTAAAAATGGGCATCTTAGCTTTGCCTTTTAGGAAAAAGAGAATACTTAATTTTGATTCAGAGCAGATTCCTGTTTCAGCTTAAACTTCAGGCCTCCTTTTGATCCATTTGAATATGACAAAGGACTTCACTGGGTAAGACAGCAGCTGAAAATAAAACCTTCCTTATTATTTCCTTTCCCACAGTGATCACCCAGTGAGCAGAGGAAGTGCCTTTGTGGGCTGTACCCCTTGGCAGGACAGGGCAAGCCCCGTCCCTGACCGTGACCATCCAAGGGGATTCCTGATGAACATTGAGCAGAACATCGTGCTGTGAGGAGAAGCTGCCTTTCAGTGCAGTGCAAGCATTTCCCTTGGCAGCACATTTCACAGGTGAGCAGGGACCTGATGGCATTTAAGGGGCGCCTCGTACCTCATGTGGACAAAACCAGCAGCTCAGTTACATCTCCTCCCCTCCAAGAGTTGTGTCTGTGTCAGATCAGTTCTGAAATCTCAGTTTGGTGTTCTGATGTGAAAGCACAAACTGAACTGAACTGTGTGATGCTGAGAGGAATAGCCACAGCATGCTGGTTTGCCAGACTGCTGTGTCCTACCTCAGTTTTCCCCAGGCAGAGGGATTGCATTCCACTCATAAAAATAGCCCCTAAATTTGTTTAAACTCATACTTTTGCCCTTATGTAATCCTTTACATTTTGCAAAACATGTGTAGCTGTGTTAGAGTCCCAAGCACCATGTTTTTGTCTCTGAAGGTTGGATTTGCAGTACTTGAAGAGTAAATCCCCAGCTCCATACCTGATACATTTCAGTTTATCACTGCCTTTTTCACTTGCCAATGCATACAAACCAGGACCAAGAGAAACCTTTTAAGGATGCTAATGGGGAGCTCTCCGGTTTGACAGTGCTAGCGGGGTGCAAGGCTGGAGCAGAAAAGGAGGAAATTAGTCTTTCACCCTGGAAAGCATTGCCTACTGATATAAAGAGCCATCTAATCTCAGTAGCCTTTTTAAACAGTTTACATGGAAAGAAAAAAAACCCCAAAACCCAACAAACAGAGGGGAGAAAGGAAGAAAGAGAGTACTGTTGCAAATTGACAGGAATGCTTGTATTGAGTTTCTGCTGATAAAATCTCTCCACAGCAGAGTTACAAGGAACAAAAGAGGCTTTATGACTTTTTAGAGGGAGAGAAATGAGGATATAATGATGAGGCTGAATATGCAAGCAAACTTCTCCAAACTTACCTGAGTATTTGGGGATTTATAATTTATATTTCTTCATAGGCAACACATCTACCTGTTTTGTTTTTCCAGTTATTTTGGTGAGAGTTTTTTTTCTGTGTGATTCAGCTATTTATGAGTGTACAAAAGAGAGATCGTATTCTACAGTCAGAGATGACAGCAAGTCACTAGGCTCTTTTCAATGTGAATTAAAAAATCTGGGTTACTGTACCAGCAGTATGTTAGCAAGTGCAAAATAGTCTAAGATAGGTCATACAAATAACTTTTATATATAATAATTCAAATGTTCTTTTTTCCTGCAATAGCAATATGCAAAATGGAAAGCATTTGAGAAACCCCTGAAATAAAGAATAATATATTTAATACCAATAGACTGCAGAGAAGAGAGAAACTTCTAGATGATCTTTTGGACATGAGATTAACATTCAATGGGAGATAGTAAAACCCCGAAATTAAAAAAAAATACAAATTTAAAATTTCTTCCATCATTCTGGAGCCATTAAGGTTGGAGATATCTTAAAATTATTAATATTGGTCCACTGACACTTACTAGGTCAGTAAAGCAGTGAATATGATTTGATAAACTGAATAAAGGATAACACACAAAATCAGAGAACTTAATTCTTAACTGTTACTTCCTAAAGCAGTGAGAATGCCAAAGAAATATGAGGAGAAGACTTAAAGCATTCAAAAAGGGACATAATGACCTGGGATATGTAAATGAGATGTTCTGCCTTCAGGAACACACAGGACCCATGATTCCACAGCATGAAATCTCTGGCAGCAATATTGGCTGCAGGTATTTTCATTAGTATCAAAAAAATCATTCTAAAAACCAGAATCATTCTAAAGGTTTGAATGCCATCTTGGTCTCTTACCTTCAGTCAACCACTTTACATCCTTAAATATGCAATTCCAGTGAGTGGTTCTTCACCCTTCACTGATAATAGTTCTGAGCTTAACTAGCCAAATTACTTTCTAAAGGGAAGTTTTACATTCTTTAGAGCTCCAAGGATTGGTGTGAGAACTTCAAAATCTAATTTTATGCTTTCAAGAAAAATCCCAGCATACAAGAGTCTTCCTTGCCTACCAGATGTATTTCACTCATCAGAAACGTTTCTCTAGGCTGCTACCCTGCAAAACCAAACTGACCCATTGCATCTCAGAGCTTGTTGTTGCCCATTTGTTTTTGGGGTTCTGGGCATGACAAAACTGGACCAATAACCTGTTTAGAAATGCTCCTTTGGAGAACAAATTTCCTCAGGTGTAGCCAGTCAACTTAAAGCCTTATCTAATGTGAAAAATTTGCAAGATAAATAATTTTTATAATAATTACAGGGATTAGAAAATAGTTATTATGTTAAAAGAGAAGTGCCTGGAGACAGATAAAACCCATGCCAATTGACTCTGGATTTTGGTAGGTTCTGTAAGGGTTTCCTACTGCTATTTCAACTAAAAAGCTGTTGGCTGTCAATGGGGATGCTTTTCTTCTAAATAGGATAATGCACAGACATAAATTCCTTTTCATATATTTTGTTCCAAACTGAATGATCCATTGCTAAGGAACTCTTCCCAGCTGGTGCTTATTTAAACTTTATCCAGGTGTCTGTTTTACCACATCTTGCAACTGCTGACTGCCCATTGGAGCCTAACTTCTGTGTGGAGATACTTTTAACTGTTTCTGGGTCAAGGTCAAGCAGAAGTCTTGCCTGTAAAAATACCTGTTTCCTGAAGATAAATAAAATATCCTCCTAATGATATAGTACTTCTGAGTGCTACTCAAGATTTTCAGAGAACTACTGGCTTTCTAGGTATAAATTCAGTAACATCTTGCCTGTATTATTTTCCAATAAACAAATGTGGGTTTATATTCTTTCTGTACAGGGCTCTGCATTTTTTTCATATTTATGTATTAATGTTACCCTCAGTGTCTTTGTTAATTGTTATCTTTCCAATAGTCATTAATTCTGTTCATGTCACAAATACTTTTTGCAAGGAGTTTCAAATGTTGTTTAGAGGTATGCTGCAATGTATAGAAAAGTGCTTAATTTTGATGAATTAATCATTATTTATTGCAATAATTAACTCTGACAAGTGGAAGAGAGAAGATGCAAGTGCAGCAGTCATGATAAATAGGTGGCATAGCATACAAGAGGTACTAATTCAAACTCTGAAACAATGCAATTCAGATGTGAAATGAAGCAGAGCTGATGTATAGTAAGGAACAGATGGAATTGATGTTTCTCAGAATGAATCATCATAGGAAACATTTGGAAATTATAAGGAAAAACAAACAAACAAAGAGGTTGCCTTAAATCCTAGAGCTTTCTAATCACAAGCTATTGCTTAAAAGAAGCTGGGAAACAGAACTATTGTGAACAAAAAATGTTAGACTCAGTCCAGATCATCAATGAAAATAATAAACAGAAAAAAGCTGTAGTACATCTATGCCCTGAAAATGTGTTTCTCTGAATAATTCCTCTGGAGGATCTTGCTTGACCCATTCACTGAGAAGATATTCCAGGTCTTCACTCTACATTCTAGAATATGTTCTGAAAGCCAAGCATCTCACATACAAGTAGCACCTTACATCCTGCTTTAGGTCTTCACTGATACTGGCCCTACCTCCTCTGTGTTCTCAGACAAGGATTTTCTGAATGATCCTGGAATGTGCACAAGTCTTGCATTTCATTTATTTTTCTGCTTCAGTTATATGTCATGTTATTTTGGAATTCTGCATGTTTTTAGGATGCTTAGATGAAAGATACTAAAGGAATATATCCAATGGAAGACATTTTACATGAGCAAAGAAAAGTAGCTTTGAATAACAACTATTTTAAGATTTATGTATCATTTATATAGTCAAGTCAAATAAAACAAATCAGGTCTTAGTTATTCCTTCATTTCTTTACCAAATTTACAGTTCCCACATGTGAAATTTGTCAGTCTTATGAGAATACCAAAATAGCTCTAACTACCTCGTGTTTAACTTGCATTTAAATGCTCTAATATGCCTATTTTTATAGAAATAAAATCTCTTCAGGGTTAGCTTATTATTTTTCTAATTTGACATTTTTTTAATGTGAAGTATTTTAGTCCATATACCTCAGATTTCTTTCAGTAATTTAGCTTTAGTAAAGTGGCAAGTACTAGTCTATAAAAGTTTACTGGAGGAAAGAAAAAGTCTAAGGGAAATATTTTCAGAAGCAAAGAACTATGAAAAGTTTGAGATAGGCATCACAGTCTGGGCCAGACATTGTTTTCTTTATCACAAATTTGTTAAAATGGGAATGAAGACAATAACATTTTAGATCACACTGATATTCACCTGACCAGAATTCATTTCAGTTTGCTTTCTAAGTTTACTATGATGCTCAAGGTTACACAGCTGCCAGTGATGTATTGCCATATATTGGAGGTAGTAAAGAAAGTGAAGAAAGCTCCTCTTTCTGCTGTCCAGCAGTTTGTAACTGGGATCCTGCACTGGTGTAGCCTTTACAGCCCTGGGCCATGTTTATTAGCACTGAGCATTGAGACACAATTCAGCCATGGCAAGAGAAATGAGTGGTTTTACTTGCTCTATCAACCAGATTGTTGTTCACAACCATCACCTATAGGGAGCAGATAAGGTAGCTGTAGGTACTTAATGTGGAAAGTGAAGGGTGTCTGATAAACAGTTCTTTCACAGAAGAATGGAATAGTGTATTTAGGTCTGTATTTTTATATGCTTTTACTTTAGAGTTTTGCTTATCTTCTTAAAACCTTTCTTGGTCTTAATGAGAAAGGGGGCTGGGATTAGGAAATTTTACAACTGCTTTATAAGAACCTTCTCAACAAACATCTTCAAGAAACTGTTCCAGGGGGACTTTGGAGATACATTTATTTCCAGATCCTGTTTGCTCCTGCTCTTATTGGATCTTCCCAACAAGGAATGAGCTTAGAAAAGAAGAAATACAAAACAAATTTATAGGAGCTCAGTGAAAGAGACTTGGATATTCTGACAAAGGAAGCTGTTCTAGAAATTATTTGTAGATATAATTGAACCAGGGGAAATCCTCCTAGCCTTCACTATAATGGAGGTGTCCAATACTGAGGTGCTAGTTATACCTTCATGTCTTGGTTTGGAAGACAGGTGTCTGCTAGGGAAGGCAGGAGCCTCCTTTGGAAAAATAAAATGAAAAAGGTAAACTCTCTCCCTCTGAATTATGATAATTTTGAAATCAAGAGGCTCTCAGGCAGAGATCTGGGGATAGGAATAACAGTTCTTTACTAGTATTTATAACAAGGCAAACAAACAACAATAACTACAGCATTAAGAAGAAAACAGAACCAGGGACCCCGTGACAGCTTTTCTCGGCTGAGATGGGATGGAGGAGAGGCTTTGCTTCACAAACCCCTCGGGCAGTCAGTCCCGGTGCTCCTGCAGGGCTCTGAGGAACACTCAGCTGGAACAGCAGGGATGAGCTGAGATCCTGGGCTGGTGGCTGAGGTGGATCAGCAGGGATGAGCTGAGATCCTGGGCTGGTGGCTGAGGTGCATCAGCAGGGATGAGCTGAGATCCTGGGCCGGTGGCTGAGGTGGATCAGCAGGGATGAGCTGAGATCCTGGGCTGGTGGCTGAGGTGGAACAGCAGGGATGAGCTGAGATCCTGGGCTGGTGGCTGAGGTGTATCAGCAGCTCCTCATGTCCCAGCAGGACAGGGCGTGTGGGGCCCACAGATGAAAAAGAAGCAGCAGCTCTGGGTTATGGTGAATTCCTTTCCCCAAGCAACAGCAGCTCCCTTGTGTCCTGCTCTGAAGCTGAAGAAACCATCCAGCCCCCGGCTGCCCCCACCCTCCCTTTGACCTGCCCCCCTGGGCCCAGCCAAGCTCTGCACCCAGTAAGTACCAGCAGTCAGGTTTCCCCAAAACTAATGGGGAAAATTCTATAGGTGAGAAGGAACAAAAGGAAGGACACCTAACCCCCAGCACCTCATCAATCAACCACACAGAGGATAAGAAAACAAATGGAAAGTGTTATTGTACTCTTTTGCTTCAAAATTTGTACTCATAGATTTATTCACTGTAACTGCTTCTATTCTGTCTTGACGTGACATACACAAATAACATACATTATTTCTTTTGAGATTTCTGTGAGGGAAGGGAAATGTTGTCCAAAATATAGGGAAGAAAATGCAATTCTGCTGGCCATACTGCTCTGCAAATTATTTAACTGCATGTGGCATAGGCATTTAAATTCAGAGAAACTTTTTTCTTTTTTTGTTGCTTTCACAGCCAGTGTTAGAATTTTTTCTCTGTTATTTTATTTTTCTCCAGATTCCATCTAGTGATGCTTTTAGAAATGATAGAAAATTAGAGAATAAACCCATTATCATTCCTTCTACCTTCAACTAACTGTCAATCAAACTTCCCACACAATTCTCCCTGATCTTCCTCCTGCTCCCATAGAAAGTATTTGGCTTGTTAAAATATATTTTTTCTTTGGAACATTGTTAAAACATGTCTGATTCCATCCCTTTTGCTTGTAATGACCATGATTCCAGTTGCAGGTCATGTTGAAGCATTTTTTTCCAAATTAAGATTCATGATGCTATTTCCTAGCTTTGCATTATTCCAAACTAAATAAGACCGTACTACAATAGAATGCTTTTTCCTCCAGATTTTCTCTTCCATCCTTATCCATAAAGATTTTTTTTTTTGTTTCAAATAGGAAATCCTGTCTTCACTTATTTTGATTCACAGTTTTCTAAGTATAAATATATAAAAGCAAAACATTTCTTAATGCACTAAAGCATTAAGAATACTTATTTTTAATGCCTTTTTCCTTGATTCTGGATGTCAGAATTATTGCCTGTTCATTGAGCAGTGAAATGCTTAAAAAGTAAGACTTATCGCTGCCTGGTAGCAAGATACTTTTCTCCTACTGCTTCGTGAGATAATTATTGCTTATTAAAAATGTCTATAATGGGAGGGGTCTGCCTCTGAGGAGAAAGGGAGCTGGGGCACTCTGGTGGCTCACCAAGGCTCGAATCAAACAGACCCTTTGTTCCCAGATTGTTAGAAAAGTAGATGTATGTGAAGTGGAAAATCCCCAGCTCTGCAATTACCCCTGAGTTTATCTGAGAAAGCAAAGGCCTGCCTCAAGCTTCAGGTGAGGATGTGTGGCAGAACCCTGAGCACACAGTGGTGTCCACTCTCAGCAAGGAGGAGCTGATTTGCACAACCAAAGTTTCCTGGGGCTGTTTCTCTCTAGCAGCCCAGCTTCTGTGGGGTAGCACTGCTGGGTGTCATCCTCTGTCCACGGACAAAGGGACAGAGGGTGATTTCTGTGGAAGCTACTGATGCCAATGGACAGCAGGGAGCCCAGCAGCTCAGCGTGACAGCCCTGAGGCACTCAAAGCTGCCACAAACCAAACCTTTGCAGAATAGATCACGTGCTGATTTTTTTCATGCATTTCTGACATAATTTCTCAGATATTATTCTGCAGCTTGCAGAGGTTGAGGTTAGAGTCTGTGCACGTGTCAGAATGATGCTCTTAGAACATATCCAGACTTCATTTTTTCCCTTATTCTTTGTTAGGAAGCTGCTCAGAGGGTAACAACACTAAGTTGAAAGATGAACTCTTTCCATAGAGAGCTGAGCATGCACAGACAAGCACAATACTGACTATAAAGAACTCACTATGTCCATTACCATGAGAAAAATCTCCTTCTCGTGTCTCTTTCAAGCTCACCGTGGCAAAGGAAACCCAAGTCATTCAATGCTAAAAAATTAACATACTGATTTTGAAATCAACGAGCTCTCAGGCAGAGAGAATATTTACCTGATATTCACCATTATACATCATTAAGTACAGTCTTGCACTCCATCTCCAGACCTTAAAATCTTCAACGACTTTTAGTTTGTTAATTTTTTTTCTCCTAACAGACAGAAGTTTATATTTCTGTTACTCTTTTGTTTAAAATGAAAAAAGCACAAGCTTGTCTTTGCCCATATTAGGACCCCATTTTAACTCTGGCAGACCAAGAGGCACCTAATTAAAAGTCAGCACAAGAAGAAAATGAAACAACTTTTGTCACTTCTCAATAGCCACCAAATAAATGCCTTAATATATTTTTTTCTTAACCTTTGATGCATCTTGATATGTGCTGATACTACCTCCTAATCTAATGCAAAACTTTTTACTTGCCCCATCGCTGTCACTCAGAAGAGGAGCTGCCACTGGGACACAACAGCCTCTTCAAGGACCATTGGAAAGAACTCTACTGTTTTATTTCATGGCCTTAAATAAAGAGAGCAAAAGCCCATGCCAAGAAGGAGGGAGCAGACCATAAGCTCTTTTTTCACACCCACAGAGACAATTCAGTTCAATTGTAAGTGCTTGTCTCTGCCTCTGTTGCCAGTACTCTGAGCTGGCCTAACATTCTCCAGCCTAGAAGAAAAGTGTTCTGTGCACTACGAGAGCATTGTTTCCAAGCTCTTATACATTGCCACTGAGCACATGCTACCTACTGGTCTTGGCACATTCTACATAAGGAGTCATGGCACCAGTGTAAGGAGAGGTGCTACAAGCAGAAGACTATGCATATGTTAATATGACAAATTTGATTTTGAATAAAGGCAGACTCTGAACACAAAGCCACAAGCATAAAGACGGATGGTTTTATTGATGCAATGATTAAGTACAGGCATATTTATGAGATGTTATGACATGTTTTGGTTGAAGTAAAAAATATGGGTGGTAAATAAGAAATTATTATCAGGAATAAAATCCCAGTTCCCATCTTAAGGTACTGGGAACATTTACCATGAAACCAAAAGAAAGATAGAAACTGTCATACCCAATTAAAAGAGCCTCCTACTGCTTATGTTTAATGTTAAAAAATCATGATACATCCACAGGGAGACAGCTGTTAGATGCTCAGAGATACTGTTACTGACCTCGGTAGGAAAGGTTAACATGTACCATGAACCTGAATATCATCAGTGTGCTTGTGATAATGAAAGCCATATGGCACAATCCATGCTTCAAGGAGGTTTAATTTTAATGAAAGATCTGAAAGGCTCAGGACAGAGCCCCGAGGCTCACTGACACTCAGAGAACTTACAACTCAAAAGAGCTTGATCAGCACATGGAACTGAAAGGGTGGTTATAGAGTAACCACATCCCATTCCAGCTCACCGAGCTTCTCAGACAACAACTGTTGAAGTGATGCCAAAGGCAGCTGTTCAGCTGAACAAACTTGAAGAAAATCTGAGGAATGTCACTCAGGATCCTTGTTCCTTACAACAACTATCTGCAAAAATACAACTGCACCTCGTTATATGCTAAACAAATGACCAGTTTGAGACAGCATATGCTAAAGCATACGAAAAGACCATAAAAATAAGTGTAAATTTTAATGAACTATAGGAGATACTAAAGGCTTGGTTCCAGTCCTAATGGAAGCTTCATATCAGGCTCGAAATTCTGGTGTGAATACAGAATGACTCACTGAACTAATAAAATTGAGAGTTTTTAACATGGTTTCCTTCTCTAACAGTTGAAACTTTTAAATTAGGCCCATCAAGCATGAATAAACAATCTTTTCCAACCCTAACAATTAATCCCCTAGCTGTTGGTCCCTTACCTTACCAAAGCATTACATTGTGTTACTGACAGACAATAAATATACGGACATAGTAGTTCTGGTTTGAACTCTGATGCAGACTCCCAACAGGGACTCTTAGGGTGTGTTTAGCTCTATGTAAAAAGTCACATAATTTAAGTCATGCATGTTGTATTACATTCCTGAATATTCAAAAGGTCAAGAAACTTTTTCTTCTGCTGAGGCCTATTTTTAAGACTGTGCCATTCAACTCTGTCCCTAAGATTTTTTTAGAGGCTCTGCGGTCAATAGAAAGCAAGGCTGAGGTACACAATCTAAAAAGTGGTCTGTAGGATACAGTAATTTACAGGTGAGGAGATGACTAATTGGGCTGGACTTTAATTTCAGTTCGGTGGAATCTCTCAGATACAATGTTTTCTGTCAATGACTTTCAAAGATTATGACAAGCTGTAAGAAATTTGCTTCAGAAATATAATTTCAGTATTTCTAATAGGATACAAGAACCTCTGTAAATTCCAGAATCCCAAAGTAGAAAAAAAAAAATTAGCACAGTGAGTCCTTGGATATACTGTTCACTGATTAACAGCCATCCTGTCTTGGAGAGCATAACAAACAGTTACAAATTCTGTGTTAGAGTTGCCATATATATTTTCCATGGATGAATTTCATAGGTAGGATTTTTGTAAATTATTGGTGCTGTGCATCTGTTGTCTTAGTTCTCTTGCTAATTAAGGTTTTGGGCTTTTCCCCCGAATAACTCAGAAAACACAGATGAGATATTTTTCTTATATTTGTAAATTAGTAAGGAGTCATTCAGAAAAAAGTCTTAGATAATAACAGCAAGAAAGTTTGCAGTATTTTAATGTAACCTAAAATTCCTAGAATGTTCTCAGGAGTATTCCAGTAGTGCCTGGATTGGCTGCACCTACTGTCTTGTCATTACACCATTTGTACACAATTATAGTACTTAATAAGAAACAAGCTACAAGGAAACCCTGCAATTTGGTTTTCCTGACTGCATGCCAGCCCAGTTTCTACAGATAAGGTGATGAGGGTTCCCCTTCTCTCCAGGATCCAGTGGATAGGATGCTCTCATTAGATGTACCAAGCTGGCCAGCTGCTCAAACAGGCAACACCTGTAATTCCAGAGCCTTCAGTTTGCTGTAGAAGCCACATAATCACCACTCCAATTGTTCAAGGGAAGGAAATTATTTCAGGCACTAAATGCCATTCTCCCAGGACACCTATTGCAGAGTAGCTCCTTAGGCAAATACAGACACTGGTGCTCTGACAGACAGGTCTGTCTTTGGTACCACAGTGCTGGCAGAGGCAAACCTCTGTCTGAAAGCCTAGAGTGTCCCCATACAGGGTCTAGGCCCCTTCAGACCTCTAAATGAGCACTGTAAATTTGGCTCTGGGCTTTTGGGCACTGTGGTAACACCTGACACATCACTGTGGGTCCCAAGCTGAATGCCTTATCGGGTGTTTCCTCACGTGCATGGTACACGTGTGCAAGTGCATGCATGTGCTATCATTTATTTGATCACTTATTTATATGCAAAAGTATTGTCAATATAACTACTTTATTAACCTGCTCTTCATACATTATGTATAGGCAAAAGAGCAAAGACAAGACTTAGAGCAGTGTTTCAAACAGGTTAGCTTGAGTCTGTTTCTCTGTAAGCATACATAAAATATGTGATGGCATGACATAAAAATGCCAACATTTTTAGAGAGGGGAGTTTGTCAGATGACCAGAATGAAGACTGAACTAGCTATGAAGGACATGTACAGCTAGCAAGGGCAGCCTGCATCTTGGTGCAGCACATGGTGCAGAAGAGTGCAAGAGAGGAGGACAGAAGCCCTGTACATGTGCTTGGCGATGGTGGTGACGTGGCACAAGGCATGGTCCCAGCACACATGGGATCAACTCACCGCAGAGACCTTGACCCAGAGCAGGCTTCCCCAGGAGGATGGAGGTACAGAGCACTAAAGGGTCTCCCTCTGGGGCCAGGGCAGAGGAAGTTCTTACATGCAGCCTGTGTGCATGGGGGAAGGCTCTGAGTCAACAGGGAAAAGAGCTGGGAGATGTCAGCAGGCTGCATGGCCTTAGGGATGATGAAAAGGAGGGGAAACAGTAGACTGGATTTTTTTAGCAAAATATGCTAAGAAATGTGATGTGCATAAGATAGACTTTGTAATCAGCAAATTGTGGTTCTGGAGTTCCAGCTCAGACATATGTATGTAGATAAAGACATGCCAAGAGGACAGCAAAAATATATGAACTGTATAAATGAACAGAGAAATGGATTAAAAAGTGTCTGAACTGTCAGAGTCATATGGTTGTGACCAGCAGCACAAAGTCCAGCTGAAGGCTGGCCACACAGCTGTGTCACAGCATCAGCCACACACAGTTCAGGTGCCTGTTTTGTACCCTCAGCAGAGGCCTGGATGTTGGGAGGGAGTGCACTCAAAGCAAATTTGCAGGTACGTACCACAAAACTGGGACAAGTGACTAATATTCTAGACTGGTGTGCTGCCATCCAGGCATCCTTTGCAGGCTGGTTAAATGGGAAAGGAGTCACCTCAAAGACCAGTGCAAAGGTCTGGGGAGGAATAACATCAGGCATTTGGAAGCCAAGTGGCTGGGAAGCAGCTTGGAAGACAACTTGGGTGATCTTGTGAAGAATAAGTTGACCACAGCCAGTGTGACAAAGAAGCTAAACAGCATCCTGGGCAGCTTTAGGCAAAGTGTCACCACCAGGTCAAGGAAGATGATTCTTTATCTATACTCAGCCCTGGTGAAACACCTCTGGAATGCCAGGTCCAGTTCTGGGCTCCTCAGTATAAGGGATACATAGAGATTCTGGAATGAGTCCAGCAAAGGGCCGCAAATGTGACCAAGTTTGGCATCTTTCATATGAAGAGCTGTTGAGGACTGGACTTAATGGTCTTAAAGTTCTCTTCCAACCAAAAGAATTCTATGATTCTATGATTTTATTCAGCTTGGAGACCGGAAAGCTTGGGGAATGTTCTCCTTGTATGTAAATAACAGGTGAGGGAGTAAAGAAGTAGGAGCCAGACTCTGCTTGGTGATGCCCAGTGACCAGACAAGAGACAGTGGGCACAAACTAGAACACAGGAAAATTCTTTCTCTGGATGTCATCTGGCACTGGCAGAGTTTGCCCAGAGAGGCTGTGGAAACATTTAAAACAGGACTTGACATGGTCTGGCAGACTCTGCTCTGAGTGGAATTGTTGGATAAGATGATTCCCAAAGCTCCAAAAACACCACTGTTCTGAGTGTTGTTCTCACTCATATATATATTCTGTATATTCTATATACATACTTAAGTCAAATGATGCTATTTTTTAGAAATGTGGTCATTGAAAAAAATGTCTGCAAGAAAGCCTTATGACACATGGCATTAATTTTGCCCTTATCATACCTGTGTATGCTGATGTCTGTGTTATTTTTTTGCACATATGGAAACACCCATGCATAAATTGCTGAAAGCAGGGAGTAACTGATATGTTCACAAATAATGCACACATAGGCATTTCTTTACACATTTATTAGCTCATTTCCTACCTTGAACTTGTAAATTGTCTAAGAAAAAGCTCAACCCTTCTTTGGTGTCACTGTATAATGATAAATAAACTATTTGCAAGCAATAATGGTCATTCAGCAAAAGATACCTGATAATTATCTCTGGTATAGCAGTTTTTATTATTATTATTATTATTTTAATTTTTTTTTCTCTAATGGAGTGAGATTTAAAGGTGCATTTTTGCATATTAAACATTTTCTTGTTCAATGAGAGATTCCAGTCAATACCTCACACAGAGGTTAGGGAAAAAAAGAAAAAGAAAAATATCTCATGCAATTTTTAAAGGATACCAAGCAATCCAATCTCACTAGGAAGGGATTTCTCCACCAGCTAAGGAAGTATTCATTTTTGGGTCAGCTTGTCTGCAGCTGAGGGCTTTTAATATTTCAGCTGAGTTCACCAGGCAATGTGTTACTACAGTCTTTAACAATTACCAGAAGGAATGCAGGAGAAGTCAAAGCATCTGTTTTCTGGCACTTGCATACATAAGGGTTTTCTGAAAAACATAGGTATCTGGAGCCCTGAACTCTTACTGCAGTACCTAGCAAAGAAAGGCAGAGATCATGGCTTTCTTTCCTCTTTCTATCCCATTTGCTATTTATTCGCAATTTCATCTCTTAGTGTTTTGTTATAGCCTGTGCTCAGCTCATTTTATTTGCTTATTCTATGTTGCAAGTACTTTTTTATTTCTTGCTTCTCTTCTTCTTCCCATTGTCCTAGCCTGTTTTAAAGCTAGGAACTAGCTAAACTTCTGATTTTATCCAGTTCTGATGCAACATCTATAGATTTTTGACCATGATTTTGATACCTTGCTATGACCCTTCTCTTTCTGTGGTGGAAGGGATGATTCAGACACAGATTGAAAGCTGCTGTCTGCCCAGCTACGTGTCCACAGTCTCTGTATGGTGTCGAGACAGTGGCTGTAATTGGGGAGCTCCAGCTTAAGGAACACCACAGTAAAAAATGTACTATAAAAGTATTTGGGGGAAAAAAAAATTGAATACTTAAAAACTTCCTTGAAAAGGGAGTCCTATGGGATTACAGAACAAAGAGACAGAAGAAGGATGAAGAAAACATGTCTGTGGAGAGCAGAAGTGCCTGCAGGGATATGTTTTAAGGAGGAAGATATGTGAGTGGAGTAGGAACTAACAAAAAGAATTATTCCCATCTGCCTTTCATCTGGTGGTGAAAAAAGGTCGAAGATATATTCTTAGGCACATTGTTAGACGAAAAGTCCTCAAAATTAGAGGTCAAAATTATGGCAGATTTACAACATAGTTATTAGAAAACTCAATCAAAGCTGTGAAGAGCCATGGGGTAACAAAGAAGGGCAACCATTGGAGCATCCAGCAGCTGGATTTACTTTTGATATGTTGTAGAGAGAAATTCCTCTTGGTCCTGAGCACAAGGCAGATTTTTTTATGTCCTTGTGCCCTGTAGCTTATATCAATGGAAGAATTCAGGATTGTTTTACAGTCATTTCAATGAGGATATTGAACTTGCTGAAAATATCCTTTCAAAATAACAAAAAGGTGTAAAAGGTCAAGGAAATCTTAACAAAGCTTTGGAGTTAAAAGTAAAGTTTTAATTCCTTATGATGTCAAGAATTTCTTCTGTAATTACAGGTGATAGAGGAATAAAGATAAATTACTATCAGCTAAAGTTATCTAGAAGGCTAATTGTCTCCTGAAATCACACAAAGAAAACTGTTTTGGATATGGCAAAATCTTGGCATGTTCTTTATCTGTCCTGTCATTTGTTCTGATATCCCAACTGTGTACCAGAATTTGGTTTTGGTGTGTTTTTAGATGCAAATATAAAAACAATGGATCCAGACTTCAGTCTTTCATACTGAGGCTGGATTTATTTTTGTTTTATGCCGATTTCTGCAGGATGTCCAAGGAATCTGGGTGGAGAACAGCCCTGTTCCAGGGTTAAGACTCCTGCTCCAAGCTGCCCACATTAACAGGCCCAGTTATCCTGCCAGAAGGACTTTCTTCACTCCCAGTAGTGCCTGGCCCAGCAGGGGTTTTTTTGTGGTCCCAAGAAACACTGATTCCCAATCCAATTCTTCAGCCCTTCTGCAGCTCTTTAACCTCCAGCACTCATTACATGACCCCAAGCAGGGAGGGACTCAAAAGTCTTGCCAGTCTTGGCATTGCCTTGCTATGCAATCCACCACAAAATGGGGAGATCTCAGCTCCTTGGGTCTGCTCTCTTTCCTGAGGTGAACACGGCTTTCTCTGGGACCACCAATGCTTTTCTGTGCACATTCCATGGCTGGCTGTTAGGATGATAGCTAAATATTTTTTCCCTTCTGATTTTTGTCAGTGGGATGACTAGGGATACACCACATAGAAATGAGGAGCTGTGGACTGTGGGAAGCTCTATGCATGACACAGTGTGTAAAAACTGTCTTTGTCCCTGATATTGTGTCTGTCTCTCTCTCTCTATCTATCTATCTATCTATCTATCTATCTATCTATCTATCTATCTATCTATCATCTATCTATCTATCTATCTATCTATCTATCTATCTATCTATCTATCCATCTATCTATCTATCTATCTATCTATCTATCTATCTATCTATCCATCTACCCATCTACCCATCTATCCATCTATCCATCTATCATCTGTCTTTATCTGACTGTATCTATGATCTGTATTTTCCTTTCTCATTAAGTGTAGCATGATCAACAACCAGTTGTTGCCAGTTACAGCAGACATTCAAAGACTGAGTGTCCTTCATTTAAACCTAAAACCAACCTACAAAGAACTCTCAACTTATTTTGCAAAAGAAGTGAACTAAATGTGACAAGAACTCACAGGGGTAGAAAATTTCAGTTGATCTGGTAGGTATTAACCACCTCACTACCCCAGCATAATGAAACTCCATTAAACAAAATGAAACTCTAGAAGCCCCTAGGATTATGTGAGCTGCCTTCTACAAAGCAGATTTGTACTCTCCCTGACTGGTGAAAGCAAGTGGAAAAACTACTGTCTGCTGCTAATGGAAATCATCAATGTCTCCTAAGAAGCTTGTTTGTCAGGGTCCCTGAAAACAGGCATCATTTTGAAAAGAATAAGGAAGTTAGAAAAGCCACATCACCCATTTCCCTACCTCCAGTCTGGGAAAACTGATGAGAGGCAGGGAATGCAAGATGTGAGACATCTGCCATCATACTTTGTAACAGGGATGACTTGGTCCTCAAGGAACTATGATATTATTGAGGACCACAACATCCTAAAGTTCCTGTTATTTGGATTTCTGCAGCTCCAGAAGAGCAGAGCGTGAGTTACAGGGTCACCATGCCTAGAGTAGTTATAATAATATAGTATATTATAATATATAAGTAAGCCTTATTGTGGTTTCAATTTTAATTCCTTAACAAAAGCCAGTGATTCATGATAGACAGCAGTCTTTCTAGCCTAAATGCTCTTTTTTTATATCTTTTCAAAATATAAAGATATAATTTCAGATTGCAATGGGGTGTTAAATGATGTCAGGCCCACAGAAGGCTGATGATGATTTGACATAGCCAGTGCCATGCTAAGATTGCTTTTCTTTCAGAGAAATTTAGAGATTCAGAAAAATCTAGAGATTTAAATCTAGAAATTTAGGGAAAGTCACTGAATCAGATCATCCATGCTAGACTTCAATAATGTTATCTGGAAAAAAAGCAGTAATTAGCTAAATACCAGACTCTCCTATTTATGAGGCTGGATAGAAGCAGATGTATTTGATATTTGTCTGGACAATTGATGCCAGGATGCAAAATGCCTAATTTTAATCACCAGGAACAAAATTAATATCATCTAGTTTAAAATGATTCAAAATAAAGTTGTGAATTTAGCTTATCATCCAGACTCCTGTATTCTGTGGAGATTTATAGACTTTTATGAAATGTGATTCATTCCACCCTGGATATTCAGTAGCAATTGGAATAATCACTCTTTAGAGGTGTCTGTCCTCTTCCCTTGGCTATAGTAGGAAGCTAAATGCTAGTTTAGGCTAAATGATTAGCATTTAATTGGAAGGCAAGATTAATCCCAGTTCATTTTAAAAATTCCCTGGATACAACAGGCTTAATCCTGCCCCATGAATTCTGTAACATACTTTACTGTTGCCTAGAGGTGGAAATGAAGTGTGTTTCAAGCTATGGAACATGGAGACAGATGTCTGCCAAGTGCTAAGTTACTTGAACCACATTAACCCTTTATCCCAACCTTCTCCTGGGTTCTAGTTTGCAGATATGATTGGTTTGAAACCTGGATTTTACTTTTCAGTGGTGACAATTAACTGGGTCTTACAGAAATCCGAAGAGAGCCAAGGTAAAGGCCCTAATGGATATGAGCTTTGTTTTTTCCTGGACTCCCTTACTCAGGGGCTTCATGTGGAAAAGGGTGATGATTTTCCTGCTCTTTTCAGATATAAGACTGAACCACCGACATTTAAGGCCATGACCTATCTTGCAGGTTTAGGATTAAAAATTATCCTAGACTGAGACAGGACTTTTAAAATTATGAAACAGCCAGATGCCTGATCAAGAATATAATATGAAAGTGGATGCATATCACTCCACTTCTAGCCTTTTCTTCCTTCCACTCTTCCCTTTCATTTTTAGCTCATGCACAATTCTCAGAGTATTTTAACAATTCTGAATTCCCTCCCAGATTCTTCTTCCAGAGAGAATCCACTTTGATCATGATAATAAAATTCATTTTTCAATAATGGTACATTAAATTGCAATTGTAGTGCAGTGCTACTGTGTAGAACTGAGTTTGGATCACAACCCTTCCTAATTTTCTTCTGCAAATCTGGTGCATCCTACCATCGTTGCGCAGCAGTGAAAGAAGTGAATCCTTGACCCTTCCTAGGGGAGAGTCATATAACACAGCTTCAGGTTTCTATTACTGAGTTTTATAACAGTAATAAGGTAAGAATTTACTTTCTGACCTGATATGCAGGAACAAAATCTTGCCACTTAATAAAGCCATCAAACATTCTATTTTTTTCCCATGTAAGAGATCAAAATTACAACAATACCTGGATTTCCCTGGCACAACAAGGTAGTGTTTAATGCCATATATAGAATCATATGGTTTGTCCATAGATTTTATAATCCTGGAAGATACTATGTCTGGAAAGTGGTTTTATTGCAATTCAATACATCCTAGATATTGCCATCAAAGATGAAACATCACTCTATCAACAGTGCTTATTAGGGAAAAACACCTGGTGTCTAGGCAGCAAAGGTTATTATATTTCTCTTTCATAGCAGGGGTTTTCAGTCTTAACAATGGACTAGCTTTTTATAACTGAGATTAAGCCTGAGAATATGACAAGCAGAGCAAGGTGCTCCTCTGTTTATTGAATTATCTGGTGATTTAGACAGGAAGGGAAAAAGATAATTCTTCCCCCTGATGAATAAATCACGACAGAGATGGAAGAATCTGTGCCTTCTGCTGTGTACTTCTCCATGTATGATAAAAGCTGCCTGTTAACTTCTTCTGTGTAAGTAAAAATAATTCCAGCTTTTTCTTTCTTGTTCCTTATGCGTATTCTTTTCTGATTCTAAGATTCCCCATTTGCATCACAGTGCTAGCCTAATTCCCAACGGTCTCAGATTATTTTCACATGTTCTTTTTTCTTCCTAGATTAAGCTAGTGATTTATTGTATCCACTAAAGGCCTTTTCTAAGCTCAGACCAGTATGAGAATCCCTTTTCTTTGCTCCCTGACTTTCAAAAACCTGAGAGAGCACCAGTAATTCAAATGCAAGTAGCAGTGCTGGGAATGGTTTCTGACTCACTGTAATTACTGGAGCAAAGGCAGTTAAATAGAGATACTGATAAGTCTGCTCCAAGGAGTATAGAGCAAAGGGAAAATTTTCTTCTCCCTCCTCCTATATGTAAAAATAACTGTATTCCAAAAGGGCAGAAAAATGCAAAAGAAAAAAAAAAGGCTTTTTTTTTTTTTCCTTCTAGTCTGAACTTCAATATGATATGCCCAAGAGGGCCTACCAAAACCAGGGGACCAAAGTTCAGCTGTAGCATAAAACTGAATGAGCAGAGATTCCATTAGAGATTACAATGACAAAATTAAGGTCAATTAATTTAGGTCAACCAAGGAATGACCCAGTTGTTAACTATGGGCCGTTTTCCATGTCTAGAGTATCTTGCCTGCTGCTGTGGAGAAGCCATGTCTCCTATAGATTCTGTCTTCTATAGATTCTGTGGCACACCTGACAGTCCTAAACTCTGGGGTTTCCCAAATGGCAACAGATGCCAATGCTTAGGCACTAGTTACCTACACGTGGGCATTTAGGTGTCATAGTTTTGAACTGAATATCTCACTGAATATCTGTTTCCTCTTTCATCTCTCTGAAATTATGGAGTGGTTTTTTTTTGTGGTTTATATTGCATATAAAGCTGAAGAAAGGATTTAGCAGTTATTGGAAAATGAATCACATTTTTTTTTTAGAATAACAGTCATCATTGTCAGCCCTTTGTGTGGCTTTTCATGTAGAATAAATTGGCAAGCACCTAGGAAATAGCTTCAAAATGAGTGTAAGTTAATATGCATTTGTCAAGAACAAATATATCTGACAAATTGTATTTCCTTCTGCAGCAGGGTAGCCAGAACCAGAAAGAGACAAAAGGCAGTACTTGTCACATAGTTAGTTCTCAGTGAGGCTTCTGGCACTGTGACCCGTGGCAATGTTACAAACAAACAAGGGAAATGCTACCAAACTGAAACTACCACAAGCAGGTAGAGGAACTGCTGGGAAAACTCTGCTCAGAGAGCAGCTGTCATTAAGTACATTGTCACAACAGCAGCACTGATGGGTATTTGTCAGAGGAAGAGAAGGTCTGTCTCAGGCTTAACATCTTTCCATTAGCTCCCAGACACCCAAAAATGTGGAACAGAGGCTTTGTTTATTTAATTTGCAGCTGACGCAGAGCTAGACTGTAAATTCACTGCAGCACAGGACTGAAAACAAACATGATCCTGACGAGATGGGATTAAATCCACACATGCTCCTGACAAGGTGAAGACAGAGTGGAGGTAGCTCTCCTGAGTCCACAGGGGTTGCAATGGCTGTGAGGGGTATGTTATTCAACTTTGACGCGGTGTCCATGAGAAAGGCAAGCACCATGTTTGGGTTTGGAAACTTGAATGACTGGTTGTATCCTTTTGCTCCAAGCAGCTGATAAAGTCTTGCACTTAATTTTATATTTACTTCTGGACACTGCCCTTGTAGTAAAAGCAACGTAGGATGAATTGAAAAGAATCCATAGGGAAGCAATACAAATGATGAGAAATCTCAATAAACATGACTTACAGGGGAAGACTGAAAAAAGACTAGGGACTTTAAACCTACAACAGAAAAAAAAAAATGGGGAGTGGTACTGGTCTTCAAGCACAGCAAGGAAGACATTGCCTGACTGCTATATTTGGGTGCTGGAGGTTCAACACTTACCCTGAGAGCAAAGATGCTATATTCAGCATTCCCAGCACTTTGGGGCTGGCCTAACCCTCTTGGGAGAACTGATGGGACATCAGAACAGGACTGCAATAATTGTAGGCTGAGAGTTTGCCTTGACTAAAATGATCATAAAGCATGCTAATTCAAGTAACAATTAACTATGTCATGCCTCTGCCAGGAGAGAAGTGTGCAGTTTATAAATCTTGGATCACTGTTGGCTCTTGTACTTTATATTTTTTTCTTTTTTCAGTAATAAAAGGTGAATAAATAGGTGTGATTCTTCTAGAGTGAACTTGATGAGTAGTTCTGAGCAAGTTTAGATGGGTATCTCTGAGGCAAGGCTTTGGGAATGTGATGGAAAGCTGTCTTTCAGTTAGAAGTTATTTTTTTTATACTGGTAATTGGAATTTATGACTCAGAGATAATCCCAAAACTATGTTGATTCAGTAAGAGAGAAAAAAATCCTCTGAACTTCATTTCACTCATCTTTCCCACAGCACATTAATCCCACTAAAATCCCTCTTTGTTCTCTCCTTACCTGTGCACCTTTCCAAATTTAGCTTTGCTGTTATTACCCCTGACTTCAATAGTTCCACACCACAAAACCCTTTTGCTTCAGAACTGTTTCAGTTCCTATGAAATTACATGGAGAAGAAAGCTTGTTTGAGAAGGGGTGAGTGGTTTTGTTTCAGGGAGTCACCTTGATCGAATGTGAAGGCGTGAGCCTGGTAGCCCTTCCCTCCCCTTTGCCAGGAAGGCTGTTATCCTTGGCCATAAGAAGTCAGGGAAATCCAGCCATTGGTGGTGGTCTGTTGTTTTTCATCACTATAGCCTTCACTGTTTTCCTCAAATCTACCTCTGGGATAAATTTCTGGAAACTGGTCTTCAGCTGGATATGCCCTGTGATCTCCTTTTAATGGGAATTCCTTAGCAAGGCTATGAATCAGTTATTTGTCTGTTGACCACTATCTTAAACTGAGATTAGATAAGGTTTAATTACCACTCCTGGTTTTGTTAAGATTGTTCTGCCCAAAATAAAATTGCTACTGAAACTCACAGGTTTACTTTAGCAGAAATTAAGAGGTAGAGTTAATATTCTTTATTACAAAAATCACGACACATTCATACAATCCAAAACTTGCTAATTAATTGTTATTTCTTTTCATATCCACAATTTCCTTAGCCTGGTAAAAGCAAATCACTGACAGATGGTCAAAGCACCATTTTTTATAACCCAAATAATCTAGATTACACATTCATTTATATATATCCCACAATACATCTGTAGTATTTTAATAACTAAACATAAGTTCATTTACATTTACATAAATTCCATATTTTAACACCATTCAGAGCACCATGACTTTACAAAGATTTTGTCAAACTCCTTTTGAATTACAGTGACTGTGGTTACATTTCACTAACTTCCTTGACAGTGACACCTCACCAATGCCTTAGCAAAACTTCCTCATCATCCAGCATCAAACATCTTCACCACCCTTCAGACACATTCCATTCCAGCAATTCAGCACAAAACCATCTGCCATACATTTTAATCACTTAATCAGTGCCTGCTTCCATGTAAAAGACAAATCATCACTGCTTCTGCCATATCAACCCATCAAACTCTCAAACCAAGGAGCCTCAGTGCACATCAAGTTACATCATTTACCAAAAAACCCTGGCAGTTTCAACTAGAGACAAAAAAAAGTGTTTCCACACTCCTTACAGTGCTGTTAGAAGAACCCTGATTTTATGAGGAGATAGGATTGATTCCATGCTTCTATGGGTTGGGAAATACCTAAGGATGTAAGGCCTTGCTCGCACATAAATCAAGCCTGTAGGCAGATAGAGATTTAGGCACAAGAAATGAAGGAACATTTTTGTTCAAATAATTGAAATTAACAAAAGTAATGAATCATGTTGCCACAACCTGTGAAGTTACAGTTTAAAAGCTGTCTCCATTTCAATACTCATCCATGTTACAAATCAAATGGTAAGAAGACTCATTTTAAAGAAGTTTTCTGTGTTGTGCTATTTCCTGTTCCCAGTTCCTTCTTTTTTGACTTATATTTAAGTTCCATTATTTTCTGATGCCGCTTCCAACTCCAAGACCCCTAAGCAGGATGGGCCAGTGCAGTTTCACAAGCTATTCCCATATTTTCTGTAAACAGAAATCCTCAGACCGGTCCCTCCAAAGCACACCAGGCTATCTCAGTCACCTTTCACCATGACTTTAACCCCACTAACTCCCTCTGTGTCACACTTTTTACAAAATATTTCCTTAGTCTGAGTGGTTCTCTGACAGTTTTCCTTATTTGATCTTCCTGAATCGTTAATCCTTTCCCAAACAGAAAGTGCTTCCTGCAGAAACTCTCACCTTGTATTTGAGAATTCTTTTTCTATCAGCCTGAAGAGCATTAACAATCAAAATTCCAAAATTTCTCCAGCCTGAGTAATTTCCTTCCCTTTTATGGACAAGCAGTTAACAATACTTTGCATGTGAAAGTTTTTCCAGCTGTGCACTCTATTAATCTGAAGAATGAAGCATACCTCACCACAGCATCATTAGATAAATACTCATGCTGTTTAGAAATAGAGAAAAATGAAACCTCTGAAAGTGACTTATACAATATAGAAAAGTGAGTCTAAGTTAAAACCCCAGAAAAAGGGATATTTACATCCATCTACAGAATATTTTTCTGTTTTCACTAAGATTTTGTGGAAGGTAACCATCCAAAACAATCACCCATGAATATCAAAAGGATTTCTAGCTATCCTTTAGAGAACCAGCCTTATTTCCTTTACAGAAGATATAAATAATATAAAAGCCAAGTACTTTTGACCTCAGCATCCAGTTTATTTGTTAAAGAGCCAGCACTTCTCAGCTATCTCTTATGCGTTTCTTTTAACTTGTAACTGTTGGCTATTTCTCTGCTAGAAGACAGTTTTGCTGGAGAGCTCTTGATTCCTTAACACAACCCAATCATTTGTCCCAGGAAATGCTATTAATGTGTAGCATTTGCCTGCATTGGGTAAGCAAAATTGAGAATCTAAAATACTTGTGTACAGAATCAGTGCAATAGAATCCATACGAGCACTTATAATCTCAAGCCAGTTTGTTTTGTGGTCAAATAAAAGTGTTTTTGTTTGTTGATGCTGCATGAATGGAATTTATTGAAGCATTATTGTAAATTACTTCTTTGAAAAACAAGGGCTCAGTGGCTAGAACACTCCATGTCAAGGGCTGTCTACTTTTAATATGACTTTGACCTACAATATTTCATCTTATTCATATTTAAGAGGCAAAATCTAGGCTTCACTTAAACCAGTGAAAAATTGCCTTCATACTTCATCATAGTAAGGATTTTAAGACAGCAGCTGTCTATAAATTCATGTATTACATCCAAAGAAATGGATTTACTCTGTAATCACCACTATAAAAATGTCAATATACCATTTGCTAAATACATAGACTAGTAGTCACTTGATCTGACTTTAGCTATCTAAAAGACAAATACCAAACACAGTCTAAGCTGTCTGTGACTCTTCATATGATCAGTGGTGAAAGTTCAGGCATGGAGTGAGATTCTCCTTATTCTGAGTTAGGTGGCTAGAATATCTGGAATGAACATTTGCAGGTGCTATTTGTTTCCCATTCTATATGGAAGACGCCTAGAAAATATGCTTATGCCTAGTTGACTAATATTTGCTCATTTAGACTGAAGTGTGATAAATTTAACACTTAAAACTTCATCTCAAGACAGCAAGCTTTCTTTATTCCTCTTGCCATCCCACAAAGTAACCTTCTTGATTTCTATAGACCTAACTGTTCATAAAAGAGCTGACTGAATTTATTCTTGTATCAACTTTGGCTTTTATTCAGAACAGTTACTCTCCTTTCCTGGGGCAATCCCTAACTGTATCTTTAAAAGCACAAGCACTTTGTTATCTCCATTCAGACAGTAATGGCTACACTGTCACATTTACATCTCCCCTTATTACCTGGGCTCTTCCTTGGCTTTCACTTAGGATGAGCCTTCATCTGATCCTGTGTTATTGAATATCATCTTTCTTTTAGACTAGAATGTTGCAGTCTTCCAGATGAGCTTCTACCAGACTCACTGCACTGTGTGGTAGCAATGCTTTCTGGTTTTACCTTCCTAGGTGTATTTCCCAGGGATGTTCTTTCTGCCTTCAACTTCTATTTCTCTCTTTCGTTAGCAAAGTTCCAGTCATGATAAATCCACCACTTTGTTTCTGCTACTATCATAACAGCACTATTAATCTGCTACTGTTTTAGCAGACTAAAGATATGTCAGATATGTCAGTTGCAACAAATAAAAATTTTACACACAGAAGTTTCATTGCATTTTCTTTGTTTTTGTTTTTCCTTTTTCTTTTCTTAGTTTTTGCATTTTCTTTGCTTTGACAATGAACATCATGTTCATGTATGAGCCTTCATGCAATGGAACTTAACCATTTTTTCTTCCCATTTGTCAAACATTTAGGAGAATGGGAAGAAAAATTGTGGGAAAATGATTTTTCACTCTTCAGATAAAATGAGGGGCTGCCTGCCCACTAACACTGCCAAACCTGACACATAAGGAGGCAGCTTTCCATGCTTCCATGGAAACATGGAAAAATGTATCCATCCTCCTTATGCCGACCTTCCTATGCGGATGAATGACAGGTAAGATTTCCCCTTTGATCCTTTAGGACATGCTTGTAGAAAATGTGCCATCCTCACAGCCTCATCTGCAGCAGATTTCCCTTTCCTTTCCTGATTGTGGCAGAAGGTGGAAAAGCTTCTTAAGAAATGTCTGGACCTTGTTACTGGAGCCAGTTCAGCCTCTCTGTCGTGGGGTCAGGTTCTATCCCAGAGAAGCCTGCTTAAACCTTCATGGCATAACTCTGTTGCCACACAAGATGTGGCCATCCTGTGCCTTTGCTGCTCCTGCCATGAGAAATGTCAGGGAAGACCTAGAGATGAAGACCTTTGGGAGCTGGCTTGCTTCTCCTTCCACTTGTGGGGAAGCCAGAATAACTGGGACAATGGGGATACTGAGATGAGTTGTGCCCACATATACCAACCAGACCCTCAGCATGATTTGCAGAGCTTTTGAATTCCAAAAATAGATTGTCAGGATTTACAGCTTCTCTGTGCATGAGAACCAGAACGAGTACAGGTCCATAAAAATATTTTCCTTTCCCTATACCAAGTAGCAGCTTTGTAGTTGATTGATCGCTTTTTTTTTTTTTTTTTTTTTTTTTAATTCTACATGTTTCTACTGGCACAGTTAAATACATATGAAAGCATTCATAACTCTGTGGTAATTCAGCCTTAAAACTGGCTAATGGCTTATGCAGGCTTCAAGATTATTGAGAATGCTTTACTTGTTCCTTTCCTATGAAATTTCTTCATTCTGAGAGATTTCCAAGTAACACTAATATGGAGCAGTGACTTCATAAAAATGGAAAGACAAATCATTCCTGTTTCATCCCTCCCATGGAAGGAAGTAGGAAAATATGAATTACTGATAGTGAATAAATAACTTCTTTCTTTTCTTTTTGTGTATGTAATTCAAAAATTCAAAAAATTCAAAATTCTAATTTCCTCCATTTTTGCATCTTCTAGAATTTACAGCATAACTCAGGGCACTTTCTCAATAATAAACCCTGCTTGTATAAATCTATGCAATGTAGTAATTCTGTGACTACACTGTTAGAACAGAAACAGTATTATTCTGTTCTGAACTCAATTTGCACCTGTTCTAGGTCCTACATTGTTCCTCAACTCCACTCTCTGCTATAACCTGCTGACATTATATCAGCAATGGTTGTTTTAAAATAATGTTTGTTTGACTAAAACCTGTGACTAAACATGGACAACATGTAAAAAAACCCTAACATTTTGAACTCCAACTTTAACAAATTTTCAAAGAGCATGTGGATGTAAATTGACAGACAAATTGAGACAGAGGCCACAGTCACTAGAAGAAATTTAAAGGATATGTTACTGATTGTATAAAGGAACAAATCTCCATTTGCTAATTTCTAATTCTGGGTTCTGTGTGACACTGGTTGTAATTACTGATGCAACAAAGAGGCTTTCCACATCTTCCTATACCTCCAAATCTAGATGAATCTATTTAATCCTCTGGCCATCACTACAGCTTGCCTAAACAAGGTGACAGAAATATACAAATCCTCTGCTGGTGGGAGATGTTCTCAGTATGTGAACACCACTTCACACCTGCCACGTGGAGGACTTCTTCGCTATTTCATAAGGGATTAGACTATGTGCTTCCCAAGAGAGACACATACTTCTGAGCTATGAACTACTGTTAGTGAGGACACACAATATTAATAATAAAAAAAAGAACCCCCAAACACCCAAGCTGACATTAATGAGGCTGAATATATATGTTATTGCTATTAAAGGGAGCTGGTTCCAGGGTTATCCTAAAATAATCTACTATCTCTCTGCTTGTGCTCCTTAATCAGGTCTCCTAGTGCTGTTTTAATTAGAGAGCAATGCTATTAAACCCAGAATAATGAAACCAAATAATTCAGTAATTGTAGAAGAGTGACAGGTTTATCTGCATTCCTTCTTTAAATTATACTTCAAAAATATTCTCAACATTCAAGCTGCCATATTGCATTAGTGACTTCTCATTTCATTTCTTGTGCACATCCTGAAAAAAGTAATTTTAAAGAAAATAAAAAAAGGAGCAAACTTTTTGAAACACTTCTTGCAGCTCTAACATTTAAAAACTAAAAATGAGACTGAAAAGAAAGAAAGGTGAAAGAATAGAACAGTATCAGAGAAACATTTTCAAGTGGAATTGTCTGTTTTTCAAGTAAAATAGAAAAATGAGGGTGAAGTAAAAAATTGCTGATGAGAACTTTTCCCATCCTGTCATGTAGCAGTTAGCTGTCATTTGTTGTGTTTCAGTGTTCTGACCAGCTATAGCTGTTTTTTTCCCAATCAATGACTATACAAAACACAAAACCTCCATTTGCTGCCTTTTAAAAGCTTGAATATAAACTATTGTAAGAGTTCATAATTTTCAGGAATACTCCTAATTACTATTTGTCCATGTGTATTAACAAGAAATGAGGTGTTATTCCTTAAGAGGAAATATCTCCATGAACTCAAATAACTATAAAAATTAGGACAGTTAAAGGAAGTATACTTCTTAACTTTTTAGCTATTACCCATTTTTAAGTGGAAGTCCAAAAACAATAGTCTTATGCTAGAGCATTATATCATAACTTGTGTATCTGCCACTCTCAAGATTTTTATAAAAGTAACACAGCACCTGCTAAGAGAATTGTTCCCACACTTGGAGGAAACAGCAAAGCACTGCCTGAACAATTCATTCAAGAAGAATGTTATTGAGCCATACATTTTAAAAGAACCAGACATTTTAAAACACACCTGTGCTGGCCTTGGGAAACAGCTCATGAGAAACTGCAGTTTTGCTAGCAGCTAAAGTGCTTTCTCCAAAGACATGATTTAATGGGAAGTCTGAGCTGTTCTCACAGGGGCTCCTGCTTCACTTGGGTTTGACTCTTTGGAAAGTGAAGATTCATGGGCTTGTACCTACCTCTGTGTAAATCAGGACT